>NC_058193.1:34025520-35245520 GCF_907165205.1 Coccinella septempunctata | reverse complement strand
AGTTACTGAATTTATGAAGAGAAAGGCGGAAAGGATATTCGACAAAACCAAACAACATCCAAATGAGGAACTACGAAGATTAGTCGACTACGATCCAACGGAAGAAGCTTGAAGGTCAAAAACCTACCTCCGAAGACCGAGAGATCAGTTCAGGATTTAAATGTAACGAAAGAAGAGCTTAGCCTATAAAAGCTATAGGCAGCATACAACTATCAACACGACTATGATCGTGTGAGAGTCCAGAAACCATAAGAGTCAACTGGTTAATAGGCAAAATGCCCGGAACCTATGAAGAAGCAGTTAAGGGTTTTTAGTGGGTCTCGAGCTCAGAGAGTGAGAATCCCCACACTGTTCCCCCTCAGGAGAGGATGTATTCGTCTGTTTTGCAGATTTTCCTCCTGCTACACCAAGAAAAAAAAAAAGCTTGCCTCTCACAGTCACCACTATGTCATCGGCGTATGCCAGGGCTATAAGAGCCACCTGCCGTTAGCCTCTTCAGAAGATCGTCCATGACCAGACTCCACAGCAGAGGTGATAGTGAATTGGTAATTTTTCATTTTATCTGGCCCTCCCCTCAAAAAGTTTGCCCATGTCTAACCTAGACATTGGCTGTTTACGTATGCGCTCAGGAGTGTCTTAAAATGAACTTCAAAGGTGCGCATATCTATATCACCAAGGACAGCCAGGCCACGCCGAGTTCCCTGGAATCACACTGCCAGAGATCTCTGTTGACATGGGAGTGCCGTAATACCATAAAGCAACTGGCCAGAGACAACAAAGTGACTCTACTATATATGGGTACCCAGGGCACTATATAGTGTTGTTGAAGGAAACGAGAAAGCCGATGAACTTGCAAAAAGAGCATCCTGCTGGACCTTAGCCTTTCTGTGGGCTCGGAAAGTACCAATACAAATGGGATCCAACAATGGGAGTTGAACAACAGACTAACCCTCTGTAGAAACACTCCTGGACTTACTCAGTCAAAGAAATTCATGATGATTATTTCATCGACCTACACCAGAAAACTGCTAAAGTTGTCACGAGCTGAGCCTCGGGTGATGGTGGGACTGCTGACAGGGCACTGTCGGTACAAATATCATTTGCACCGTATGGGTGAGTCAGGAGATGAGATTTGTAGTCTCTGTCGATCAGAAGCAGAAACAGCTGAATACATTATTTGCAAGTGTCTAGAGCTGGCATATTTTTCTCTTAAAATTGTACAAGGAATCTCTTCTTTTCATTTCATTATATAATATTGTTTTTTCTCAGTTTTTTCATAAATGAAATCGAAATCGTTGTGGGCTCTGGAGGGGTAATTACCCTCTTTATCCCCCCTCCCGTAGGATCGCCCTTACTGAATATTTTAAACCGAGCCGATTCGGCAGAATCGGCCTGTATTTTATACAATGCTAACACCTAAAACCAACGGGGGGCCTGTAATTTCTTTATGTACCAAGGCCCGCCGAAGCTTTGACGCACCTGGTCCAAGCCATTGTAAAAATTGAAACTTACAGTCATCATACAATTTATTTGTTTGTATCTGATAATTATTTGTATTATTCTTAATTTCTTCTTTTTCGTATCTTAATGTTACAATTACACACTGTTTTCTATTATTCCCTCAATTAATTAAAACTCATTATAGCATAGTTTTTTTATGAAACCTTAATGAACATTTCAATCAAGAAAAATTTTCCTCATTATTATTATATACCCATAACTCTGAAGAAAAAATAATTCTGGCACATCCCAAGAAAAATTTGCTCTCTGTTGCTCTTCAATCCCATTCCCACTCTGCTAAATCTCCATTTTCAAAGATATTATAATATTGAAATAGTGATAGGATTTGTGAAATGAAAGAAAAGAGATATGAAAAATTTCTATTTCACTTGAAAATACATGAAATATGAAATGATATATCAAGAATGTACTCGGAAAAAATGAAACTGTGAAGCCTACAGTCTCAAATCAATAATTCACTGTTTACAGCTCATTCACAATTAATGTAAGCCTTATCCCCGGTTTCACAAAGCTTGATCTGGGAATCAAAGCTTGCTTGACATATAAACGTCAATTTCTTTGCAATTGATAATTCAGTCATGAGCATTCAGAATATCATTCTGGCATCCAATTATGATCTATATACACCTCCATTCAATGATTCTCAATTGATACTCCTTCCAAATATTCAGAAATGCAAAAGTAACAGTGATTTGGTTTAGGAAACCGAGGGACTGTCATATTGTTGATCGGACAATGGGAGTTTTGTGAAATCCATGCTTAATGTGTAATGTTGACATAAATGAAATGTTACTTCGATCATTGATTGATTGATTGATTGCATCTATCTATATATCGTGAGCATACAATCATAACCCATTGCATTCTGAGAATTCCCCTAAGTGGACTTGATAGGTTTTTACTGTTGAATGTTAGACTATTGAGGGCTTGATGTAAATTATGAAGGTTATAGATTGCTTGGAAAGATGGTTTTGGAGTTAAAGATCTTTTACAGGTGATAAAATGGCATTTTACCAAAAAAAAAGGGATTTAGTGGGTTTTGATTGTTTGCCCACGATATATTTTTATGATAATAAGCATAACAATGTTCAACATCCAACAATGAGTAAAGCAACAGTATGAGATAAAGTTTTAGTAGAGTTTAATGTGACGGGATACCACACAATCTGGTGTATGATAAAAGAGCTCCAGTAAAAGACCCTTTCTCCCTAGCAGTGAATTGTTCGAATAATAACTTTTCACGAAATAAGCTGAAATATTTTATATTAAAAGGCATTTTTCGGGCCGAAATTGATTCTTCCATCAGTATTCATATATTATCTTCTTTGGGAAATCATATTTGAGGAGAATGTTATAACGTTTTCATACATTGTCTCTTGTAATCCATAAAATTTATTCAATTCAAGAAAATTCTGCATTTTCTTGAGGGATTGAAAGTGATAAGTATCGGGAACTTGAGATTGCAGACTCTCACTGACTACTTCGAAAACAGATACTCATTCTACTCCTCGATAAAATGTATTGGTTTAAATCACATTTGATTATCATTTAAAATTTTAGTTTTGTTATTTGAGAATGCTCCAGATTTTTGAGTATTTCGATCATCTAATATTACCTAAAAAAATATATATATAACTGAATAGAATGGTACTTGTTCTGTACAATTCATTCGATACCTACTTTTATTTTTGGAAAATGGAAAGTTTGATGTACCCAAAAGAAGAACTCTTAATGCATGTAATCATCAGATTGCTTTCAAAGTATCAATATCAATGGTCTCATTTAATTAGTGTAATAAGTCGAATAAAAATCAGAAAGTTTCCGGCACCGACTGTAACGGTTATGTAAATATAAACAAACAGGTTAGGTTATCTATGGTCAGCTGTCAGCTGTACAAAATTTAAAATTAAATCCCCAACTTGTACAATCATATCAAAAATCTGTGCCTAACTTCTGTCAAACTTCATAAATGGTTAGACAAAGATGACAGACAATTGTCCTTTGGTCAGTCGGCCAATCAGGAGATAGTGGGCGGTATTTTCTGGCGAGTGATCCTTCGGGGCAATATATTTTCTGGGCACTGATCTTTCGATTCAAAGAGTTTTCGGGCGACCGATCCCTACTCGCGCCGAATGTAAACAAAGCGCTTTCTGCGTTCTTAAATTCTCCCTCTCTTTCTACAGATGTAAACGAAAAATCATACGATATCCACGTAACCCTCGCGTGCGCGCGTGCGCCGAGCTTACGTGACCGTCCGCAGCAGATGTGAAGGCTGACGATAAAAACAAATGAAACTCAGTCGGAAAATAACATCGTAAGCGAAAGGATCAAAATGGGAAGATAGTGTGTCGTAAACCTAATTAATTCTTTTCTTTGTGCCTGATATAAATCACAGTGACCGGCCGTTTCAAAACCGTGGACGTCTTCTTTTCACCATCCGAAAGCCAGGGAAATACTTGTACTTGTACTTTTTGTAAAATCGAACCAGAATAATTGTCGAGATGGTCGAGAAAAAAATAATAGAGGAAAACGAGCATCATTACGAATCGGGTGAGTAGGAGTGATTGTTAGTAGGGATTATCCAGTTGATTCTCGCTTTCTACAGTCCAAGGATACCTTGGAAGTTCGTCCTGTGTGAAAATCTCGATGGAAATCGTTAAATTTTCCAACCTGAAAAGTTTGCTTTGTCAGCATTTCTCCATTCATCGACTGCGATGAGATGCGGCAATGTTTATGTTTTTGTTTTGAACGCTGACGAGTGGCACCTACTAAATTTGACAGTTGTTACTACAGGCTCTGGGCCCACACGTAAACAAAGCAACAATTGAGTTTTTCCTCGCTTTTTCAAAAACAAAAAATATTAAAAAAAAAAAAAACGATCAATTTTATGATTTATATGATATTTTGAACTTATTTCGAGATTGCTTGCTGAAAATCTGTGAAATTCGTGTTTTTTTTTTTCATCCACTAAACCTTCTGTTGCGCAATATATCCAGTCTGATGCAATTTACTAGCATAAACCTGCAATTGGTGCTAACTTCGGTAAATTAATTGAATCGTTGAATTGGTAATAATAACTCTCCCAGTGGCATTGTACTGACGAGTTGAACGAATATTCAGATTATATTTTGCGAGTTTCCAATTATAGTATTGCCAATTGGTATTGAATATTTGCCGAAATTGAACAATGTACATTTACAAACATATCTATGACACTTTTGGTTCAAACTTGCTCCTAAAAAATGTTTTTTCATTATCGTGTGATATGCATAAAGGTGATGCAAGCATCATCGAATCAAAGAAAATGATTCACCTCATCAGCTGTATTATCGGAAAAAAATCCTGACGAAGCTTATCGTGGGTGTGATCCTTGAATTGGAAATGTTAAATGCTTACTTTGTAAATGGTTGAAGTCATGGATATGGTTGGGATAACCAAAACCATTCAATTAGCTAGCTTATTTTCATAATATTTACTGCCGAGACTGCCGGCGTTTGTAAAATCCAGATTGAGTTTCACTTTCACATGCGTGTGGGTTAATATCAGGAAGTGTTTTCAACCCCCTGTTGGACATCTGTGAACGTTGGCATTTCCGGAATTCGTTTTGGGGTATATTCAATTTGCATTTGCGTAACATGAAAGCGCTCCCTTGAAAAACGGCCGTTTACGACTTTTTACAACGTATGTACGAGATTTTAGGACAGTTTCTCGAAGGACTGAGGAACATCCCACTATGGGATTACTGAGACTCTATTCAGAATAAGAAACATTTAGTTTTCCACGAATTTATCCACATCATCTCAAGTGAATTCATGTAAAATTCAGTTATATTCATTACTGGTCTCATAACCTGTTACGTGGTTTACCATACGAGTGAAACCTTGACGAAACAGGGAAACCGTGGGCTTCGTTCGTTGGTTCTTTCGTTGTTTTAACACCCTTTGTTCTTCTCGTATGTCAAACGTCCTTCATTTTGCCCGTTGTTGACTGGATTGGAACACCCCTTTTTGATTTTTACCCGCATCATCTTGCGATGGATGACTCCGCTCGTGCTTTGCAGGAACCGCACTTTTGTGTGGCGAATATTGAAATTGAAACAGCGACGTCTCTGGATATCCTTGAAACCGCCGCTTGGTGTTGACAAAACAAACGCTGCTTTGCCGGCAGGATACGTTGATAAAGTTGGTTCGTTAAATATTTCATTCGCAAATTGCGGTTTTGTGTATTTTCGTTTCGCTAATACGCACTTTCGTTTCAGCGTGCAAAATTAGGTTACTCGTGTAGCCAAAATATCGGCGTTGTTTGCTCAACTTTCCTTGAAAAGATTACAGCCCGAGCTGTAACTTACGACAGTGGCTCTAATCATGAGAGTGTCCCGAAGGCAAATGAAAATTTAACGTTGAAACATGCAGCCTTTCAAAGGAAATTTTGTTGAAATTTTTCAACAACTTAACCAAAAATTAAATCACTTGGGTGACAAAATTTTGGGGGATTGCTCAAGAGTCCACATACCTTAAATTTGCATCGCGAGATACTTTTCCTTATTCATACGAGGATATATTGAAAAATTCTTAGCCTACTCTAGAACCAAACAGAATTTTAATGTCAAAATATTTTATTACTCAACATATTCTCCTCTTAATTGGATACATTTATTACAGTGAACCTGCAACGTCTCTAGACCTTTCAAAAAAAAATGTTTCAGATATCCGTTTTAGCCCAATTCGACGGTCTGATGAAATCATGTCATGAACTACATCGATATTTTCGGGAACTGACACAGAAACTGGCCTTTTCGATCGGTCATCATCTTCAATGAAAAATTTACCTCTTTTGAAGCTTGCAGTCCAATTTTTCACGGTCGCATACGAAGGACATTGATCACCAAGGGTATTAAGCATATCTTCGTAAATCTGCTTACCTCTTGATCCTTTTAAATACAGGTACTTGATGATGGCTCGATATTCCAATTTTTCGATTTTCACAATTTTGGTGGACATCTTCTTTCTTTTAATTTATTGCGTAACTCTGGTTTACTTTTTTGACCTCAAACTTCACACTGACACTTCTAATGAGTTATTGATCGTTGCTATGGTAACGCAATATTTTTTTATGCATGGAACTGGTCTAGGCTAACTAGATATTAATAAATCCTCGTATTATATCATTTAAAACGAATAAGGTGAAAACCATTCATAGTACTCTTTTCCGAGATGATTTCCAACGATATTAATTCATGCAATCTCGGTGTCCAGTTGATGAAGCGCTCTCTATAGTGGTTGCCTGAATTTGTCGACTCGTTAAGTCGTTTTTTAAATCTACTCTACTGGAATCACGAATCTATTGTACTGAAAAAAGGGGGCTGATAAATAGAGGGCTTTAACTCGAACCATTATCACATTGGGTGATCTACCTGAGTTCCCTTCGTTCTCGACGTCCACGAAGAAATGGGAACATAATCTGTAAATATCAATGACCCCACGGGTTCATTCTTGCCTTCTTCTACTCTGTAATCTGTGATTCTTGCCTACTTGATAACGAGTTGTCTAGGTTTCTCGTAAGTAGTTCAGTCACGTACACACCAGTTTCTTTCTTTGGAGAAAGATCCTTCAAATTCAAATTTGGCTGGTTTTAAATTTTTCAATAATTTAATTAAATGAAAATGTTATGGTGAATATATATTTTTATTGAAATATCCTCTGAAATGTCCTGTGTAATAATTTTTTTCCGAAAAATTGTGATATCTACTTTAGTAATTGGTGATATTTTGGGAATTTTATTCATGTGAATGATTCGGAAATGTTGAAACTTTGTGTAATGCAGCCATTTTTCCATATTAATCACCTAATTACTGTCCATACCATGCAATAAACCTCTTTTTTCTGATTCCAACCCGAAATTCGATTAAATATAAGCCCGATTTGAGCGAGTATGATAATGACGGACATTTCAATAACAAATTAATCGATAGCTCAAATATGAACTAATAGACAGATAAATTTCATCATTCAGCCACGTCCAGCTGTGAAAACCGAAAAGTTCGCCAATAAATTTAATTCCATTGTTGGGTCCGGATGATAATGTTCTTCGTGTTTGGCGAAAACAATAAATTGTCGCATTAAGAGATAATTTTTTATTAATATGTTAATACGACTTATCAGCATTTTCAAGGTGGAACGCCCTTTGCGATGTTTGTGTTACTGATCGACTTTTGAGAGGGAAGATTAAAAAGGTGGAGATCACCTTGGAATTTGCCATCCTCTTGCTGATCAAAAACGAGATATGGATTTGGATTTTTTCGCCTATGTTGCGCAAAATTTTGACTCTCAAGTCGTTTTAGTTTCAATATTGAATCGACTCTATTGGAGTTTTAATTTCTGTTTGTTCGACATTCCTTGAATTGTGATAAATTACATCTGAAGTAATAATTGGATCTTCGTGTTTTATTTCTGTTTTGTCTATACGTTCTATTGGCAAGGTTACCAGACTTCCTAGTTCAGGCAAGAAATAGAGGTGGCTGTGCTCAATCCAGTTCTGTATGGAGGTGTCCCATTTTCGACAAGCTCAGGGCTTTGTTCATAGCGATGAAAATGCGAAACAGAAATTTAGATCTACTAGCGGTCAGCGACGGCGAAGCTTCACTAGTGTCCTGGAAATTTTCCAGATCTAAATCTTATCGAGAACATCTCGAGACTGATAGTACAGAAGCCAGGGAATTTGATATTTTTTTTTGGGAAGATGTATTTTTGGATCCTTATAAGTTCGTTACCGAGTACGCAATTAAGAAGCCTGATATTTCATTATCGATACTTCATTTCGATAGAGCTTTATTCCTTTTGAAGATGAAACTGCTTCTCAATACTGAAACTATTGAGCAAGAATTGAAAGTTAGTTCTTAGCTTCCACGAAATTTCTTAAATACATTTATGTATCCTTTTGGAATCTCGCCAAGATTATGATATGTGTTTTTTATTTAGTTCTTCTATCGTTGAAGTATAGTTCGTCATCTTGAAAAATTATAAACAATGTGTAAATTTCATTGATTTATAGCGTTTTTTTTCTGATAACACGCATTTATAATCGTTTGTATAATTTTCGCTTGGTTTGACTTAGTTGTAATCGCTATAAACGTCTGAATATTAATTGAATAAATAAATGAACAATAATAATAATGAAAGGTCATCAGTGAAAAGCGTCAGTTTTAGTTGATGTGACATATATACGCTTACATCATTATTTGCATAGCTCATTGGCGTGTTTGTTCGTTACTTGATGGCCTCTCGCCAGAATTAAAAATAACAAAAGCGGGCAAAAAAATATTTGTTGTTGAAATCCATTTTACAGCTAAAATGGCAAGAACGACCAACAAATCAAGAGAAATTCTAGGCTAAAAACACTATGCTATCGATGAGTTGAATCGGTGTAATAGGTACTACCTACCCCTGTCTATGATAGGTGCTAACCTCACTTATGCCAGTTTTATCAAACTGTCGACTGACGTAGGTTTGCTTACGTTTTCATCCATACTTTGTATAGGAATTTTTCCGAATATCATGCACATGTTATTCAGATGTTTTCAACTCCAGAAACTTCGCAATGTTCGGAATTCTTGCACCGAATAAAAATCCAAACCACCTCGACAATCTGCACTAATTTTAAGTCGGCGTAATGTTTTTATCGCAATGGAATAGCAAACGGTCGACGATCTCTGCCAACAACCTCTACTCGGGGCATTTCGTAATAGTGTATGTACTTATTTCATTTGCTAGAACGGGCTATTTCGTAAATAGAAAGAAGCCTAGTTGGAAACAACGAATAGTTTCGTTAACCTGCCGGTAAAAGACGAAGTATGCAATTTTTCTCGCTGATAAAACGACCTTGGCTCAACAAGGAGCTGTATATGCACGATATACCTTAAAAAAATTGGTTGTCTTGGGGTTCGAATGAAAATTTAATCGACATTATTAAAGGACTTATTCGATGAGCGATTTAGATTCAATACCTACGCACATGGCGTTTATTCAGCTATCTTATCGGGATATACTTTGTAGGTCATTGATTGAAAATATTTTTGTTTAGTTTCCTCATCGGTTTATCTCAAAGGGGCTCTCAGAAAATTCCAGGGATTCGCATAAATTCTCTATTAGTTAATTCTACACCAAGTTCTTCACTATTACCAGGCAAGGTTACTAAAAAGATTGAAAGTATTGCAAATGATAGAACGAGATGTACACTTTCTGAGAAAGAAGTTTCAAACATCACTCGATATGAATCTTGCATGCATCATTTGCATATTTTTGCAAGGCCTTCCCTGACAGATTTGTCTAATCGAATATTTGGAAACATGATCGTCGAATATATCAACGGTTTCAAGAAACAAAGACAACATAAGTGACCGCGGTTAGATAAAGATATGATTTATAATTAACTAATCAGATAACCGCTCAATTATTCTTTTTATCGTAAATTAACAATGACATCAAAAAGTGGTGAGTAAGAATCGGTCATTTTCTATCCATTACATTAGTTTATGGATCGGGGTTTATCATCAGAAGCTTTTCGAATTCAAATTCAACAGTTTTTAAACAATCAGACAGAACAGATGCGAGAATAGAGTATTTTATTTGCCTAATTTATTCCCTTATTAAAGCCACATGCTACTCGTATTAGAAGAGGATCTTTACTTACAAGAAAAGTGTATAATATATGAAAATTACGTATTCAACCCAACACTAACATGACAAAAACAGCAGACTTAACGCTTCGGATAATCTCACCTTGAAAATTGTTATTTCAGGAATGTTTATTCTCATTTATCTCGTTCGTATTTCACACAGAACTTCCTGATAGCAAATGCTGGCTTGTTTATAAGACGTTATTTTTATTGTTTCAGCGTTAGGTAGCTTATGACTGAAACAAATATCCTGTCGAAGTTTTCACATTCGCGCGAGGTTGAAGTTACCCAAGGGCTCTTTGATTGGTTCTTTGAAGTTTATTATTTTTTTTAACCTCAATCTACTGGTTGCTATATATGCTTTCATGGGTATATGAGCCGTTACAGTGTTGTCTTGAAAAATCGCGGAAGCATTTATCTACTCGATAATAATGTTCCTAGCAAAACAATATGTATAGTTCCTCCGATTCCTAACAATGAGAATCTTTATCGTAGACAAGCAGGACGTCTGTTACCAACTGAGTGAATTGTGTTTCGCAATTGTAGAACAGACTGGGGGTCATTAGCCTTCAAGGAGAGCCTCTCCCTGATCTAGGAGCACAATAACATGCATCAACTTGACAATCATAACGCGTATAGATAAGCTGCACTCTCTGGGAGCTTAACAATTCAGATTTCAGGCTCTAGCCAAACCACAACTACGCTGTCATGATTAGCAATGATGTCACTGCTACCATTTCAGCGTTAAGCTACATTCACAATCAATTCACGGGCCGAAGTGCACTTCGGCACGGAAGCTTAGCAGATGGCGTTCTCCGTTACCATTCACAATGAAATTCAAGACAAAATTTCTTGCAAGTTGCAAACTATCACTTCGGCAAGGAATTTCGTGCCGGCTATAGATGATGCTGATGCTTATGGTATGATCAGTTACATTTTTGATTCATTTGAGTATTTGGTTCCAAGATTATTGCGAATGGTAAATTTCGTGCCGAATTGCACTTCGGCCCGCGAATTGATTGTGAATGCAGCTTTATGCGAAAGCTAAACCATTGGGCGAAACTTTTTTCTTTGAGAACGATCTAACTTTTCGTAAATTTCAAAGCTCTTGACTTTACATCGGCGTTCTTCTAATTTTTTCAATTCGATAATGATCGTTATTTTGGTATTGCATATCTTGGTAAATTCCGACGAATATTTAACACTTTTTTATGTGGTATATGATCAGGCCTCCAGTCATAAGGAATAACTCTATGCAAGTTGTCACATATTGATCGTGCATTTTGTTCCAGAGACGAGCGGTGGCTGCATCAATGGAGGCAGTATGGGTGAAGGTTTGGGGGGTGGAAGCGCCTCAGACAGTGGGGACCAAATGGACGCTGATACCAGGGTGAGAGAATTGGAACGCAGAAAGGAGGAAGCTAAGAAGAAGAGGAGGAGAAAGAAGCGTACCGGTTCTTCCATCGTTTCATCGTGCTTTCAAGGTAAGGGTTTTTCAGTTTTTTCGTGACGATTGAAGTATCTAGCATGTTCCTTTCACTTATTCCGATGTTAGACATTTGTGAACTTAGTTTTGATGTGGTAAAATCTCACAACAATTTCACCTTTTAGAGTCAATCTCGAGAATCTTTTTGCTGTACATAATATGAGGTGAAATAGCGGATGGCTAAACTGTTTTTAATTGAAAATCATTGTTGGCTGGATTGGTATTAGACGGTCGTTTCATGGTTGGAAACCTACTTGTATAGTATGCAAATTAAATTTCTCTTACTCAGTTTATGATGAGTCATAAGGAAAGTGGAGGTGTGCGTGCATTATTATTGATTCCAAGGAGTAAATTCGGGAAAAACAATGACAAATATTCAGGAGTAAACCGTTGACGTGAACTTGAAATATATTTACCTTGAGAATGAGACAATTCCTCATAATACTAATCAATACTCTCTAAATGATGGGAATATCTATTTATGTGGGAAACTCAACGAATGAGGCAAGAATTAGATAGAAGGTCCGTTCAGCATGGGCTCCCAGTCACTCGAGAATCAAAGGAAGCATACACCCAGAAAAGGAGCATGAGCTTCTTTCATTATCCAGCAATCTTGCGGTATAGGAAAATCTACCCATAAGAAACAGTTTCAGGAGAAGGAAAAACCGAAAGAGAATACTCTAGAGGTATCTTCCGACACTGAAATAGCCCAAAAAGTTCGTTGTCAACTTGAAAACTGCGTGGTGTAAGAATTATCTGGATCTTAGCAAGAATATGCTTCAACTCCTTCACCTCATTGTCGCCTCAGGAAGCGCTTGATGAGAAGGGGTCTAGCAGAAACTGGGGGGCAGATTCTTTGGGGGAGGTAGATGTAACCCCAGATCACCTGGTGCTAGAATGAATCACCATAGCCAGTCAACACATCTAGACTCTAGAATGCGTACTATCAATTTTTGAAATTTTGCACTTTTCTAATCTCAAGATGAAATATTGACAAAGAAATGTATACTCTACGAATGAGCACATCTTGAATAAATATTTACATGATCGCAAGATCGATGAGGAGATATATCAAATTGTTTGTGATCACTCAAAGGTTTAGGTCCAATATTTGGATAATAAAAAAGGATTTAATTTAGATAGTATCAAATATATCGATAATCACAACGCCATCTTTATAATATCATTTTGTGAAAGATGTTGAAATTCGAATCTTCAGAACCGATAAAGATAAGGACAAACAATAAAGTTGAATGCATTGTCCACCCAGTTAATTAATTTTAAACTTTAATTTCAGATCTTTACAAACTAACTGGTGAAGTATTAGGAGAAGGAGCTTATGCGAGTGTTCAAACTTGTGTCAACATCTACACCGGTGTCGAGTGTGCAGTCAAGGTGATTGACAAGGTACCAGGTCATGCTCGAGCCAGGGTGTTTCGTGAAGTTGAAACCTTCCACCATTGCCAAAGTCATCCGAATATCATACAACTCACAGAATTCTTTGAGGACGAAGAAAAGTTTTACTTGGTTTTTGAAAAGGTAAGAAAACGCTCATAGAAGAGCTAGGAAAATTAGACAAGTGTCTTAATAGATAAGCAAGAATTGTGATGATAGTTTAGTGTCTGAAAATATAATGAAATGAAAGGTTTAGCGGCATGCAGAATTCAATTCCTGTCTGCATGCCGCTAAACCTTTCATTTCGATAAGCAAGAATATCACAAAATGTCAGTGGGAAATGATAACTTCTTTTTATGTTACAGATTAATGGGGGACAGCTTTTGGGCAGGATTCAAGAGCACAGATATTTCAGTGAGGCAGCCGCTGCAGAGATAGTTAGGGAGATTGCATCGGCCCTGCGATTCATGCACGCCAAGGGAATCGCGCACAGGGACCTCAAACCAGAGAACATCTTATGCGTGCACCAAGATCGTCTTTGTCCTATCAAAATTTGCGATTTGGATTTGGGCTCAGGCATCCGTTTTCAATCCAGTTTTTCTAGTCCGTTGGCCACACCACAACTGAGAACTCCGGTAAGCATTGAATTTGTAAAATGTCCTGAACCGAGAACCTTCACTTGGACACTAAATAAAGAATTCGTATCTCGAAAAGTCTGTTTAACATATTATTTTTCAGGTCGGAAGCGCAGAATTCATGGCTCCCGAGGTCGTGGAGGCATTCATTGGAGAAAACGATTCAACTGTTTACGATAAACGCTGTGATCTGTGGTCACTAGGCGTAATAACTTACATCTTGCTCTGTGGTTACCCGCCGTTCTCTGGGAAGTGCGGCAGGGATTGCGGCTGGGAACGCGGCGAGAACTGTGGTGCTTGCCAGGAATTGCTCTTCCATAGCATTCAGGAAGGGCATTATGATTTCCCAGAGAGCGACTGGAGAGACATTTCAGAAGAAGCTAAGGATCTTATAAGGTGAGTTTTTGGGGTTATACACCGACAAATATGAAGTATGCAAGGCCGGTTTGCACCAATACCCCTTAAAACAAGTACTTAACTAAGTGTCGTTTAAAGTTAAAGGACGCTTAATTTTATTCTCAGTTGCACGACTGTGGCTTAACGGAATCTTAAGTAAGGGGCCCTTAGTTTTTACATCTAGTAATATTTCTGTTTTTTATTTTGGTGCAACTTCATCCTAGTCCGATAAAGCCATTTCATTGGTTGGCCGGTTGCTGATGATCGTTGTCATTTCATTAACCTAACTTTATTGTCATGTCAGTCAGTTTCAAGTAAATTATTATATTCTGTTGTTGAATCAGCATTATTATTGATGATGATATGGATTGTCAAATTAAAGGTACCTGGTACCTCAGTTTGTGTGAATTTGTTTTATTAATGTTGAAGAGGAACATGAAGAAAATGTCCTTATTGTCCTTGTTAGTACGAATACGATGAATGATTGCCAAGCAAGTGGTGGTAATCTACAAATGGCACTCAACTTCTCAACAGAAGAAGAGTTTGTTGCTAACTATCATATGATTTGTGACACAAAATTGAAAATTTAAAGAAAAGGCTTGGTATTCAGTAATGAATTCATTCAATTTTCAAAATCCATCAAAAATGGGAAGTTCTGCAGCTAGTTCAACAAATTATTTTAGATTAGAATCCTGCCCTTAAATACCTAAGTGGTCATTACAGGAGCGCTTAAATTTAAGGCTAGCTTTAGCCATTTAAATGTCATTAAACAGTTGGTGCAACGTAGTTTAAGTTAAGGGTTCATTTTAAGGGATACTTAACACTGAGTGCGTTTGGTGCAAACGGGTCTTAGAGAGGCAAAACGTCATTGACTGAGGTCTAATTTTCATGTCATAAAAAAGAGTGTCTCATCTGAGCCTCTCTGTCAGCTCGTGCATTGGGCACAAGTTGGTGGGCTAAAAGTGTGTTCTCCTTCCAGATCGCTGTTGGTGAAGTGCGCATACAAGCGAATCAGCGCAGAGCGCGTTTTGGAACACCCGTGGTTGAAGTTCGCCAGCGAGACAGCGGCACTCACCACGCCAGCAGTGATAAAAAAGAACAACTCCGCGCTAGAGTTATCTCATTTCGCGGAGTCCGCAATGGCTGTGAACAGAGTGGTGCAACAGCACTTCAGCATGAATTTGGGCTACTTGGAACGGCCAAGCGTATGCAGGAGGGACGCGAGTCCCTGTTCTGCCCATCTTTTCGGTCTTAGTCCACCGAGCGAGAGTCATCTGATGCAGAGACGTAGACGGGGCGGTTCTTGTCAGTACAAGACCCACGCTTCCTTGGCAACCCCTCAGCCGATCTCCAGTCCAAGTGGTTAAAATTGTGTTGGTAATCAACGTCACCAGAATTTTTATTATCATATTGTCATTGAACTATCTTTTCTTTTTTGGAAGGAAATTCTTATTTGGAGTCTTTGGAATAGTTAAATTCTTTCATTTACTATGATTTCCTGTCAGTTTTGGATTGATTGAATAATTCAGGTTCTCACTCCATATCAAAACAAATAAAAAAAAAAACAAAAAAAGAATGTCATTTTGTTTCACTTGAAATTTACTACTTTTTTGTTTGGATCGTTGCTACTCATAAAACTTAATTCTCCATAAATTAAAAAAAAATAAAAAAAAATATTTTCAGTATTTTGTAATAAAATATTTGTTGTGGTTTGAGAACCTCATGTCAGATCTACATGTAAGTGTTGCACATGAAGGGTTTATATTACGCTGGTAAAGTGAACCATGTTACAATATGAATTGATAGTCACTTCACAGTCCTTGTGAGTATTCTGAATTTCTCCCATTAATGTAAATACAGATTTATACTGACCTCATAAAAAAAACACTAACTGATTGAAACAAGTTGATCCCAGTGAAAATATTAGCTTGTATTGTGTCTCTTGATTTCCATTTGGAATTTGACGGGTAAACTTTGAATTATATGGAGGCTAAATCATCAAAAGCGGTTTGAAACAAGATGTGAAAACCCCTTTGTAGATCTGACACACTCTAGGTCAGTCTGTCAAAGAGTGAAAAGACCATAATTTGGTTTTTGAATTGTCAAAATTATTTTCATAATTTGAAATCTGATCAGTATTCTGTTCATAATAAAAATACAGTTAATTTCAACGATCTGATGAACGGGTTGCGAAACCTGAAATTTAAATATATCAAGTCGTTGAAGGTACATGATGCAGAATACAGAGAATACTTTCTCGTGGAAAGTTCACTAATGCTTTTTTTTGTAAAGTTGAAATTTTAATTTTGACAATTGTTTAATTCTTTGGGACTGGCCTAAAAGCAGTAGGATTATTTGGCCTAGGTTTATCATTGCGCTTCTATTTTTAATACTTTTGTATATGTTTATAGATTGAGACATCATCAGTCTACATTGTGATAATTAAAAATTAAGCATCCTGACTGTGCTATTTAGAGCACAGATAGAGACTGTAGACAAGCCGTACCTGCTTAAATTTTGTAAGATACGGAGGGTTTATTTTAGGAACTTGTTTGTTTCCAAACAATTGTACTGAGAAAGACAGTCCATATTTCTACTCTGAGAGTCCTAAGATACGTTTGGATATTTTTTTAACGTTTTGTAATGCTCAAGTCATCTAGCTCTATTGGTTGACATGTCGGAGAGTAAAGCCTTCTGTTCATAGGTACGATATCGGACTATGCGATAATTCTAAAAAGCTCCTGATTGGTCAGTTATTCAGAATTTCAAAATAATCAACTTAATTCGACCAATGGCATTTTTGGATCATCGCATCGTCGGATATCACAACTATGACCTAAGCATAGAGTAACTATCTTAAAACTATATCAGTCGATTCTAACAATTCATTTGTATGTTCAGGCAAAAAAACTTTCGAGATATAATATAAAACCTAAGCTTTAATATTGTGAAATTTATGAAAATTATCCAGTATTTACTCATGTTTTACTGTTACGTTGTGTTGATTAATATATAAGTATGTTGAGAAAAAAATTATAAAAAAAAACAAAATTATTTTTCAAGGTCTCTATTATTCTGTTAATTTGTGGAAATTTAATCCTTCACTTTGGAAAGCAATGTGTGGTTTAGCATTATGCAATATAATATACTTATACAAATCTGGAACTTCAACATAGAAAAAGCATCGCTGAACTGTGATAAAGAACTATTCACCATTTATATTATTATGCCAAATTATTTTTTATATATAGATCTTTATTCTTGATTTTTTATGTTTGTTAGTAATTGTTCAATCTGCAACAACAATGAGGTTTCTGATTTTTTGCTTTCTTCATGTTAACCAAGTCGGTACAAATATAAAGTTTTGATATCAATATAAATTGATATATTGTTTTTGAAGCAAATGGATTGTTGAGAGTCGACTGTAAAAGTTTTGTTCCAAAACCCAGTGTGATATGAAGAAAAGTACATCTATCTGATTGAAGAATTTATGAGCTTATGTTGCCAAGAATGTGTGAGAACGAATGATTGATATCTTTTGAATGATGAGTACTCTTGAAGATTTCTTTCAAGCATTTATTGAATCCAATCCGTATCATTTTTATACCAAAAGAAAAATCGAAAAAAGATATCAGTTTGTTATCGAAATTTATCATGGTTTTCCATGAGTGCCATCTCTTCTGTTATTTTATATCGTTTTGAAAAATTAATACTTATTATAAGTTTGATCGAAAATAGGGTTCAGTTATAATTTGTATTTACAAAAAAAAAGTTATTGTTGAGTATAATAATGTTTTCCTTTTTCTTATTTTTAAGTCAGCTAGCAGTGATCTTGATCAGAAATCATAGTGATGGAAATTTATTTACCAAGTGTGCTTTAATTTCATATGATAATAAATAAAATTCGATTTTTATAATTTTTGTCTTTCAATAACGTATTCCAGTTAAAATGGTTCTATTTAGACTGAATAAAAGATGAAATATAGTGTTCATGGTAACAAAATGATATGAATATCAATTTTATTCACTTGAAATGGTTGGATAATGAAAAATTTATTGAGCTAAAAACAGATTATATGATTTTCACAAAAAGTTTTTAAACCATGATACGCATTTCGCATCTTCAGGTGGGTGAAGGTATATAAACTGAAATGACCAATTTTTGTGAAAATCAAATAATCTGTTTTTAGTTCAATTATGGATTTTCATCAAGTATCAGGTACATCAATTCAATATTTGGAAAAATTATTGAATGACTGGTTCTACCATATACTGGGTTCTACGCACCAAGAGCTTTCTTGTACCTGGATTGGATAGGGTTAAATAATTCGAATGGTGGATTTATGCAGAGAATAATTATTATCTATAATATTATAGCAAAGATTGATAATAAATAACCTTTGGTGAAGCCAAAATCTCTACAGAAGTTTTAAAGTTCTATAGTGGTGTTTTGTTCTATGCCTTGAACGTTAACCTCAAAACAGTTAAAGCACTTCTAACCTAAATTTCAAGAGTAAACACTAACGTGGTAACGTTCTTTTAAATATTTAAAAAATGGGTAAAAAGAAGATAAATTTGAAACACAAGAAAAAGGTTTTAAAAAAGAAAGTTGTCGTAGAGGAACCTTCAGATGTGGAGGAGGATATCGGTTTGTACGAATTTCAATGTTACTTTCTTGTTTATTTTTATCTGTTTTGATTTCAGAAGAATGTGAAGAAGAACCTGCAAGTGAGGTAGTGAATTCAGAAGAAGGTGGGTTGAAATATGGAAATTTTCGTCTATACAATTCAAAAAAGGTTACCGACTTGAGCATAACAATATCAATCTGATCAAGACACATCATTCGAGTGTTCTTCATATATCTGTATATAGAATTCCCTGGGTAATTCAATTGTATTGAATTCCTCAATGGAAATTATCTGTCACACAGTTTTTTTCCCTTCGAATCGAGCAACTAACTTTACCAAGTAGTATCATCGTATACGAAATTTGTAAATTAAATGAACATTTAACTCATGTATGCCCAAGTCAGTATCTGAGTAAATATTTCAAATACTAAAGTTTTCATTTTGTAGAAAGCGATGCAGATCAATCAACAGAATTAAATTCTGGGGAGGGTGAGTAAGATTTTGTGAACAGATTTGGTTCAATTCAATTTTCAATATAACATTTTCAGAACTTGACAGTGATGAAGATGAAGCAGACTTTACTTATGGAGATATAAATGAACATAAAAAATCATTAGAAAAACTGAAAGAGTCAGATCCAGAGTTCTATAAATTTTTGGAAGAAAATGATAAAGAACTTTTAAATTTCAACTTATCAGATGAAGATGATGACGGTGAAGTGCAGAATGAATCTCAAGTACATGTTCCTCAACTAGACAGCGATGAAAGTGATTTTGAGGTAAGCTCTTTTTATTTCATTACTAAGATGGTCAAGTCTTTTGAATACTCATAAAAAATTCCAATTGTTTCAGGATGAAGATTCGAAAGGAAAAGAGAATAATATCACGTTCAAATTACTGAAAAAGTGGCAGGTAGATATTAAAACTGATAAGTCAAACAAAACTATCAATGAGCTTGCTCAAGCACTTCATGCAGCTTTGTTATTAGTATTACCTGAAGAAGAAAGTAGTGGAACTGTGTCAGATTATAAGGTAGAAGGTGAGATTTCAGATATATTTTTTCCATAATATATTCTTTAACTGATCAGATGAAACGGTGCAATTTCTATATTTTTCTTTCATAAATTCTCATTTGATTCTTTATAGGACTGTTATAGATCAGAGTTTTCACTACAATTATTAATCAGGTTCATATAACTGATTTTTCTACTCAATAATTTTTTTAGGGTCTGCGATTTTCAATGGAGTGGTACAATTATGTGTCCTAGAGTTTGGACCGGCTGTGAAAAGATTTTTAGGATTGGTATCTGGATCCAAAGAAAAACCACATCTGTGCAAAAAATTTAAAAAAGTGAAGAGAATTCTGAAATGTTATTTCGAAGATCTACTGAAGGTAAATTATTTATACATACTCATAAACCCTTATTTGAACAGTTATTTGATCATCTCCTCTAACTTGAAAATAATTTTTTGTTTCAGCTTCTGTCGGGAGTGGCATCTGCAAACATCCAGACTGTTTTACTGAAACACTTACACTACATGTCTTCTATGTTAATCTCTTTCCCGAATGTCACCAAAGACATACTTAAACAGCTCATTAAAATATGGGGTGTGTCTGATGAAGGAGTCAGGGTTATAGCCTTCTTTTGTATCTTGAAAATCAGTCGTAATACTCAATCTCTCCTTGACACTGCACTTAAAACTATGTTCATTACATATGTAAAAAATTCTAAATTTGTTAGCCCTTCCAGTTTGCCTTGCATAAATTTCATGAGGAGATCTTTGGTGGAAATGTTTGCCTTGGACTTGAACTTGGCTTATCAGCATGTATTTCTGTACATACGTCAACTAGCAATACATTTAAGGAATGCTATGACCCTGAATAAGAAAGAGAACATACAGGCAGTCTACAATTGGCAGTTCATAAATTCACTCCAATTGTGGGGTAATTTGTTGAGTGTCACTTGTTCGAAGCCCCAAATGCAACAGTTAGTGTACCCGTTTGTTCAAGTTTGTTTGGGAACTTTGAGATTGGTGCCCACTACCCAATATTACCCTCTGAGGTTCCATGTTACACAAATTTTAATCAATCTCTCTCGAGATGCAGATATATTTGTTCCGGTTCTGCCTTTCATTGTTGATGTAAGTAGAACAAAAAAAAATGGGAGTATTCACCTACATTAAAGATTTATTTCAGGTTTTGGATAACTACGATTTTAACAAGAAGCACCAGAAAGTTTCCATGAAGCCTCTTAAATTCAACTTCGTTTTGAGGTTATCAAAGTCTCAGTTAGTTGAAAATGGTTTCAAAGATACTCTTATTGACACCATTTATGATCAACTCTTAGAATATATGACTATTCAGTCCAGTAGTATAGCTTTCGTAGAGCTGGCACTTTTGACAAAGATACAGGTGAGACTTTTATATGCCTAATATCAAATTGATTTATTTGTTTTGACCAGAAATAACATTTTTAATAATTTTTTTCCTCTTAAAGATCAAAAAGTTTTTGAAGAAATGCAAAAATCCCAATTATGTGAAAAAAATCAAACAAGCCTTGGATAAAATTGAACAGAATGCTCAGTTCATTGAGAATGAGAGGAAGAAACTGACAATAAATCTCGCAGATTTCAAGCAATTGGAGGCACATGAAAACCAGATAAAATGTAATGGTACACCATTGTCAACTTACTATGAGAGTTGGAGTAAAATGCGAAACCAGAAGAAGAGGAAAGAAGCAACTATGAATGATGAATTAGGGGAATATAATCTACCTACTACCAAGAAACGAAAATTGAAAAATAGTGAAGTAAAACAGAAAAATAAGGATGTCGAGTTTGTTTTCAGTGACAGCGAAGACGATGAAGAAAGCCAAATACTGAAGAAAAAAGTTGACATTGAATCAGATTGATGAAATGGATAGAAATTTTATTGATTAAAGTTGATTTATCTATTTAAAATGTCTTTCAATGTTTACAATTATTTACTGATCTACACCTTGATTAATCAGCCAAAATAACCAATAATAACCAAAATAACTTAGAGGTCGATTGCACTTGAAAAAGAAAACAGAAAATTAAATAATTTAGATATTTGTAAATCAGATAAAAGACGAAATTATTCAAAGTCCAAACAGAAATTTATTTTTTAGCTATGTCGACCCAGGTCATTTTACTAACTAATTCGAGGTCGTAGATCACGAATATGCAATTAGATTTTTTGTACGATTAGAACTTTCGGAAAAAAATCACTTTTATTGGAAAAAAATTGGTCAACTTTGAGGAGCTGTATCAGCCAGGAAAGAGGCACTCGACATAAGCTGATTTTTTTGGTGATACATTGGTTCTTTGCCAATAGAAAAAATCAGCTTTCATTCATCTACCGCGAACAGTACAGATTTTATGATTTTTTCCGCGATGGTCCAAAATTTCCAATTTTCTATGGACCATAACTTGAAAACTAATCCTTTCAGCAAAATTCTTTTTGCATATTCGTAATCTACGTCCTCGATTTAGTGAATACTTCAATTTTGGTGGAAATCGGAGGGATCGAAAATTTTTCAAATTTTCCATACATATGCATGGAAAAAATTGCGATTTTTTGAAAAATATTTTTGTTCTCCGATCAAAACCAAATTTACAATGTACACTAATTCGAGGGCGTAGAACACGAATATGCAAACAGATATTTTTAAAAAAATTTATTTTTCAAGTTATGGTCGATGAAAAATCTGAAATTTTGGACCTTCGCGGAAAAAATCATAAAATCTAAACTGTTCGCGGTAGATGAATGAAGTATGGTTTTTTCTATACGCAAATAACCAATCTATCACCAAAAAAATCAGCTTATGTCCAGTGCCTTTTTTTTGGCTGCTACAGCTCCTCAAAGTTGACCAATTTTTTCGAAATTTCACAAAATACAGATACTACAACAAATCTAATTGCATATTCGTGATCTATGATCTCGATTTAGTGAGTAAAATGACGCGGGTTGATATAGGTGAATGAGTAAATTTTTTTCGGACTTGGAATAATTTCGTTTATGAAGCGCGGGTAAACATCAGTAAAAGATTAAATTATTCTTAACAGAAATTTATCTTATCGTTAAATTGAAAAAAATCTTCCTTATGGCATTTTTATATGCAAAAAAACTTCGTTCCGTCACCAATTTTGTGATTACTAAAAGCTTCCAGTCCGGCACTGCACATTTTTATGTCAGCTATTCTGTTGTTTATATTTAATAAAACAAATTGATAACAAATTCAGTAAATTTATCTTTTCTTTAATAGAATTATTGTTTTATTCCTTGACTTCATCCATGCCTAATCAATTTATGAAACGCTGAATTTATGCTGAGGCCGTTTCTATTAGAAATATAATGGAACACACTGTGCACACCTGTGTTGACTGAAGAGAATTGGCGGATTTCGAATGAAATCTTGAATTATGATCAGAAACAATCACAATCATAATCTGTTATAATTTATAATTATGCTTTGATCCTAACTTGATATAATTTTGGTGAAAAATTAAAACATATATAACATTAAAAATGACTTCTCCCGGCGTTCTTTTACCAGTTGATGTGAATATTGAAGAGGATAGATCTCCTGCCAGGTATTTGGTTATCATACTAATTTCAAATATTGAATACTGAAGTTGTGTTTTTTTCCAGTAAAAGAGTAAAATATAGTAATGAAATTGAGAATCTTCCTCATTGGAGCTTAAGTAACGAATTAGAACTTCATGAAGAAATCGATCAAGGTGTGAAGAAATTAGAACCGGAATCCGAAATTCAAGAAGATGACACTATATTCAAGAAAGACAGGCCTGAATTCATAGATGTTTCTTGTCATTCAATGAGCCCCGGAACTAGACAGAAACAAGTAACATTTATCATATAAAATTTTCTTCCCATTTGCACATCATATTTCAATTTCAGATTGCTCTTCTTGAGTCGACACTCACAAAAGATACCTTAGAAAGACTGAATTTAGGAGAATGGTCCACTGAATCAGCTCCTTCCATCCACTCATGCCCAAAAATTGGTATTTAATAATATAAGAAAATAAATATGTTGGGCACATGCTAATACCTCATTTTATTCTTGCAGATTATTTTGAATTGCTGTCAGATGAAGTAATACTGCAGATATTTATGTGGATCCCTAAACGTCATTTGATGGATGTTAGCTTAGCATGTAAACGCTTCAGAAGACTGGTACAAGATGAGAGTTTATGGACTAGAATGGATGTATCTAATAGGAGGCTGGGAAAAGGCATTTTGGGGCGATTTTTGAGTAGTCAAGTTATTGTACTGAGGTTAGCAAGATCGGAGGTGAACAATGATTTTTGATTAGTTAGAACTTCTGGTATGAAATTGTACGTTTTAGATTCTTCATCCACCGATTCTTCCAAGTCAACCAGTCTTTTCACCAGAGTTCAAGTGTAGATTGACATTTTTGGACTTGAGTATGGCTTCTATCTCAACTGAAAGCCTTATAGATCTTTTCAATAAATGTACAAGGCTAAAAAAATTGAGTTTAGAACATGTACCCCTAAATGATGCGGTTTTGGAGGCTTTAGCTGGAAATAAGGATCTAGAAGTTATAAATTTTGCTATGGCCACTGGAATTGCTGTACCCGGATTACAGTATTTACTTAGGAATTGTAGAAAGTAAGTTGCATATTAAATAGTACAACTGTGGATATGTGGACCTTCTGTAAACATAATATAATCTCTATTCAAATGATTTTTTTAGAATAAAAGAGTTGAATATATCTTGGACATATCTGACACAGCCAACAATTAAGTTTCTTTGCGGAAATCTACCATCTACATTGGACCGGCTTAACTTATCAGGCTGTAGAAAACTGATGTGTGATGCAGGTTAGCTTATTTCTATTCTTTCACTAAGACAAATTTTTATTTCAACTAAAATTATGATTTCATTTATGTATTTATGTGTATCTTTTTTTTTTCATCAGACATTGCCGCTTTAGTTCATAGTTGTCCCCGCTTGAGAGAGTTGGATTTATCTGACTGCACTGCCATTACCGGAGAAGCTGTCAAACAAATAACTGCATTGGAGGATCTCAATTTCCTAGCACTATCAAGGTGCTATGCAATTTGCCACCGATCTTTGTTGTGAGTGTAATTTTTTTTCTATATGAATGAATAGAGTAAATTGAAGAAAAATAAATTGATACAACATACTAATTTTTTCCAGAATACTGAAGAAAATGCACTCTTTATCATACCTAGACATTCATGGTGGTTATATAGATGAAGAAGAACTGAATCAAGTGCAACAAGGACTTGGTGCTCGAGTGCATATAAACAAATTCAAATTCAGTTCTATAGCCCGCCCTACAGTAGGTTTAAGAAGATCGAGTATTTGGAATATTCGTGTGAGGGAATAACAGAAAATGTTGAAATGTGATTTAGATATAAAAAATATAAAACTAATAGAATTGAGTTGAAGAGTTTTGGATATTTATAACACTTTATAGTGTATGAATTTTGTATTTATTTTGAACATGATACAAATGAAATATAATTTTTGTTGAAATTCTGTTTATTTATTTTCATTACACCTATTATTTTGAATAATCTACATCAGAAATCAGACTGAAAAATTAGTAATGTTACAGTGGGTTCAAGCAGAGTTTCTAAGAACTGAGATCCTGTAAAGAGCTGCTATTGGCAGTTGGCGTTAACGTGATCGCCGTCTGTTCATTAGATTGGTTGATTTCTCTTAGTTCTTAGTATGGAGGGTATGTCTCTACCCTCCATAGTATGGAGGATAATCTACCCTCCATAGTTCCAGAGACAAACTCTCTCAGAGACTTATCTCTGATAGTTCTTAGGAACCACAGGTTGGAGATAGAGATTATCTGGGCATGACAAGGGCTGGTTTATGCTGGGCGTTAACTAATCTCTAATCCCTTGAACGGTTTTTGGCTACTCGAAAAATTTCAGATCAAAGAGTTAAATTTCATAGTTACTTAAAGAAGGATTTTCTTCTGCACGTCACTTCGAAGAAAAATATTTTTTCCACATGATATTATTCAAATTAATAATAATTTACTGAACCATGTTTTTAAAATAACTGATAACACTGCAAAGGAAAAAAAAGTTAACTCCTGCTCTGTGTACCCTACGAAAATTTCATAACCTAAAAAAAACATGTCCCTTCTCTTCTCAGTTTTCAGGTTTGAAAAAAATTCAAATATTACCTCAATGCAATATTTGAAAAGAAGTGACTATAGAAGCAATTGAATTAAAAATGGAGGAAATACTTGGAAGAATATTCGACAGGATTTTCAATAATTGGACTGCCTTGAAATTAGCTGTGGAATATTCCCAGGGTAGCTCAAACAGTTTGCAGGTATGTTTTACTAAATATTCTTCACGATTCATATTATTTTAAATTTGAACAATAATAATATTCGCCAATATTCTTGCAATTGTACATTCTATCCCTATTATTTCAAAATTTAGGTTGCAAATGAAATCAAATCATACATGGTTGAGTATTGCTCTCAAAACGTTCTCGAAGCAGAAGATATACAAGATGCTTTAGATGCCATAATGGATGAAGAATTCGACACAATTTGCGAGGACGACTCAACAAAAGGTTTGGTTTTTCTTCAAATACATATTGAATTCACTCACTTCGAAATATATCTCTACATATTCATTTTATGTATATTTTTAGAAATTTCTATGATAATCCATAAATTTCTTCAGCTATTGAGAGAAAATAATTTAACCCAGTGTGAAATAGAACTTAATCAATTACCAGAAGCTCACGAGCAATGGCTTACGATGCCACAAATACCACAACCAAGAGGTCAACGTGAGGTAAGTTCCTTTGGAGCCATGTACTTAATTTATCCTTTCTTGGCATTTAAATCAGCTGTAACTGCTCTATCAGTAGCACAAACAAAATTTTGATGTATTTATTCTATTTCTAAATTTCCTTCCCCTTTGTCTCTTACTTGAAGGCTAAATGAATGAACTTATTCGTCCCCACATAAAAATCTTTATTGAAATTTGAAAGCTTTCTCGTTTGAATTTTGGAGATTATTTCAACATTTCTTATGTTCTAATAGGACTCAGACTCTTCTTCTGACAATGAAACCCAGGATACCCCCATGGAAGAAGATTCAGAATGGACTGTTGTCAAAAGAAGGAAATAAAGTCATCACTTTCCTTTATTCATATAAGTTGTAAATAGAATTTTATATAAAAATTGTTGGAATACGTGAAAATATAGTTTTTCAAAATTGAGTTATGATCCCCTTTTTTTTTACTATTCCCTGGAATTCTCGATACAACATAATTTTGTATGAAAAACAAACTACTAGTCTTATCGGCTTTTGGATCTTTTAAATTGTAGATGGTAACTGAAAACTGAAATGGTCATTATCATAAAGAAACTTCAGTCCGGTCCTGTTCATTCTCTGTCATTTGAGTTAGGTTAGGTTCAGTAATTTTGTAACAAGAATTAAAAACAAATATCTACCTGCTACAGCCCTTATTTTTTTCTGAGGATGGAGGAAATTGACGAAGAAGTAGAGAAATTTATTGACAAATTAGACTTAGAACATAAGAAACTAGAGGAAACCATTTCAAGACAGGAAAATGTGAAAAGAAATTTAGTTTTTGTAAAACTTGCAGGTACTTTTAAGGAAAGAAATGATACATATTATGTGGCTGTAGCAATTTCCAAAGATCCAAAAGAAGTTGAAAAAATAGCAGGTTTTAGTTGTCCCAAAAAATCCCACAACTGTGCATTCCTCATAGTCGTTTTAATTTTACCGAAAGTTCTGCAGTCATTATTTAAGGAAAATGAATTCAAAATAGTCATAAGTGTTCAGTATGATAAAAAACGATTGTGTAGAACAGTTGAAGTGGATGTCAATAATGTAGTAGTAATTCCTTCTACTGAATTTCCAATCAACTCTGAATTAGATATCGCATTTTTTGGAAACATTAGTGGAAAAAATGTTGTGTACAGAATTCCAAAAATGTTACTAAATATCTTATATTTTATAAGACCTGTCGAGAATGTACACGAAAAGAGCAAAAACAGAAGTTCTGAGCATGAAACTACATATACAGAAAGTTTAGTACAAATTAGTAAACAGTATTGCGTTCATAAAAGAAGTTACTTCGAAAACTATAACCTTAAACGCACAATGATTGTTAATGATAATTTTAGTTTCTCAGATGTTGTGGGTAAATTATTTCCACAAAACCTGATTAAGGCATTATTTGAAAATGGGAATAGAGTGGAATGGTTAATCTTGAGAGGAAGTAGTCAGCCTTGTACAGTTAAGTTAGTGAAAAAGGATCGTTTCATTAAAATCGAAGGGGATGCAGAAAGTCTTTGGGAGTTTGAGAAAATTTTTGCCAAGGAGAATTTAAATAACAATGAATTAGAGATATTAGCAATTAGAGTGAGTATACCCATAATTCTTTTACATCATTTTTACTACAATAAAGTTCTTTGTTTCAGGAATTTGCAAGGAACTCTTCAAAAGTCAATAGGAGCAATATAATTGAGTTTTACAACACTTTGCGAGGAATATGGGATTTAAAAGTGCAGGATGATAGCTAGGTTTTAAATTACGCAACAACAAAATTTTTTATGTACTCAATGAAGGACCATTACATTGTATCATTTTCAATTCATGAAAATTTTTTATTATTTCAGAATAATAAGTTTCCATTATATTCATGTTTTTTCATTTCTTTTTGGGATTTCTCAATAATTTTTTATTCTTACATCAAGTTGTAATGACTTCGATGAACCAAATCGACCAAATGTTTACTAAGAAAGATGAATTTTCCGAACAAAAATTAAATACATATTCTAGGATTCTTTTCGATCGGTTGATAGAATAGTAGTATGGAACTATAATACTTTCCTTTTATAATGAAAGAGGCAGGAACTAATTATCGTTTCTAGTCCTTAACACGAATATATTCAATATTAAAATTCCCCACGATACCTCACGGAAAAATTAATTGGACTCACTCAGATTAACCACTTTAATCTTGATTTTTTGCTCTTTGTCCAACGATGGCTACAGTTGGAAATGATTTCCGGGAGATCCCTTAGCAGCCCAGTCCCAAACGGGAAAAGACTGTTCATCTAAGACCCATCAATCATTTCTTTTCTTCGACCTCGAGGTCATCTTACTTCTAAAAATGCTTCCCTGAAAAAAAATCAGTTGAATTAATGAATTTTTCGATCAGATTATGCTTTAATACCGGTAAAATCAAACGTTAGTAAATAGCATCAAAGATGGCTTTCGTTCATCTCTTCCGCCATGATTTCCTCTTGTGAAAATTCGTTGAGGAGTCGTTCTTTTTAGAATCGAATGTTTCTTTCCCGATCATTGAAATCTTATGGATATTTCGATTCAGTTCACGATTTCTACTTGCCTCACATACTTACTTATAAGAAATATTTTTCCTGAATGTTCTTTAAAATGGGAAAACACTTTACAACACACTTTAGAGACACCTGTTTGATTACTTTCGAAAGGGTAGAAAATTTTCAAATGTTTTAGTCGTTTCTGGAAACGCATATGCAAAAAATGAGCCTCTTGCGCAGATTCCGAATTAGGTCATCGCTTTAGTTTATATCGTTTTCGTTTGAGATAATTTTTTTAAGCTATTGTAACTGTCTTTACGTGTTATTTACAAATATATTAGGTTCAATATTCACGCTCGTTAGCTGAAAGATCGGAATCAACCTAGAGATCCTGAAAATTTTCGGAAATAAGATGTGAAATTTCAAAATACGCGCCAAGACTTTGAGAAGGGAATGATAAGCATACAAAATTTCTACTCTAATCTAATCGATCTATCTGACCTACTACATAGACCTAATTTTTAATTTATCAACTCTATGCATGATAGATAAACAATAACCTCCAATTTTCTGCAATACATTATTAATTTAAAAATGTCCAAAATATTTTCAAACATTTCCAATATTAGCAAAGAGATTAGGTCAATTTTCGGATTGAATTCTAGTTTGCAAGTATGTATTCAATCATGTGGTGACTAAGGTAGAAAACAATCTTTTGATGGGGTTTCAGAATGCAAAAACCAAACCTTGTTCAGCCCTCAGGAATTGCTCAACAAGACCACCAAAACCACCTAAAAGCAAATTTAATGAAGGTATCGGTCCGGTATCTTGGAAAAATCTCGGAATTACTGCTGCGTTAGGTGGTGGGTTGTATGCATTTATGCTTTATTTGAAGAATGAAAAAGACACTGGTGAGTACCGATCAGAGAAGAGAAACAATCTTTTAATAGATTCAAATTAATGATCTCAGTGCTTATCTAGATAATTTGTAACATCGAAGTATATGCCTCATAGTAAAGAAGTAAATCGTATATCTTGGATTTACTTTTCCAGTTCTTGCCAAAGAGAGACAGCGAATGCTAGGAAAAGTATCAATAGGTGGAAAATTTGAATTGGTAGATGTTGATGGTAAAACTAGGACTAGTGATGATTTTTTGGGAAAATGGTTGCTGATTTATTTTGGATTCAGTCATTGTCCAGATATATGTCCAGATGAATTGGAAAAGATGTCTGCAGTGGTTGAAGACATGGGTTAGTTTGAAAAATCTTTTATACTAGTTTTGTATGGAAAGTATTTAAAACTATGATTACCAAAACTGCTGATCGGATTTGTGGGAAATAGCATAATTCACTGTTTCCTGCCTTCAGAGTTTTACTACAAATAAATTATACACATTCTCCATAGAAATGAAAGTTCTGCTTTCAGATAAATCTCCAGAATTTCCCCAAATCCAGCCATTATTCATTACTGTGGATCCCTACAGAGATACAGCAGAGGTTATAAAGAAATACTGTGCGGAATTCAGTCCTAGATTGTTGGGTCTTACAGGAACAGAAGAACAAATAGCTCAGGCTTGTAAGGCCTACAGAGTATATTTCAGTGCAGGTCCTAAAGATAATGACAGTGATTATATAGTAAGTTTTTATTGCACCATCTGATGTAACTTATTTTCTACTTTTTATAGAATTCTTTTGATATCTTCATGATTTGATTTCAGGTTGATCACACAATCATCATGTATTTAGTCAACCCAGATGGTCAATTTGTAGATTACTATGGACAAAATAGAACTGCAGATGATATCTCGATCTCGATAAAGTACAATATGACAAAATACAAACAGCTGAAGAAAACTGGATGGATATAATTGTATATTAGCATGATTTGTGATTTAAAACAACGTTTTCAAAATATCCTATGTTTATCGTTGAAAGTATAGTCCTAAAATAAATGATAATTATATGCATTGTGTTTTCATTTCCTTTGGTATTAAGTAAATGGTATGCTGATTTTTTATTTAATTAGAGTGTCACCATTCAATTTCATGCTTGAGTGGATATGCTTGTTGGTGAATGAAATATCGTAGATATATAAGTAGACGAATTGAAGTTTTAACTATAAGTTGACGAAAATGAAACATTTGGTTGTGTTTTTACTGTGCTCTTATATTTTTATCAATAATGAGGCAGCGGTGAGTGCTAAATGAGTTCTAACATATTAAAATTGTGAATACCCGTAGGTGTTGCTCATTTCTCCATTTGAAATTGGAGAGTTCTTTCATTCTGCACACAAAAAAAATTGAATGTTATGTGATTCGATCAAAAGAAATGTGCTTCACGGGATTATTGAAATTTTTATTTAAAACACCGAAAACTTTCTCAGTCTTTCGATTCCATGCATGTACTAAATCTAGTTACAAAAATTGATATTAGGTGGCGCACCGTGAAATAATCTGAATAAAAGAAATCTACCTTTTTCTTTTGAATTTGAATTTTATTAGGTCTATGGGAAGAACCCAAATTACTGCTTTTTTTGCTGAAAGAAAATTTCCTCGTACCCTGAAATGATATTCGTTCGAAAAATCCTGAATACCTGAACTGCAAAAATTTCTAAAAAGGAATGAGCTAAAAATCCGGTAAACTTGAAAAAACTCGAAAACGGCTGGATCGATTCTGACCAAAATCAATATTTTCCTTCACGCTTCAGATGAGCGCCATCGTGTAAAATTTCACATTGATAGATTCAAAATTGCGAACTTTGGCATGCTCACAAAAATTTTTAAAAAAATTTGTATTTTCGATTTCCATCAAAATCAATGGACACCGTTAATGGGAATAATGCTGCCTAAATTGGGCTCAATTAGCTTCAAAATTCCGACTTGCGTGTCATAAACACAAACAAACAGATATAGAGTTTTTTACTGATTCTGAATTCACATTCTTCGAAATGGCTTTCGTCATAATTTTATTCGGATTTGTTATTTTTTTCGTAATGCAAGTGTCGTATAACAATCGCTTATAAACTCTGCAGGGGCTGCTTGCAAAATTCAATTATTTTAATTTTTACAGATGACTGATGCTCAGTTAAAAGCCGCACTCAAATTATTGAGAAATGTTTGTCAACCAAAGAACAAAGCTACAAACGGTAAATTTTGGGAGTTTTTAACATCGGACAAATATTGAACTATCAAATATTTCCTTTTATTTCAGAACAAATTGAGGCCATGCATAAGGGAGATTGGAATCAAGATAGAAACGGAATGGTGAGGAAATCTTTGCTTTTTGGAGGTTCATTGAAAATAATAGTAATATCATCGCAGCAAGGCTACGAACGTTCAAAAAATTTGTCGTTGTAGGTTGTAGGCTAAGACTTTCTGAAGTTTGATGTTCCATAGCATTCTTGGCAAATTTTTTCGATTGAATGATGTGTAAATATACTGATTTGATTTCTACTTTTTTTCAGTGTTACATGAATTGTGTTCTGAGTATGTATAAGTTGGTAAGAATACTCAATTTTCTGTCACATTTAGCTCCTGAGTACAATGAAAGAATTTTTTCAGATGAAGAAAGATAATACGTTGGATTACGATGTTGGGATGAGTACTATAGAAAATCAGGCTCCTGAATCCATAAAAGTAACAGCCATACATGCCCTAAATTCCTGTAAAGATGCTGGTAGGTATACCTCTTATATCAGAATAATCACACACGAAAAAAATGTACTTTCTATTAGTGATTTTTCCCCCTGTTTTTCAGCTAAAACTACTAGTGATAAATGTGTAGCAGCTCATGAAATCGCACAATGCATTTATTTGGATAATCCAGCGGTAAGGTTTTGTTCACGCAAATTTATTCGTTCAACTCGATAATTTTGGTTAATGAATATTTTTTGTGATTATTCAAATAAGCATATTGAATATGTGTTAAATAATCTTTGGTTTTTCAGGCATACTTCTTACCTTGAAAACATACGTTTATCTACCCGAATTTCACCCCAAATTTTTGGAAACAATGGAATATGTATAACTAATTAGTTGAAATAAGACTTTTGTCACATATTTGATGAAATAAAATTTTGTTAATTCAGAAGTTAATCGTTTGTACTTACCTATCCAAGTGTCGTGAAACCGACAATATATTGCCAACTCAGCATACTCAGATATATCAAATTGAAATAAAAAATTAAGGGTAAAAAACACCAAAATAGTGTTAGAGAAAACAAAATAGTCATTCCCTCCAATTTTTATCATTGTTTATTTTCTCTCGGGATCACCTGTACTGAAATATTTCACAAATGCCATTTTTCGATCCGATGTTTTCACGGTTCAAGGAGCGGGCATGATAGGGATACAACCAGGAGCTGATCCTGCTGTTGCTGTAGCGACAGGCTGCATCAATCTAGCAGGAGGGGAAGATGTAGCGCTCAGACTGGACAAGTTGAACATCAGCCGCCTTCTGCTTGTCTGGAACTGCCTCAGATCCCTCTGTATTTTCTCCAGCTCAGCCTGCTCCAGCTGGTCGATCATAAACATCAACTCCCTGTGTGCAGATGTTTCGCTACCACCCTGAGAAAAAAAATCAAAGCCAGTCCCAGCGAGTTTTTTTCTCTGATCATTGATTCCTTACCGTTCCTCCAGCTGGTAGACGTTCTGGGGCTGGTTTGCAAGGGGGCTGTGGTGGAGGGTAGCATGGTCCACCTGCAGTTATAAGTAGAATCAAGAATTTGTTTAGTAGAGGCGAGAATTGGCTGTATCTTCGAAAGAAACTGGGTTGAAAGTCAATAAACAACTCAAGGAAAGTCAAGCTTCTATCAAATCACTGAGAGCTGATAAAAGTGACTCAATCCTAGTGTACGTATTCAGATCAAATCTTTCTTCATTGGAAAAGGGTTACAAGTCATTTGGGTACCTGGTGTTTAGGCCAAATAAGGCAAAATTAAACTATCGGATACTCTATCCAAGATTACAGAGAGTTTCCAACTCTCTGGCGAAGGAATGCAATAACAAATGTATGGAACTCAAAACCCTGAAGCACTGTAAACACAAAACGTACCAGAGCTTCTAAAACTGCTCCAGAAAGGCAGCAATCATTGAAATGGTTGTTTATGGATGGAAAATGGAACGTTACAACCAGTCGAATGGGTAATTTCAATATCTGATGACGTGTTACATCAAGAAGAAGGAAAATTGAAAATTGAGTCCACTCTTCTCACCTTTAGCACTGTATCTCGAGTCGTCGGTCAAACATTCGCTCACGTTAGACATGCTAGTGGCCGGTTCGAAAGCAGAGGAATCAACTGCAGGCCTCGAACCGCAAGGGAAATACCCTCCGTGTGGCTTCCCTTTGGACCTAACCATCTGCATCTGCTGCGAGTGACTTCCCCCCATATACGGTTTCGGTTGTAACCCAGGGTCGTGCTGTTTGCCCAACCATTCCGAAAGACCACCTCTATCTCTGTACGACCCCTCGTAATAATTCCTTTCGGGCATCTTCTTCGAAGCAACTTTCCTACATCTCCTCACTGCCGGTCTACGGAAATACTTCTTCATCGGATTTGGCATTGCGTATGCCCACTGAGGATTTTGTTGGTCTTCGCAATAAATGATTATGGATGACAGGCCGAAAAATGTGGATGTGTCAAAACAAAGATGTCATAACTGAGCGCGGACTTCGAATCAAGATAGCAAACATCCAGAGAAGAAACGTCAAACATATTCCTATCTTTTAAGACTCAAAGGCCGAAATCTTAAGTGACTACAAAATGAAGGACAAAATCGTGAGGGTAATGGCCACACCATCCATTTTGAACAAGACTAACCCCGAGATATTCACCACGAAACCAAGACCTGGAGGTCTTATAGTTAGTCTGGACAACGACGGTGGGGACCATCCTCTTTTCGATGAATTCGAGTGAGTTGTTCGTTGAAGGTATGGGGCAATTTGGAAAACTGCTTTCGATGATTGTTTCAGTGTTGCGGTGGACCTTTACAAAACCACATCGAGAGAATACCGTCTCACTGCAGCCCTGGAGGAAAGCAACTGGTCGATGGAAGACTCCGAGGGTCAGGAGGAGTCTGTAGCAGCCCCAGATCCTCTGAGTGACTGCTTGGATATGCTTGCAGTTACCATAAGTACGATTATGTTCCTTGCAGCTGACGCTTCGAGTGAGCTGACCAAGGAACAACTCAACTGGACTATACAGTACTTGAAATGTATACAGGATGAATTCGGGAATGTTCCTCCCAATGTGAGGGGGATACTGAACCACTTGAAACATCTATACAACAATGATTTGGACCAGTTCGCTGACAAGCCAGTATGTGTTGACGAATTTGGACGAGTCATAGATGACGCCGAGCTCGATTTGAATAAGACAGAGAGGACAACTACTAAAGTAACTCATAAATCCGAGGAAGAAGAAGGTGCACCTCCTGCAGAGGAGCAATAGACTGTACATTGACGAAAAATAAAAATCTTGTTTTGAAAGTTGATTCAGACATTCTTTTCACGCTGCTTGAGATAAATTGAACTTTCTAACTAACTTTTAAAGGCCTTGATGGCGTGCATAAATCTGGCCGGTAAAACCTAAGGATGATTGACACAACAAGCAGAATTCATCTGCTATCCTTCCTAGTAGCATCCATAGATTAATGAAGCACCAACGTTTTTGATAATTTTGCTGTTATCATTGGTTATCATGTCAGCAGTGACAGTTTCACCTCAAACATTTTATAAATTTTAGTGCAAAAATTCATTCTTCCTTACGAAATGGCGGAATCAGGTAGGGAAATTTCTTAAGCTTTGCTGAATGGCCAAACAATCTATTTTTCTTTATTTTCAGAAGGAGGACCTGTTGATGTAAGGAGAAAGCCATTCACCTGAGCTAACTACTAGTTTAGGTACACCTGAAAGACGGTATGTAAGCTTAATATTTTTATGTTCCAGTTGGACGCAACTCCAGATAATCCTTTTCAACCTGGTGTTGCCTCAACTCCTGGTGGTAATGCTACGTTCAACCCCAATTATGCCTCTACACCGAAGAAAAATATCCGCTTTATGGACGAAAGGTGAATGGTCCATTTTTAATATTCTCGGAAGAACTCGCAGTTCTAGCAATCTAAAATTCCAGTATATCGAAGATCCACGTTTACCCAAGTCTGCCCGCCACACCATACACAAAAAAGAACGTCCAAAACTTCGCAACCGCCTTGCCAGTGATACCGGACGAGGCCCAGCCCTTCAACCCTATTCTTTACACCTTTAGGATTCCAGACAGATGGCCGAAGATGTTGACGCATCTCAGAGTTCGAAGTCCTCCCTTCTACCTGCAGCTGGACCATGCCATCGCCGTCATATGGTGTATGTTTTGTCCCAACGCCAAGAAAACCTTAGGTGAAGAACTTTATCCTTATAAGTGATGCTTTCCTCACTTTTTACAGTTCCAATTGGATCTAACAATACTGAAAACTGTTTATCTCCTAACTTTTTATCCCAAGATTGCCCGAAAAATATTGTTATCGGTAGACGACCCACGATCGATCCTCAATCGACTTGGAATCGACTCGACTCTGTCCACAGGTATCGCCCAGATTCATTGGGCGCTGAGCTTTCTGAATTCTCTGAACAATCGCAAACACGAACGACCGAAAGATGTGCAGCTATGCATAGACGCAATGGAAGACTACCTGATCGAACTGTACGCCGATCTCAGTAACAAGCTGGAACCTCTCAAGAACATGGAGAAGTCTCAGAGGGAAGAGGAGGAAGCACCAGTGGCTACGGAGATTCCCTTCTCACTGAACTACAGCGAAATGATACATATTGCGCAGAATATAACTGAGTCCGGATTGTCAGGCGGCCAACTGGTTAATGTTGATGATATCTTCAGGAGGGAAGTGGAAGAATTGAAGGAGATCTCTGGAACAGATTCCGTAGAATTGTTGAGTAAGTTGAAGGTTTCGAGTTTGGTGGTTTACATTTAGGTACTTCATTTATTTGCATATTTAATAATTATATATCCTGAAATAAGTCTCAGTGAAAATGAAATTTTCAGCATCAAAGTCTAGAGAAGCTGCAATCGACTATTTGAACGATACAAGGAGCAGGCATCTGAGGAATGTGTCAAGAGAAATAGAAAGAATAAGATCGCTGGATAACCTGCTCAGCGTGATAAATCCAAATTCGGAAATTTCAGACAGAACCAACAGCCTGTTGATGTCGCTTCTCAGACAAGATGAGTCTTCGGATATCAATAACACCTCTGACTTGGAGAATGTAAACGAATCGTCTGATATAAATGATACTTCAGATATTGGAAAATCAGCTTAATGTAATGTTGCTCAATATTAAATCTTCAACTCACAGCAGGATATCATTTATTTTATGTGCTTTTAGTGGAATGAACTATAAGAGTGGCTCTTTTGGAATATTTGTCACATTAGGCTCTACGATGATTTTCTGAGAGTTACGCGTGTTGAAAGTTGACTTTCAAAAATTCCGAAAAAGATTTATTACTAGAAGAGCTATTCTTTTGGAATATATATCACGCTACCATTTAAAACAAATATTAAATTTGCAAGGTGTTCTTATGTGTGGCAATCTACGTATTATCTTCTCAAACAATGTCTACACCAAGTCTAGGCTTGTAGATTCGACCTTTAATATTCCTTCTTTCATATTTTCCCAAACAAGTTGAAAAAACACTAATTATGAAGTAATACACTTTTTTATGGTTCTTAATTAATACAAACTATAGAAAATTCATCAATGAGAAAATTTCCCAGAGGAAAAGTTAAATAAGCTTATCAAAGCAGTGTAATCAGTTAATTATGTTCACGCTATTTATTTTTTTAATGTATCTCAATTGACTCATAATTCATTAGCCATTCTAGTCTTTCAGTTCAATCAGAAATTGACTGTGAAGAGGAAAACAACAAAATTCATCCCAAAAAAGTTGTACTTACCTACTAACAGCCAATAATTTGTTTATAAGGTATACTAAAAGAAGAAAAAAATCTAAAATCTTTTAGACTGTTGTTCTTGTGGTGAGTACTGTTCAGTTTACTGCGTTTTTCACACGTCACGATTTCTGACACAAAGGTACACGCATTTTCATTGTTTAATCCGATTCAAAAAACTGCAGTTATTACACCTGCAATCGTAATGTGCAAGTAGGTGCAACAGTATCGTCATTTGGACGAGCCTTTTTGTTTGTGTTGTCAATGTATTTGGTGGAGTGCTGTTTGTTGGACTCTTGAGTAACAAAAAGGTTTTATTAGAAGAATTTTATGTTCCTCTTCTGAAATTTAGCGTGAATTTTTATCTTAAAGTAACTTACTTAATGGTTGAGGGAGTTGTTTGTTATTAAAGGGTATACTGTATTTTTCTATATAACTTAAGAACAGTTCGGCAAAACTTTAAAATATAATTTTTAAGAGTTTTGCGTGAAATTGAAGGTCTGAATTTTGTTAGTGGTCAAAATCCGCTGGATGCTTTTCGATTTGAATTTGTGAGAACTATATTATCATATATTAATTCTCAATTTTTTCAGGGTCTCTCATGAAAATGAATGCGTCAAGTGTAAATTCTTCTGGTTTGTACCACTATGTATTCGAAGAATTGGCAGGTGAGAATATGAACGTCATTGTTTAAAATGAAGGTATACATCATCATGAAAATATCTACACCAGAAGTTTTGATTGTAGATCCTAGAGTGAAAGACTGGCTTTTGATGAAGAACCCTTCTGGTATACTGACAATAACAGCGGCTTATCTCTATTTCATTTTTATTTTGGGACCGAGATATATGAAAAATAAGGAACCATTCAACCTGAAATATGTTCTTATAGTTTATAACTTCCTGCAAATGCTGCTCAGTATTTACATAACGGTAGAAGTGAGTATTCCCTCCAGAATTCCCTATGTATTGTGCGAAATCATGGTAGAAATGCCAGATTACCTTAGCGCCCTACTGTAGGTACTGCTATAAATCAATATTTCTTCAAGAAGCTGGTGAATGACCTTATTTTTATGTTGGAGGATTATACAACGAACCTGCAACCTGGATTTTCGTGATTAATATTAATCATTTTGCTAAGCATCGATTGTGAAATGAGTGTAGACAATAGTTCAGTTGAAGAAGAACAATGATATTTTTTTATTTCATCGCACAGTCACTTCATTTTTAAAATACTGTTCAGGTTTCATAGAATGATGAAATTATTCGATGTTTTTTTATATTAAGTTGAAATCATTAATTAACTGAATTCAAGAATGAAAATACAAAACTCATATGATTTATAGAATCAGACGCCTAGTAGTTTTCGAGAAAAAACCCGGAAATTTTTTTTTACCTTTTTTTCCAAAACTGCCGATGTTAAACTGAGAGTATAATTTTCAGACTTTGGATAATTCGTGGTTGAAGAACTACAGTTTGAGGTGTCAACCGGTGGATTATTCCTGGACACCGGATGCACTGAGGGTAAGTTAAAAGTTGTCATTGTCATCTCACTATAGATGCTTGAGCGTCATCAACCAGGTTTTCGGTGACAATTGCGGACAAGTGTTTTACACGAAGAAGAAAGATTCGACCATTCTTCGTGAAAACAAAATTTTAGTTCTTAGTCCAGCTTCCTCATCATGAAACCTTTTTTTATTATAATGACTTTTCTGATCTTAATGACTTCTGACAGGAATAATGCCACTATGATTTTGTATTCAAACTATGGAGGGTACCCTGAAAATCGATATCATCTTATAGGTTGCCAGAGGCGTTCATATTTATCACCTAGCGAAGGTGACCGAACTTTTGGACACGGTTTTCTTCGTTTTGAGAAAGAAAACTGCCCAAATAACATTTCTTCACATATATCATCACACCATGATGGGTGTTGTCACATGGGCCATCACCAAGTATGTAGCTGGAGGACAAATTACCTTTAATGCTGTGGTAAATTCTTTTGTTCACATTATCATGTATTTCTACTACATGGTATCAGCATGTGGACCTAGATATCAAAAGTATTTGTGGTGGAAAAAGTACATAACTACCTTGCAGTTGGTGAGTATAAAGACTATATATTTGATTTATCTCATAGTTCCTATGGGAAGGTACCTGAGTGAAATTGATCGAATCACAACTTGTAAGTAGCTTGTTTAGAGTATATGTTTTTCTTTTTCAGGCCCAATTTGTAGTATGCTTCTTTCATTCGTTACAAATCCTGTTCTACGATTGTGGCTATCCAAGATCAATGCTATTCCTCACAATTCCTAACTGTATATTGTTCTATTCACTTTTCTCCGATTTCTACTCAAAAGCCTATCGCAAAAACTCCAAAAAACGGACACTTGATGGTAATGCGGAATCATCCATTAAAGTTAATGGTTTTAAGACAAATTAATGATATATTTTATAAGAGAACTGCATTTATATAATTACTGGTAGGTACGTCAGTGTGATTAATTTAATAAAAAAAAGAAAAGTGGTCTATTACTCAATTTTTTTGTCCCAAACTACTTATTTCGAAAAGTTGGATTCTATTTGGTTATCAATTTTCTCAAGTATTAACTGATGTTAATTATTTCTGATGATTTCATTGGTTCCCATCAAACTCTCTAACCATTCACTCAATCTTAAATGAATCAATTAAGGTGTGACCATAATTTTCATTCGCGTTACTAAATTATCAGAATATACAATTTTTGATTTAGATATACCCATCTCTTTTGATTACTTTGATCGAGTATCAACATGGCTAAAATCACCCATAAAATGCTGATGTAAGTATGAGGATACAGGCAGTGGTTACAGGTTTCATGAAATCAGCTGATATCGAGGAAAAATTTATTTTTACAACATTCGAATAATTTCCTCTCTAAATGAGGTACTTCGAACATTTCGCCTTGTGTTTAGGCTTCGAAATGAAAGGATTTCGGTAGTTTAACATACTTATTCAAATGTCACCGACATAAATAAATAAATTACATACAACTGAATGATTCAGAAAAACCAATACAAGCAAGATTTTATATCAAACACGAAATTAGGATCGATAATGAGTCAAATTCATATTTGGGACATAAAATATTCGTTCAAATATACATTTTCACTTTCATACAATACATATGGATGACATATGGAAACAATAAATCCGAATAATTGCTTGCTACAGGGTGTAAATGAATAGTAATATGATTCATTTCTATTTTGAAAATTATACATAATTATGAGAATCGCTTGTATTGGTTATTCAAAAAACTGAGAAAAATCCCAATGACTAGTCATTTTTATCACCTAGTCCTTTAAGTTCTCACATTTATTTTTTTCGTGAATGACAGTTTTTTCACTCTACAAGTTTTATTGTTTCAATATAAACCTGAGATGTTTATTCGAATTGGTTTTATAGTCTTTCACGATTTTTATCACTCTCACTCTCAATAGTTCCTTTGGAATTCGTCAATGAACATCAAATCTACAATTTCTTCTTATGTACCGACGTGGAATTTTCCTTGAGTTCTCCAATCTGCTTTGCCTCCTTCTTTGGCCGTTTGTAAGCCTTTATGTAAAAATCGCTGAATAGGTAGAGGAAGATCACAACGTTGGTCGCAAAGAAGAAGGTCAACGCTTTTGGTAATTTGCAGTCCATAACGATGATGAACAACAGGTAAGACAGCATAATGCAGAACTGAGTCTGTGAAAAGGAAATTAATGTTCAAATTGTTGAATATTTTGTGAAGTCGCAATTGAGGAAAAAATGGTTGGCTTTCTGGGACTTGCTATCTCAATTAAACTGAGATGTTTTTCTCAGAGTAACTCACCAACTGGATCCAGGTCATGTATTTCTTCCACCAAAGATATTTCTGGAATCTAGGCCCTAAAGCAGCAATCAAGTAATAGGCATACATCACGATGTGTACCATGGAATTTAGGAAACCGATTACTACCCCTTGTTCTCCTGAAAAGAGTGAATTTTTTGGTTTGTGATGAAGAGGGTAATCAAAAAACCTCAATATTTACCTGGGAGGAATTTCAAGTAGCCCCATGATCCAACCATCGTGACTGAATGATGGTAAACGTGTAAGAAGGTAACTTGGGATTGTTTCTTCCTCAAAACAAAGAAGACTGTATCCAATAGCTCCGTGATTTTGGAGAAGTGGTACCACCACGCTCCCCTTGCAAGCTGGAAGATTATACGATTCATAAATGAAACTTTTTAAATCAAGAATGTTTTTTTACTTATTCAGTGGGGACTAAATGAGCCATCCCCATCTGGATCAAATGGCACATAACTCCTCTTCAATTTAACAATGATTGTATGGGTGTTTTATACTTGAATTGGAAGCAAGAAGGAATAATTCACTCTTAAGTCGTTGAGGATTCTATCTTCTTCAAGCCATTTATAAAATCAGTTGAATGACATATTATTCAATAATTTTTCAGGTAAATTCTTGTTTTCAATCAAAATGTAATTAACATGCAGTCATACCCTGATTCTTTAAATAAATAGTGTATCACTATTCCTATATTCTCTATCCAAAACATGAAGGGGTATCTTTGAACGCAAAGAGAGTGAAAGTATGGGTGAAATATTGATCAAAGCACGCTCCTTTCTAAACGAAAATCGATCCAAATAGATGTAGAAACAAGTGAGATTTTTTGTGAAGGGTGGTTTATTACAGATATCCTGTCTTCCCTTAAGAAGCAAGCGAAAATCCATAATACTTACAGCTTCTTGAAATTCCTTATTAGGGGATGGATTGCTACAGGTGTGGTTCAGCAAATAAGGCAAAGCGTTTTTTACGTAGAATGCTTGACAACAAAGCCATATGCTGAAAATTACTTGGTACGCGTTATAGGCTATCATCCATCCCTTCAATTCGAAAGGTTTCCTGTTCCTCATAAAATCAGGTCCTATTTTCAATACGAAAAATAGGTAAATTACGAGAAATGAGAGCACTGGCATGGGAGATTGCATGAACAGCCATGAGTCCACCAATGGATCTGAAAGACCATAAAATTAGTGTCGGAAATTGGATTTTGACATGTTTATGGCTTTGGTTACCCACAGGCAATTTACTAATCTCAATAATAAGTTTATTTCTTCCTCAATATATGCAGACATACGTACCATTTTGTTCTGGCAATGTTAACATGAAATTTATGAAATTTATTCGTGAATATTTTTTACGGAAATACCAGATGTTGCTGTTGTTTTTATCACCAATTACAGAATTTTAGTTTCAAAATTATATTTCACTCATATATCAAATTTTTTTATTTTAGAATATCTATTTTTCAATACGAATTATTTGATAAGAGACACTTTCAATGGTCATAATTGGAAGGTTTATTTCAATTCTTATCTACGCTGAAACTGTTGATGTAGGATGAAATAGGCTCGATAAAAATTTTAACTTTTTTGAAGTTTTGGTTGACTACAGTATCAACTATCAATTAATATTTCTTCACCTTTTTTGGCTTCCAGGAGTTCATTATAATTTGATACTACCAAATGCATCAGGCCAGACATCTTGGATGGTCTGAAATAAAAAAAGTCCAGTTAAAAACTGAAAGAAATGAAATGCGGCTGTATTCTTAGCTCATTGATGCGGTAAAGTTCGAGTAGTGACATTATTTTTCTTGATATATGAGCCTCTTGCTGATTGTATGCTATTAGCGAAGTTGTCATTTAACTCTTCGCTCGCTTTCTAATGATTCGAGAAACTGGATGATTGGAAAAAGAAATTGTAATAAATATATTCAAAGTGACTTATTATAATTTCACAATAATTACACTGGAATTCTTCGCTTAGGTATATACAAAATTTCTAATTCCTGCGTTGTAGTTATTAATTGAGTACAGAAGGGATTTATCAGAATTTGTGATTAGAGTTTATAAACCATCTCACGCTTTTTCTCTATTCAGTACTCACCTGAAAATTTTATTATTATCGAGATGCAAACCATTTGAGATTTCAAAGGTGAAAATGAAGCTTTTGGCTCAGAATTTCATCATCATCAAGGAATTAAAAATGAGGTAGTGTTTTTTGACGACACAAAATTGTCGTCGTTGTTTTTAACCTTTGTGATCTCAATTTATTTTGTTGAATTCAAAGAAAATTGGGTTTTCTCGGATGATTTGCTTGGTGATTCTCTCACTCTTCATCAAAAACACATTTCTAATGATTACTTAGACTGCAAATGGAATATAAGCCACTTGGTCCTTAAAAAAGGAACTACCAGTGGTATGATTGTTATTTTTCAATTGCAATGATTGCCTATATCCATGTTCTAACTCGAATTCAGCAAGAAATATACGGGTTGTTGAACTCCGGAGTAATTTGATGATCTATCAGAACTAGCTACTTCATCAGACAGTGTCCTATTTTTTGTTGACGCTCATTTCCGCGAATATCACCGATCGTCTGTACTCAATAATTTGGGTCAACTTTTTCACCGACTAAGGTACAAAGTGTCTCAGATCTCAATCTTAGAAAGTACCTACCATAAACACTGCAGTGTTAAACAACCGAAAACGAATCCAACCTAAATAGTTGGGAAATATTAAATAATTTTATCAACTTTTTACATAATGACCATTATTTTCGTCGAATTTTTCCTATTTTGAAAGGAAAGAGTGAGAACAATTATTGAGACACGTGCCAATAAGTGCATTGCGTTATCAAAGAACGATATCAGGAAAAATTTAATAGCTAATACAAAGTAGAAATTAAGTTAACGCCGAATACCTAGTAGACTGGAAAAAATACATCAATTCGCAATTTTCAGATTTTGATCACATTATTTGCGATTATGAATATTATAACTTCATGAGCACACAAATACGTCAAGAAAGCTGTAATTGTTCAGGTGGAAAACAAGATTAGATAAAAATACAATTTCAAGTTATTCCAAATAACCGCAATAACCATTAAAAGCTTAGTTGTTTGCCATTATAATTGTTTAAGCTCAATATGACAACGTGGAAGGATAAATTCATAAGGGAATTTCTGAAACGATAAGAACATACTAAAATATTTAATTGTCAAAATGATCTATACGATTTTTAATCGGGAATGTTCCAAGATATTCTAAAAATAGGATTAATTCAATTAAGAAAATTGAAATGAAGCCTATCCTGTTATCCAAAGAAGGTTCATAAAGTTGTTGAGAATTCTACCTGCCATAACTGTCATAACTATTGGAATTTCTTCACAATCCAGAAGACTTCATTAATTACCTGAACGGTAGTTAGTAAGGCCTTAAAATACTTATATTATTTTTTACTGACTGCTTCACAAGCGTGCAATTCTAACGTTGATCAGAAGCATATTTGGTTGCTTCTATCCTTCATAAATATCTCGGATATATCAATTTCAAGAAGAAATAGACTGCTTAGAGCTTTCAAATATTCAGTGATATCAGATTTTGTATCGAATTTGAACAAGCTAAATTTCTAGCCGTCTACGGGGTGTAAATGAAAATTTAAGGGGGTGACTCCTTAAAAATAATGTGGATCTTCAATACAAATTTTTCAATGGTGTAATATGACTGAGAAAACAAGTATATTGTGCAGCAAATTTTAACACATATTTCCTTTACCAGTTTTTCAGAATCCGCTCGATTTAAAAGATACAGGTTGTTGAAAAGCTCACAAACGGTTTAATCGAATGAATTTCGGAATATAGTTTTTCATTTATTTGAAGAATCTTTTTCGAACACAAGATATCACCCACGTCTTCCAGTTTTCTCATTATGACCATAAAAATACCAAAAATTCAAAGAACCTAAATCTTGAAACTTAGTTGGATGCTATCCAAATTTGAACGTTTTGTAAAATAAAAGTATTCCTTATATTTTTTCTCGTATAATGCGCCATTTTCGAGTAATTTGATGTCCAAAAATAAAAAATACCTGCGAAATTCGAAAAATTGGGTACTTCGATAGAATTCACCTCTTTTTAAAAGATCCACAGCTACATGACAGTGTAGAGTCACAGATATACCTAGTTATTCAGAAGGTTATTTTGTTTTTCCAGTGGTGGCACAGCTCATTATGAAAACTTAAAATGACTATATCTTTTTATCAGGGCCTAATTGGCAAAATTGGTAGGTATAGGAAAAAAGTGTTTCTTTTGACCTGAAGAATCTACGAGTCAAAGACTCACCCTGTATATGAAAGACCCACACTATTTTTTGATAAGAAATCACCTCTTAGGAAACAACTAAGGCCGGTGTAAATTTCAAGTCGAGTATCACTCGACATAATGAAAAATTCTGACATTTTCTAAAGTAGTACAAAAATTTAGAGGTATTACAGTATCGAATACTGTAAAAAAAAAATCGAAAACATTAAAATTCTTCACTTACAAGTCGAAACTGTTCGATAAGAACAGTGTTCTTTTATAGCCTTTGAAGAACAAATTTTCGCAATTACCTTGATTGGAAGCTACGTTAAAATCACAAGCACTTCACTCTGCACTCTTTTTAACAGTTCTGCATACCCTATAGAACCGCTTTGATGTCCGATACATCGGTGACTTCTTCACTCCTAATTGCGTACTGATAGAGTTGGGCTTATCGTAATGGTTTTCATAGTACGACGTCACCTAGTGCTTTCCTCCCTTTCACTTGGTCCAAGCATTAGATACTCATTTGGTGCAATTCAAGTGCCACTTGGCAATATAAAAAAAAAAGGTCATTGGGTGGAAGTTAATATCCCCAATTAATTAGTTGTGGTCTGAATTAATGCGTTAATCCTTGAGGTGATTAATGCGTAGAAAGTTTATACTAATATCTGTTTCTTTTCAAAAGGAAAACCAGGGAAAAGGTCCTTATTGAGAAAACTTCCAATAATTCGTGTATCCTATAAATACCACCAGTCGATGCTTCTCAATGAGACTGCTTAGGTCAGTTAGTGTAACTGGTCTCGATTTCTTTGAGCTTTCAGCTGTATATCTTATTTCGATGTATACAGGGTGTAAATGAATAGCTAAAAAATTGTCGAAAAATAGTATGCGTTTCCACAGTAATGAAAATTATTGCTCTTCAAAGAGACCTTCGATTTGAAAGAACCTCATTCAGAAAATTACTTCATGGAATAAATGAATAACGATAATTGTATAAGAGACAAAGTCAGCTTTAGGAACAAAATAAAAACTATGAGAACCGAATTTTCCCATTTGATTCTTCGTTTAAGACCGAGGGCTTATTAAAAAAAACTAAACTCACATTATGAACAATCCACGTTGAATCTCTTCCCTATGAGCATTAACAAAAACTGAACGTATTTTCAAGGAGGCCGTGGTAATTGCAAGAGATAAGGCATGTAACTGTTTCACTCTTTAATAGTTCTGATAGGGAATATTTCATGTCTTTTGAAAAAAATATTATCAATCTACGTAATGGGTAATTCATTTTTCATGTTAACGAATGGTCAAATTGTACCAATATCTAGTCCTAGTCTGAGATCGTCATTCGAAAAATATTCATATATCAGGCCTAATGATTTGATACTACTGGTTGTTTCCTTGTTTCATCTAATGTAGACTAAATAGTACCAAATTAATACAATTTATCTTCTTCGGAATTTTTGGAAGGTCATCAAGGTTCGAGTAGTTTTTTACCCAGGAAAAAAATCTTAGATCTAAATGTGCTACATATTCTGAAAGAGCAACTCTTTTAGTAATAAATCTGAGAATTTCATCCATTTCGGCACATATGTTCGATCTTGAGGAGCTTTCAACTGAAATTTGCAATTTTTGAAAAATGCCATTTCAACGATGAAAATCTGAACGAAGGAATATAGGCCCATGAAATTGCTTGAAATAGATTCGGTGTATTCGAAAATCTATATTTCCATACCAAACTTTTGGATCTCTGACGCAGATTTTGAAAAAAAAGACTTTTCTGTTTTTCCATCTTTCATTTTCGAGTTCACTTTGAGAGGCTGTCTACAGTGCAATTTTGCATTGGCTTATCAACTCATTGGTTTTTTGGAATCTTCAAAACGACTAGTATGAATTTCTTTCTCTGGAGGAATAATAAAACACCGTACTTCTCAGAGAGAGGGGCAAATATGTCATTTTAGGGGGGTCTAACCCCTTGCTCATTTTTGACCCAAAAAATCGAGATTTTCGAAATCGAGTTTTCATGCTAGGGTAGAAGCCTCGACAGTGCTGAATATAAAACCGGAAATCCCAATTGGATCAGATGAATATAACAGGAGATATCGCAGATTGAAATTTGCAATTTTTGAAAAATGCCATTTTCAAGATGAAAATCTGAACGAAGGGAGATAGGCTTCCGAAACTGCTTGCAATAGATTCAGCGTGTTCGAAAACCTATATTTTCATACCAAACTTTCAAATATCTGAGACTGTTTAGGAGAAAATAAATTATTTTGTTTTTCCACTTTTCATTTTCGAGTTGACTTCCAAGAGCTCTCTGAACTACAATTCTCTATTGAATCATCAACTGTTTGGTTTTCTAGAATCTTCAAAACAAATTCTATGCACTCCATATCCTAAGATAGCAATAGAACATCCTGATTTTCAGACAGTGTAGCAAATATGTCATTTTAGGGGGGTCTAACCCCTTGCTCATTTTTGACCCAAAAAATCGAGATTTTAGAAATTGAGTTTTTATGCTAGGGTGGGAGCTCTGGCAATGCTGATTATAAAACCGGAAATCCCAATTGGATCAGACGAATATAACAGGAGATATCGCAGATTGAAAATTGCAATTTTTGAAAAATGCCATTTTCAAGATGAAAATCTCAACGAAGGGAGATAGGCTTCCGAAACTGCTCGCAATAGATTCAGCTTATTCGAAAACCTATATTTTCATATCAAACTTTCGAATATCTGACACTGTTTAGGAGAAAATAATTTTTTTTGTTTTTCCACTTTTCATTTTCGAGTTGACTTCCAAGAGCTCTCTGGACTGCAATTCTCTATTGAATCATCAACTGTTTGGTTTTCTAGAATCTTCAAAACAAATTCTATGCACTCCATATCCTAAGATAGCAATAGAACATCCTGATTTTCAGACAGAGTAGCAAATATGTCATTTTAGGGGGGTCTAACCCCTTGTTCATTTTTGACCCAAAAAATCGAGATTTTCGAAATCGAGTTTTTATGCTAGGGTGGAAGCTCTGGCAATGCTGATTATAAAACCGGAAATCCCAATTGGATCAGACGAATATAACAGGAGATATCGCAGATTGAAAATTGCAATTTTTGAAAAATGCCATTTTCAAGATGAAAATCTGAACGAAGGGAGATAGGCTTCCGAAACTGCTAGCAATAGATTCAGCGTGTTCGAAAACCTATATTTTCATATCAAACTTTCGAATATCTGACACTGTTTAGGAGAAAATAATTTTTTTTGTTTTTCCACTTTTCATTTTCGAGTTGACTTCCAAGAGCTCTCTGGACTACAATTCTCTATTGAATCATCAACTCTTTGGTTTTCTATAATCTTCAAAACAAATTCTATGCACTCCATGTCCTAAGTTAGTAATAGAACGTCCTGATTTTCAGACAGAGTAGCAAATATGTCATTTTAAGGGGGTCTAACCCCTTGCTCATTTTTTGACCCAAAAAATCGAGATTTTCGAAATCGAGTTTTTATGCTAGGGTGGAAGCTCTGGCAATGCTGATTATAAAACCGGAAATCCCAATTGGATCAGACGAATATAACAGGAGATATCGCAGAATGAAAATTGCAATTTTTGAAAAATGCCATTTTCAAGATGAAAATCTGAACGAAGGGAGATAGGCTTCCGAAACTGCTCGCAATAGATTCAGCGTGTTCGAAAACCTATATTTTCATACCAAACTTTCAAATATCTGAAACTGTTTAGGAGAAAATAAATTATTTTGTTTTTCCACTTTTCATTTTCGAGTTGACTTCCAAGAGCTCTCTGAACTACAATTCTCTATTGAATCATCAACTGTTTGGTTTTCTAGAATCTTTAAAACAAATTATATGCACTCCATATCCGAGGAGAGTAATAGAACATCCTGATTTTCAGACAGAGTAGCAAATAGGTCATTTTAGGGGGGTCTAACCCCTTGCTCATTTTTGACCCAAAAATTTGGGATTTTCGATTTCGAGTTTTTGATCTAGTATCGAAGCCTGACTAGTGCTGATTACGAAACCGGAAATCTTAATTGGATCGGACAAGTTTAACAGGAGATATCTCAGATTGAAAATTGCCATTTTCGAAAAATGCCATTTCGAAGATGAAAATCTAAACGAAGAGATAGGCTTACGATTTCTTTGGGGAAAATGAAATTTTAACTGACCATGCTGAAATGGGGGCATGCAAGTGTATATTCCAGCTGCTTTTAGTCTCATCGAGAGGCATCAGATAATGGTGGTTTATCGCATATGTCCCATTGACATTGTGACCTGTTTTACCAACGAAGAAAGTCCAAACATAAATACGCCACCACAATTTACTTCTCCTCATTTGCACGGCCATAACAATTGCTAAAGGAGAGTTTGAAAAAAAAATCCTTCGCCATACAAGAATAATATTGTCTCAGGAGTACCTCATACCGCTGCAATTATGTTTCTAAGAGCCTTACAGCTCGTTCTTCATTCTTCGACTGACACATCATTTTTTATGACGGTTATTCGATTGATTCATTTGCAGAGAAACTCTTCTTGTTTGCCATGCAATCAAGAATTCGCTTTGTCATCGAAAATGTTTTTTTTTTGGTAGGAATCAGAATGAAGTTTAGCCACAAAGGATGTCTAATGAGTATAGTATAGTGCTCACAGCAATTTCCATTCGATAAAAGCTTATTTAGACCACAGTTTTACAATAAAATTTCGCTGCTCCTTTTAGTTCTGGTACCGACAGTTTTTTGAGCTCATTACTGATTTCTTTAGCACGTTAAGTTAGTCGATTCTGAGGATGAATCCCCTAGTGAAAACCAAAAATGATGGTTGAAAATGCCATTCATGGGTAATTCTGCTGGAGTCAAGTGATATTTTGCGTTTTCCGATCATTCGTAAACATAATGATTTGATGATTGAATACGGCAGAAAAACAGCTTCAATTAAACGACCAATTACCTGTCAAAGGAAAAAGATAAACTCACCACTTTCACGCATGTTAACTCGCTTTCGATAACCGTCTCATCAACCAGAATTGCGAACTACTTACCTACATTCTGGGTGTTACAACTAAAGAAAAACAGTTCAATTCCACTTATTCCCCCAGAAGGAATTAAATGTACAGATGTACAATGTTCCTGAATTGGAGGTACAAAAGGAAAGAGGAGATAATTTTAAGAAAAAAAGTCTCATAAACATAGGACCGCAAATGATTCGTTTTCGAGGTACAGGGCGATGAAGTTAGAATTAGAAGTTTTTCCTTTATAGTATCTACACTTCACAAGATATTCAACTGAAATTTGGCACGAACGAATTCATTTCTAGTTTCGACACATCGAATTAAACTCGGTATTTCTTATTATGAATGTGTTTTTACAACATGTTTTGATACCAATCCAAAAATTCAATCTTTAACACCCTGTATCTAGAAACTACTTTCCAATATCAAGATATGGAACAATTTCGGTCCGGAAAGAAACAGCATCATCAAGGTAAAAACTCCAAACATTGTTAGCATAATATTTTCTGAAAATAAAGAAAAAATAACATATTTTTATTGAAAAAGTATCTGACAAATACCTACTTGTAAACTAACTCAAAATTTGAATCTCTCGAGCATATGTATATTGACGTAATTGAAAAATAATAGAACGAAAACTCAAATTTAATAGAATGTAACAGAGGAATCCGAAAATAGTTACAAAAAATTGATGCCACTGAATAATCTTAAAACATATTTTTCGTTAGGCTTACGATACATAACTATTTCGATTTGGTATTTACACAAAAAAAGTGGAAATGAAATTATGGTCTAGACGAATAAATATCCTATAGTATAGAAAATTGCTACTTCTGATGCACCTCAATCTTTCTTTTCGGTGCCTCCGGTATCCTTCTTGATGTAGGCTTTATAGTAGAAATCTCCGAAAAGTATCAACATGAATATATTCTGGGATAAGAAAACCATAGCAGGAAACTTTGGATATCCGCAGTTGGGTTGGAAGACCACTGTTAAATACATCATAAACAAGATGGTAAATTGAGCCTAAAAAAAAATTAATAACTGTAATTGATACCAATTTGAAAAAAAACACACTCATACTGGATCAATTGCAATTACATGTAATTGAATGAAATTTTCTAAACCACTTGTTTTCTCCCTAATAATAACTGATATTAGTACGTTCTCGTTACCCTCACTCAAATACTCACCAATTGTAGTTGAGTGATATGCTTCTTCCACCATAAACTATTTTTGTATCTCGAATCCCATGCACTGATGAGGTAATAAAAGTACATAACCATGTGTACGATCAGATTAAAAAGCCCAACAAACATGCTGTGTCCTCCAGCTAAAAATTTACAACCAGCCCATGACAAGAATATCATACCAAAATGATGATAAATGTGCAGAAAACTGAGTTGTCTCTCTTTCTTTCGGAGAATGAAAAATACCTAAAAAGAAGAAGCATCTTGCATCAGGATCAAAATGTTGATATTTCCATTGTTTCATAATTTACAGGAAAAATATCTTAGCTACCATCAAAAATAATAATTTAGATTATAATAAATTAAGTCAGTTAACTTACTGTGTCTAAGAGATCTGATATTTTCAAAAGGTAGTAATAGAAGGATAATTCAAGGCTCAATCTAGAGTGTGGACCATCAGAATAGTCTACAGCTGCACACAACCAATTGATATCCAATGCCATATGTATACCCTGTTGAAGTAATTTCATTCATAGCTTCACGAAATTTGTCGGTACATACCAAACAATTATTATCATATAAACTTACCCTTATGAGTACATATCCATTGGCTAGAATCTGAATCACATTGTATATTATGAGGACTTGTTTAAGATTATACGGTGGTCTATCTTTCATGAAATTTGGACCAATTTTGAACACGAAATAGAGATATCCTAACATGATGGCAGCTGGTATCCATGGCCCGTTGCCCATAAGTAGCCAATCATCTGTCCGATGATCTGGAAAAAGAATTTACTGATGTACAACATCGTCCTGAATAGTTGGTAATTATTCTTGGATTCCACTGGGTTCCACAAAAATTTGGACACTGAATGATGAATGAAAAAGGAGCATTGACCTGCTCTACACCTCATTGATCCACGGTACTACCCATATTTAGGTTTAGCCTGCGTGCATCTTTCCATATCGAAAAACTCATACCATCAATGAGCTTTAGATTCATTATCGAGTTTCTTATAATCAATCATTTCACTCTTGTCCTGACTTGACAGTTGGGAATTCGATGATACTTGACCTAGTAATAGGCCGAATGTGACTTATCATTCCGTATAATCCTTTTGTATATCTCTTGTTCTTTCTTGCAGGTTGAAGAAGTATGTCTGACCCTGTTGCGAATCGAATATTGGTACAATTTTTTTTCCAATACGATGCTCACAATAATGAACAGTTAGTTGACCAAGAAAGTTTTATAATTGTTACAGTCTATTGGAAAAAAAGTGTGAATTATTGCTGAAGGTTAATAATTTCAAGAGAGCTTCTCGTTTCCTCTTTCAATGGAACAATTTTGTTTATGTTCCAGCTTGATTTATGGATAATCACGATATGTAGAATAACGAAATTTTTGGGATTAAAATATCAAATTTTCCACACAATGCAACATCCATGATGGCATCGAGGTTAAGGATTTAATTCAAAAATTTACAAGGTAATTCTAGAATAGGTGGCCGAAAATCCAAAGCATATCTAGCGACTAGAATAATCAATCTTTTTTTTGCAAGAATCCTTAATTTTATGTCAAAAGGCAGAAATCGAGTATCTAGAAAAATAGTGTCATTTTTTTCTCCTGTTTTGACACGCTCCTGACTTAAATTTTGGTTGGATTCTTATTTCATTTGACCACTGCGAGTTCAGATTTTCGTTATGAAAGATTTTGGAAATATGTGCTCAATTCTTCGAGGTTTATACTTATATTTTATACTATTTTTGGGATAAAATTTCGACAAGAATTTATCTGTTTTCTTAATTATTTGTCGTTCTATATACGTGCTCTCAGTTTTAGAATTGTCTTCTATTGTTTTGAATATGTATATAAAACTTACCAGCAAGATCGTCGAATATCCAGAAGTAGCTCTGGTATAGTTTCTTCAATAACAGGGCCATTGTGCACTACCCGAGGACGATTTCGATAATATTAATATTATCGAAATTTACCTTAAGGTGAATTTCGTTTAATCAGTGGACAATGGCTCAGTAATTTGAAATTCAGATATAGGAAACCAATGCCCTTGTGGGGCATTCTATAGAAATTAGATATGAATTCATTAAAAGAGTAGACATGTGATATATATTTCCGTTTGAGATGTCTGTTGAAGTTTGTCGAACCTATTTTTCATGTGATTTACATATTAAAGGACGAAGAATAACCCTTATTCTTCAACTGAATGTTAACCTTAACTGGTGAGTCGTTCTTTGGAATCAAACACTTACTCATATTAGGTACAGCAATTAAAGCAATCATCTTTGTTCTTCTTTTGCTATCGAATCACACTGCTCAAAAATTAACCGATTAAATCACGGTACCTACCTAAGAGCTTTTGCCTAAGGTACCTACCGGAATTTTTCTAAATTCAACTAAGCTTCCAATTAGGGTAGAACATAAATTTTGGAAAATAATTTTATTGGAGATGAAGCCTCCCTAGTGAGTTAACTCCACAATCACTCGATAATCATTTGTCCAGTTTCTTACACCCAAAATGGGCATTTTGTTTTCCTCTTTAGTTTCCGATCTTTAAAATCGATTGGTTGGAATCACGAGGTATAAATAACGTTTCCTAAAGGAAATACTCCGCTTTTTTAATTAAGTGATAAATGGTGAATATCGAGAACGGGTAATTTTCATTCAGTTCAAGATCCCGTAGATATCATAGTTCTCAAAAAGATGCATATGTATTGAAAATGACGATCACTTTTACTTGACTTAATTCTGAGGGACTATTTTTGAATAAATTGGTCGAATGAATAATAGGAATTGCTCGGAATAATGGAACTGCAAATCATCACTTACGACAAAACGTCCCATTGTTCCAATGTAGATTTTTTCACAACTATACAGGCTGTGTTGAGTTCGACACCTTAACGATGATATCAATTTTGTATTACTGAGATAATTGACAAATAATTGAAAACCCTATTAAATTTTGGATTTCAATACGTTTTAACTTCGTATGATTTTCAGTTAATGATCGGGCCTGAATATAAGCATAGAATAAAAACGAATTGATCTGTGAATATGTATAGCATATATAATCACCTGATCATGTACTCATCAAAAATAAAACAATATATCCGAATTTCCCATTCCCAATAGATTGAGAACTGTTATTATACATGAAAATGGATCCTAAACCGGATTTATTTACCTACTAAGGACACCTTTCGACAATGTGAATAAGCTCTAAAACATTTCTCCCATAATGAAGTAGGTAACTACAATGCAATGTAGCCAAGGAATTAACAGAAATGTATATATTTTAGTTTCTTTTTCAAGATGAAAATCTGAACGAAGGGAGATAGGCTTCCGAAACTGCTCGCAATAGATTCAGCGTGTTCGAAAACCTATATTTTCATACAAAACTTTCGAATATCTGACACTGTTTAGGAGAAAATAAATTTTTTTGTTTTTCCACTTTTCATTTTCGAGTTGACTTCCAAGAGCTCTCTGGACTACAATTCTCTATTAAATCATCAACTGTTTGGTTTTCTAGAATCTTCAAAACAAATTCTATGCACTCCATATCCTAAGATAGTAATAGAACATCCTGATTTTCAGGCAGAGTAGCAAATATGTCATTTTAGGGGGGTCTAACACCTTGCTCATTTTTGACCCAAAAAATCGAGATTTTCGAAATCGAGTTTTTATGCTAGGGTGAAAGCTCTTGCAATGCTGATTATAAAACCGGAAATCCCAATTGGATCAGACGAATATAACAGGAGATATCGCAGATTGAAAATTGAAATTTTTGAAAAATGCCATTTTCAAGATGAAAATCTGAACGAAGGGAGATAGGCTTCCGAAATTGCTCGCAATATATTCAGCGTATTCTAAAACCTATATTTTCATATCAAACTTTCGAATATCTGACACTGTTTAGGAGAAAATAATTTTTTTTGTTTTTCCACTTTTCATTTTCGAGTTGACTTCCAAGAGCTCTCTGGACTACAATTCTCTATCGAATCATCAACTGTTTGGTTTTCTAGAATCTTCAAAACAAATTCTATGCACTCCATATCCTAAGATAGTAATAGAACATCCTGATTTTCAGACAGAGTAGCAAATATGTCATTTTAGGGGGGTCTAACCCCTTGCTCATTTTTGACCCAAAAAATCGAGATTTTCGAAATCGAGTTTTTATGCTAGAGTGAAAGCTCTTGCAATGCTGATTATAAAACCGGAAATCCCAATTGGATCAGACGAATATAACAGGAGATATCGCAGATTGAAAATTGAAATTTTTGAAAAATGCCATTTTCAAGATGAAAATCTGAACGAAGGGAGATAGGCTTCCGAAATTGCTCGCAATATATTCAGCGTATTCGAAAACCTATATTTTCATATCAAACTTTCGAATATCTGACACTGTTTAGGAGAAAATAAATTTTTTTGTTTTTCCACTTTTCATTTTCGAGTTGACTTCCAAGAGCTCTCTGGACTACAATTCTCTATCGAATCATCAACTGTTTGGTTTTCTAGAATCTTCAAAACAAATTCTATGCACTCCATATCCTAAGATAGTAATAGAACATCCCGATTTTCAGACAGAGTAGCAAATATGTCATTTTAGGGGGGTCTAACCCCTTGCTCATTTTTGACCCAAAAAATCGAGATTTTCGAAATCGAGTTTTTATGCTAGGGTGAAAGCTCTTGCAATGCTGATTATAAAACCGGAAATCCCAATTGGATCAGACGAATATAACAGGAGATATCGCAGATTGAAAATTGCAATTTTTGAAAAATGCCATTTTCAAGATGAAAATCTGAACGAAGGGAGATAGGCTTCCGAAACTGCTCGCAATAGATTCAGCGTATTCGAAAACCTATATTTTCATATCAAACTTTGGAATATCTGACACTGTTTAGGAGAAAATAAATTTTTTTGTTTTTCCACTTTTCATTTTCGAGTTGACTTCCAAGAGCTCTCTGGACTACAATTCTCTATCGAATCATCAACTGTTTGGTTTTCTAGAATCTTCAAAACAAATTCTATGCACTCCATATCCTAAGATAGTAATAGAACATCCTGATTTTCAGGCAGAGTAGCAAATATGTCATTTTAGGGGGGTCTAACCCCTTGCTCATTTTTGACCCAAAAAATCGAGATTTTCGAAATCGAGTTTTTATGCTAGGGTGAAAGCTCTTGCAATGCTGATTATAAAACCGGAAATCCCAATTGGATCAGACGAATATAACAGGAGATATCGCAGATTGAAAATTGAAATTTTTGAAAAATGCCATTTTCAAGATGAAAATCTGAACGAAGGGAGATAGGCTTCCGAAATTGCTCGCAATATATTCAGCGTATTCTAAAACCTATATTTTCATATCAAACTTTCGAATATCTGACACTGTTTAGGAGAAAATAATTTTTTTTGTTTTTCCACTTTTCATTTTCGAGTTGACTTCCAAGAGCTCTCTGGACTACAATTCTCTATCGAATCATCAACTGTTTGGTTTTCTAGAATCTTCAAAACAAATTCTATGCACTCCATATCCTAAGATAGTAATAGAACATCCTGATTTTCAGACAGAGTAGCAAATATGTCATTTTAGGGGGGTCTAACCCCTTGCTCATTTTTGACCCAAAAAATCGAGATTTTCGAAATCGAGTTTTTATGCTAGAGTGAAAGCTCTTGCAATGCTGATTATAAAACCGGAAATCCCAATTGGATCAGACGAATATAACAGGAGATATCGCAGATTGAAAATTGAAATTTTTGAAAAATGCCATTTTCAAGATGAAAATCTGAACGAAGGGAGATAGGCTTCCGAAATTGCTCGCAATATATTCAGCGTATTCGAAAACCTATATTTTCATATCAAACTTTCGAATATCTGACACTGTTTAGGAGAAAATAAATTTTTTTGTTTTTCCACTTTTCATTTTCGAGTTGACTTCCAAGAGCTCTCTGGACTACAATTCTCTATCGAATCATCAACTGTTTGGTTTTCTAGAATCTTCAAAACAAATTCTATGCACTCCATATCCTAAGATAGTAATAGAACATCCCGATTTTCAGACAGAGTAGCAAATATGTCATTTTAGGGGGGTCTAACCCCTTGCTCATTTTTGACCCAAAAAATCGAGATTTTCGAAATCGAGTTTTTATGCTAGGGTGAAAGCTCTTGCAATGCTGATTATAAAACCGGAAATCCCAATTGGATCAGACGAATATAACAGGAGATATCGCAGATTGAAAATTGCAATTTTTGAAAAATGCCATTTTCAAGATGAAAATCTGAACGAAGGGAGATAGGCTTCCGAAATTGCTCGCAATAGATTCAGCGTATTCGAAAACCTATATTTTCATATCAAACTTTGGAATATCTGACACTGTTTAGGAGAAAATGAATTTTTTTGTTTTTCCACTTTTCATTTTCGAGTTGACTTCCAAGAGCTCTCTGGACTACAATTCTCTATCGAATCATCAACTGTTTGGTTTTCTAGAATCTTCAAAACAAATTCTATGCACTCCATATCCTAAGATAGTAATAGAACATCCTGATTTTCAGACAGAGTAGCAAATATGTCATTTTAGGGGGGTCTAACCCCTTGCTCATTTTTGACCCAAAAAATCGAGATTTTCGAAATCGAGTTTTTATGCTAGGGTGAAAGCTCTTGCAATGCTGATTATAAAACCGGAAATCCCAATTGGATCAGACGAATATAACAGGAGATATCGCAGATTGAAAATTGAAATTTTTGAAAAATGCCATTTTCAAGATGAAAATCTGAACGAAGGGAGATAGGCTTCCGAAATTGCTCGCAATATATTCAGCGTATTCGAAAACCTATATTTTCATATCAAACTTTCGAATATCTGACACTGTTTAGGAGAAAATAATTTTTTTTGTTTTTCCACTTTTCATTTTCGAGTTGACTTCCAAGAGCTCTCTGGACTACAATTCTCTATCGAATCATCAACTGTTTGGTTTTCTAGAATCTTCAAAACAAATTCTATGCACTCCATATCCTAAGATAGTAATAGAAGATCCTGATTTTCAGACAGAGTAGCAAATATGTCATTTTAGGGGGGTCTAACCCCTTGCTCATTTTTGACCCAAAAAATCGAGATTTTCGAAATCGAGTTTTTATGCTAGGGTGAAAGCTCTTGCAATGCTGATTATAAAACCGGAAATCCCAATTGGATCAAACGAATATAACAGGAGATATCGCAGATTGAAAATTGAAATTTTTGAAAAATGCCATTTTCAAGATGAAAATCTGAACGAAGGGAGATAGGCTTCCGAAACTGCTCGCAATAGATTCAGCGTGTTCGAAAACCTATATTTTCATACCAAACTTTCGAATATCTAGCACTGTTTAGGAGGAAATAATTTTTTTCGTTTTTCCATTTTTCATTTTCAAGTTCACTTTGAGGAGCTTTCTGGAATGCAATTCTCGATTGAACCATTAACTGTTTAGTTTTTCAGAATCAACAGAACTTTTTCCATGCTCTCCATATCCTAGGAAAGTGATAGAACACCCTGATTTCTAGAGAGTAGAGAGAGGAGCAAATAGGTCATCTTAGGGGGGTCTAACCCCTTGCTCATTTTTAATCCACAGAAATCGAATGATTTCTGGTTAACCACCATCATAAGAATTCTTTCCTTGAGTTATTGGGAAGTTTGGGGTCAATTCAAGATAATAATATGGAAATGAAATAGTCAACAAAAAACCGGGAACGTGGGTTCATGAGAGAAGTATGTTGAATCACTTCCAAATTTTATTATTGTCTTCATCCTTCCTCACAGATTAAATCACAAATTTTTAATTGCCCTGTTAGTGTGTGACACACCTTTCTTCATTTAACACACATAAGCATAAGTACATATATACAAAAGTAAAAATTCTTTTACTGAATGAAAGAACAAACCAGAGTAAAATACTCTGAAATATAATCAACTGAAATTTCCTTCTCATGGAATTGAGCAATAATAATATGTACAATTTTCATTAATTTCGACATTCTGAAATTTTCAAGGAAAATAAGTTTGTAATGGTATTAGGCGACTATTTTATGTGACGCGACACTACTACAATTTTCAGTAGCCTTATAATAAATTCTCATATAACTCATTCTTACAGAACACATATAAATTAACTAACGAACGAGGCAAAAAATCACCCGTTAAACGTCTTTTTCCTTCTGTTTCTCTCACTCATTAACTTATTTAAAATTTACCGAAATTAATCACATTAGTTCACTTTCGCTTTTCCATTCATAACAATTTCTTGCGTTTCTTCCATTCCTTTAGACGTTTCACCTTCTTTGACTTCATTTTCTTGGGCGGCTATCCTTGCTTGTTGTCTTTTTTGTCTTGCCTGCTCCCATTTCCTAGCTTGGATGTAGCTTCGGTGGTAAAAACTACCGAAAAGGTAGAGGAAGAAGAGGGCTTGAGTTGCAAGAAGGAAGGTGATTATTTTGGGGTAATCGCAATCCCTGAAGAGAACTTGGGAGTTGTGGACGAAAATTATACAAAATTGTACCTGTAAAAAACACATGCTCAATTATTTTCCTATTTCTACTCTTTCGATATGGACGTATGAGATGTTGAAGATGAGAATAGCTGAGGCACAGATGGACAATCAAGCCACCTCTGCTAAAGCCAACCAGAATGTGCCCACTCTGTAGTGTATAGTATAGCTTTGATGAACCAAGAATTCTTCGGGTTCATAAGATGCTCTTTGAGAACTTTGACCCCAGAAATACTGGTTTCGAATATATTCAAACCATGTTGAATTTGTGATCCAAAGACTAGACTCTAGATCTTTTCGTTCAACTCACCATTTGCAGAGCTGTGACATGCTTCTTCCACCAAAGGTACTTCTGATACTGTGGACCCATCGAAGCCATCAAGTAGTAGGTATACATAATAATATGTATGAAGGAATTGATAACACCCAGCAATGTTCCATGACCACCTGAAAAGGGTAAAAAACGAATGAGAAATGTTACCAAACCAGTGTTGGACGTCCTTCAAGGTCATATCCACATTCTTTTCGAGTCTTCAGTTCAATTCACAGATTTCTGTTCAGTTCAAGAAAAAAAAATAAATACCGTGTAGCTTGGAAACCTGACTCTTTGTAATTTTCGCTCTCATTGAGTTGAGAAAAAGTGGTTTGTGGAATTATTGCTTCTCCCACCAAGTAAGCGGCAGAGTTATTGTTCTACAACTACCTTCAAAAGACTATTACTGGGGTTGCATGCCCAGGGACTTGACCTGACCGAAATTACTGTTACTGAATTGTCGCAAGAAGGAAAATCATCTCCATTTGATCATTAGGTTGATAACAGGTAGGAACTTTTGAGTTGCCCGAAAGATGAACTCTTATAAAGGTGTTAACTTACCTGGTAAGAATTTTGTGCCGATCCATCCACAAATGGGCATCATAGTATGATGGTACAAATGGAGAAAAGATACCTGGTTCATTTTTTTTCTCAGAACGAAAAATACCTGTAAAATGAAAAATTTCAGGAGGCTCAGTGAGAATTTGAACAATTTCAGTCTTACCGTATCAACCAATTCGATAATTTTCGTTATGAAGTACAGCCAGACTGCTGTCGCCATCTGCAAGGAAATTTGTGTTTAGTGAGAATACGTAAATACAATAGAAGCATGTTATGTAATACATCAACTGAATATTGATTATTAGTGTGACAATTTTGCGATGTCAATTGAATTCAAGATTATCGAAAAACAAACGTGAATTTAATGCTCATTGAAAAAAATTGCCTATGTTACCTATTGCTCTATTTATACCTAAGATAGGTGGAAAACATTGCTTGAAGTTTCTTGATTGCTGAACATTTTAGGCAAAAACGGTGATACATTGTAAAACGCCCAAAATTTTCCTTTTTTTCGAATTCACCGAAAAAGTGATATAGGTACACATAAACTTACTTACTGTCATTGATGTTGGGTTGACTGAATAGTCAACTGGCTGACATGCAAAACTGTAATCTTTAGCCCATCCCCCAGCTAAACCCTATAAAGAAAATTATTTTCATCAAAAGTTCAATAATGTTTTGAATATGAGGAAATATGAATGAATACAGTGTAATTTTACGTCTGATTAGCACTTGTAAAATGTAGAAACCATTCAATACCTTTCCGAAGATGAATTACTCAAACTATTGGATAACAAAAAACTATATTCAGTTTTTGCAAAAAACCTCATGGTTTTTGTGAAGGCCATACATTCTAATTCTACCTGGAAATCTAACTTTTGAAACAAATTTTTCAAATTCCTTCCGAACTATTTGCCGTGCCTTCGATTCAAACCTCTCATGAAATGTCAATTATCAACATCACTATCCGATTGATTGTCGGATTTCACTAGCAAACAACCACCAAACATAGAAAACGCATTCCTTGAAGTTGCAGAACACTTATATAATCTACCAATCAATCAGATACGATAAGAGACCATGAAATCGGCTATTACATCAAAATCCTTGTTTTCTTCGGGAGATATATTGATTTTCTTGTGATGGAATACCAATATATTTTGTTGCTTTTTTCAAATGTATCATTTTTACTTACCAAGTAGACCAGGTATATACTCAGAACAATCTGAAGTGCATTATAGGCTTGTATGACAAGCTTTAAGTCGTAGGGTTTCCTATCCCTCATATATCTTGGCCCTGCCGATATACAAAAATAAAGATATGTGACTAGAATTGTGATCAAGGGTCCAGGAGAGCTCATCAGCAACCAGTTTGATGTTCTGGGGTCTGAAAAATATCAGAAAATATAGTATGTTTTCTTTCAGTGGGAAATTTTTACATCTACTACATAGATATGGGTCGTAGTAACTAATTGGCGAAGGTGCAAGTTAATATAGCTTTGATTTGGATGTTTTCTACATATCGTGGTTTTTTAAGACCAAATCTAAAGATGATTTTGATTTACAAGATCAAATTCTTGGTTCTAGGTTTATTATTGAGAATAAGATATTCAGAAACGTTGCCTTATTGTATTCCTGTTAAATAATTCCTGCATTAATAGACCACAACTGCACGAGGTGGCTATCTATTAAATATTAAATAGCTAGCTGTCAGTTACAACGAACATTCATTATTATTCTTAAAAATTTCTACGTATTTATTCCTTATTACATGAGTATCTTTAACACAATTGAACAGATAAGTTTTCGAACTCTTACTTGGTTTCATTCTAATTGATTTGGAAAGTTGTACACTGCAAGATTTTGAAAAAGGGGTGAAGGAAACCTTCGCGAGTAATTTGATCTCTACTCAGTTTAATTTTTGGGATAAAACCTGTTACGTAAAAAATATACAGGTATTCTTCGATGAAAGAAGGGTCCATTCTAAAATTTCTAGATATTTTCAAGATAACCGAGGCATGAATTATTTTATATTTCAACAGATATACAGCCTTTTATGCAGAGAGTTATAGAACGAATACTTTTATTCTCTATGTTATACATGCAATCAGTCCCACTGATTGAATAGTTAATCATTTCCTGAGTGTTCTTGGTACTCTCAACTCGTGTTATTTCTAAAAATGAACTGATAAAGTCAATTTTTTGTTCAAAACGGAAAATCTATCGCTGAATTTTCAGATGGTAATGATTCCCAGTATTGACATACGCGCAACCAAGGTTCGACAGTCAATTAAAGATTGTGGAATAAATAAACAACTCCTCATTTGATAATGATACACTTACCACTTTTTGTTTCCATGAAATTGTTATATACTTCCATAATTGCACGGAAACCATTGCTACCAGAAGCCATGATGATACCGGGTGTCTGAAACAAAAACGTCAAAAATCAACATTCTCGTAAAATTCAAGAATATTACCACGATGATTGAGGCTGCTTAGGCCTAACGCTAACGAGCGTTCAAAAGCAGCGAAGTAGTTTAAAATACTGATTAGAACATAATTTTTCACGAATTCCGAATTGTGCCTTCGAAAAGCACTACCTACTAAAGTCTAACAGTAAAGGTGGGATGGACCTAACTGAAATCAGTAGATTAGTGTCGAATCCTTATCAATTTCATTCTTCATCATTCAACCTCACAATAATAACAATTAAAAATTAAGAATAAGGTAGGTGTTTTGCATAATGGGTCGTTCGATATGAATGCAATCTTTTCCATTAAGTTTTATAACATATTTCGTATATACTTCAATTGGAGATGCATTCGTTTTTGATAGGACAATGAGATGAGGGAATTGAAGATTCATCCGACCAGAAAATGAACATCATCTGGTGAATTTCAGACATGGAAAAGGATGCAGAAGGAGAGAATGATGTTCATTTTGGTTTATTTATTTCTATGATGATAGAACTATTTAAAATTCTGTGAAGTAAATGAATAAACATAAGAAAAACTCCAACTTTACTCATATAGATACGACACTTTTTGTTTCAACTTGAATCTGATTTTAATCTCTCATTTATGTTGTTTTTATACACCTCTAGTTTATCCTTTCCAGGTCTAAAGGTTCGAGCTGGCTAGAATCATAAAACTTTATGTTCAAAAAGAAAGAGGAGAGAAATGGAGGGGGATAGCCAGGAGACGAACTATTATATCCAACACATATTCGATCGGATTTAAATGCAGTAAATGAGAAGGCCATCGTTCCTGAGAAAACGTTAATCACTGCTTCTTAGTAAATCTTATTTCTAGGGTAGTTGGAAATGCTACATGAAAGTGTTTTGTATCATTTTCTTCAACTTGCTGGATGTAATAGGTGGAATAAGTAAGTTTGGAAATGAATTTTAATCCAAAAAATATCGAATTGCATAACATCCTATTCCAAATAGCAATTCAATCTTTGGCCAACATTCTCCTCAATACTTTGTAACATTTCATGAGCTCTTTCATAATATTTTATCACTATCTGTTGACGAAGATCCTTCAAAAACATAGTTTATTGTTGAAAACCAACAGTTAAATCAGAATTATCATGCAGAAATGCATAGCAATTCATGTATGTACTACATCACTGTACTGTCAGTGCTTAATGGTGTACTTATGTTTACTGTGAGAAGTAATCTTTCATTTGTCTTAAAAATAATAAACATTCATCAATAGTTATAATATTGAATTGAATATTTTCGAGGAATTAGATCAAGTTTGATCAAGAATGAAAGAACTGTGATCGAATTTTAGTAGAAAAATCTTCTTTTCATAGATATCGACAAAAACCAGTCTGGAAAAGTAGCCTAGTCGATACAAATCAAGAATTCCATTCTCTGACGGCCAGACAAATGAAAGTGACTGGAAGTTCTTGAGGGATAGGAAGTAAACAAGAAAAATTTCAATGCCACAAATGTACGTTGAACTTGAACCTGTACTAATACAAAATAAGCAGTGATGTTCTTGACTTTTCTCATCATTTCTACAGATTAATAATAATTATCCAAAACCGTTTCAGGATCACCTTGGACAAACGATTCAGAGTTGTAAGCTAAGAGATACACATGTATGTTAATTCTAAATTGTGGTTCTCTAATGACGAAATACAAGATAAATCTGAGCAGTTGGTAGTATTGTAATCGAGTGACGCATTATTTTATGTTGATGAATATATCCCTGATGGCTTCCTGAATGAAACTAGGTTCACTTTTGTGTAAGAAACAGTGCTTTTATTGCACTCTAAATCACACTAATTCATTGAAAAATTGTTTTCACACTAGTTTCAATGGAATGTTCTTCAAATTCCATGTACCAGAACAAAGGAATTCGGAGAATTAGGTGTGATATCATCGCGGTAAAAATATTTAGAATGCAGGTAATTTGCGCCTATAGAAGGATAGAAAATTATAATCATAGAATTTGTGCCAATGAAAAATGACTTTGTCCTATTACTTCGTTTTTGAACCTTATTTTGCTGTTGTTGTTTCTATCATATTCTTTTTTAGTTTATAAAGCTTTAGTCTTATGAAATAGATTAATTGTAGTAAGTTCTTCAGGCCTAAATATGCCAACAATATTTTATTTCTACTGAAGCAAAATGCTGCTCGTAAATATTTGAATTAACTGCATTCAGTAAGAATAGCTTGATGTTTTTCATCATCAAGGGATAATATATACACAGATCGACTACTGAATTGACGTGGCAACAGTCTGAGTCAGCTTAAATGAATATAAGGTTGTAATTAGGGATTTGTGTCCAGTCAGATGCTTCTCAAGCACCTAATGACTGTAATCACTTTTTTTCCGAAGAATATATTCTTATTTCCTTTGACGCTCTTATGAACCAGGAATTCCCTCAAGCAAAACAAACTAGACATATAGAAATGGCGAAAATTTCGAGATAATTCAAGATTTGGATTTGAACAAATTTGAACAATGTTTTGTTACAGTCACGCGAATTGAACAAATTATCAATTTCGAAAATCTTCTTCATCAGTTGTGAACATCATTCTCCCTCCGTCGAGAGAAACAATTGATCGAATCTCACAAAACGAAACCAAGAGTTTTATTGGATTTCTCTAGGTGTCAAAAACGTCAAAGTCATTGTCGACGTTAATCAACTAGTTGACAGTAACCTACTAACAACTACCCTTGAATTACCACAAGAAGCAGGAATGGGTAGAGTAGCAGTACGCTCACAGTTCTCTAATTAACCAATTAGTTCGATTTCTATGAATAAGAATGACCTTATGGCTCCGGTTATTCGATGTTTATCCTTTATTCACCTACAAAGTCACAGACAAGGGTCACAAAACTCCTGTTTTCTATTCATTCGCATTCTTCAAATTGAAAACACAATTTGAGTTTCAATTTAGAGGGCCACCATGTATACCAATAGATAATTGGATGAAAGTTACATGTTTCGTTCGATTATATTTTAGAAACGCACTGTTTTCATCTATATTTTGTGTTATTCTTTAGTTTTAGGAAATCAAAATATATTCCTCTACAGAAAAGGATTTGAAGGACCTTCAAAAACATTCTTTCCGTATTTTAAATTCCATATCACATTACGGAGTTAAATAATATGCATTAATATTCGTCGATTATTATGATAAGTATAGTAATGTTGAAACGGTTTTAAAATCGGTGACAACAGAATTTTTCGGAACCTACTATTTATTCAAAAGGCCAATTAGTAAATAAAATTTGACCATGAATATCGATCAGGAGTAGGAAGGACTACCTTATAAGAAAAAGGTTAATTCCAAACATATATTATAATGAATTATCACAGTAAAGAGGAGAATATTTCTTCAATCCCATAATTCTGTACTGAAAACATTTCTATTCAGTTTTTCAATAGAAAAATGGCAGTTTTTTGTTTGAAATTGCGCCCTTTTAGTCCTGTCCGAGCATATTTACGCATTTGATGTATTGAAATGATTCCAAGTTGGACTGTTGGAGACTCACATTGTATATACTGGTCTCAATGTCATAGGCTGAGATGTTCCCAACTTTAGCTCATTCTACATAATTCCGAACGGAAAAAACGATTCTTGTCGTAATGAACCTTCAAGATCAACATTACCTATATCCGGTCGTCTTGAAGTCCAGATGAGATTGAGAAGGAAGCTGACTATATATTAATATTAATTAAAATTAATGAAAATCAGTGATGAGCACAGATGAAAAATTCCCCGGAGGAGAGAATTCAAACATCAATCTCGCAGAACCTCTATTTGAAAAATCCACAATTATCAGAATCTCTTCAATCGAAGGATGCAAATTTACAAATCCGTCCTTAAAATGAGCAATTTCTGGATATTTTCAAACTGAAGACTGATCCACCTTCCATTCGTGACCAATATCCACAACATCAGCACTTTTCAAACGAGTGAATCAAATGTCCTATTTAATATTGCAAAATTGTTTACTTATCCGACCTAGAACTCAATCTATGAACAACATTATGTCTAATATTATGGATATATATTTTACGTAACACAAATAGAGAATGCAACAATAACCAGATTTCTTGTTCGTCAATTTTTCGGATGAAATTTTTTATTTGTTTATCATTGCGTTGCTCATTATTTCAAGCTCTAGTTAATTCACGGAATTCTCGAATATTCATTAAGTGGTGACAAGCCAATGACTCTAAAATGAATTTCGACAGAATTCAAGAAGGATCGGAGAAAAATATTTCAGAAATCAGGTCTGAATAATGAAGGCTTGAAATCTTTTTTTTTTGGTTCTCTTCTCTTCAATTATACATTCGTACTGGAAACATTATTGTAATTCCTTTTCGACAACGTCAAAATGCAGACGAGCTGTCATGTTCTTGCTCTGAACATTTCTCGTTGAATATTTCAACGAGAAATGTTCAATTACCCGCATGGTTATGAAAATGAAATCTGTTGAGAAATCTGCGAATAGACGAATGAAATCGATACAAGTGCAAGATACTCTATCGACATTCAAGATCTGCATTTGGAGTTTCGTAACCCGCTGCATGGTACCAAGATTGCGTTCAAAATTATTATATGCGACGAAGTTAATTTTGCAGTAATAACAATTAACAATTATCTAAAATAGATACTGAAGCTGTAAATCAATCTCGACTGATCGAATTCTTCGATTTGTTCTCCAGCAGTGATAGTTAACGACTGAAACCGATAAAACATTTATTGCATTTACATTCGCATGAATGTTACGGTTGTAAAGTAGATACGCTGGACCAGAGGACATAAAATTAAATACCGTCATGGTGTTGACTGCAGCTTCCTCTGGGCAAAAAGAAGAGAAGTTGCAAAAACAAACATTGTTTTGTGATGTAATGAAGAAGATTGAAAAAAGGCTTCGACCAAAATTTCAGTAAACAAAAAGCTAATCAACTTAGGAGGGTTGATAATAGTGAATGACAAGAGAAACGAAACACTCACAAGAAGAAAAACCTCTTAGAAGACGAAAACATCTGAAAAAGTCAAAAATTTCAATCAACTCTAAAGATATTTCCTACTATATCCTCGACAATAGTTACAGCATGATCAGATGTGACGTAAAATCCCCAAATTATGACAATCCTCAAATGTATGTGTACCTACATATTCGTTTGAATCTTAATTTGTAATGAGGTATAAGTTCGAAATTACATCCACTCACAGAAGTGGAATGATCCCAATTATATCAGTCAAAATAATTATTCAATAATTAATTGTGTTGGTTTCTACTTCATGGTAATTCATCCTAACGTGATAATGTAACACAACAGTGTAATTTTCACAACTTTATTGTTTATTTACGACAAATGATTCGCCATACAATGGGTTCTTCAGGTGATTCCAACTAACTATGTGGAACTATAAATTGTGCAATTTTTGAAATTTCTTTACGTTCAAAAATTAAGCTGAAGAAACATTGAGGCTTGTAAATTAGTCTTTGGAAATACCTATTCTGTATACATACATATTTCATATTTAGTAGATAAAAAGGGTTAATTTTTGTTGAGTGAAAGTAGCTTCACTTTGATCAGTGTATTTCTAGGTTTTTCAAAATAAAGTGGCTTCAAGAATTGCATATATATGATATTTATGTTCTGCATGGATCATAAATATCATAAGTTGTAGAAATTGTGTTCAATTATACAAATTATTGAGTTATTCACGTACATTTTAAGGAATGAAATGCTGGGTATTTACAACGCTTGAGGACACGATTTCTGAGAATCATAGATTTATCGGTATGAACAATGATATTTTTCATTTGCAGCCAGTATTCGTTCGAAAACTGTGAATTAAACTGGCACAACTTCCCTATAAACCATCCATTTTCTTTAATTTTATTATTGGAAAAGCTTTCAAATGTTTTGGGGAAGCTGATACATATCTAATGAGTTATTCATTATTGTGAAGTAATTCCTGTTACAGTAGGATTTTAGTATATCACTACCGATGATTAGTTCAAACAAGACACACTCTCTAATTGATATATAATTATGGAATTTTTATAAGAATGCAGCAATACTGGTCGGTAAAGGAGCTGATCACATTTCATTATTCTTTGGAATAAAAGCGGAAGGCTTCATTCGATTTTACTTTCAATCAGATCGTAATGACAATCAATTATTCGATAATTAAAAATGCTCCTTTTCATTCGATTTACGTTTTACTCATTTGATACGGTAACGTCAATGGTAAAAAAATTGGATCATTTGTCATCGAAGCTGTGATTTGTTCGAACAGAATTTTTAAAAGGATATCAGTTTGTATGAATTATTGCCGTTAGGAAACTGATCGAAAACAGTAAGACTGTAATTTTCTGAAATTTTTTTATGATACAGCAAGAGTGTTTGTTTTTCTATTTTCCTACAATGAAATTTGACTTATTAACGTTCTATTTGCGTCATGCATGATGATGGCATACAGGTTTTACAAGTTGAAACGAAAATAATAATAAGTGAAGACAATGAGTCTTTTAACTATGAAATTATGAATTTAAATCTCTTCATTTGAAGTTATGGATGCATTATTATTTTTGAAGGTCTGTCGAGAAGAATTGAGTAGGTGAAAAGTTCCAACAGCTACTTGACGAACTCTACAATGAAAATTAAGGAACATCGAGATTTACATTCATTCGAAAGATATAAAAGAGGAAGACTAAATATCTAGTAGTAAATGTATAACAGAATTTCGCAATTTTTGGCTTCTATAACGGTAAATCAAGTTCCTCATCTGTTTCATCGTTGACCAGCATGGACGCCTGTCGAGGAGCCTTAAACTTTTGACATTTGGTTCCTTTTTCAAGGTCAATATTAGGAAAATACCGTAAGAAAAGCCTGGCACCAATTTTTTTTACCAACATACATATTGACCTCGCTTTCTGCGAGCTTTAATTTATTTGGATTTTGCAAAATATTTATGGAGAATTCTCCTAACTTTAACGCAGCGATTACTCAACTAGAATCAAAAGTCTACCCCAAGAAGGAATATACTAGAATTGGATGCAATACATTGAGTAAATTCGATTATATATGTGAAAAAATTCAAAGGGTTTTCGAATAATGCAAGAGTTAAGTTTGCTTGAGATGTGAGGATATGGTTTTTGATTATTTAAGTCACAACATCATTGAATTTCTTCAGGTTGTTATCTACATTTTGTTATTTGCCCTCTGAAGCTCAAATGAGGCTCAATATAACTGAGCAAAGAGGGAGATATATTCAAAACACAAACCTACTGGAACCCCTGCATGAAACCTGAAGAACTTCTACCAAAAAATTTCAACTCTCACTAAAAGGACCGGGACTTTAACAAAATCTAGACTCCTCAATCAGGAGAAAACTCACCAAGACTAACACGAACGTTGATTTTCAGGAAAACTGCCACGATAACCTCTCCCTTAACATCTAAGACGAAAAAAATCGTGTAGTACCGAATGCGCGCTGGCTATTTCCCGCTTTGTACTATGTTTATATCGGTGAAAGAAGAACACTATCGATGGAGGTGGATCTATGTGCACGGTTGCGGAATGTTTGCAGAACACTGGCTGTTCCTCAGCCGGCCTGCCGAACAAGTACCACTGGTAAATACTTCAGCCACGGCCAGCGTGGGTCATTATAATATGAGAAATTCTAACTCATTTGAGATTCTCAACCTAATTATTAATGAGATTTCGATGTTTGATCACCTTCGGTTTTCGATATCGACTCTTCTTGTTGACAAGATGTACCACGCCAACCTCATCGGTTCAAATTAAAAAAAAAAATTAAAATTGATCAACATCACTTTCTTTCAGGGCCTACCCTACCAAGGTTTATACAACCTAACCTAACGTTATCTAATTCAACCTGACCTAACATAAAACATAAGTGTATAAATGAGACAAAAAGACTTTCCCTGCAGCATCATCGACTAGAAAATCCAACGAATACAGGTTGTGTTAAAAAGAAGAGAATATTGCCTTATCTGAAGGGCACAATGGATCTTGGTGTCAGCTACAAGTCAAAGGAAAGAGAAAAGTTAGTGGCCTTCAGTGATGCAGACCATGGAATGGAGAAGACAGTGAAACAGGACGCTCAACTTCAGGAGTGTAATGCTGTATGTGGTGGAGCTATATCTTGGTCTCAGTCAACGTCAAACATCTGTTGTAATTTCCACAACAGAGCAGAAATATTGGCTGCTACTGAAGCTATTATTCGGGGAAATACAAAGTTTTCGCAGTCAATTCCAACATTGATGGTAGAAGATTCTATTAAGCTAAGCAAAACCCCGAATTCCACAGACGCACTAAACGCATACTTGTATAAGGAAAGGCTCTTCAGCAAGCGCATAAGCTTATTTTTTGGTACTATGGTAATCATATGAATACTGTTATGCTTTATTCTGAATAACACCAAACTCTTTCAGTTATAAATTTCGGAATTCATCGAGTTCGGTGCAAGCGTTTGGTCTTGACGAATTTTTTAGTGACTCCATATTTTTCGTGAGTTTTCGAAGGTTACACTATTTCTCCTGAAACGCAAAAATAATAAAGTATTCTAATTCTCATCCAGAATTGAATATTAAAACGGCTCTGTTATGAGATTTGATAGTAATGGTCTCTGCATCAAAAATAGTCAACAAAACAAGAATTTTCTACGAACAGACTAACACAAAAACATATTGAATGGTCAACTTTTCGAACGCCATGTTTAAAATTCAACATCTCAGGAAAATATTTACAACGACTCAACAAAGAATTCCGACAGAATATACGGTATTTTGAATCTTTGGAATTTGCATATTCACGAAATCAACCATTTGTACGAATTTAACTGGTTATACTAATTCCTAATTGAAAACCTTTAGGAGACTATGAAATGTTGGTTCGAAGACACGAAAATAAAAATGACAAAATTTAAAAAACATGCGTCGAAAGGATGCTGTTGCATAAATAAAGTGAACATATTCAAAACATTTTCATTTACTCTCCAACAAAAAACTGGATCTGAAACTATATGATTATAAATTTCTATTTTCGGACACATAAACTTTATAAATTGTTTTTACCCTTTTTCTGAACGAATCCCAGAAAAAGTTTTACGCATTGCGACTAACGTCACAAATTTAATCAACATGTGTTCCTAAAAACTGCTATCGGAAGTATCTCCATAAATTATCTGGACTAATAAATTCCTGCTACTAATTGCTATAAACATCCAAAATTTTTCCATAATGACAGAGAAAAACAGATGTGAAGTAAGCAGAATCATTTGGAAGTATAAAAAATTTTTCTTCCTTGAAGATGGAAGGACTCTACGAAAATTGCTCATTACTTTCATAAATACAGGAAGAATTATCAGGAGATGGCTACTTTTTCTTGGTGAGAATATCGGAAAGCCTTCAAAAATGCTCCACAATGAGATATTTATCAATTATTTCTTCAATTGATTTCATTGTTTCTAATCAAGCACTACACTACCATAATTTTATTGGAGGACTTCTACATTATGCGTCTCGCATCCTCAATTTTAATTGGGACTCACTATATACACATTACTACACCTCAACGTGAATAATTCCTCATATTTTGTTGTGATTTTGAGTCTCTAATCTAGATAGAACTGTATCGAAGTTCAGTAGTTAATATTTATATAAAACATGGAATGGAAAAAAAAATTTCCAAAAATTTTCTTATACTATTCATTTTTCTGAATTAAAGATCATTCAAACCTAAAATGGTAAAATTTCGAACACTGGGAGCTATTAATAATATTCATTAACAACTGGTAAGATAATCAAAATTTTCTGAAATGAAATTAAGAGAAAGTTGATCTATTTTTGATTGCCCATTTAAGATTCCAGTTTTGAGATTTGGATTCTTCGTAATATGATTATTTGTCCCAATCATTTTTCTATATTCCTAGGAATGTGAAAGTTTTTTGTGCAATTCGATAATTATTATATATCGCAGAATTTGATACTGACCTTTTTTTATACTTCTCGATTTGGTCTTCTCTGGTTCTTTTTCTCAGAAAAACCTACACCTCTCCAATATAAGCGAAATTCCCAACCACAATAATTGTAATAATCATAAAACCATTTGCTTTTGGAAGCGTTAAATAGACACTGACCAGTAAAATCCTGCACCTCTTTATATTAGGTCATTACCTTCATTTACTTATAGTGGAGAAATTGTGGCTAGTTTCAGGTGCTACTATAAACTGAGCAATTTAAAACCCCATTTAATTAGACATTTCCTGGAGCTAATCACGAATACATTAATAAGATCGTGATCTATGCAAAAGCCTATTAATAATACCAACTCATCTATGAAGACGCAAGCAATATGAAGATATATAAAAATAAATCTTGTACAAAATTTCTGCCTCTGCCCATATGATTGGTAATTGGAATAATTTTTGATTAAGAAGTATTAGATTTTTGATCTGAATTGAATTTAATTTAAGATCGTCCTTAAATTTACGAGAGGGTATTACGTATTTCAAGATATAGAAGCGCCATTAAAATTTCCATCTATTGAATAATCGCTTGCCTCGTTAAGTTCAATATTTCCTCTTCAAATTCGGCTCATATCATGGGAAACCTTGACCGATGATCACTTATACTTTTACCCTGCCATTTCTTATGTTTACACTCACTCGTGGGATCAAGTGCTTTTATGACAGACGTTAAATTTCGTGAAGTTGAGGAATTACGAAAATTTTCGATGTGGCATCTACTTCTATGCCAATAAGCAAACAGTTTTCAGCATATTCCTGGTGTTGAAACTGGCAATGGTCGAAGTAGACTTCTTTATGGAAAGATTAAAGAAGGGTTCCATATTTCAGATGATTTGAGTATAATATAACTTGTTCCAGTTTTAGTTTGAGTGAAATTTCGATATTCAAAAGTGATTTTGCTTTATCTCCTTCAAAGGTATTGATGGTGCACTAGGGGTCATGGTCCAGAGGCACATCAGAACATAGTGGATGCAAGAAAACAGAGATATTTCTCCTATTATCTACTTCGAGAGTTCTAAAAGCAGAAAAGAGCATTCATGATATGTTTGATCAGAAATTTCATCTTATCTTTCCTTGAATATAATATGATGGTTTCCGTATATCTCCAAATTTCATAAATAAAATTCAGAATTAATCAGTGGACTTTTCCCTCTGGACAGTTTCCTGATTCCTTTCTTCATTGCTAGCAACTATAGAGGACCCTGTCCTATGAATGAATAATTTAGCATTCGATAAAAACAGTTTCAATTCATTCATATTCCATCAGGTGTAAACAAAATTGTTTCAACTTTGGATGATTATTTCGAATAACAAACCTTTGGAATCGAGAATGAGAACAATAAATTGTTTTGAGACATATAAACTTGAATTCTGAAAAGTTATGAAATAATTATATGTAATACAATCATTTGCAACCCTTTTTTAATTTTCGTGATCCCTATTTTTGCATCCTTGAGTGTTCTCCTGCCAATAAATAAATAATTTATTCATCAACTTCTAGAGTTCCGAAAAATAAAAGCAATTAAACGCCCAGAAACATAATATAGACGATTTCTCTCATTTACCGAAGACTGGAGTGCAGTAATTAGATGATGAAAACCATTTAGATTTTTCCCGATATACCTATGTGGATTTAATGAGTTGTATTGCAATATCCCTATAATTTTTACGTCATTCAACAATATTTTCATGACTACTATCTATATGCACGGTTATTTCTGATATTTACTTGTAAATACCACTCTCTTAAATACTGTATTCTAGTAAGCGAAAAAAGTTCTCAAATTACATTGCCATGGGAAAACTGACAGAAAAATATAATTTTTGGTGTAATAATTTATTTCATAAGCTACTTATTACAAATAATGTATTTTTCATGTAGTACATACCATAAACCGAAGTTTTGCTGGTTCAAATATAGCGACTAAACTATATTATACTTACTTTTATACAAAGCTCAAACTTCCAAATTTCATTTAGGAAGTTAGGAAGAATCTGGGTACAGCTGCTTTCGAGAGGAGCTGAAGATTCGATATAATAAATCAAAAACAGATCAAGGCATTTCTGTAACTGTCTTTTTCACCTATTATATCATACATTTTCGGTACAATAAAACGATTTTACGATCAGTCTCTCACCGATTAATCCTCTTGGATTATTGTAATCGTATAATTGAGGGGCTTGCCATCCAATTAAAGGCATAAAAACTGTAATGAGAAGAGCAATAAAGCTGTTAGGTTGGACGAGGTATCAGGACAGGTTACTTCAACTCTTCTGAAATGATGGTCGGTGACTTTTGAGAAATGTGGAATGAATAAACCTTGGAAGTAAACGTTGTAACCAGTAATTTGTGCAGGTCATCTCTGAATTATGTTATTATTTCTATAGAATTGTTGAGTGGAAAAATCCGGTGCATACCCCAATTACCTATAGGTAACGAGATCCCCAGACAGATGATGTATCGGGAAAAATTAAGGAGTTGATTTTGTCGGAAGGGATGATATATTTTATTCACCTTCTTTCTGGAAAGTTCACAATTTGAATTTATATTCACTGAACTGCATATGTTCAAAGATGATCCATGTCCTGATGACAAGGGAGCCGCAGTAACAGTAGTCTCGAGGTCGTAGGTGGCGAGAGTGGCAATTTCAGTTTGAAGGCAGGTGTCCGTCAAGGTTCAGTATTTGTACCTACGCTCTTCCAGACCCATATAAACGATAGTTTAGGTTTTATCATGAATTATATCGTCAGTTCTACTGATGAATTTCTGTGACTGAAAAAAGTAGAGGAGTTGATTGTAGAATTAATGGGGTTTTCATTGCACTGCGACTTTAAGATCCATTGCATGTGCCCCCCATATCAGAGCTCTGTTCTCGTCATCAGATAGTGCTCGCCTTCCAGTTATAGAATTCTGATGAACTATATAGTATCTGGGATCGCTTCAATGAAAGGGTATTACTGCCTCTCACTTCCACTAGTCCCTTGTCCGAAGCATTTTTTGCATTGAGAGACATTCTGTTTAAAGGTGTTCTGGAGTTTTCTCTTCCTCCCCTAAAAATCATAAACCCATTCCCATTATGTGCATCGAAAGGCGTTGTACCATATTCTTGTTGAGAATCTTATCGTAATACTAAAGTTTCGAAGAATCCTACCCAGAAAGATTCCGCCAGATTGTTACTCTTTTGGTTTTGTCCTTCTCCTGAAACTTTTTCTGAAGGCACATATACCTATACCCTATACCACAGAATGAAGATCCTAGCTCAATGAAAGAATTTGAGCTGTTTTCCTTGCAAAGTGTACTGACCTCTGCATGAAGCCCGTGTCTATGGGTCGAAGCCTACTGTAAATCTATCGATCTTGAGAGCACTTCAAATACAGATTAGATTTTGTTGATTGGACCCACCAAAACCTACCACCGCGACCAAAGCGGTCCATTGTGGCACACAAACAAGCTCAGAGAGCTAAACTTTTCCCTCCAGTCCCATCATACTCAGGAAGGAGAGTCATAGGGTGACTGATTCTTGGGTTCCTCTGGATTCACCTTGGGAGAGCCAAAGACTCCAAGTCTGACCCTGTCTGCCGCCGGGCAGGCACAGAAGAGGTGCTCAATCGTTTCGTCTCCTCTAGGCAGAGCCTGCAGAGTCATTATTTCACCAAGCTAGTTTGTGTGAGTGAGTTCTGAGCCTGCAATGTCTCGTAAAGACCGCCATTATAGATCTCAGATTGCTTCTAGAAAATCTTAGCCATTGGTTTGTATAAAGACTCTGGGAGGCACTAAGATGGCCCTGTGAGAGTGATGCAGACATGAAAGTTTGCTCCAGAACCCTCTGCCTAATCCAGCTTTTTTTCGTTTCCTGATTCTAGAGCATCCGATAACCAGTTGCCTAAGCCTGAGTGTCCAGGTACACCAATAAGGGCACTTCGAGCAGATCTACCCTTAATATTGTTGTGCAAAGTAATCATATCATTTCTGATGCGAATTTAGGAGAAAAAAAAACAAAAAGTATCAATGTAGAAAGTGAGCCTTGGTGGGGATATCATGAATAGGTAAAGATATGAGATTATTGAATTGGGTTTACCATTTGTAAATTGAATCAGAAACGTTAGCAATGAAATAACCTTAGTTTTAAGAATTTTTTATTATGTCTTCAAAAATAAAATTCATGTGACAGCTAGTTTTTACCTTTCTAATTAAGATATAACAGAAGAAGGACCAAATAAACAACATGATGCTTAAATAATTTACTTTATAAAAGTGTCCACTTAATAATATAATGTGATAAAACAGGTAACATAATAAGTTATTCAAGGTACATTCAAAACATGAACATAACACAATTCTCTACTATTTCTCCCAAGTAAAAGTCGTCAACGGCTTAAAAACACCGGGGACAAAAATGTTACAATGTTTACATTCCTTTTTACACCTAAAACGACTTGGAATGGATCAGTTTTCGTCCAAAGAATAAATTCATTTATCACATATTAGGAAGCACACATAAAAACATCGAAATGATTTCAATCGGTAATATATTAACATTGTGAACCCTTCATAAATCACAAAAGAAACACGAGACCATCTTTATTTCGACATTTCTGGATAATCATAAGAAAATCTGGGAAACATTCCAATGTATACTTGACTTTATAGAAAAATTTGAGACTTAAATGTTCCTCTTTTCCAATTCCAATATTTTAAAGCTGTGTACAGCTTAATCAGTATATTTACACTTTCAATTGATCCAATAGAAATCAGTTCCCAGACTTGAGGCTATGAAAACCAGAAACATCATCAGTCTCCAACTAAATTCATCTAAATAATCTCGAATAATCAACACCTATAGGAACCTTAAGATCCAAACTCCTCAGCCGACTCTATCGGCTGATAGGTATAACCCCCCCTTCCGTCCAGATGTAAAACGAATTCGTGATGTTTCCATAGTGATTTCCTGTGCGAAACAGTCAGTAATGTGATGCCAACTTCCCTACAATAACTGTACATGCTACCCTCGACGTCAACTGAAACCGCGCTGGTGCACTCGTCCAAAATGGCGAATTGAGGCTTGTGATAGAAGAGCCTCGCCATGGCGATCCTCTGTTTTTCCCCACCGCTCAGCACGTCCAACCAATCGGCGACGGCGTCCAAACCACCCTCCCTCTCTAGAAGATACTCCAAGTGGACGAGGTTCAGATACTGCTCAAGTTGAACGTCCGAACTGCCTCGTCTCAGAGCCTCAGCGCCTGAGTGGGGGTACGTGAGTTGATCTCTCAAGCTGCCTAAGGTCATATAAGGCCTCTGCGGGACGTAGAAGAGTTTACCACGCGGCGGTTTTGTGAGTTCCCCGCCGAAGAGAGGCCAGAGCTCCCCTAAAACCCTGAAAAGGGAGGATTTCCCCGCGCCGTTAGGCCCGCAGACCAGCACGTTCATCCCCGATTTGATCTCGAAGGAGATCTCCTTGATCAGAACATCGCCGTTGGGCGTTATCAAAGGCACTTTGTCGAATTTGATTATGTTGTTCTTGAACACGATTTTACCGCCGTGTATGTCGAGGTTTTCCGATCCGGCCACCATCGTCCTTTGGTATTTGCCTTCGTTCAGATCCTTCAGCACTTCCCTCAGCTGTGTGACCCTCGCTGTGAAACCAGCCAAACGCGACAGTTCCCGACCTGCCAGCACCAGCCTCCCTATGGCTTCGGCCAGCTTCACCAACATCCGCCCATAGGTGTAATACAGTCTCGACCTTTCACCATGGGTGTCGGTGTACAAGGGGTGAGTTGGGGAGAGGAAAGGCAATGAAACGGCCAAGAATCCCACCACGCTGGCGAAATACTTCGCGACAAAATTATCGGTCATACCCATGATCGTCTTGAATCTCAAAAATTGGTTCAGGTGGTTCAACAACTTGTTGTAACTAGCCAGGAGGGTGGTTTTCTCCCTCGCGTTTCCGTTATAAAAAGCTATCTCTTCGGAGTGAGTAATAAGACGTGAATTTATATGCCTGAACTCCCCTTCAAGTTTTTGTTCACCGGCAGTCAGTTTGGCCGTTGGTTTTCTCAAATGAGTCAGTAAGACGCCAGATAGAAGCAGATAACCTAACATCAACCCCGGCGTGCCTCCACCAACCGTGGTCGACAACTTGTAGACGTAAATCCCGATGTCCAAGAGAGGTTTGGCGGTGTTGCAATATAAATCCGCCACGCTCTCGCAGAACTTGTCCACGTCGTTGGTCAGAAGCTGGTCTACGTTCGCGATCCTGTTGTCCAAGTTGGCGATCCTGTAGTAAGTGAAATTGCTGAGGTATTCCTCGTAGAGTTTCTTGGTCATGTTTGTTCGGAGTCTGATCTTCAGGTCGCCAATTGAGTACTTGAGGACGTTGTTCACCACCGAAATGACAGGTATGGCGACGAGTAGCTTCATCAGGCGTTTCTTGAACAGATCGGCATCTCTCGAGACGATAGCACTGCAAAAGAAAACTGCTATTTTAACAAATTTCGAAATGATCCTAGCCTAGCCATCCAAAGGTTTTCAATTTTTTCACTGAAATCATTTTCAAAATACTGAAATGCTATTAAAGTTGAGAAGATAGTTTAAGGTCTGGAATTGAATATCATGAAAGTTTTGACGGCATGCAGACATGAATTGAATTCTGAAAAAAGTACCACCCAGAGCAGGATTCGAACCTACGACCCCCCGATTACCGGTAGCTTACCCGGGTAGCTCAGATGGGAGACTACCTGACCGGTAATCGGGGGGTCGTAGGTTCGAATCCTGCTCTGGGTGGTACTTTTTTCAGAATTCAATTCCTGTCTGCATGCCGTCAAAACTTTCATGCTATTAAAGTTTTTGGACAGTTCCAGAAAGTGACGTGTTTTAGCTAGGTCTCTCTGTATATAAACCTGAGATTTTGAACTAGGTTCAGACATCAATTTTTCGTCATCAAATAACTGCCACTTCAAAACTAGGTTTAATTCAGTTAAAGGTTTATAAACAAGTAACCATTTCATAATCATTGCTTCAAGTGTTCAAGATACATTTTGAGCACTGAAATATTCAGTAACAAAACTAATTTTCTAGACTATCGTCATTATACAAAGACCGGAATGCTAATGTGTAAATTCAAAATGATTTCGAAGAATTCGCTAAACAATAGTTCTCAACGGTGGACTTATCAATCCAATTATTTTCATAGTATGATAGGCGGACATACTAGTTTTACGAATAATAATTATTTCCACATAGTTTTAAACGCAGAATTTTGTTTCTTTAAATGGAAATAATTATTTGGATGACACTGACATTGAGGAAGAGTTAGGGAAATGAGAGTAAAAAACACACATACAAATGTTTTAAATATTATTATTGTTCAACATCTCCATTCATGTCTCAGTTGACTGACCTGAATTGTTCACAATTTACCAGTGAATAAAGTAATTTTTTTATGTTAAAGAATTAATTGAATGACGTCAAACATAATTATTCAAAAAAGAGTTGAATAATGTAAGATTGTATTGTTTCTGGAGAAATTATACTCTATCGTGAATTAGAGAAGGATGATAGAGTCTATTATACAAAGGGTGTCCCAAGTAACTATAACTACAACTATAACAATAGATAGTGAATTTTCGATGAATATTTCATTTCCTTAACTTCAATTCTCTAGTCATGTCTTTGGTTTGGATCATTTATCCATTGCACTTCGAACGAAATGAATGGTTTTTCTTATCGAACGATAAGGAAGACTATATAACGATACAATAAAGAAGACATTACATTATTAAATGCATCCAGATATCTCCGAGCTTTATCGGAAATTTCTGAAAATCGGCACATAAACGTTGAAAATTTCGAAATATAATTTAAATGAAAAATATTATAAAAAGCTGCACTCAATTATTTTCAGTGTCACTATCCTTGGTGAATGTACCTTTAACTCAATTACATTCTATCGATGTAACTATGATTATTTTTTTACAGTGAGAATTATAGGAAACATGAGAATGCAAAAGGTGGATTTGCGATAATAAATCAGATTACATCATACTTCATCTGCAAGGTACAAACTCCAATCATCCATTATACACTTGCATCCATCAATTCAGATAAGTATTCATAAATTTGCAGAAAGAAAATGATATCTCTTTTTCCTCTCGCATCATTAATTTCGAATCCATAACGATTTTGAATCAGGAACAATGGTCTGTGACCTTTATTCGATATCGCAATTTTGCCAATTTTTATGGCTTCAAACTTGGACACCTTCATTTATGATTTTCTTCCTCTAGATCCCATGCACTTTTTAATAAAAAATATTGGTGGATAGAAAAAGCTATCTAATTCTGATAATTCACGATATTTCGAAGATTATCGTTAGTATAAAGAGTTGTTCATAGAAAATTTGTGAAGCCAACATATTTTTTGAAATATTTTTCCAAAGACAATAAGCAATAGCTGTTTTTATAACCTCAAGGTTACTACAATGAACTATGTATTGAGAATTAGAATGAGTCATTTGAATTCAGTAGTTTTCCAACTTTTCGCAATTGTAATCTAATCCATAGTTTGGAATCAAAATAGAAAAATAACAAGCAGCAGAAGGGGTTTGATTTTCAGTCCTGCACAGGGAATTTGTTCATTGGATGACTGGAATTTTCGATAATTCAAAAAATAAATGGGCATTCAAATCAATATTTATGAAGGAAGGTAAAAATATAACTCACCTTTCAATTTTTGTTCCATTGTTGATCAACCATATATCACAGGCGGATCTAGCGATCAAACTCATAGCTACCAATGCCATCAAGAAGGATTCTTTGGTAGTTATTCCAGGTATCACAATTTTAAGGAGCTGTCCTAACTGACTGAAAAATTTCCTATCGACCTGAGCCTTGACCGTTAGGCTAGATTTCTCGGCGATCATGTATTTCACATCTTCTTCTTTGTCCGAACTTTTCGCCTTTTTCTTGCTGTAAAATATGAATCATCTCAAAATATACTACATAGTATTCCTAGTATTGGTGGATATAAAGAAAGGACCCAAAAATGTTAGGCTTTAGTTGATTTAAAGAATAGAGAGCTCATATAATTTCGTAAAAAAAGCAGTATCAATCACTACTTCAATTCACTAGAAGATTCAACATTTCCAATAATAATTGGATCACCAAGAAAATGAGGCTGAAATTTTCAGTTTACGTTTCGAAACAGGTGGTTTCCTGAATATCAACTGAAAAATTTAAGTGCTAACCCTCTTGGCTAGTGCCAAATTTATGAAATTCTATACAGAATGGTGAACAATTTGATTCCTAAAGTGTTGAAGCTTTTTACGACATACTTACGACCCGATATTAGTGAGTACCTACTGAAAACTTGAATTTTCACGGCGTTATCATAGTTTATCTACACCTAAATTGAAAGAATTGTTATCGTCTTGTGTTTTAACATTGCATCGTAAATTTTCTTTGCAATTTTGAGGTCAAATAATATAAGTCAAAGGAGAATCTGGAAGAATATCTCAATGTCTTCATACAGGGCGAGTAAAAATTAACGCACACAGTTCATATTTTCGGTTTTTACTATTTTACAGAAAAATGATCGAATAGGTCAATTTTCATTTTGAATTACGCGATTTTTCGTGTACCTGCTACTCTACGAAAAGACTTCACTTTTTCCTCACTCTGTATAGTGAAACACGTATAGTGGTCCAGAAACAATTCAGTAAACATGAAATTAATTAGTCTTTATCATTATTCGAATGACATGTTACTGTAATGTAGAAAGTAAATTATATCCAGGTAGATTTCAATATAAGTAACCAGAAATTGAAAGCCATTATGTTATTCATTACTGGCTGTTAGAATCGTAATATTGTTTATTTTGTCTTCTACGTAATGATAATAATTCAATGAGCTTTTTGCACATTCACATGTCAGGTGAAAAAAAAAGGAAAATCACACGAATGTTGTATTGAAAAATCAATAAATCACAGCAATAACAAGATTATAATAACTAAAACAACCTTCTTGAATTCATTCAACGTGAGATTTCCAACTCATTTAGACAAATGATTGAAAAACTTGTTGTTGCACTGATAGGTAGGTAGATATATGGGTGAATACTGAAACTCAGAGGTGTTAATTTTATAATTCAATATAAAATAATTCATCGTTTCTTGTGCTATAGTCCTGGGAGCCTGAAAACTTGGTCAAAGCATTTTCATTTCATTTTCTCAATTCTCCTCTCCCTTACAGGAACATTATTGGCTCTACTAACTTCTGAAGAAGTTCTCTAGCTAGAGCATTATGTTATATGATAAAAGGCCAAACACTAATCTGTAATAAATGTTCACTATAGCACTTATAGACGTATTCAAGACCAAGAGAAACGTAACGATGGAGTTGTCACGAAAAAATTGCCATGGAATGTTCCGTCATTCAGTTGCTTCTTTTATAAAAGTACATAGCTCGAAGGGAAATCTTTACGTTTGGGGTACCTGCCCTTGAATTTATAAACAATGGACACTTCCACAATGGCTTTGAGCCATTGATAGAGGTTCCTAGCTAGAATAATCTATTCCACATTTTCAGAATATTTAACTGAAGTTGTTTGCGGTTCTGTCTCAGAATATCTTACTTTCTTTCTATATGAATAGAAATGCATTTTGCGGCATGGAACCAAAGGAATTTGACGAATACAGTTAATCAAACAAGATAAAAAATTATTGTGTAATAGTTGAAAGAGAAAGTGGAAATAATCTAGCGCTTACATACATTTATGATTGACTTTTACTTTGATCTGAATCCATAATATTTCATCTATCGTCGTTTTACCAACATGCAATAGAATTAATTTTGAAATGAATACCTATACAAAGTTCAATACACTTAATTGGTACAAAAATGGTACATAATTCATTCCGCTCTATCCGGATCGAAGGTCCAAATGCTAGGATACATTTCTAATGTTGTCTAACACGATAATATCAGGAGATCGTTCGTTTTTTGTCCAATAATTATAACTTGGGATAAAACAATTCGTAGACAACCTTGAAATTCTATCAAATGGTATCTTCATCTCGTTTGAATCCAAATTTTAGATTCTAATGAAACGATATGCATCACGTTCAGGTTTTGAGTCTGGGATTTAATTATCTGAATCAAATTAATAATTTCGCTATCTTACTCACATTTGTTCCCCAAGTTGCGCTTTTCTTCTGCTCGCCAAAATCCACATAAGGGCAGAGACGCCGGCAGCAGCGATAACATAATTTTTGTTGGCATATTTACTTAAACTAGGTGCCATTACTAACGCATTGTTTCGTTGAAATTGGAAAGAACAAAGCGCTGGCGGCGAGACTAAATTGTTCTCGCAACTGCTACAATGAACGACCACCAAACAACACCTAACCAAGTTCACTCAGGAACTGACAGGAGACAGCTGATTGTTGATTAGAAATTTTGAGCTGTCACGAGAAAACGACTCTTGACTTCTGCGCAGAGATATAGAAGGGGGGAGATTGAGCTTCGACCACTGCGCATCCTATTTTCATGGGACAAAAGTGGGTCCGCCATTTGTCAGGTCATAGCACGGTATTATGATCACGGTTTAACAATTTAGTGAATATTCTTGTCATTTAGCTGCCATTGCCTGCTGTCAAGTCAAACGAATGTAAACAATAATAACAAATATCAATGTATTTTTGGTGATATTTAGCGGATTCGTGTGGTTTTATTAGCTTTTTTTGCTGAATAGCAGGATATTTACGATGGCTTACTTCACAATTATAGGTAAGTTCCTAATTATATCATTTTTTGAATATCTTTTATAGATTTACAAATTTACCAATTTTTTAAACTTGTTTCAGTATTTCTCCTTCAAAATTGATGAAAAGACTCATCGAATTGAAAAAACTCCAAGCGTCATATAGAAGGAAATTATACAATTAAGTCTCTAAAAAATAAAATACAACACATGAAAGAAATGATGGGCTTTTTTGACAAGATCAACGTATTTCTGAAAATGCTGCCCATCATTGGGAGAAATCTTTTGATTCAGTGCCACATTGATGGAGAGATATTTAAAAAATGTAGAGAATGATACTGTGACCCTAAAAGTTCCAGTCTTGAGGGAATTGTAATATTCTTCAAAAATCAAGGTAAGATGAGATAATTTGATATGAAACTGAGATGATTTTATTTTATGTTTGTTTCAGGGGGACTTCATGTACCATCATATGGAATTATAACGATATGTCAATCAGGAATTTGATGATTTCAACTAAAAATAGAGTTCCAAGAGATGAAAATTTTCTTGAAGCATTTGCAACAATTCAGTTCCAAAAATTTTATGATCGAGTTGATGATTTGTTCCCTTCCTTGAAAGAACATTTTTCATATTCTTCAGTGATTGGCAGACATCATGGCTTTCTTTTAGTGAAAAATATTGCCAGATCTCATTTTAAAATTAGAATATTCAATCTGTAAAAAGTTTATACTGAAAAATTCAAGGTTCTGCAATTAGAAGACTTCATCACTTGATTTTATGCAGGAATCGATACTGGATATACAATATTGTATAAATAAAATGAATAGAAAAATGTTTTTTTTCTTTTATATATTTAATGCCAGTAGCTACTGAAAAATTTATCGACCTTGTTAGCTTTCATCATATCATGTCTTACTTCCAATAAAAAATATCAGATCAAATTATCCACTTTGTGCAAAAAATCTAGTGTCCTTCAGATAGACAAAATCATGTTTCCTTAGAAACAGAAAATAAAATTGAAACTTAATAGCAGAGTTCCAGAATTGCATCTCGAAGGAACGGGCAATTTTTCAGGTTACTTTCCTCTGATCGTAATTAGGGAACAGTAGTGAAAAACGATTCTGGAACAAACCAAATATTGGTGACGCTTCGAAGTCTATATATATCAGACTACCCCATAAGACCAAATTGCTAGAATCTTCGAAATCATGGATTTTATTTTGAAAACGTTACCTATTTCAATATTTCGTTTCATGTTTTTATTTGTTGTTAGGAAACTATTTTTCCCACTGGCTCCCAACCAGAATCAACATAGAAGTATATATTTCAATGATTCAAAAAATTTTGAAATTGAGTTAGGTTCTCAAACTGGGAGAAGAAATTCGAAAAACTTTCAGATAAAGTCAAACATAGGTACCTACTTTATTACAATATGAATAGAAAAGACAATTAAATTAAAATTTATCGCTCCCTTCATCGTTGGTTACAAACGCTTGAATATAATTCAAAAGGATTCATTGGTACAGTTTAGAATTAAGATGATATGTTCAATATTTGCACATCTCATTATATTCACCAGAATACACAAAACAAATAATTTTTTCCTTCGTTGAAATTTTTGGTATTCATTTTGTATTGTACTGAAGAAATAAGGAACGAATTGACCGAAATCTCATAATTTCAAGTACTGTTATCAACGAAATCATAACATTCAAATTCTGAATTTTACGTCCCCCTGTATATAACTCTTGCCACATGCTATCACTTTTAGGCGGTGCTGTATATATTTCCTGACAAATGGCGGCCTTCAATTTTAGCCAGTTCGCGCAGCTCGAAGCTCAATCTCCCCCCTTCTATATCTCTGCTTCTGCGCCACCACATGGGCGTAGACAGCTTCGGGTAAAAAGGATAAATTCTTGAGATTGAGACTTTGACGTGAATGGTAGTCAACTTCCTTACGCAATGGCATCTTCTACTTATATTTTTGACGAAGAAATATACCGTTTCTACAAAGTAGAGTTCGCAGAATGTAGAATTTTGCGCCTTGTAAGCTGAATGAAACGTAAAAATGAATTTTAGTTTTGATCCTTAGCACACTTGGATACCTGAATATCCACCCTCCCTGTATAAGAATTCAGGGTATTCACATAATATCGGAAATCAAATTCAAAAGGGCATCTTTGAAAAATTAGCGAAAAATAATTTGGTTGGTAACACTGAATGTTGTTCTGCACATGTTCTCTTTTCTCTTGCTCTCTTCTCTTTCTTCTTTGTTTGATGTTTTGATTTGCTGATTGCAGATGAAGGACTAATTTTAACGATACGTTCGGTTTAATTGTTGTGTCGCCAATCACAATAAGCTGCCAACCTGTTACCTATCTCAATTGAAATCTTAAATTGGAAAGTCAGTGTTGAATTCAGTGTCTTAAAATAACTGTGAACAGAATTCGATAAGAAGGTAAGTTCGAAGACATTTGGTTTTGTAGGTTCAGCATAAAGAATAATCAAAAACATTAATGTTGCAAGATTGAGGTGAAATTGAGGTATGTCTGACCTAATCCCCGTTAACGTTTTTCTGACATCTGCTTTCAAGAAATGAAAACTTTGCGGACCATATAAAATATCCATTCGAATTATTCCTTGCTTGAGTGAATGTTATTTTTGTATTCCAGGATTGAATTACAAGTAAAGCCGAAAAATGGTGTCAGCAGGGATGATGTGTGTAAAGTACCTGCTTTTTTGTTTCAATTTACTCTTCACAGTGAGTATTAAATGATTTTCATGATTTTCAAGGTTCCCTGATCTTTTTCATGCCAACCTACTGTTGTGATATTGACACTACCTTGTGAAAATTCCCATTCATCACATTCTTGATGATAAACAACAAAATAAATTGATTGCAGACTACTGTGACCTGCAGAATATGTGATTCTATTATCAGAGCTGGCATTGATAAATTAATGGTCAGAGTTGAACTGGGCTCCATTATTATTACACATATTTTTTTTATATTTTGAGTTTCCTTAGTCACAATTCCAATTGAATTTGGACATATTTTCAGTAAATTAATTAATCAATTAATGCTTGAAACAGTAGTAGGAAGCTGACTCATATAATGAAATTTCTTTTCATTATTCAATTCAAGCCCAATTGATTACTTGGGTATTTTGTTACTAATGCCCAAATTTTACATAAATTTAATTCACAAATCCATAAAATTGTTGGTTATTGGTATAGGCACCTAGTTTTTCAATCATTTTCAGACAGTTGTTGAAAATTTACTATGTAATAGCATCATTTTTTGCAATGTGAAAAATTGTCAAAGGTCTTTCCATTCTTCAATAACATTTTTTCAACATATTCTATTTCTCCTACACCTTCTTCATATGTTTTAGTTCAAAATGAAAATGAATGTTGCAGAGAAAAGCCATGATCTGTATGTTTCAGATCGCTGGTATAGGTATACTCACTGTAGGAGTTATATCTCATCTTTTTTATTCTGACTACTCCAGCTTTACGTACCCCAGCTTTCAAATAGTTCCCCTGGTTCTTATAGCTGTTGGTGTGATAATTTTCATTGTTGCCTTTTTGGGATGCTGTGGAGCAGCAAAGGAAAATCAATGTATGATTTCAATGGTGAGTTTAGTACTTTTCTCCAATATTTCATAGTTTTGCAAGACTTCTTGTCAAAAATGCAAAATATTTAGATGTAGCCTCTTTTCATGCTGTATAAATATTTTTATGAGTACGTTTTTTTCAGTTTGCAGTTTTTCTAATTGTCATTTTTGTGCTTGAAATCACAGCTGGTGTTTTTGGATACATTCACAGAAACGAAGTGGATGTTATGTTGGAAGATAAACTGAATTCAACCATTTCTTATTATTATAAAAATGAAGAAATAAGGCATACCTGGGATATAGCCCAGCATGAGGTAATGATTACTATGACTTATTTTCAACACAAAAATGCAATAATTTTGGTAGATATGGTCATTCAATTATTTCATTTCTTGAGATTAATATCAAGTAAAAAAAAAAAAAAAAATGAAAATAAATATACAAAGTTAAAGATTGTTTTTTCCAAAATAAGGGAGAATGCTGTGGTATCAATGGTCCAACAGACTGGCAGAGTGTAACCAAAAATGACTCATTGCCTCATACATGTTGTCCAAACACTGCTGATGATGGATCCTGTACAATGAGAACTGAGACACATTACACTGCATCTTGTTATGATAAACTCAAAATACTTTTTTCAAAGAACGCTACAATAATTGAAAGTGTGGCTCTTGGGATATCCCTATTACAGGTGAGAGGTTGAACATGTAGACAAATTTGCGTAATTTTTCAGTAAAATTTCAACTTATAAAATATTTAATTTTTTTTTTCAGATATTTGGAATAGTCTTTGCCTGTAGTTTGAGGCGTGCAATTCGTCATGAATATGAAACTGTTTAATTCAGAATATGACCTTATTTTTTATGCACTGAATAATGACATGAATATTATTGAACCAAATAATTTCACATTGAAATATTCATGATCACCAGACTTTCAGGCCAAATTTAATCTATAAGTTTTATGGAATTTGTTTTTGTTTTTTTTATTACTTGTTTTTATGTCGTTTACGACCTTATATATACAATTTTTGAGTATTAATTTATTAGAAAATAGGAAAAAAAAGTGAAAAACTCTCAGATTTGATGAACCAGTAACCAAATATATGAAAAAACCTATTATATGTACAATTATAATCTACATTTGTTGGGATGAAATATATATTCTCCATCATAAAATATATGAATACAGGGTGTTGAAGAAATATGTACCTATATGAATTGTTGAATTTTGGTGGCGCTCATCTTGTAGGATAACGGAAATTGTACCGTTTAAATTTTCTAAAATACGGCAGCTGTCACATCCTGTATGTACAAAATTTTGTAGAGAATTGTGAACTGTCTTGGATTTTTGAGGACTGATAGTTTAAGCGAGTTTTTAAAAATGTTGTCATGTGACTGGAATATCTTATATGTTTGTAGAAAGTGAATTTATAAAATTTGTCAATACTTTGTTTTCCAAATAAACAATTATAAAAATATTTCATTTTTTCTAGAATATTGAAAGTGTTTTTGAAAAATAAGTTTAAATTAGATGTATCCTTATCGAGGGTAAATCCTACGTGCCAAGTAGTGCAGATCACAGTTTTTTGCTTTCAAAGGGGGAAATTCACTACCGAAGCGAACTTTAATAAATGGCTAATAACAAAAAATATGTTGTTTCGTGCGTTCAAAAAAATTCGTTGAGTAGGCTTTGGAATTTTGGGTATTTTGTGTTGGAACATGGTTAGAACGCATTGCATTTCGTAGATATCTTCTGAATTCAATTAACTGTCGTGTTTTTTTGTTTCTTATTTTGCGACCAGGCTGGGAATTAGGAATTTTTCTCAAAAAATTCGTAAAATTGATCATTCTATGATACTCGCGCCACATGTTTTGCTCCAATCTATGCTCTCACCTAACCTAACCTCTATTTTCGTGTTCTGTGAGCTAATCTAACCTCTTTAATGACATCAATTTGTTGAGTGGAATTTTTGTGTAGTGTGCAATTTGTATGATAAAGATTACAATTCTAGCACTAATCAGATAATGTAAGCTCTTTTTCTGATACTCTCATTGAAAATTCAAATATTGTATTTTATACTTTTGTATCTTGTACCTTATTTGTGTGTACAACATTTGCATTGGAGTCTGCAGTTTTGTAATAAACTTTTCATTCGATTTGTTAGATGGGTAAAGTAAGATCAACCACGGGTCCCCCCCGTAAACAGGGATTCAATCGTTCTGCACATTCGATGAACCCAGAGAGACCAACGGAAGGTCTCAAAGGTGTAGGAAAAGTCCGTACCAAGGGTACCATCAAGAGGCTGCAGATGTACAGAAACTTCAAGGCTAAACGTGACAAAACGGGAAAAATTCTGACACCAGCACCATTTCAGGTAGGTGTTCTGTCTGCATTCGGATTGAGAATGAGATTTTATTCAATTACATTCTAGGGTTGGTTGAATTCAGGAAGTGTTGCTAGGGTTGAACCAAATCAAAAGTGGTTTGGAAACAGCCGTATCATTTCTCAAAATGCTCTGCAGAAGTTTCAGACAGAAATGGGAGAAGCTATGAAAAACCCTTATAAGGTTATAATGAAACCAACAAATTTGCCAGTGACTCTTCTGAATGAGAAAGCAAAAAACGCAAGAGTACATTTGTTAGACACAGAACCATTTGACTATGTCTTTGGACCTAAAAAACAGAGAAAACGACCAAAAATAGCTGCCAGGAGTGTTGAAGAATTAGTTGAACAAGCAGAAAAAAAATTATCCGAGTATAAAAATGAGGAAGACTCTAACATAAAGAAAGATACTGGTGGGGTGAAGGATCTCCCTAGGGATTGGGTGATGGCTGCAGGTCAGTCAAGACGGATTTGGCAAGAACTACACAAGGTTGTGGATAGTTCCGATGTTTTATTGCAAGTATTAGATGCAAGAGATCCTTTGGGAACACGATCTGCCTACCTGGAGAAATTTTTGAGAACAGAAAAACCTCATAAACATCTAATATTCATTCTGAATAAGGTTGATCTAGTGCCTGTTTGGGTGACCCAGAGATGGGTTGCTATTTTGAGTGCCGAATATCCAACTGTAGCTTTTCATGCTAGTATCACACATCCATTTGGTAAAGGATCTCTTATCAATCTGCTGAGGCAATTTGGTAAGTTGAATAGATGGATTATGAGAACCCTGAAAATTATGGTACCATCAAGATTGTAACTTTAAACACTCAAAAGGTTTAGAAATTAGTATAACATAAATGTATTTTTTTTTTCAGCAAAATTACACATTGATAAGAAACAAATATCGGTGGGATTCATTGGTTATCCAAATGTGGGGAAATCCTCTATAATAAATACTTTGAGGAAAAAGAAAGTGTGTAAAGTAGCCCCCATTGCAGGAGAAACAAAAGTATGGCAGTATATAACGCTCATGAGACGAATTTATCTCATTGATTGTCCTGGAGTCGTTTATCCCTCTGCTGAAACTGACAATGAAAAAGTTTTGAAGGGAGTTGTGAGAGTTGAACTTGTCAACAATCCAGAAGACTATATAGAAGAAGTTTTAAAAAGAGTGAGAAAAGAGTACATTCAGAAAACCTACAAAATCAATGAATGGTCTGATCATATTGATTTCTTAGAACAACTAGCTAGAAAATCTGGAAAGTTATTGAAGAAAGGCGAACCAGACATTACAACTTCAGCAAAAATGATGTTGAACGACTGGCAAAGGGGTAAACTACCCTTTTATGTGTCACCACCTGGGTTTGAGGAGCCACTTCCTAAAAAGGACGATAGTAATATTGGCGTTGCTCAGGACTTCAGAAAAATCAAGGTTAATTTGAATTATGAAGGAGAGGATGTTAAGGAATTGGAACCTATGGAACTTGATGGTGATAGTTCGCAAATTGACGCTTCATCCATCTCTGATTACACTGAATATAATGATAGTATAAACTCTGATGAAGACGACTCAGAGGAAGTAATGTCCTCAACACTTGACGAATCCAATATTTCCACCCAGGATAAAGAACTTACTACATATGATTCTGATTCTGAATTCAGTAACCCTTACTCTGATATGGAAAATGAACCTGAAAAAATAATAACAGAGAGTGGATCATTTTGTGTAGATGACTTGTCCAATGAAAAGAAAAAGCAGAAGAAAACAGATAAGGAAGTAAACGATGGGGAGGTTTCGAAGAAAAAGACTAGTAAACAAAAAAGAGCAATTGAAAGAGCCAATAAGAGAAAGAAGATTGGAAGCAATTTCTATGAGGTTACAAATGTGAAAAATAGAAACAAAAATAAGAAGAAAATAGTGAAGAAATAGGAAAAAACATGGTTTTTAAAGTGCAAACATTTGGAATCGTTGAAATTATTCAATAAGATATTGTAAATATGCAAAAAATTCAAAAAGTGTTGTTGTAAATATTTGAATAAACATTTCACAATAAAGTTGTGTCATTTTCACTTCAACGATCACGTAAACATTGGAAATAATCCCTTATAATAATTTTGATTAAGCTTCAAAAAGCTTTTGAATAATGGCAAACCAATAAATTCATAAGTTCTATGACCACTGTGACAAATGTATTGACAGCTGTCGAAAAACATTACCGTGGGTTGTGGTTTGGTGTGAACGAGTTTGCTGAAGTCTTTCATTTTCATACAAGCAAATTAATCAAAAACACACCGGCATTTGTTTTTACGAAATGAAAAACTGTTAATAGTTATTCCTCGTAGTGCTTATTTACATATTATCTAGAAAACAAGATATAAGTGAGTAACAAATATTCTACTTCTCATGTACCATTCTTCATTGTGATTTTATATTCATAACATTTGAAGAAGATTCTGATCGGAAATCTCCAATTCTTCAGTTCTGATTAGTGTGATTCAAGTTTGATTCGAACATTACGTTTGTAATCGTAGAACTGCTATTTATGTACCTTTTCAATGCTCAAAATATCGGGTAGCAAGTCAAAATGGCCGTCTAGGCATATTTTTCTTTTCATTACCAAATGATTATTTCTAAAATATAAGTACAAGTTGATGCAGAGGCAATTTCTCGTTCATGTTCATTTCATTGTACTATTCCTAAATATTTTATCCACATAATCGACAATATACACTCGTGGAAAAATGTCATACTGTTAGGGCTTTCTGAAGGTATTAGAAACAAAAGGTATTCGCACATTAAGAATTTAATTAATAATATCAACTAAACTGAGCTTCAAAATATTTTTGTAGTAAAATGTTGAACATTCTTTACTGTGGAAAATACAAGCTACACTTTTCCATTGAATTTTTTTATTCTGTAATGTATACCTAAAAATGTTATGATATAATTTAAACGAATCATTACTTTGTTTACGATGGAAGACCTCGTATTTAATACTTCGTAATCTTAAAAGTGAATTTCCTTTCTTTCACTTTAAAATATGGATGAAAACATAAGAAACATAAAGCCAATGAAATCAGAAAATACTTTCTGATGCTTACTACTTAGTGGAAAGATTCTATTTTCTGATGTATTCTTTTCTATATCTTTTGATTTCAGTCTATCATTTCTGAAATTAGAACATAAACTGAAAGAAAACATTCATAATATTGCATTTTAATGATAACATACATGTTATGTAGGTAGAAGAGTTTTGTATCAAGTATTCTTACTAGTTTCTGATATCTTCTGATGTAAATAAAATAACTCAATGATCCTAACTATTGTATAAGAGCATCTGCCTATCCAACAACTTCCAAATTTATATGTCCGAATTATTCATGATCTTTATTTTTTGAAATGTGTTGGGATTCCAAGAAAATACATCCATGTAACATTTGCAGAAATGGCTTCGGCTGGATCAAGTGGTTCCGGCAGGGGAAGGGGACAAGCTGTAGGTGACCAAAAAGAGTCAAAAGAAACCAAACCCAACCCTAAGATGTCGAAAGCTTTGGGCACATCGGCAAGAAGGATTCAAAAAGAATTGGCTGAGATCACACTTGATCCTCCCCCAAACTGCAGTGCTGGACCAAAAGGGGAGAATTTTTACGAATGGGTTTCGACGATTTTAGGACCCCCTGGCTCCGTCTACGAAGGGGGGGTTTTCTTTCTCGATATTCATTTCTCCCCAGAATATCCTTTCAAGCCCCCAAAAGTCACTTTCAGAACGAGGATCTACCATTGCAACATCAATAGCCAAGGAGTAATTTGTTTAGATATTTTGAAGGATAATTGGTCTCCTGCTTTAACTATTTCTAAGGTGCTGCTATCAATTTGTTCCCTATTAACAGACTGCAATCCAGGTGAGAATCAAACCATGTCGCAAGGGGCTATATTTCATTTTTTATCCACGAATTTTCGTCATTAAGAATTGTATTTCAATAGCTATTGATAGATTTATTGAAATTGAATACTGTATGAATGGTGTTTGAAGAACATGAAGTAATTTTATTAGCCAGATATCTCGATTCCATGAAATATTTAGTCACCTCCATGTTAATGGCTAATGTTGATATAAACTCTCATGATTAGGCATAGAATTGATAACCAGTGACAAGGTATTTTGAAAGAAACAATTCATTTTGAGTGATTCAAGATGTGGATAGGAATTTTCTAGTACTTATGACTTCGGTTATACCGGAAATGGATCTTTCTAATGGTCTCTCAGTGGCTCACGAATCACCATGTAGAGGCTTATACTATTGAAAGACATTCGATATTAATGATTGTGTGAAGTGTGATTTTTTCTTTTCATTGCAGCCGATCCATTGGTTGGAAGTATAGCAACCCAATATCTACAAAATCGTGAAGAACATGATCGTATCGCAAGATTGTGGACAAAACGATATGCTACATGATTGAACAATTTTTCTGATTTCTTCGATGTCGCTACCCTTCGCCATTTTGGCAAAGTATGGTATAATCACCTCCTATCATTTATTTTGTATTAGTCTACAAGGTTCATGTACTAATGGTAAATAGCATACTTAAATGTGATTTAACTACTGGATATTGACGGTTCGTATCATCAGGAATCTTGTATCTTCATGGTCCTTTTGGCGAAACATTAATTTGAACTTTGTGTAATCCCCATTATATTCAATAGAGTGAAACAATTAAATTTGAACTATTTAAACGTGTTTGTGATTTTCCGTTTGTAGACTTGACAATATTAGAAGTTTCAGTTATGTAATGGAAAAATTATCTAGTTTGCAATTTTGGAATGATGCAATGGACATTCATGTGACCCATATTTGATGTTTTCAAATTTCTAAGTTGACTGCTAGATATTTAAAATTAAACTTTATTTTATAAATTTTTTCATTTCTCCAACCTTTTTCCATAAGTCTCTCGTTGTTGGTTTTTTTTTAATACTCATTGTGAATATCGTACATTAATGGCATAAGTGAATTAGGATATTTTTCTATTTTAGCCAAATGTGAAAAACATTTTTTTTGGAAATTATTTTTGTATTATTTTTATTATATTTCAATGACAGCTTTAGAAAACCTTCATAGGAAATCTTGTTTTTATTTCACTCCAATTTTCTTCCTAGGTCCTTTGGTATGTTATAGAGCAAAAATGATAAATATAGCTTGGTCGAGTTAAACCAAGGAAATGTGGTTTGAATGGTTTTTCTCATTTTGGAAATAGGTATGAAGTTTATTTTGGAGCGCATACAGGATGTTCAAAAAAAGTTGTCGATTATCCAGTCTGTGGTTATCTTTCAAGTTTGTTAGAACTCAAGTAAGCTTTTCATATTTTGCGTGAATCAGCTAAGGGTTCATATTGAAAATGAAATGACACGTTTAATCAAAGAGGAAGGTTCATTTCTTTATACATGACGAATTTTTTTGAACGCAGGGGAAATGTCACATTCGTACTAACCTCATTAAAGAAGACTTGGAAAAATTTTCCTCTGTGCTCACATCAGCATCTCAAATATTCTGTACTTCGATTGACACTTCAACTTAACCTTTATTTCTCACGTGTTTTGAATCTTAGTTTATATTGTGAAAATCAGTGAAAATGCCGCGATCAAAAAGAGATAAGAAAAGTAAGTATTAAATATTGAATAGAAGCCTACTTCTACTCCTCTATCCACTATGTAATTACCAAGCTCATTATGTTGTTCATATATTTTTAAATTGAATTATCAAGTCAGTTCAGTTAGATTATTGCTCACACTGCATTATTTGAAATGTATTAAACATATACATATATTTACAGTTTCTTTGACCAAAACGAGCAAAAAAGGAGTGGCTCTTAAACAACGGATCATTGACGATATAAGAAGTTGTGTAGAAAAGTTTGAAAACATTTATGTGTTCACTTTTACTAACATCCGAAATAACACTTTCAAGGAAATTAGGGATAGTTGGAAACCCAGCAGATTCTTCTTTGGTAAAAACAGAGTAATTGGAGTAGGTTTAGGGAGGACGGTAGAAGAAGAAGTTGAAGATGGCCTACACAAGGTAAATTTTGATGACATATCATTGAATTACATCCTGAAGGTCTACGATATGTTTCAATTTTTAACTGCTTTTGTTTATAGGTTAGTAAATGTTTGAAGGGAGAGAGAGCGTTACTTTTTACTGATTGTACTAAAGAAGAAGTATTAGATTGGTTTAAAAACCACAAATATGATGAGTTTGCAAGAGCTGGCAATATTGCCCCAAAAAGTGTCGTTTTAGAAGAAGGACCACTTGAACAATTCTCACATGCAATGGAACCATATCTTAGAAAACTAGGATTGCCAACAAAGTTGGACAAAGGTGAATATTTCTCAGTTCAGATACATCATCTTAATTTAAATCAGTTTCTCTCGTTTACTATGATAATTTTTTGATTTCAGGTGTTGTAACTCTGATCAAAAGTTATGAGGTATGTGCTGAAGGTTGTGTTCTCACATCTGAACAAGCAAAAATTTTGGAGCTCCTGGACATAAGAATGGCTACTTTCCAAATGTGTCTCAAAGCACATTGGAGTAAAAAAAATGGTTTTGAAAAGCTATAAGTTTATCAATTCTTCAAACAGATGTTCTCATTACCAACAATTATCACTGGAAAATTATTTATGGAATTGCATTATCTAGAGAGATTCCGCTTCTTCTATTGAAACAACATGAAGAATGAAAAATAAAAATTTTGAATGTACTGGTCCAAAGTGACTACAAATCGTTAATGTAATTTATTCAATATTAATAAATGTACATAGTAGGTGAAGTTACAGAAAACTTTTTTGAATAAAAAACTTCAAAGAGAATAGCGTTGTTTTCTTCTACTACTTCTCAATTTTTTCTACAAACTCAATTTTTTATGAGTGCAGTTATCATTGTAGCTTTCTACAAAAGTGTACGGAAAATTTCATGAAAAAGGTCATTATTCCGATATTGCCGTTAGATGGCGCTCTATTTCAGAATAATGCTCGTTTTTTTTGTCTTTTGACTGGGTAAATATTAATCAAAATCAAAATGGATTGAACAACACACATTTTCAAACAAAGTTTTCAATATTTGACTTATAGGGTAGTCACCAATTTTTGCAATGAAATAAGCTGTTAGATTGGATCTCACATCATTTGGATGGAGGAGTAAAAAAAGTTATAGTTTACCTTTTTGAAGGCTGTTCTCAATTCATGGATATATTTCTTTGACAAAAAATCGTTATCCATTTAAGGCGGACCATACAAGTATGAAGAGTAATTTCTCCTGAATAAATAATATGAAATGATGGAAAAACTTTATTATCTCCACTAAACAGAAGCCTTAAAACATCGCTTGTATAAATTGAGCAGCCACGATAACATCTTTATAAAGTGAAAATTTCGTGGAAGACGTTGTTTGTCCCGAAAACTCGTTTTCCTTGTTTGGTTGAATGATAGAGCGTCTGATAAAAGCAAGCTCCTCAGAAAAGTTGAACGAATAGAACTTTGTTGGCTTTGTAATCCATTTGTTAAGAAGAATTACGCAAATATAACTTTTAAATCTTTTTTTTTTACGATATCTGAAATTCTACGAGGTCATAAACTTAACTGCAAATAAAAGATTATCTACAACTCGGCGAAATTTATTTCTTCATTAGAATTAGAATGCTTTTTGTCTGGAACAGTTGAAATTTTATGGGCGTCTGGTCGAAGAGATTTTGAAATCTCATAATCAAGATTCAGACATAAGAGCATGTCTAAGATTTAGGCGCATCTTCTAGGTATAGAGCTACCAATACGAATAAGACGGGATATCTTCAAAACATTACAATTTTTTGGGCTGTTTATTCTTGCTAAAGAGAATCAAATCATACTGTTGAATTCTCCCGCAGTAGATATTTTAGGGAATTGTTTCCGCTCTAATCTGATCCATATTAAATTCACGTTTCTATTGCTACGAATTCTTCATGTGTAGCTAATACGATAATTTGATCTATGAATTCCTGTGGAAATTCCCTACGTGAATGTGGAAAGAGTATATCGATTTTCACCCTGCAGTTTATTAGATTCCCTGGACATCGGACAGCATAGGGTCCCCAACTTTATTCCATAAATTAGACGAGATTTATTTGTGTTTAGCTTGTCTTCTACCAAATGAATTGACCCATACATTTATCAGCTCCGTTCAACTCTTTTCGATGGAAGAAAATTGATTCGGTATGAGCACGAAGAGGTAATATTGTCATTACCTATGTGTATCTCGAGAATTAGTAATTATGTCACGTACCTACTGCCACATTTCTCCTACTATAATACGTGATATACATCATGTTATAACGGCTTCTCGTACCTCAGCAAATACCATTTTCGTACGAAAATGATAGAGAAGGAGTTCAGCATTTTGATTTACTTTTCCTAATAACGAAACTTTGGAAAACAAGACGCAACAATTCATAAACAATCCAGAAATGGTTACTTTTTGAGACACTCGATCGCCTTTGAAGGCAGAAAGTTGGAGTAGTAGAATAAAAATAAAACATTGGAACTTTGGAAGTTTCCACAAAAAACGTGCGAAAAAATTAGGTGATCCTTGATGGTTTTTTCCAGATTTATGTCTACGCATCTTTCGATTCCAAGCATGAAAAACACTGTATACCATTTAATTCTTCCCTTTCACATGGCATTTGGTTGAAGTTCTTCTCAATTGAGAGCTTAATTTTTTAATCATAATAACATCACTAGATAGTTTTGATGATGAGACGTAGGTACTTAATTGCTTAAAGAGTACCCTAGATATTCTGAGGATGCCTTCATGGGCCACCCTATCTCACTGGATGTAGATGAGTGATAAATCTGTGATCACCTCAAGTACTTTCGTTGGGCACATTAATTCTCATAGTTCTAGCAAAGAGGAGAGATAACTAGAACCTCTTTGGTTCTAGTGATACAAGCACAGGCAAGCCATTGTACCTCTTGTGCTGGTCTACTCGAGTAGACCAGAATTTTGTAACCCTGGTTTGCTAAAGCAGATCTGCTTTAGCAAACCATAATACTGCCCCTCACAATCATGACGTAGATCCATTGCAGTAATTTAGGGTTACAAAATTAGTGAATCACAAGAGGAACCCTGAAATTTACCCTTTACTAGCACTAGTGTGGTGTTTTGAGAGGAATGGTTTGATGACCTCACTTTTCCTCGTCGTCAACACCTCGTACATTCATTTTATTATGGTATCATTCAGTCCTCGTCTTACAAGTGCTTTTCTGACAGACACGAGTGTTGTATTGTCAAAGGCCCCAGTTATATGTTTAGGAAGAAGCATATTGTGTTTTCTTTGTTGTTCAGAGTCTTCTGGATGACTTCAGTCAGCTGATAGAGAGCTGTCTCTGTTGAGCGACCAGGCATGTATGTATAATGTATGCTGACATTTCTGAAGTGGTGCTTTCTCCAAATTCTCCGTTCTTACGTAGTTAGCGACGACTTTCTCCATAGTTTCAAGGAAAAACGAAGCTGGGCAAGTGGGTCTTGAAGATCGAGGATCAGTCTCCTTTTTTCTCCTGTTTTCTATGTTTACTATGATGGTATATCATCACCCTTTCGAAACAGGGACAGATTAATCCCTCTGGAATACTTAATTTTAATTATTGACGAAACTCATTCGAATCTCATTACGTTCGGTAAAGGAACGCTCGACCGAGACGTAACCCACACCGCTAACGAGGCGAGACGTGCGTCGGGACGCGTGCCGTCGCTTAAAAGCAACAACTGTCGGTCCGCGCGCGTCAGTCACGGTAAAGACGCGCTTGGCGCGACGCTGGATCGAAAAGGACGACGCTTGGCGTTGATTCAAACTTTCCGCGGATTCGCGAGCGGTCTTTTGCGGTTTTGACGGTCGATTGGGTTGTCGAATTGCCGGGATACGGTGTCGACAGGATGTTTTGTCGTGTGGTTAAGGGGAGGTGAGTTGAAATTGGGTCGAAAATTACGAAAAGCTGAAACTATATGAAAAAATAGTCGTGCGCCAGAACCGTCACTTTGGAAGATTCGAAACTTGTTGTTATACTGACATTTGAACCATAAAAATGTTGGAAATTTCAAACAAAAGTTCATTATTTTCCAATTTTTACGTTTACAATCGAAATAGAAGAAAAAATTCAGACCTGAGTGAGTTTCGAACCTGACTAGTTATAGAAACATCCCCTTTGAGGTTAGATCTAAACCTCTGCGCCTCACGCAAACTGTTGTACAGGGTGTACACAATTCTTTGTCTACTAGGAAAACTATAAGAGCAAGAAGAAAACAAATGACACATTCTGGAGCTCTTTTTTCTTGATAAATCTAAATCTGAAAACAGAATCGGCCTATCATTTCTAGATTTTGAGTTGTGAACAACTCGTTCTAGAAAATCATTATGAAATTCTGGAGTCCTTTTTTTAAGAGTAATTTGAACATGATTTCATAAAATTTGTCTCTTATTTCGAATATAATTCGAATCTGCAGAATTGATTTTTTCCAAAATCACTTTCCATAGCTATATTCTATAGCTAGGAAATTTGAAGAACTCAGCATCATGCCCTATCTGAATATTGGATTAAACGTGCAATTATAACTTTGTATACTTTGCTTTTGCAGAGCGTGAAACTCATTTGAAAGCAATAAATTTCCTTAAATTTTACGATTTCACATAAAATGGTATAAACTATACACGATCAATGATTGTCGACATGTATTTTCTGAACTCGAAATATGTCTACCAATATTTCACGTTTGTATATCAAGCTGAAATGCTATCTGTAAGCATACTAACAATAGCAAATCCTGAGTAAGAGGATATTTGGAAAACTAGACGAAATTTATGGGTGGCTTCAAGATTTATTATGGGATATTTCTTTTAGGCGTCATTGATAGATGTTTGACGAATGAGATCCTTTTGTTTGTGGATTCTTTTTATTTTTTCACAAATACGAAAATTTTGGTAGATTTATGAAATCATTGGGATTGGAAGAATAATGGCAGATATAAGTGGAACTGCTAGTCTGATAAATATCTATATTCTTTCTCTATTTTGTTAATTTCTTCTTTTTTGTGATTACAAAGTTTTCGACTCAGTCCATTTTTCTGAAAGGCTTTCGAGATGGTGAATCAAATGACTGATGAACCATCTGAATTTTTGAAGAGGCAGCTACTCTGTTCACTTTGGTCGCTAACATGTTGTCGGTAGTCCCATTTTTTTCTTTGAAGTGGAATGCTTTGTTTTTCGTCAATTTTTCTTAGGATAACGTTTTCTGAAGGCTCTTTCAAAGAATACAAATTTCGTTCAAAAATGTGGCGATTTTGAATAATTGTAGCAATTCAAACTATGGATAATTGATGTCGTTTATGATTACTAGTACTATTAAAGCGTCGTCCTATGCAGACAATGCTAGTGTGCGGAAATATTTAGAGTCGGATTAAATCTGCAACAAATACATCCTACATTCGAGTGGTTGTGTGTATTTACGAGGGAAATGTCATGTGTTTATTCGGTGAAAATCATTAATAAATAAAGAGCAGTATACTCTTCCTATCGAGTTGGAAAATAGCCAATTTATGCGGACTAATAACCTATTCTGATATGAGGTGAGCTTGTTCGTGAAATTGTTCCGAAACAAATAGAGAAAGTAGGTAGTTGTTTCGAACATAGCTTATCATCTATTCAGAAAAAATTCAGTTGAGTTTAGTACTATTTCCGCACAATATAAATATATGAATTCAACCTTAATTTTCCTCATTTACTCTAATCAGTCGTACAAATAACAATGAATAGTCTTTATTACCCATAACCTTGTGCATTCGTCAATTGTTTCACATAAAGTTCATGAATTTCTCGCTTTTAATTCCCGAAATATTGAAGTATGTACTTATTTAGTTTGAAACAGTGACACAATATTATTATTTTGTAATTGCAGTAAGGAATAATTTGAGTTTAGGCAATTTCTTTTTATACGTCAAATTAAAGATTAACTTGTAAATAAATAAAAAATCTTTGCGTCAAATCAAGGTAAAGGATAAATCAGAAATGAATAAATGAATAATTGCACATGTACCGTAATCAAACATTAATGACATTCGATATGCATGTAGCGGAAAGTTGGACTCGTCTTTCGAAAATGCTGCGGTTTCCGGAAAATGGAAATACGATGCGGAAATGGACGCTAATCAACTTTTCCAGAAACCTAATAAACCGCTAATCAAACCGAACAGATTTACGCCACCTACATCTGTCACTATCTGTCGAGCTTGTTTTGAACACTCTCTGTAATTTGGTCCTTTCGTTGGCGGTTTACTCTAGCGCGGATTGCTCCCAGGATGGAAATCCGAAACCATAAATTGATAGGCACGTCCTGATTTGCTCGATGTTGTGCAGTAAAACGTTCATGATAAGGAAAACCTCTTTTTCCCAATAGCTTCCATCATATACCACCGATAAATACGACGTCACTGAAGCGGTTTTCAATCTGTGCCTTTTCGTACAAATTCCGCTAAAACTAATCCAAACCCTACACAGATTATCGTCATTAAAAAGGAGATTAATTATTTTCTTTTTGAACTTCCTAAACGTGGAAACCAACGATTGTTTTGTTGGCATTAAAAGAAACGTGGGAGGAGTTGTGACTGATCTGTTTGATCTGATTCTCATTCTTCTTGAATTGTTGGAGTTTTATAATTTCATTCCAATTATAATTCACTTTTGGGGGATCGTATATATGCCGGTATTGTGGGGATTTTTTGTGTGTGCCACTTCAAAGGATCCTCCAATTAGGCGACGTATGGGAGGATTCCTTGCCAACAGGTGAAAACCGGCAAATTGGTACATGCAAAGGCGTATTCTGGAATAACAGAGGTCTAGATGGAATTTGATATTCCACCAATATATCAAGTAGATGGGTTCGAATGAAAATAATACTTACTATGTGAAAAATCAAGAGTTTATTTCATTCTTTCATCTGAAAGATCATTTGAACTTTGAGGAACTGTAGCAGCCAGAAAAAAGTCACTGAACATTTGCTGACTTTTTCGGTGATAGATTGATCCTTTGCGAATGCAAAAATCCAATTTTCATTCACCTACCGCAAACAGTTTAGATTTCATGATTTTTTACGTGAAGGTTCAAAATTTCGAATTTTCCATAGACCATAAGTTGAAAAATAAATTTTTAAAAAAATATCTGTTTGCATATTCGTTATCTACGCCCTCGAATTAGTCGACAGTATCAATTTGGTTTCGATCGGAGACCAAAAATATTTTTCAAAAAATCGCAATTTTTTCCATGCTTATATGTATGGAAAATTTGAAAAATTTTTGATCTCCCCAATTTTCACCAAAATTGGACCATTTACTAAATCGAGGGCGTAGATCACGAATATGCAAACAGAATTTTGCTGCAAGGATTATTAGTCAAGTTATGGTGGATGGAAAATTCGAAAGAAGCTAGTTGTCATTTTTAACACATGATTGATTTTACTTAATTTGATTCTTCTATTTATATGTACTGCATCGACCCGGGTCATTTTACTGCCTAATTCGAGGTCCTAGATCTCGAATATGCAATTAGATTACTCCTAGGATCAGTATTTTAGGTAATAAATCACTTTTAGTGGAAAATTTCGGAAAAATTGGTCAACTTCGAGGAGCTCTAGCAGCCAGAAAAAAGGCACTGGACGTATGCTGATTTTTTCGATGATAGATTGATCCTTCGCGAATAGAAAAATCCAATTATAATTCACCTACCGCGAACAGTTTAGATTTAACGATTTTTTCCGCGAAGGTCCAAAATTTCGAATTTTTCATCGACCATAACTTGAAAAATAAATTAAAAAAAAAATATCTGTTTGCACATTCGTTATCTACGCCCTCGAATTAGTCAACAGTATCAATTTGGTTCCGATCGGAGACCAAAAATATTTTTCAAAAATTCGCAATTTTTTCCATGCATATGTATGGAAAATTTGAAAAATTTTCGATCTCCCCGATTTCCACCAAAATTGGACTATTTACTAAGTCGAAGGCGTAGATCACGAATACGCAAACAGAATTTTGCTGAAAGGATTATTTGTCAAGTTATGGTGGATGGAAAATTCGAAAGAAGACAGTTGTCATTTAACACATGATTGATGATTTTACTTAATTTGATTCTTCTACTTATATCTACTGCATCGACCCGGGTCATTTTGCTGCCTAATTCGAGGTCGTAGATCACGAATATGCAATTAGATTTCTTCTAGGATCAGTATTTTAGGTAATAAATCACTTTTAGTGGAAAATTTCGGAAAAATTCGTCAATTTTGAGGAGCTCTAGCAGCCAGAAAAAAGGCACTGGACGTATGCTGGTTTTTTTAGAGGATACATTGATCCTTTGCGGATAGAAAAATCCAATTTTGATTCAGTTACCGCGAACAGTTTAGATTTTATGATTTTTTCCGCGAAGGTTTAAAATTTCGAATTTTCCTCCGACCATAGATTGAAAAATAAATTTTTAAGAAAATATCTGTTTGCATATTCGTTATCTACGCCCTCGAATTAGTCAACAGTATCAATTTGGTTCCGATCGGAGACCAAAAATATTTTTCAAAAAATCGCAATTTTTTCCATGCATATGTATGGAAAATTTGAAAAATTTTCGATCTCCCCGATTTCCACCAAAATTGGACTATTTACTAAGTCGAAGGCGTAGATCACGAATACGCAAACAGAATTTTGCTGAAAGGATTATTTGTCAAGTTATGGTCGATGGAAAATTCTAAACAAGAGAGTTGTCATTATAGCACATGATTGATGATTGTAGGTACTCAATTGCATCCTTCTACGTATAGTTTCTAAAGGCTATAAAAAATGTTAGAATTCAAAATTGAAAAATGTGAGAAATAATAATGAATATAAATTATAATAAGAGAGGAGAAAGTGAACAAAAACCCATCTAATAGATAAAAATTCTTATTGGATGATCTCATCTCTGTATATTTCCACGAAGAGAGAACCTAATCAAAACCCTGTTTGTACAGGGATCAGACGTTAACATTATTGTGTGCAATCCCTAATCCTGCATAAGTCACAGTAGAAAGCAGCTCCTTCATTACACATTCAATCATCGCCATCAAATATAATATTCCACGTGGTGGGTGGTGACGCTATCAGCATCGAGTTTTATATTAATCCCCGGTATTACTGACTACATATAATGCATTAGTGGAGATTAACTTGTGTATTTTTGTTATCCGGTAGGATAATAAATTTCCTAAAATAGATACGGGAATGTATATCGGCATATCTATATCATATTTAATCAATCGATTAAGTCTTAAGTGTAAACGCATTCTGGCATACATCAACCCGACCAATTTCTGGAAACCATCAGGTCTTAACGACGTGGGTACGTTCCCGGATTCCGAATTGGAATTTCGAAGGAAGTGATGCATTATGATGGAGTTGTTCGCCGTTATCGAGTTTGTAACTTGAGGACGAACCTGAGGTGCTCCGGTTTGGTCTGTGTTCCATTCCAGTCGGATTAGACAGTTTCTGGGTTAACTCTTAACTCAATACGTCGTCGAATGTCAGCGGATTTCCACATGGATTATTGGACGAAATCGCTCTGGGGGATGAACGTCAAAAAGCGAGTTGCAGGATGGGATGTTGACAGCGACAACATCCAAATACACTACTCACAAGAGTAAGGGATATCGTATTCAATCGTTTTTAAAAGTATGTAATCTTGGAGAAAATCGCTGTAAAATCATTTAAAACTCAATAACAACTCGAATCGATCCAATAAAAATCAGTATGAGAGATTTCGTCAATCTGGTCGCCTTTTTTCTGAAGTTTGGTTCTTTGCATATGCTTCATGAATGTTCGTATTTTGAAATGAAGTCAGTTTATCAACGGCTTCGATTTGAAACGAGTTTCCTGAAAATGACAAGACGTAAATTAACAAACGCTGAGGCCAATAGGGCTATCGGAATGCTACAGAGTGGCCTAACTCAGGTTGTTGTAGCGGAAAGGATCCAACTCAGCCAAAGTGTGATATCTCGACTTTGGAATTGGTTCAGGGAGACAGGTTCCGTGTTGGAAAGACCAAGGCTTGGTGGGCGACGAAAAACAACATCTGCTCAGGATCGTTTCATCGCCGTTTCGGCGAGAAGAAACCCAACATCTACGTGTAGAATGCTGCGGAATACTCTTCAAAATGCAGATGGGGTCCAAGTTTCCAACGAAACCATCAGACGACGTTTGAGAGAAGTGAATCTAGGATCTAGACGTCCATTAAGAGAGGAGTTCCATTAACACGTGACCATAAGCGTCAAAGACTGGAATGGGCAAGGCAACATATTAATTGGAACGATCAATGGCGTAGTGTCCTTTTCACTGATGAATCCAGATATGGACGATTTTCAGATTCTCGAAGAATAAGGGTATGGACAATCCCACGCATACCCCGTAATCGTCGCTATGTCCAAGAAGTCCATTCATTCCGAGGCGGTAGTGCTATGGTATGGGCCGGGATATGTTTCAAGGGGCGCACAGATCTACACATTTATCCTGGGAATATGACCGCCTAACACTATAGGGAACATATCATTGACAATGTTGTGCCAAATTTTCACGCTGCTATTGGTGAAACTTTTCAATTTCTAGACGATAACACTAGAGCGCACTGTGCAGCCATAGTTGAGAATGCGCGCGAGGAGCTTGGTATTCCACATTTACCAATACCTCCGCACTCACCAGATTTGAATTGCATAGAACATGCATGGGATATGCTCCAAAGAAGATTAGATAATCATCAACCTACCCCAGAATCCTTAAATGATCTGAGAGAGCTTCTGCCCCGTTTATGGAACCAAATTCCTCAAGAAATGTTCAACAACCTCGTGTGTAGTATGCAAAGAAGATGTTAAGCTGTTATTGATGCTCGTGGAGGCCATACATTGTATTGATAGCCTTAAAATGCTTGAATTCTCTGGGAAGAAAATTTCGTTATTTTACTCGATTTTTCTTAACCCTGTATACGCTGCGGACCCACAGGCTAAAATTAATTTGCAACTTGAAATCTTATTTTAAGTATATTTTTTTTGCAATTCAAGTCAATATCCCTAACTCATGTGGAGCAGTTTAATTCGAGTCGCAATAGTTCGGAAACCTTTCTACATTGACGTATGTGTGTACTAATCAAGAATGTGTGGAGGTTTAACCGTATCTCCCTAATTCCATTCCTTACCCCTTAATTCATATCCATGTCTCCGGCAATTAGTTCACCGCGTGATTAATGCCAAGCTCGTAAGTTTGTTAATGTGTGGAATAGCTAGAATTCGCTTCAAATTGCCTGGATACTCCCTCAACCCTTTATCAGTGTACGCTCGGAGGAGTAGTTTTTAGTTTTGTGGGTCGCATACCCAAATTTGAACTGCACGAAACTATTGTGGGTTACTGTTGCAATTCTTCCCAGACAGAATAATATGGCGTGATACACGAGGATAGCATATTTCAGAGGTCAACAAAACATGACTAGAAATTACCCTCGGAAAAGCTGCTTTGTTTTGGTGGAAAATCACTCACTCATTTTGCATCTTTGATTCATCAGTTGTCTTTTGTTGATACCTACCTGGAAATGTTCAGGCAGTTACTAATAGTAATTTTCATCTTGTCCTTACAAGATCCAAAGATTAGGATCTCAATACCAGCTGCATAATTCGACGTATTTTCGCTAAAGCATAATAAATTTACCAAACGAGGTGAAGTCTATATCAAAAATCTGATGTTACTATACTTCATTCAAATTTATTTTAGCAGTCGGTTGGCCATGAAATAATTTTCTCAAGTTTTTGTAACTAGAACGAAGTTAAGTTGGCACTCATGAAATGTCGTTAATGTCATAACCAAAGATTATAGAGTATCTCTAGAGTTCTCTATAATCTTTGGTCATAACGCCGTTGCCACAACTAATATCAATTTATATTACGAAAATGCCGAAAGTGATTGAAAAAAGAAACAGGGTTTCAGGAAGTGCTATTTAGAATTCAGTTCCGCTCATTCAAATAGTTATACCCTGATATTCTTAAATCCACAATACGTCAGACGGTAGCGAACATATTCAATGTAAGAGAATTTATATAATGTTTCATCTGAATCTAAACGACATATATTTCAGCTGGATATTTCCACAATCAGAAAGATTGTAAATGAAGAGGATGACAAAGAATTTCCTTCTATTGAGAGACCCAAAAAAGTGGTGGCATTCGAGAATTTTATGTTTGAGTGAATTAATGCGAAAAGTTTACTACAGGATTTTCGATAAATGTCATCGGAGAATAAGTTCCCTAAAATGGATTTTTCTATTTTTCATTTGACTTGTCCTATACAATGTAAATGTCTTAAGGTACTAATAAATACCTATTATTATTACGATTCGACATTGTGATAAAATACGTAATAACAGAAACTTTTACGTAGAACGGGCAACATAGCGTTGAACAAACAAAAATGTTTTGACAAGCTTCATAACCCCACATTTTCATACTATACAGAGTGAAATGTGTCAAATTTCCATGGCCAACCGACTGCTAAAATAAAAGTGAATGAAGTATACTTGATATAGGCTCTGTTTAGTACAAAAGTTTCGATTATTTTCAGTGATTATCGCCAACCGATCAGCATTTGGCTAAATGGTGGAATTTTACAATAGCAAAACCACCCAAGCGGTGATAATAGTAATTGCTTCATTCCAAATGCCATTCACTATATTCCAATCACACCGTTTGATATTCCCATCCATTACAATACACTATAAGTTCTGGAGTACTGCAATTACAACCCATTACACAATATTACACGTATTTGGCCTAACTTCCGATGAATATTGAATCGTTCGGTCAGTTTGGGGCCTTTAACACAGGAGTTTCTATTCTTGACATTGTAATGTCAAATTAGGAAAATGCATAGTTAAAAACTTGAAAAATTAAGGTAATTTGTGTATGAAGAGATTATTCTGCAGAATATTTTTATGTGTAGTAACAACCTATGCCTACTGAAGTATTAAAATAGTCATTATCTTCGATAAGGGATCTCTAACGTTGTTGTTTTATCATTCAAAATTTATTTCAACCTATGAACTCATGCAGTTTTGTCCTATGAAGATAAAAAACTAAATCAAAACATTAATGAGAGAAAAACATTAAAGCTCAGTCTTGACTCCCTTCAAATTACCATCCCTATCGTAGTTCTTAAGCTCAGAAGAAGAATGTCTGGCAATGAATTTGATGAAATCCTCCATTGAACGATCACCCTGTGAAAGAATCCAATGCATCAGAAACATCTCATAAATTGATTAGTTATTGAATTTGAATATCCTTATTAGTTTGAAGAATATCTTCAAGAACATTGAAATCTTCATCATTGTAAATATTTGTGTTCATTGCAAACCTAAAGAAATATTTGTTTGTTCTCTTAACGATCTTAGCCTATCTTGTATATCGATAGGGTTTGTTACTTTTGAAGGGAAGTTACTCACCTTGTACAAAATGGGGCTCATACGATTGTCCTTGGTTGACCAGTAAATCGTAGGATAACCTGTTGGTGTGTACGCCACTGGTACGTCATTTTCTGTACCATCTATCTCAACGAATGTGATGTTTTCATCGCACATCTAGAATTTTTATTGGGAAAATGATACAGGTAATACAGACTCTTCATCACTAATGATAATTTGTAAGGATAATACATGTACCAAACACAAAATATCAACGATAGGAAGGTTTAAATAGTTGACAGAAAAATATATTGAGTGACAAGAAATAAGAACACCCAGAAATAGTTGAAAAATTCCTGTGTTGCTTCTCCACGATCTATTACCCTAATTTTTTTTTAAACCAATTGGGAAAAAGGGTCACTTACCAATTTTGCCAACTTCCTGTAAGTAGGTTGGAGCTTTTTGCAATGACCACACCATTCAGCGTAAATCTTCACCATAGTATCGTTGGAATTCCTTACGACAATATCGTAAAACGTCGATCCAACTGCTACAACAATATAAGAATCATTCTTCTCGGGAGGTTTCTGAGACTTCAGATAAGGGTTGACCGATTTGTGCAGGATTTTGTGCAGGAAAGTATCGAAGGTCTCCACCGAAAAATTATCGCTCAATATGAACTTTTCGTTCGATTCCAAAACGACAACAATTATCGGTTTATCGCTGGTCAGATACTGCACGCCCAAATCTCTCAGATCGTCGTTGAACTCGTCCTTTGAGCTGATGGCAAAATTGAATTTATCCTTGTATTTCGTTGCTATTTTGAGGATTCTATTCCTCCAGTAATTCGTCAATTTGGCATTGTTTCCGTAGTCGATGTTATAGTAGGCGGTAACAAGTGGGAAATTGAATTCATTCTTGTTGGAGAAAGTCCTGAGTCCGACCAAACCGTGGTAGTTCTTCAAGATGAAATCTTCAATCGAAGATGCGGATTCATCGCCAGCGTATTCAACGAAGTGTTCTTCGAATTTGTTCCATAGTTTCGGGAGTCTGTAAACCTTTATCCAGACGTGTTCGTCTGGAGTATGACGATACAGGAATCTGATCTTCTTTCTCAGTTTCTCTGCTAATTCGAAGAACGTAGATTCCAGGTCGGATCCTTCCTTCAAATTACCAACTACAGAAACCCTCTTTTCCTGCTTCAAAGCGCCCTCCAGATCCCTGAAATCCAGCAACATTTGTGCCACAGGCGATGATTCTATCCTCATGAAATCGACTATTTCATCCACTTCTCTGCTTCCTTCGAATTTTCCGTATTCTTTACCTTTCAGGAACGACTTGAGAATCGGGAAACCACCAATGTGATACCTATCACAAGTCGATTTACCTTCGTTTTCGCAGTTAACTGTTAAGATTGAAACGGGCTGAGGAAATTCTTGCATTTTGGAGTCGATTTCTGGTAGTTTCACCATGAGTTTTCTACACTGGCCACACCAAGGGGCGTGGAAAATGACCAGGGCCATTTGGTACTTGGCGATTTCATCCGAGAAATTTTCATCGGTTAATTCTCTTATTTCTGCATGGGATACTGGGAGTACTCCAAGGGTTAATATGAGGTATATCGAATGTCTAATCATAATTGACAGTGTTGGAAGTTTCTATGAGTTTTCATCAGTTTCCATGGCTTGTTATTTCGGGTGATTCATTCTGGAATTAAAGTTTTTCACTAGGATACTTGAAAACTTTCTAAGAAGATTTCTCATTTTGATCTAGGGTCCCCAGTCTAGGAATAAGGGTCTATTTATGCATGATTGTTTTTGTTGTAGTCTCCATTTCAGTCTCAGAATAGTCTCAGTCATTGTTTTATGATTTAACGATCAGAAGAAATGCATAAGTTATATTTAATTGTTTGATTAAGACAGTGACAATGAGAGTGATGAAAATGCATAGATAGAACCCTTATCCTAATATGGAAAGACCTAATAAAGTTGTATGCAATAGGGTAGGGAATCCGATGAAATGAAGTGCATATCCCCAAGAAAAGATAAGAAAAACTACCTACTGCGTATATTGAATATGATATCCTGAAACGTTTTCTCACATTCCCACCTTCATATACTTATATTCGGGGAATTGAAAAATCTGAGTCTTCCTTCATTCTGCTCTCGACAAAGGGAAAACTTAATATTTTATTTCTCGGAAATCTTTGTGTTCGCAACCCGGGAAAGCTTACTTTTTCCTATTGGGGATCGATTCGATCTGTGAGGGTTGAATTAAATATAACACATAAAACTCCGATTGAATTTCCGATGGATTTTCTTCACGCCCTCGTTACTCTCGAGGTTTTATTGGTGGGAGTTTTCCGGAGTTTCAGATATTACCTACAGTTCTCTGGTTTTGCGATTTATCTATATCTACAAGATCCTAGGATAGAAGACACTTAAAAATACATAATATATGGTGGTGTTTTCTCGTGGTTATGCAAATCAATAGGGGATAGTCTCAAAATACACTGCTCAACAATTGATGGAAAATACTATCGATTTATTTTAGAAATATAGTCGATACCCATCAATTGTTGAGCAGTTTACATTGGGATATTTGTTCTAATTGATTATATGAATAATTGAATTGATTCCACTCACATGTAGTAATACTATGAGAAGCTTTCTGTTCAATACTAGTTGCACTTAAATCAGGCTGAGTATTCCTATATTTTTCAACATTGAATTGGATATGGACCACATTGAGATTGTTTCGAATCGATATTAGTAGAAGAAGTTGTGACTATCATTGTTGTAGTGCACTGAATGGATCTCTTACCTCGATTTCTTTTATCACCGGAAATTTTTTCAAAAATAAACAAATCACGGAACTCGTGCTTTGGAATCATAAGGAACAATAAACCATTAACCTCACAATAGAAAAGATAAGGCTCTTTCAATGAGTTCTGTGACCAAATTAATGTAGAATACGTGAGTAACAATTGGTTCGAACAAAACTGATTATTCAATAGTTTAAATGCGTTTTTCGCACTGATTGGTTGAGTGGGAAAATGAATTGGAAGTGGAGCAAAAAAAAACACTCTGTTCTTATACCCGAACAGTGATTTTGAAAAAGATGAAAAGGCAAATTTCCAAGTTAAGCCTTTCCCAACTTTCATAACTGAATAGATGGCCCTAACAGATTTTTTCTTTCTGTTTCTATTTCGATGTCTCCCAGGTTTTTCTTCAGTGGATTCCTCGTCCTTGAAAATCCTTCACATTCTGTAAAAACTGATGGTCCGCTTCAGCAGTTCGTTAATTGCAATAGAAAACTAACTCCCTCTATATTAATGCTGGGCCATCTGTCAAACAGGCAAAATCCGGCTTAATTTTTTCATTTCCAGAAGGAAAGTATACCGGTGCAGCCATTTCGTATCGTTAAAACTCGCATAAATCACTTCAGTCTCTGTTCTTTTCCCTCTGGTCGTTTTTTTCGCTTCCCATCCTGTCAAATATTTCATAGAACGACCACTCGCAAATCCCCAATTTTTCTACTTCCTTCAATTTATGTGAGGATATGCCGTTTCGGCTTAGCTGATCTGAAATTTTCATGCCGGAAATCAGATATTTCAGGTTTGTTCATTTCGCAATATTCTTTTTATCCATGGCTGAAAATTCCGCTATAATTTCCTCTAGACTTTATATCAACCTGTAACGTGTTCATTTTGTAGATTCAATTCTTTCAAACATCTCGTTAATGAAAAAATTGTGGGAGGGAAGGAAATTTTTGAATTGAAAGGGCTTTCTAAGGGTTCAACAATTTTCAAGAAATTCAAATATGTGTTTTATGTTTAGTGGTTCCAAAGACATTGTGGTCTAGTAAAAAGTGTTTATATTTGACTGGAAATCACTCTACTTCAATAAAATCAATCAGCAATCAGGACTACATGAGGAAAATTTTATTGTATGAAATTTCTGATGGACAGTACTGTGCGACAATCAATCTCAATTTGAATCACTCCAAGTTCCACTTATGTATCCGTAGAATGCAATTATCAGTATGATAGACAACGTTAACATTCCGATATTATAGAGTAGACCAAGCGCGCAGGACATCCTAACATGTAATTTTTAAATTTTTCACCAGCTCTTCGTCTTCCCTTGGATCTCGATACCCTTTAGACCTTTTTCTTTCGACATGTTTTATATTCATCGATGCTTGTACCTCACGTAATACACTAGAGCTCCAAGTAACATGAGTATAATCAGAAAATGATAAAGATTGCACTGTTCACTACATAATTCAGGAGATCTGGATCTTCTAGTCTGCGTCATAAGTTGGTAGTGGTGTCAGATTTGACAGCAGATGATCGTTGATCTTTTTCGAATCACAGAAATGAATTACTCCACAAAAATAAGAATATCTTTAGGTTGGCACTAGTAGTAGATTTTGCACTCATCAATAATTCTTGAAATTACCGCAGTGAGAAGGACATTAATATGAGAAATTGCAAATTATTAACCTTTTTTAAGCCTGCAGACTCCACCATTTCTCTATTATATTCCCCTTTATACACTCAGCAGCAGAACTGATTAAATTTAGTGATTTGCCAAATGTTTTTCTGCACCCTGATTCCCCTCACCACAGTTGCTTTTTCATTTTGAAGGAATGTTAGCAGGAAAAGCCTGTACATTAATCACGTCCCTTAACAACATCCCTTAAACGTGTTTTTCACGAATTCTGCGTAGAGGTACCTATACGAGATCTCCCTCACACCTTCATTTCCATAAGAAGTGACAAATTGATGTCATCAATTTCAACGAAGAATTCCCATTAGATTGGTCCGCCACCATCACAGACAACCTACGGAGAATTTTCATCTCTTCATTTCCTCTCATTCCTCATCGCATCGATCTCCCGGAAGTGGGGGTCCAATATATAAAATTGAGATGCGAAATTGTGCTCTGAACCGTTTTCAGGCAGTTATTCGATATTTGCTGAAATATTGACTGGATAGTTTGGATTTATGCGCTGAACGTCTATTGAAAATTTCCATTCTCAATGATTCACACTGCTGAAGGTGACGCTGATGAAAGGGATGACTTGGAGGAGGTAGGTGCATTTGGTGGAGATTTATCGAAATTGGGCAGACGAAAAGATTCAGTATCTATCTGAGAAGTGCCATCAATATCTCCGAAGATATTTCGCAAGTCTGTCGTATCTTAGGTCAGAAAATTTGTACCTGAAATCGATCTCTGTTACTTTTTCACAGTGAATAATCTTTTACTGCTTATTGTTTCCAATCTGTACTTTTTCATGAGAGTAGATCAGTTTTGACATATGTGTTTAACAATCTTCTTTTAGTAGGACCTGGTGTCTCAAAAAGGTCAGAAAGCGTTACTGTTTAGGTTTTCTCTATGTTGAATTGCATCATGTTTTATGATAGTGAGGTATTGATATGAAGAATCAGTGACAAAGATGAGATGAAGGTGAACCAGAGCGTTTATCACAATACGGTTAATTTTGGTTTAGACTCAATATCGACAAAACCAAAATCCTGGTAAGTCCGCCAGAAAGCTTCAAACAGATATCAGCCTGGAGAATGAAACTCTAGAAGAGGTCGAGCAGTTCAAATACTTGGGAAGCCTCATAAATACTAGGGCTAACCTAGACACAACCGTATCTATTCGGCATCACGGGCATTCTGGAAGCTAAAGGACATAGTATTTCAAAATCACGACCTCAATCTGAAGACCAAGACAGCTGTTTACAAAGCAGTGGTCCTCCCAACGCTTCTTTACGGAAGCGAAAGCTGGACTCCCTACAGGCGACATATTAAACAGCTTGTACAAACGCAACAACGTCATTTAAGACAGATAATGCACATCAGATGGTTCCACAAAGTTTCGAACGCAGAAGTCTTGCAACTCGCGAGTTGTACAACAATTGAAACTCAAGTAACGAGGGATGCAAGACACAAAACTTCCAAAAATAGCTCTGCATGACGAATTCACAGAGGGAGCTCGGAAACCAGGAGGCCAGTATAAGGATATACCACATCAATCCGTAAAATCAGTTAATGCCAATCATAACTGGGAACAACTAGCGTTGGACAGGTCACAGTGGAGGTCTTTGGTACACAGTTATAATGGAGACTCGAGAAGGATACAGCGACGGCCAGATCTGGTTGGTGACTATCCATGCCCGGAGGGTGGAAGGATCTGTAGGTCACGGTTGGGTCTCTTCAGTCACAGGAGGACACACTAGCGATTAGCCCTAAGAAATTATAAGTCTGTTCGCACCTTTATTTATTTATTTTTTTATTTTTTTTTGTCTTTTTGTAGAATTATTCCCAGTAATGGTATACAGCAATGAATGAATGAATTTTGGTTTATGAATAGGTCGAGTTTTGTATGAAAATAACTCGCCTATTTTATTCTCAGTACATTTGGTTTCTTATTCCACATTCTTGCTACCAGAACTGTGGAGAAAAGTGAAAAAAACAGTGGTTAAAATAATGTCCCTTCCATCGTGAAAGATCTCCTTGGAACTTTACGGATTAAAACAAAATTTTACTATTGTGGGACTCGGAAAATTTCTCATGGGACCTTCATTCATTTTCTTGAGAAATTTGTCATCCCAATATTTGAAAGAAGGAGGGATGTTGAAATAATGTCGAAATTAGCTGAGATACCTGGTGAACCACTGCTGAGAAGCCAGGAATTTCCCATTGTTTTCATTCTGTTGGATTCGAAAGACTCCTCCTACCTTGGATTTTCCACTGACATTCTTTCTACAAAACGAAGAGAGGTAAGAAAGTAAAATGAATGCCACGTTCAGGCTTCCACGAGGAAGACATTTAAAATTTAGGGTCCCATTTTATAGTTCGCCAGAGAAATGCAGATATGTCTCCGTGCCACTGAAATAAAATTCCTTTTTGTGCGAGACATTCGATTCCTTCCTTAAAAGCACGCCAGTTCGTCCTAATGGCCGTATCATTTCATTTACGTTTTGTGCTCTTTATTTACCTACCCAGAATTCTTGCGATGCTGGGAGAGATCCGTCTGCTTGAAAAATATTTTTCATCGTGGCATTGTATCCAAGCTAATGGTTTCCGAAGTCCTTGGATCATGAAATACCGATTTCGCGGTTGTCATAACAAGTTGGGTGTAATATCGGTGAATCTTTTTTATGGCTGCAAATGGATGTCTCCACTTGGGTTCAGCGAACCATTCAGCTCATTCCCGATCTGAGGTTTCATTCAGAGGATATTTTCACTTTGATCATGAGGCATGCTTGATATAATAAGGATTGGTTTAGAAGGACAACATTTTTCGATGTGAATATCAACAAATGTGAGGATCTGAATAAATCAAGCCACCCAACAAGCTTCCCCTAAGGGATTGCAGTTCCAACTTCACTGATACTGCTTGACTACGGTTCATCCGATATTACCAAACGTTTGGTCATCTGTCTGCAGATACTACCATGTCCAATGGTCTTTGGAGCTGACCTCTATTTTGTCAAGGCTTGAAAAACTTGTTAGAACAATACGCTAAACTGTTGAATCCACTGACATACGGTCAAAGAGTATCAAGTTGATTTTATCCGATATACAATAACTCAAAGACAGAGCCCACTGGAGCGTTATACCTCATATAACATGGCTTCACGTTAAGTCTATCGGCTTATTTCCGTACACACAAGACTTAACAGGGATTCTGACAGAAGCAAATAGAGGGACGTCGTTTGTTTTCATTTTAGCATGGTTTCTCCTGTGTTCGAATTTCATTTCTTTATACAGAGCCATGAAAACATCTTATAGCCACAGTTTCCAAGAGGAATTTCAAGATACCTTTTGTAGTTTTCTTTCGAGCTTTGCACATACGTTAATATTCTAAAACTATCTCTCTGCTATGAAGAACAACAGAGTATATACAAAAATCTTCATTAATAATGATTTGTTCATCGATAACATCCTTTTCCACTCTTTTTTCTCTTGTTGCAAGAATACGTAATGGGTTAGAAATCGGGAAATAAGGATGGCCTTGGTGGGAGATCATCGATATGGACTTAAATAAAACCAATAACTTAACCTTGATGCAGAGAAGACACTGTGCAATTTCCGCATCAATCCTGTAATCGACAGCTACCTATCTGTTGAATTCTCAAATTACCTTGAATGAAAATGGGGTTTTACCATACGATTTTTCAATATGCTCACTGTTAGTTTACCTATTGAAAGGGTAGTATAAATACCCGTCTATGCTTTAACATTTGGATTAATTTACCCTCATCACATAAATACCAACCAGCTTCATCCCCTACGAGGGGAAAAGTGTACACGAACATTGTTAACCAATTAGGTCCTGTGAAGTTTTCCAATTAAGTACTGCAATAAGCCCCATTTTACCGGATTTTATCCCATTTTTCTGTCCTCCGATAAACGAGAACTGCGATGTGAATGACTGAGTTCGTTTTTGGACATTTTCAAAGGGTTTCCGTATAATGGTGCATCAGGATTGAAACAAACATTGCATTTCTGAGAAAAAACATCTCAATTTTTAAATGAAATCTTTCGAAAAAATTTGAGCAATGTTCCAGAATGTATGGATTAGATTCATCTGATTTGATTGATAATCTTGACGCAACCAGCTGAAACGATGATGCTTGGGGTTAATTTACTTTGTAATCAGTTTAGTTACATTATGATTTTGGGGTAATCATAACAGACTGCTCTCATTTTCTGCTGACAGAGTTATTATCACATCACAATAGAACGTAGAAATGAGAGACGTGATACAGATTACTCTGACGTAGTTTGTGGACCAACCGAAGCAATTAATTCAGCGGAGAAATGTGAGGTATTATATTTCTGCTTTCATACCAGCTAGGGTGGAATTCTTATATTCGTAGCAAACTTTCCAATTGATCAAATCTAGGTGTATTTTCACATAAGGTATTATAGATTCCACTCGTTGGATTTGGAGTTGGAAATTGAGTTCAAAATACTGAAAAATATCAGCGCTTCCGATATCTAGTGGAACATAAATATCCCTAACAGCCTACGTTATAGTAAGGTTCAATGATATGGGGAGAAAGCTATAAACCGATTTATATCATATAATAACACGTTAGCGTCGAAGGTTCCAAAATAACAAGCAATATATTGAGCGATTTATGTCTAATAACTTCATTTCAGCAGGAACTAGAGACCTGTTAATAATGGCTTCATTTTGCTGCAAACGACTCATCATTATCCTTCTTTTTCAGATATGAATCGGAGTCCGAGTTGAATCCGTACCATCCCAATCATCACTCTGTCACTTTTCATCCAGAAAGTTGGTAGAGTGCCAACAAATGAAGACCTATCAGATTGCCCAATCTAGCGCGATGTCGAACGAGAGTTATTATAAGGAATTAGAGGAGATAAATGCTGATAGGATTGTCAACGAGAGCAAACTTCTACTGGAGAAATACGTGAGGAACAGAGCAATAGATGAACCAGCCTACACGACTCTTATCGTCATGTATGGCATCCTGATCGTTGTTGGTGCTCTTGGGAATACTTTGGTGGTATGCATACCTCAATTTTCTATTTTTCCAATATACATTGCACTTCAGCAGATTTTTTCATTATTTCCTCACAACCTTGTCGGAGCTAGCAACTCATAAACGATCATCCTTCATTATTGAAAATAAATATAGCTAACAAACAAAACGAATATCAGTCCATCAAGAGTTTGTGTACTTATCACTCACCAACACCCACTCCTAAAGCATATAGGATATTAAGCTTTGATGGAGTTCGGAAAATGTGAGAGAAGTGGACGAATATTACGAGTTATTATACGGAGGGATATGATGAAAAAATCCCCGGAAGAAGATTAGGATTGTCGTTAAATACTCATAAGAAAATATCAGATGTAATTTCGTAGTATTTTTCCAAGAAGAAATTGGAAATGTGCTTGATAAAAGAGATTCCTCTCATAGGCGGTGTGATTTTACACCGTGTAATATTCAAATATGTACAGGATGAATCGTTGACTCTTACAAATACACTGCGCAAAAAAATTAACGCACATTCTGAAAATCTCAATTTTAATGAAAGTTAACTCTACATTGACTTTATAACTTATTTCTTATGTTCTCTCGGGAAGGTTTTGAACGAAACAAGACACATTAAATGGAAGAAAAATTCAGGATTTCACCAAATCTTATGTGAAAGAAGAGAAATGAACAATTTTCAAAATACTGAAATGCTGATAAGTGATTTAATACTTGGTATTTCCACCCCTTGCGTTAATTACAGCTCGGCAACGAAGGTTCATACTCAAAATGAGTGATCTCAAAATGTTCTGATCTAATCCTTCCCAGATTTCTCCGAGTTGGATTCCTAAGTCATTAAGAGTAGCTGGATGATTTTCTGAACTTCTCAGCCTTCTATTGAGGTTGTCCCAAACCTGCTCAATGGACTTCTTGCTGGCCATTCCATTCGAGAGACTTCAACCCCTTCAAGGTACTCCTGAACGATGTGCGCACGATGGGGTCTGGCATTATCGTCCATAAAAATGAAATTTTCAGTGATGTATGGGGCAAATGGCACTACATGTTCTTCAAGAATGTTCCTTATATACTTATCAGCATTCATAGCTCCATTATCAACGACCACTAGGTCTGTGCGAGCAGTCAAAAATATTCCACCCCATACCATAATCGATCCTCCCCCGAAACCAGTAGTATTCAGGAAATTGCACTGAGCCTATCTTTCATGTGGACGTCTGTATACAAGGGAACGTCGATCACAATGGTAGAGGCAGAATCTAGACTCATCTGTGAAGAGAACTCTTTCCCAATCGGCCTCATCCGAATGGATATGCTCTCTCGCAAAATCCAAACGCGCCCTTCGATGGGCTGGGGTAAGAGCTGGGCCTCTTGCCGCGACACGAGGCCTTAAATCATATTCTCTGAGGCGATTTCTTATTGTCTGAGTGCTAATTTGCACCTCATGAGTTTGCTCAAGCTGAATTTGAAGGAGGCGAGCGGTTGCAAACCGTTGTCTCAACGAAGAAACTCTCAAGTAACGTTCTTGAATGGCAGTTGTTACCCGTGGTCTACCCTGTCCTGGTCTTCGGACATTCATACCTGCCTCCCTGAATCGCTACAACATTCTGGACACACTTGTATGGGAAACTCCAAACCTTTCTGCAATTCTTGTGTATGTCCACCCTTCTTCTCGCAAAACTACCGCTTGGGCACATTCCTCTTGGGTCAAATTGCGTGTTTCGCGTTGCATAGCGATCGAGTGTAGAAAATCAAACGAAAGAAAATTATTGATCACTAGAATTGATCGAGAACAACTGATTTTAGAATGGAGCCAATACATTCAAAATCTGATAATATCATCTTTTTTTATTCCTGCTGGGAAAAAACATCTGTATTGAAGAAAACCGTTGAAAGTGGATAAGCTATGCATGCAGTAATCTTGAGGTCAAAAGAAAAACTATTTTCCTATACGATATATTCAGAGTAGGCTAGGTTTAAATGATACAGGTTGTTGAAAAACCATACAAAATGTTGTTTTTAGTTCTATCTCACAAACGGTACATCAAAATCACCATTTCTAAAATTCCATGAACATTTGAGAACGTTTGTAAAACAATGAAACTAGGAAAAGTATTCAGCGAACATGAAATAAGTTTCGCTATCAAATATTCACTAGCGAATATGGTGTTCGAGGCCAGTAAAAGTATAAATTAATTGTAACATATGCCACCTACTTCTGAGTGCTCCTGAAAGTTTGCAGACAAAAAACAGAATCGATTTTACGTTCCAACATGCACCACCCCGTGTTTGGGGTAGTAACTGTAAAAAAATGAAGGTCCGGGAGACTGTAAATTGAAAAGAATGATTCAATTTCAGCGGGAACAGACCCAGATTGAGTTCGCATGTGGTTCCGGGCTTTAGAACTTTTCCACAACCGAGTTTCGACACTTTCAGATTATTTATCGACTTGTGAAAATTGCGAGAATACTAGGAAGCAAATTCCGACGTCAAGATTCTGCAGCAAATCCTTATACCCTGTTCACTCTATTCGGGAGAAAATTGAGGAGAACTGATTGAGCGATGGAAGTTCATACTGATGTCTGATTTTCAATTTTCTCGCCACGTTCACGACTTTATGCAGACAGGGTGGTTTTTATGAATAACGATTTTGTGCTCAGATTTTGCATGTTGTGGTTTGCGACAATTTCAACAGTGTGAGAGTTCTTGTGTGAAAACTCAACGGTTTACGAGGTATTGGGATACTTATGAATGAAATGGGTGTTACACTTTTTCAAATGTTTTAACTGGGCCGGTTTTTTTCAAGAAAATCTTCCCTATTATCAATTTTAACATGTTGTCTTATGAAACTGTTTGCTATTTGCACTGGAAATGGACAGGGTGTTCATGAGAGGATTATCAAGTTCGACAAATCGAATTCATCAAATAACAACATCCATTACCTTATTTAAGTAGATCAGTTATCCCCATCAGAAATATTTGAAACATGTCACCATTTTTTTCGTAAGAATCCCAATAACTCATAAATCGTTGCTTTTTTACCAAATGTATGGCTCTCCGTTAAAATTGCCACCAAATAAGCCATCTAACAATGCCATACTGGGTATGCCATTTGAAATAAGAAAGTAGCAGAATGCTACTTTCTTATTTCTATAAAGTTGTAGAGGTCTAAACATATTTTCTGCCGAAGATTGTGATTAGTTTACCATAAACGTCTAATAGGCCATCGCGGTGAATCACCCTGTATGTTACGTTATTTGGGATGACACGTTTTGTTATCTATACAGAGAGAATAATATCACCTGTGAAAATAGCAGTAGGTATCATATACAAACGGGACGTGTGCTATCATACCAAAACCATCCGATGCAGAAATGTTAATGATCCTTTTTGCTCCAATGGCCCATGAATAATTGATGGAACAAAAGATAACATACATTCCGGATATATTCAGATAAAAGAGACATATCCGAGGTCAGTAACTAAAAAGCTTGGCTTATCTGACATCGATTTTCCTTTTTGCACAATTTGGAGTTAACATCATTTTCAATTGCAGATGCAGAGTGTAGCCATGAATTTTGAATGCCTCTCAGTTGTTTGATAAACAAATGGAACTGTATTTGACAGTCTATTCATACGAACGACCCATCAAAATGACTCGTTTGTACAAGCTTTGTTGAAAAAATCTCCTGCGGTGAAAGCGCATATCAAATGATTTGTAACATATTCCTAATTCCCTATTCGTTAAGCGTACTAGCAGTAAATCAACTAGATAAATCTTTTTTTTCGTGCTGTGTCTGTGAACAGAATCATTGTTGATGAAAGCCATGAATTGTGGAAATCTCTGATAGCTCATAACGTGTTTGAATTCGATCAAAGTGCGTTGAAATGATAAAGCAAACGCCGCAATACATGTTTCGGAAATCCGTATTCCCTCCATTTCATGAACTGATAGCTACTTTTATGACAAAAGCGTGTTTGATTGCCAATATTCGATTCGTGAATATGCGAGCACCGAATTTCTATTCACTTCCTTCCGGTGACATATAACTCAGCCTCCATCGAATAGCTTCAGTTACAAACAGTTCAATAATATCGAAGATGGTCTTTTATTCCAAAAATGGACACAGTTATCGAATCTTTAATAAAATATCTCGTTACTGCTCTGCTATTTGAATAACAAACTACCCATCCACAATGTCATATTTGACATTTACTCGTGCGTGCACATCAGATGCAAATAGTTTCAAGGCGTATGTCGTGTTTGTGGCGAAAATTCAATAAATGAAATGGGAATTAATGCTCGCATGCGATGGAGACATATCGTTTAATAACCTTTATCATTTGTCATCGGTTTTTATACCCGTATGATTATATGAAGGAAAATAGGCGTGGAAATCTCTGACGTCATAACATGAAGCACCTTTCACAAACCCTTAAGGATAGGCTTGGAAGGTTTTTATGAGCAAGAGAGTCAAAAAAAAGCTTTGATTTTTGGAGAAAAGAAGGCATGGGTCAGGAGCAGAGAGGAGTGAGGAGCAGAGAGGAGTGAGGAGCAGAGAGGAGTGAGGAGCAGAGAGGAGTGAGGAGCAGAGAGAAGTGAGGAGCAGAGAGGAGTGAGGAGCAGAGAGGAGTGAGGAGCAGAGAGGAGTGAGGAGCAGAGAGGAGTGAGGAGCAGAGAGGAGTGAGGAGCAGAGAGAAGTGAGGAGCAGAGAGGAGTGAGGAGCAGAGAGGAGTGAGAAGCAGAGAGGAGTGAAGAGCAGAGAGGAGTGAAGAGCAGAGATGAGTGAAGAGCAGAGAGGGGTGAAGAGTAGAGAGGAGTTAAGAGTAGAGGAGAGGAAGGACCAGGGAGGAGTGAAGAACAAAGATGGGTGAAGAGCAGTGGGCAGTGAGGAGTAAAGAGGAATGAAGAGAAGAGGGAAAGAAAGAGTAGAGGCGAGTGAAGATCAGAGAGGAGTCTCGGCAAGAGATTTATAGAGCATGTAAGAGTCTAGAACACAGATAAACCGAGAATCATTGTCAGTGACAGATATTTGACTCTCGAAAGAGTCAAAGTGGAGACTGAATTATTGTAATACATAGTATGATTAACATAATCTTATTTGATTTATTCAGTATTGATATTCATTCAGTATTCATAATAATATTGGAACATTTCCAATTCTTATCACTAGAGGCTAGATATACAGCATTTTTTTTCATTACAAACATTCGATATGAAATACAGGCTAAAATGGGATGAACGGTGAAAGCCTCATCGACCATTTCCATGTAACAACTCGTATTAACTCCACAACAACAGCGGAAAAACGAAAAACTCACACTAAAACACAAGCTAGAACTTTTGAAGTTACCAGATTCAGCTCTTCTTTCTCGTGAAGTTTCAACTCAATCCGATTCGCGCCAGGAAATTATTCGAAAACTTTCGGAGTTTTTAAGGCATTGTGTTCCAAAGCGAATTTTTATTTACACAATTATGGAAATGAGCGCTGTCAACTCGAATACAGCATTTTGAAACAAAAAAAAACGGGAGATTTACTCGGAAATTGTTCAGGGTAGTACAGGGTTAGTTTTTAACCATCGGTAGGGAGTAATAAAGGACTACATAAGCAGTAAGAATTGGGCACTCAAACATCTCTTAAGCCTACTAGATTCTCAGATACTGTGTTTCTTAAAAATCACAGAATATTAAAATCCCTATAACTTCTTATTGTCTATGAGACACCTCAGAACAACACGAATGCGAAAATCGGCAGAAAAGGACCTGTCCTAGATCTTTACCACATGAACAAAAATTCTCAGTTTCATAAACAGAAGAAAAAATGCTACGGAAATCAATTGTTAATTTTGTACGGAGAAAGCCAGGAAAAACAAAATATCTCATTCTTTCATTAAGAAATCATTATAATTCTCGAAATCATCCACTGATTTCCATGATATTCAAAACTATGATTGTGAAGATGTGAAAGATGTGAAAGACTGTTTCTGAGCATCTGTTTGGATGATCAAAGTTTGGTGAGGAATTTAAGGGTTTGCAGAATAGAAGTCCAAAGCAGTAATTGCAAGAAGGTCTACAATTGATTCGTATTGCATTGTACCCAGTGCAAATATGAATTAACTTTGAAGCTCACATTGGTGTAGATTACTTCGTTCCATAGGAACTTTTTCATTTCGTCCTCTTGTACGATCCTGTCAGCGCTCACTGAGATTAAAAGTAGAGCGATTCGAGGAATTATAATTAATCTGCATATTCCACACTGAAATTACTAGAATTCTGCATCCATTGTTAGAAGCTGAGCTGAATACCGCCATAACCCCTCTATGAAATTTCGGATAAATCTTTTCGTATAGCCGCGATCGGAGATTATTGAGAAATTTTCTCTTTGAGATATTATTCCGCTCATTTTGGAAGCTGTTATCGATGTCAGATAACAGGGGAGCTTATGGAAATTCTGATTCATGAGTTTTGTTTTAGTATTATTGGGTATGAGTTCAGAGTAACTCGTAAAATACCATCTAGATTTCTAGTTGCAATTTGGCGAATGCGCCATCATGTTCTCATGTTTAGTTTTATTTATAATTGAAAACCTAATACGCTATCCACTGTGGGACATCCTGTATATTCTTCTCTCTATACTTACTGTCCTTGCAGTTTGATCCAAGCTTCATTTTGTCGATTTTGCCGCCAGGATTTCCTTTGTTCCATACTCCGTATCCTACGCTTCAGAAATTATTACACTTTAGGAAAGAAAGTTTTATCCTGAGGCGATCGATGGGCATGAAAGGATTCTGAACGACCTAACTCAACTGGAAAGAAAAGAAATCCACTGTTCTCCTTCCCAGTAGCTCACTCATTCATCAAGGAAATGTGAAATAAGCGGAAAAATTTATCGGGAAAAGTTTTATTCCAAGTTTCGCTCCTTCTTTATAATCCTCATTCCACACATTGTTCAGAATTAGGGTTACTCAGTGCCACTGAGATGATTTTGCAGAATTACTTTTATGCAGTTTCATAACGCTTGACTGCTTAATCAAGGACTATATTGACAGATTCAAATCTAGTCGATTCTCACTGATTATTTCATTCAAGTAAGAGGTTTTGTGTAATTTTGTGTTTCTTCACGAAATATCAATGATTTCAGACAAGGATTGATCTCTTCCATGCTTACAAATTATTCCTTGAAGAAATCATTGATCAGCGACTAGCTTTACAGGTTTGCGTCTTCATGCTGGGACACCTGGTATATATTGAGTAAAAAGGGAGTTGGAATAAGGTGAAAATAGAAAAGTTTTATAATAGAAATTATCTTATTCACTAATAAGAAAATCAGAACATTCTCTTGTTTTCTTCGCTGAAGGTTTTCTCGATCCATTTTTTTTTGCCTTTTATTTTCGTATCAGCTGTTGGAAGCTCGGAAAATTACAATGTTGCCGCGGAACGTCGGCGTCTACGGTAATTGCGATCTATTCCAATATGCGGTCTCATCGAGATGGGAAATGAGCCGAGAAATATTTCGAACAATCCGCATAAAATTTAAATTACTGGAGATGGCTCGGAATTTGGATCAGGAGATGAGGGCGACAAGATAATATAACCGAAAATTACCTATCCGGTTGGAGGAGCGTGAAATTGGAAAATTGTATTAAGTGAAATTGAGTTTTCTATTGAACGGACCGAACTACGAGGCTGGCTTCGATGGAGGAATCATTTTTGAGGTTCTTTCGCATTATCGAAAATAGAATCAAGTCTAGGCTCGATCTTGGAATTCTTCAGATCACATATAATAATTTTTTTTTTGAGTTACATCACTTGGGAAAAAGAAAGATGTAGCTTTTTGTCGCTGTGTTCCCTTATGTTACGTTTTGGAATGCGCGCATTCGCCATTCTGCAACCACATATCCAACATATTGGAGTAGAGATATTGCATAAACTGCACATTTATTGAATTTTTACCTCCAATCTAACTGAAACTTCCTATGCCATGTTCCACGAACATGTACCATGAAAATATACACACAAATATATGAATATTTGATTATTTCGAAAACTCTTCACATTTCCTCGAAGGAAGTCAAGATTACCTGCCAAAAATGATTGTGTTTAGGTCATTTATTCGAGATGAGTTATATTTTCAAGGGGTTCAAGAAATAATTTGTTGCCCATTTAGGTGAAAAATACCACGGAACACAAGTGAAATTCATCATTACATAGAATTTGAGACCGTTTTACCAATACAAAGTTTCACATCGAAGGATTCTATCTGAATAATCATCAAAAATGATTGAGCGGTAATAACATGACTTCCAATTTTGTCAATGTTTGTTCTAGGAAATTCCACCTCACTATAATTATGAACTAACCTAATTCCGCGACTAATATCTAAATATATTTCGCAGAACCTAATGAAACAAACACTTTACCTGCCTGGCCTTGTCGTCTGAGTGCTACAGTGTTGACGATGACAATTTCAATAAATTCAACCACCTCCTTACCCACTTTATAATACAAGCAAAACGTTATTTCTTGGAATTTGCCTGAGTTCGAGATGAAATCGATTCTAATAAGTTCGGAAACTGGGATAACAGCCTACACTTTGGTTATTAAGTCTTTGATCTGACGCCCAAGGAATCGTTATTTGGGAAAATAAATTAACTTCGATAACTTTATAGGTTCCGTACCTTGACAAGCCGTGACTTGAAAGTTTGCAACGATAAGATATTGAAAACATACACTCAGGTACATAATTAATTGTCGTTCAATACCTTTTTTTTTGCTTTATACCATCTTTCATCTCTGATGTAAGAGATAATAAATAGTTAATACATGCATCTTGAAGTTCTTGAATAATACGTACCTAAATAAGATAAGTGGCTAACTTATGCAGAAAGAGAAGTCTCGTGAAGACTCTGATAGCCTTAGGAAGATTGATTTTGGTATTAAACTGACATTGAATATTCGGTTTCCACCAGTTATTAGGATCATATTGACATTCTATTAGAAAAGCACACAGATCCAGCTTCAACCCAAACTTTTCAATTCGATTCTATTAACCAGTTTAATCTAGAACAAAACTGTTCAGAAAATTCATGGAATTATAAATTACAAAAAACCAAAACCTGTATTCAAATCGAACATTACAGAAATAATCATTGAAGCGTTGTGATACACGGAAAAATCAATAAACACCAAATTGGAAATTTTGTTCAATCCCCAACAACATCAATTTGCTTTTTCAATTTGAGAATGGATACTCTTTCAATTCATTTACTCCGTAAATGAATACAATAATGTGTTTATGTATTATTCATATATTATTCGTTTTTGCATCGAATTGAAACAACGGTTCAGAATTTCTGGATCTGACAGCTGCAGATTATGAATAGTCCGCTACCTTGAAAAAAATTCAAATGGAAATCTTTTTACAAATAAAAAAATGGATGAACCAATCGTTTGGTCATACTGCGGCATTTTATACGAAACAGTTCTGTTAGCTTCTTTCCTGTTATCAATGGGCAATTTATGCGCTGATTGGCTTCCAATGGCCCTCATTTAATTTTTGCCTCTCGAATATACATATATGCAAATTTCCGGACGAATTCAAATTCGAATGTCCTTTATGCACGTGCTCGATATGAGGAAGGGTGTTACGAATATGAAATTGATGAGAGTGATTTGTTGTATGGATTTTAATGACTCTAACTGTTATGAAGAGATTGGCATTTAGTGTTATGATACTCAACTCTCATTATACTGATGAAACCACTTTATTGAAATAATTGTTTTCATAGGGCATAAAGTCACTTCCACAGCCTGTATTTAGGGAAAGTTTTTGTTCTATTTACCGACGAATTACCATTACATTCATTCAACTCCATTGTTAGATAAAATTCAGACGAGTTAATGGTAAAAACTGAACTGACTTGACACAAACTGAAAATATTTTAGTTGTTCTTCACAAGATTTTTGCTGACACCCAATTTATTGTTACAGATCATCTCAGTTGTGAGGAAAGCCGCTATGAGGACCCCAAGAAACATGTTCATATTGAATTTGGCCATATCGGATCTCCTGCTGTGTACTATAACAATGCCGTTGACCTTGATGGAAATTCTGACCAAGTATTTTCCCCTGGGGGATAATGAATTCGTTTGTAAGATAATAGGCACTCTGCAAGCGATGAGTACGTTTGTTTCCACGATTTCTATAACTGCGATAGCCCTAGATAGATATCAGGTGAGTGTGGTTAAGAAAACAGTAAAATTTTAGGCATTGAGTGGATTTTCTTGTTAAACAACGTAGTCTATAGCTTGACGTTAGGTTATAGAGTTCTGAAGGACTCCAGGATCTGACCTATTCTTATTAGGTGCTTCCTGAGGTGACACTGCCCTGTAAGGAAACCAGTATGAAGACCTTGTTTAACAGAAGGATCAACTATCGTCACCTAAAATACATTTTACTCGTGATCAACGAAACAGTAAAGAACTCCCAATGTTACTTGTACTAATTGCTTATAATAATCTATCACGGACAATTATTCAACCCTATAAACATCCACTGAATCCATCAACTTGTCATTTGGAGTTTAGCCTACTGAAACACGCAAATTCATATGATAATCGTTGTTTCTTTAATTGCCACATCTACAGTCTTCCACTCGTTCAACCATTTCCGTAGAGGAGAGATTTACGCATCCTGCCAACCCTTGTCAAACCCTTCTGGCTCGATGGAAATCAGGGATTATGTGGCAATCAATCTTACGGCTTTGTTACAAAACGATAAGACTCGAATGTCCATGGGTTATGCTCAATCAGAGCACCGCAATGTGTTCGAATCAATCGTCCTATTTTCAAGCCTAATTTATCCCAATTAACAATGGAGCACTCGATTCTAGTTGGTAGATGTTGGTCCTCCATCAGGGGGTATACATGGTTGATTTGGAAGCAATCAATTAACTCGTATTTGCTGTGATTTCTATTCGAATATTCGTTTGTTCAGTGGATGGTTTGTTCAGTCATAACATTGAGGTATTCAACTTGATGGAGGGTTGTCATAGCGACACAAAAGTCATGGCAGAAAAAACATGTTGGTGACTGACAATGGTAGAATATACGTTCCTGTTGAGCTCTTATGGTCTTATGAATAGACCATAACCATTCATATTGAGAGACTGTTCTAAGCAGAAAACATCTCAAATAAGCATTCTATATCATAAGTTTTCGAGAATTTCTTTTTTTAATTTTCTTTTTCCCAAAAATCATATTTTATTGTCAATCCACCTAAGCAGTGAGTATATAGTTCAATAATATACTCAAAAAGAAGATGTAACGAACAAATCATGTTTAAATTTGTATAAGTACTTACCTACTTGCAGCTTCAAAACAAAGGAAGTCACTTGAAGGTTCGTTAAGACCGAAGTGTTGCACTGAGGTCCATAAAATTTCGGAATTCATAACTAGAAGAGTTGCTCTTTTAGAATATGTACAACATTCGGATCTATGATGATTTTCCTGGAAGTTATGCGACTCGAAAGTTGTCTAGTCAGCTCTTGTTGAAAATCCTCAACTTTACGTTTCATTTTGAGGACCTTCACTCAGGGAAATGCCGTTAGAATGTTCTATCGCTTCAAAAATCCCCAGGAATTATGAGGAGACGTTCAAACTCAATCCGGAAGTTATAGCGAAATAAATTTTTTATGTATAAACCATCTCGTCTCCTATTTGTTGGTAGGACTTCATTATGTGATAAATTTTTCTGAGCACACACTTTTCGTTTCAGGTTATCGTCTATCCCACTAAAGTCAGCCTGCAGATATACGGGGCAGGGGTTGTGCTGCTCCTCATATGGATAGTCGCCCTAATCTTGGCCCTGCCACTTTTCATCTACAAGAAGCTGGAGCACCAGAATATAACCCTGACAGATGACATTGACGGCCTGAATTTCTGTATCGAGAATTGGCCGAACGAACACGGAAGGGCCTATTACTCCATATTCTCCCTAACATTTCTGTATATATTGCCCATCACCATCATAACGGTTAGTTTGTTCTCTCGGGACAGTGGCGTATCAGTAATTTGTGCGAGAACTCCATGAACTTTGATTTGATGATCGCATATGAAGGGCGAGACTTTGACTCGTACAAATATTCTAACAGTAGATGCTTGAGGTCAGAAGAAACACTTTGCTCATTTTTGAAGTGAAAATCGAGTTTTTCGATATCGAATTTTTGTGCTAAGGGGAAGCCTTTGCAATGCTGATTATAAAACCGGAAATCCCAATTGGATCAGACGAATATAACAGGAGATATCGCAGATTGAAAATTGCAATTTTTGAAAAATGCCATTTGCAAGATGAAAATCTGAACGAAGGGAGATAGGCTTCCGAAACTGCTCGCAATAGATTCAGCGTGTTCGAAAACCTATATTTTCATACCAAACTTTCGAATATTTGACACTGTTTAGGAGAAAATAATTTTTTTTGTTTTTCCACTTTTCATTTTCGAGTTGACTTCCAAGAGCTCTCTGGATTACAATTCTCTATTGAATCATCAACTGTTTGATTTTCTAGAATCTTCAAAACAAATTCTATGCACTCCATACCCTAAGACAGTAATAGAACATACTGATTTTCAGACAGAGTAGCAAATATGTCATTTTAGGGGGGTCTAACCCCTTGCTCATTTTTGACCCAAAAAATCGAGATTTTCGAAATCGAGTTTTTATGCTAGGGTGGAAGCTCTGGCAATGCTGATTATAAAACCGGAAATCCCAATTGGATCAGACGAATATAACAGGAGATATCGCAGATTGAAATTTGCAAGTTTTGAAAAATGCCATTTTCAAGATGAAAATCTGAACGAAGGGAGATAGGCTTCCGAAACTGCTCGCAATAGATTCAGCGTGTTCGAAAACCTATATTTTCATACCAAACTTTCGAATATTTGACACTGTTTAGGAGAAAATAATTTTTTTTGTTTTTCCACTTTTCATTTTCGAGTTGACTTCCAAGAGCTCTCTGGATTACAATTCTCTATTGAATCATCAACTGTTTGATTTTCTAGAATCTTCAAAACAAATTCTATGCACTCCATACCCTAAGACAGTAATAGAACATACTGATTTTCAGACAGAGTAGCAAATATGTCATTTTAGGGGGGTCTAACCCCTTGCTCATTTTTGACAGAAAAAATCGAGATTTTCGAAATCGAGTTTTTATGCTAGGGTGGAAGCTCTGGCAATGCTGATTATAAAACCGGAAATCCCAATTGGATCAGACGAATATAACAGGAGATATCGCAGATTGAAAATTGCAATTTTTGAAAAATGCCATTTGCAAGATGAAAATCTGAACGAAGGGAGATAGGCTTCCGAAACTGCTCGCAATAGATTCAGCGTGTTCGAAAACCTATATTTTCATACCAAACTTTCGAATATTTGACACTGTTTAGGAGAAAATAATTTTTTTTGTTTTTCCACATTTCATTTTCGAGTTGACTTCCAGGAGCTCTCTGGATTACAATTCTCTATTGAATCATCAACTGTTTGGTTTTCTAGAATCTTCAAAACAAATTCTATGCACTCCATACCCTAAGACACTAATAGAACATACTGATTTTCAGACAGAGTAGCAAATATGTCATTTTAGGGGGGTCTAACCCCTTTTTCATTTTTGACCCAAAAAATCGAGATTTTCGAAATCGAGTTTTTACGCTAGGGTGGAAGCTCTGGCAATGCTGATTAGAAAACCGGAAATCCCAATCGGATCAGACGAATATAACAGGAGATATCGCAGATTGAAAATTGCAATTTTTGAAAAATGCCATTTGCAAGATGAAAATCTGAACGAAGGGAGATAGGCTTCCGAAACTGCTCGCAATAGATTCAGCGTGTTCGAAAACCTATATTTTCATACCAAACTTTCGAATATTTGACACTGTTTAGGAGAAAATAATTTTTTTTGTTTTTCCACTTTTCATTTTCGAGTGGACTTCCAAGAGCTCTCTGGATTACAATTATCTATTGAATCATCAACTGTTTGATTTTCTAGAATCTTCAAAACAAATTCTATGCACTCCATACCCTAAGACAGTAATAGAACATACTGATTTTCAGACAGAGTAGCAAATATGTCATTTTAGGGGGGTCTAACCCCTTGCTCATTTTTGACCCAAAAAATCGAGATTTTCGAAATCGAGTTTTTATGCTAGGGTGGAAGCTCTGGCAATGCTGATTATAAAACCGTAAATCCCAATTGGATCAGACGAATATAACAGTAGATATCGCAGATTGAAAATTGCAATTTTTGAAAAATGCCATTTTCAAGATGAAAATCTGAACGAAAGGAGATAGGCTTCCGAAACTGCTCGCAATAGATTCAGCATGTTCGAAAACCTATATTTTCATACCAAACTTTCGAATATCGGACACTGTTTAGGAGAAAATAATTTTTTTTGTTTTTCCACTTTTCATTTTCGAGTTGACTTCCAAGAGCTCTCTGGATTACAATTCTCTATTGAATCATCAACTGTTTGGTTTTCTAGAATCTACAAAACAAATTCTATGCAATCCATACCCTAAGACAGTAATAGAACATACTGATTTTCAGACAGAGTAGCAAATATATCATTTTAGGGGGGTCTAACCCCTTGCTCATTTTTGACCCAAAAAATCGAGATTTTCGAAATCGAGTTTTTATGCTAGGGTGGAAGCTCTGGCAATGCTGATTATAAAACCGGAAATCCCAATTGGATCAGACGAATATAACAGGAGATATCGCAGATTGAAAATTGCAATTTTTGAAAAATGCCATTTTCAAGATGAAAATCTGAACGAAGGGAGATAGGCTTCCGAAACTGCTCGCAATAGATTCAGCGTGTTCGTAAACCTATATTTTCATACCAAACTTTCGAATTTCTGACACTGTTTAGGAGAAAATAATTTTTTTTGTTTTTCCACTTTTCATTTTCGAGTTGACTTCCAAGAGCTCTCTGGATTACAATTCTCTATTGAATCATCAACTGTTTGGTTTTCTAGAATCTTCAAAACATATTCTATGCACTCCATATCCTAAGACAGTAATAGAACATCCTGATTTTCAGACAGAGTAGCAAATAGGTCATTTTAGGGGGGTCTAACCCCTTGCTCATTTTTGACCCAAAAAATCGAGATTTTCGAAATCGAGTTTTTGTGCTAGTATGGAAGCTCTGGCAATGCTGATTATAGAACCGGAGATCTCAATTGGATCGGAGGAATATAACAGGAGATATCGCAGATTGAAATTTGCAATTTTTGAAAAATGCCATTTTAACGATGAAAACCTAAATGAAGGGAGTAGGCAATGCTGATTCGAAAGGCAAATATTAAAACATGTGAACGGATGTGGTCCCACACCATTATTCATGCAAAAAAATGAAAAAAACATTATAAGGAGCAACTGGTATTTCTCCAGGTTCGGGAAACCTGCCACGACGCTGTCAGACATTCTTATATTTTCCCCGGTGAACGTTGACAGGAGAAAATGTGTAAAGCTCGCAAGAGCCTGAGAGAGCATTTTCATAACTCAATTACACGCCAACAAACGCTTATGACTCTCGGAAAAAAGCTCCAGGTGTTGCTTGCATCGAGTCGGACTGACAAGGACTTTGTCGGAAAATGTAATAGTGAAAGATCTCCAGGACCTACTTGAAAAAACGTATTAAACTCAATTAGACCCTAGGGAACGAGCTGAAGGAGGCTGGAGATTTTGATTTACGGGAAATAGCGATTCGAGGATTTTCATTTCAATGTTTTCCACGAGGCGTAGGCAGCACACAACATACTTATGTTGTGCTGTTTTCAGAATGTATATCGTTAACGTTGTTGAAGTACGGAATTCTTCGCTGAAGTACTTCTTATTTCGAGTAGTCGTAGGGTTTTTATCCATATCTCGATTTTTTCGAAGAACTGCTCCACTTTATTCATTCGAGCATTTGCGTTTTATAAATGTTTCCAGGTTATGAGATGCAGATAAAAAAAAGCTCCACGAACTTCTGTTCGGATTTTATCTAACTATACTCTATTCACATTTATTTTAGTAGTCGGTTAGCCATGGAAATTTGACACATTTCACTCTGTATTGTACGAAATACTCTAAAAGAACTTCTTTTAGAGTTCAATGCTGTTGGCACATTAACCTGCTTCAAAGAAGACTTCAATGCACGTTCCTTCCAAATATCACAAAATCAGACATGTAAATCACGGCTATTATCAGGCCATAAGACCTGAATCTCTTGGTATCACAAAGCAATAGTCCGCACCTTCCTAAATCGGCAGCGGCATCCTCTGAATACAAACAGCCACTAAAACACGTCCTCAAATATTGAGAAATCCGTGTCGTTTATTTCAGGGGGAACATGGGAAAAAACGATTGAATGCGAATCCTACACGCTCTGTTTTCCGATGATTCCTTTCAAGCTGGGCTTCATAATGCACCACCCTCCCAAAACGAGGTCATCCTTATTGAGTTAGTGCCTACTATTTGCAGACGGAAAGGGTAAGAGCCTAGAGTGGAGAGGGGTTGTCAACAGGATATCTCTGTGGGATGTTTGCTCACCGTTGCTCATAAATTGGGAGAGGGAATTTCGGGAAGTGCGTGGCTTCCTGCAAGTGGGGTATTGTGGAGGACCAGGGTTCTATGAACCAAAATAAAGGGACTTGCTTATCATGAAATACTCAGGAAGCTATCTAAATTTTTCTTCGAATAAAAATGCTGAATTGAAAAGCACTACGAGGATATATTAAGGAATTCTTAGCCTACTGTAGAATCAGAAAAATTTCAATGTCAAAATATTTTATTACTCAACATATTCTCCTTCTTCTTGCTCTGCAAATCAGACCTCCACAGCTTTTATTACCTCCTCGTTGGAAGCAAATTTACGACATTTTAAACTTTTTTTCAGTTGAGGAAAGAGTTGTTAGTCGGATGGAGCCAAATCTGGTGAATAAGGGGGGTGTTCTAGTAATTCAAACCCTAAATCATAAATTTTTTCCATGGCAACATGAGATTTGTGTGCAGGGGCGTTGTCCTGCAAAACAATACACCTTTGGATCGCTTTCCGCGTCTTTTCTCTTTAATTTTTTCCCGTAGAGTGGTCAGTAATGTCGAATAGTGATCTGCGGTTATTGTTCTACCCTTATTCGAAAAATCAATCATGATTACTCCATGGCAATCCCAAAAAACTGAAGCAAGAACTTTTCCAGCAGATTTTTGGACACGAAACTTCTTAGGTCTTGGAGAACCAGAGTGTCGCCATTCCATCGATTGCTGCTTTGTTTCTGGAGAGTAGAAATGTACCCAAGTCTCATCCATAGTAACAAATCGGTTTAAGAAGTTTACATCGTTTTCAAATCTTTCCCGTTCGGTCATCATCTTCAATGGAAAATTTACCCAATCTTGTGTAGGCGTATTATATCCCCGACCTTTTTATTAAGTCCTCATTATTTTATTTTCATATTTCATTTCACATTTTTGACGAGCTTTTTTTATTAAATCCACCCCAAATATTATTTAATTTGTTTTTTTTCATCCTTTCATGAGATCTTATTACTTCCCCTGCTTTTGGAATTTTCGCTGGATATCATCGTATAAATTAAGGACATCTAAAATTAAATAAAAATTTTCCCTAATCAGAAAGCTACGCGTTTCCCGATTTAATATTGGATTTCCTGTAAAACATGCCATGGGTCCAATGGAGATCGCTCTAATTTATGTTGTTCGTACATGGGAAGGGAACGGAGAAATGGATTGATGTCATGAAATACGAACCAAGCTTGTATATTCACATTCTCTTTGATGTAGTACGAGAAGATGCATATTTTCTTTTAGCTGACATTTCAGGCAATATTCCCTCAACCAGATCCGGTTCATTTTTCGCGTACGATGCAGCTCTTTTTCCATTTCCTTACATCACAGATTCAGAATAGGAAGCCGTGGAGACAATATCAGTATATCGTATATTTTTACTCTTCTCGGGGAAATTGGACAAAAACGTGAACTATCCCTATTTCCGCTATCTACTCACAATAGAGCCACATTCGTTTCTGAGTTGCTTCCGTAAACTTATAGTGGAGTCGTGTTTTATAACTTTTTTATTGGCGCATCTCGAGTATGGTCCGATAAAATATCAAATTATTCGGATAGAACTGGAATATATATATTATGGTCTAATCATATTAGATTAAGATCTATTCATATTGCTATTTCTCCAAAAGTTTATAATGGACGGTTGAAAAATTTCATATAGAATTGTACGACCATTACCAAAGATCAAATTCAGTTGAATATAAAGTTGCACACTCTACAGTAGAGATTTTTTGAATAATTTGTCTCTCAAGAAAAAAAGGGCATTGAACAAATTTTCACAATTTTTTTTCTGAAATCTAAACTTTTGAATGAAGAATGCAGGGGAAAAATATCCATATTTCAGTGGTGCTTCCAATCCTTGATAAAAATTGAGATCAATCTTCATCCACAGCTGAGGAGGACCATTTTTCATCATAAAACGTCGTAGATGTCCGCATTATTATCGATTTCCCCTCATCCGGCTTCTTTCTCAGTTTCATTCGTGAAAAAGCCCCGTGGATCTACAACGTATTCATCTTCCACACTCTGCAAAACTGGCCATTGGCTTGGGCAAGGAAGATCATATCATAGAGGGCTGGGATAATGTATGAGATCAAGTGAATATCTTTAAAACGCAAAATAATGATACGTAGGTATAAAGTGATTTATTTATCGTATTTCTCAAATATTCACATTGAACTTTATTCGAAATAAAAAAGCCTTTCAGAACTAGCAAAAATATACTGCGTGCCCCATTTTCATCAAAAATGTACTTGACTAAAAAGTTCGTCTTTTTCAAATTGAATAAGCAGTATGTATACAGGACGAGTCGAAAAAATACTTTAACAGAAGGTTCTCGAGGTGAAAAAAAACACTTTTTCCTTTCACCATTTTTTCCGAATCGCCTCGGTTTGAAAGTTACAGGCTGTTGAAAAACCATAAAAAATGTTATTTTTAGTTCTATCTCACAAACGGTTTTATCGAATGGAATGAATTTCGGAATATAGTTTTTCATTTATTTGATTAATCTTTTTCGAATACAAGATATCACCCACGTTTTCCAGTATTCTCATTAAGACCACTAAGTACCATAAAAATACCAAAAATTCAAAGAACCCAACTCTCGGAACTAAGTTGGACGCTATCTAATGAATATTTGAACGTTTTGTAAGATAAAAGTATCCTTCGTAGTTTCTCGCATAATGCGCCGTTTTCGAGTAATTTGATGTTCAAAATCAAAAAATTTCTTTGATATTCGGAAAATTGGGTACTCTGGCTGAATACGACTCTGTTCGAAAGATCCACAGATTTGGTCTGTCATAGATTGAGCTTGTTATCCTGAAGGGAATTTTGTTTCTCCAGGAATGGCATAGCTCATTATGAAAACTTAAAAAGGCTAACCCCGGTTTTCATAAAGCTTGATTGGGGAATCAACGCTTTATTGACTAACAGACGTCAATTTGTTTTCAACCAATAATTCAGTCGTGATCATTCAGAATATCATTCTCGCATCAAATTATGATGTTCATATGTACATTCAATTATTCTCAATTGCTACTTCTTCAATATATTCAGAAATGAAAAGGTTTCAATTACTTCGTTTTAGAAATCGAGTGACCGTCAAATCGTTGATCAGACAATCAAAGTTTTATGAAACCCGCTGTATATCTTTTTATCAGTGCCGAATCGAAAAAAAGGGTATTGAAAGAAAGTGTTTCTTTTTACCTCAAGAATCTAATGTTAAAATATTTGTACGAGTCGAAGACTCGCCTTGTATATTGTCTCATACTTTATCCTAATCCTGTATATGAGTGAAAACCTGATTACGGTAACTGGTAGTAGTGGTAGTCCATTAATCTCAAATACAGTGAGATATTTTGTATTCGGGCACCAGAGAAAATTCAAAACCCCCTTGAAATTGAAGTTGAATGAAAAAAATTGCCCGTCCATATGGTGATTAAGTCGAAAACAGTTTTTGAAGTCCGTAGGCTCGAAGAAAATCGTTCTTCGATGATTTTTATCCAAGTTACGGACTGCCGAAAACCACCTGAATCTTAATTTCCGTTTCGCAGGTAGTGTACGCCCAGATATCCTACAAACTCCGATACCGCTTCAACCGCGGTTTCACAAACGAGGAGAACCCCCAGAACAACAGACGTCAGTTGCGCGGCAGGAAGCTCCACAAAACCAACCTCCTACTGACCGCCATCTCCCTCGTCTTCTGCATCAGCTGGATGCCCCTGAACCTTTTCAATCTGATAGCCGATCTCCATTCCAACTCCCAAGACATCAACTTCACTTCCCAGAAAATGATAGTGGCCTACGCCATGTGCCATCTGATGGGAATGTCATCCGCCTGTTCGAATCCCGTGCTCTACGGTTGCCTCAACGATAACTTCATGAAGGAGTTCAAGGATATTCTGGGGATAGCCGCCTGCCAGAAGAACAAAGGTGGAGATTCGAACAACAGGCAATCTAAGAGGTCGGTTAAACGTGATGGGAAAGGGGAATTGATGACTGCAGCCACCGACTACCAGCAATGCAACACTGTAAGCACTGAAATGAGTGTTTTGACCAAATGCTAGCTAACTAGTAGACTTGCACTCGCGAAAAAACAGAAGACCCACGAGGTCCTAGTGTGAATAGTGATCGGAGAGAGATATATTTTTCATATTGTTTATCCCGTAGAGCGAATATCTATTGTTTGTTCATATTCTTATAGTTTATTGCATCGAAGAATTTCAAGGACCTAGTGTATCGTTCAGCTAGTATATGAGACATGCACAGAATGAAAACATTGAGCATCCCAAAAATTTCAAAAGTTCTTGTAATGCAATGTCACAAACTAATACAGGCAGTGTTTTCTAAGAAAGCTACATAACCTTGCTAGACATTGTGGCCCCAAAATCAGTCAGTTTTGTTAGGTTTTATTGGAAAATATGAGACAACCTTCAAACATCAATCTCTGCTCTCCATGCAGGATATAATTTTATGAACCTAATTTTTTCGCAACTTTTCACAATAAGGATTAAATTAGAAGCATCTCCAAAGCAGAGCTACTCGATATTACAAGAAATCTTTCTAGGAAAATCCTGACTTCTTGAAGGATTATAATTGTGGGAGTTCCATTCCTTCACTGAATTCCATTCAAAACAATAACTCCATATCGGGATCGACAAATCTTGTTCAAGGTCATACCACGCTGACAATGCCAGGTCCTGCTCGACTCATCTTTTTGGAACAAGATATTTTTCAACTCAACGCGAGATGCGTTTAATCCATGATGAGTTTTGGAACTAAAATGATGTTAAGTTCTGAACAAGACTCAGATGTTTTCTCGTTTGGATTTCTTTTATTCTTTGAAAACTACTGGGAGTTGAAAAAGAACCAAATAATGAAATTGAGAATGGGGTCCCGTTGTTCACTATGTCTTGGGTGGCTTTAATGAAGTTGTAAGTTTGTGAAAGTGTCCAATACCCAAGAAATCGTTTCTAGTAACCTTTCTCTCTTTCATAAAGTTTCATTCATCCTGTCCTGAGAATAAGGATAATCCCCAACAGTCCACTTCCTCCACACCCCTTTCACGATGCAGGGAAGACATTGTAAATATTGTCGGGATGTTAATTACCCATCATCAACAGAGTCTGGTAAACCACTTAACGTGAAGCTTTCATGAAGTTCAGTCTACACTGGGGTTTCTGAACATACAAGTTGTAATAATGAACTCAATCAAATAAGTTGGTTGCTCTTTGCTAGGAACTCCTTTCTAGTTGAATAAATATTCGCTACGTTCATGGATACACTCGCATTCAGCTTTTATGTGTCGTAAGTTTGGAAACCGCCCTTGAGCGTCTGTTTTACTATATAGTTTTCCACTGATGAAGGGTTGATGTTTGAATGTGATGAAGTGAGATGAGATTGAGGCGAAGATCTATGATCTGAGTTTTCTCATTTGAGAGGCACATTACATATAACTTTCTGTATAGAACTTTGGCATTCAATAATTCAATTGTCAGTGGTTCGATTGATGTTACACTATCAAATATTTGTCGAGGTATGCTCCCTTTTAAATTTGACGGACGAAATACAAGCTTTGTTTTCATTTTGTGCATTCTGATCATTCCTGATTTAAACAAATCTCGAATAAATATTTCATTTTCGCGAGCATGTTTAAGGTCCACCCTTCATCAAACCATTTAATCCTTAGGAAACATCAAATCCAACCTTAACATATTCAAATTTAGACGAATAGTTCGAAAACGGATCACGATACGAATGAGATTTTAGTAAACTTAGAGGGTGTGAGCTTTGCATGAAATATTCTGTACATATCGGATGTTCTAAAACGGTGTATTATTTTCAGCACAAACCCAACGCAAACTACTTGTCAATTCCTCGTCAATATATCGAAGAGTCCCCGATGTTATGACCAATCAAGGAATGCCTTGAGTTCGTGCTGACTGACTGTTTTTGTTGTGTGAAATTTACTTGATTTAGAGGATTTTATGTAAGTGGATTTGTATCAGCTATTTTGTAAATAGTTAATATTCTCGTTGTGTTGTCAAATATGTTAACGTGAAATGAGACATTTTCCAGTCATCTACTTCATGCAGTTGTTTAAAAAATGATAGTGTGATGGTTTGGAATTCAAAGAGTTTTACAGACTGCTAGAGGTACAAATTGAAATGAATAAACGAATGAATTCCATGCCATTGATTCATAAATATGGATATTATAAGACTTAATGATTGAATATATTGTTTTTATACGAATCTCTTTTATTCTACCTGAGTTTTATTTCAATAGAAGTTATTTATTCAGCTCAACTCCATTCCATTTCCATTTCCATAGAAGGAAAACAGGAATTCTACAATATATCTGTCCGAAAATACAAAACTCAATTGAATTTTTGTTCCAAAAAGTAAGAAGATGAAAATAAATAAAATAACAACAGGTAAACACAGTATCCACTGCAAAAGAATTCTTTTGGATCTTTTGAGTGGCATTCTTGAACCCACTGTTTCATGTTTTTCAATTCATTCACATCCACACTGCTCACTGAGCTGAAAAATTCATGTAAATGCCACCAGCTTGCACCTTTTTACCCTTGATATTCAAGATAAAATTCCGCTACACTAATACGAGTGGGATTCTGCTGTTGGACAACCTATGTCAATTCGCATATTTTTCATATTTCATCAAGCGAAGCGTTAATATTTCGACATCCTTTCAAACTCATTCCGTATTCAGTGTGAACGAATTCAATAAAAATTTTCAACGATCAATCGATGTGGAAATTCCTCTGAATTGTTTGGAAATTCGATTCATCTAGATATTCAAAGAGTTACACTTCGCTGAACTGAAAAGGGAATTCGTTTGTTTATCCAGTAGCGTGAAGATGAAGATCTGATAAGTAAATCAACTTCATTCGGTATTTTTACTGATTGTTGGATAAGCAAATTGACGAACTGAATTTAAACTGGCTGAGTGGAAGCTTCTGTTCAGTGTCTCTGATAAGGTCGACATGGGGAAACACACGGAGTTTCAGAGTTTTTTAACCGTCATCAGGGTCAGCACGATCTCTTGCGCGGTCCCACTGGGACTTTGGAAGATGCTGGATTTCAAGTATCAAATAATCTACAAAGTAATGGCTATCATCACGTCAGTGTTCTTCGTGTTTTGTTTCATTGTAACCCTGTATACAGATGGCCATATGTACGCCGCTTTGGATTTGGATTTGATACTGTATAAATACTCGCACGACTTCACATCCAACGCGTTTTCACTCTACTCTTTCTACGTCATTTTATGGTGTTTTCTCTTATTTCATCAAGAGGAATGGAAAAAATTATTCAGGATTTTCAGTTGGAACTTGAAAGGAACCTCGAAAATCTCTACGATTGTGAAGGTATTTCTATACGCTTGCCCTTTCAAAATACTACTAGAAACCACAGATGTCTACCTTCAGTATCACTGGAAAAGAAAGAAATTCTTGAAGACTATCAAGTACAGTTTCCTCATTATATTCAGGCAACTGTTTAAGTTCAGCGTTAATTGGAACAAGTTCGTGCTTGCCTTCATAATCATCACAGGGTTGAATATTTTTCGGAGCCATCTCAGAATACTGATAAAGTCGGTTGATAACATGAGGAAAAAGCACTTTGTGTACTGTGGAGCTGGTACCTTGTATGCGGTATACACTAAGCGACAAATGGAAAAGATGCAGTTGATTGCAGATTCCTATAGGAAGCTCTCTGAGGGCGTTGCTTGTTTTAACAGGATATTTGGAAAGTCCTTATTTTTATTCACAACAGCCACTAGTGTGGTGATGGTAACAACGTTGCATTGTTTGATAATTAAGAGCTCGTATTCTACCTACAGAAATATCTTTTTTGTATCTTCGCCTTTAATTGATTGTGTGGTGAGTATAAAATGATTGATTTTGATCTATTGGTAGTCGAATTTTCTTGGATGAAATTTGCCACTCAGTTCTTCCATACTATTTGATAATGGAATAGTTTTTCATCGAGAAACTGTAATTGACAGATCAGATTATGTGGCCATATTCAGGGGTGAAAAGTAGGTCGTCTTAATTTTTCAGATTTTAATATTCATCATACTGATTTGCGATCACCTCAGCGAAGAAAATTCTGAGTTCCTTCAAAGTTGTTGGAAGTTACAAGAGTTACAAGTTTTCTACTATAAGAGAGAAGATCCCATCCTGAGAAAACTGATAAGAGAAACCAGAAGAAATACGATTCGTATTAGTGTTGGGGGGTTCTTTTGGATCGATAGAAGCTTGATTTTGGGAATTTTGAGTGCAGTTACAACGTATCTTATATTGTTGCTGCAACTGAAAAGAGAACCAAATAGTTGAATTCAGTTTATTTCTGAACATATTTTTTTGGATGTTTAATGATCATGAAATAAAAGGCATCAAATCTATTTGAGAGTGCAATTATTACGTTTCCATTTCCAAATCAGTTAATTATGTATGTTTCCATATTGAAGGACAGCAAATAAGCAAAAACAAAAACCTGAAGGTGAGTTTTTCTAATTAAAAATATTTTTCCAGATAAGATCTTCTTCTTGTTTCCTTGTTATCGGAAATTCCGATAACTAAAAAAGGCTTGGAAAATCCGTAACTCACCTAGTAATTTTTCCTTCAGAATAACTATATTTGGTTCGTTTTCTATCCAAGCAAAAACAGAGCTTGAGCCCCCAAATCCTCCAAATTCCTTTGTGTAGAATTCACGACCAAATAATATTCGACCTAGAAATGTATAAATCTGCACACTTTTATATCTTCTAGTTCGTATTATACCGCTATTATTCAAATAAATACGAATTAATTCAAATCCCATAGAAGGACACATGCTCGAATGCATATTTCGTATTTAAATGATTTTTTTCAATGTGTTGCTTAGCAGAAGCTAACTGTTCCCACAGTTTATAACCTTTACTTCGAAACTTCATATCAATAATGAAATGACCTGGAGGTGAATGAAAAGAAGAGGGTCATAATGAATTTTTCAATCACTATAAGTCCTTCGTTAGCATAAAAAGTGTAGCACTTTTTCTACACTCGTAGAGTGAAGATAAACTACACCTCCTCTACATTGGTGTAAATTCAATCAGTAAACGAATAATAAAATCGAGTGTAGAAAAGTGCTACACTTTTTATGCAAACGAAAGGACCTTATAATTCTGAGTATTTATTGATTAAACGCTTGAAAAATTAGGACTTTTCAAGATATGGAGGATTTCATTCAAACAGTGAAATCTTTTTCTCAAGAAAAAGTTGTCATATGAACATATTTTACGAGTTCTTCTTCGAATTTAGGGCGACTGCTAAAAGTGAATTGCAAAGCCTATATAAGAAACTTTCCAATTCCATTCCGGATCTTCTTGAAATCCGAGTGCAGGGTTCTGAGTATTCTGAGATGAAGAGAAAGTTGCCAAGGTCAGAATTTATGTTAATATTACCTACAAATATTATGGATATCCCAGTAAATGATTTCTGTGGACCAATTCACCGTTATAAGCTTACTTTCCACAGAATCCCACTCGGTCTGATCGACGAGTTGATCTTCATTAATTGAAACATCAGCAAAAACCGTTGACGAGTTCAATTTGTTTGTTTGTTCGGTATTGAGATTCGTTTCTCAGGTGGTTTTAAGCGTTATCTTGGAACAAATCTACTTTGTTTGAAGACAATCTTTAGCAATGACCATTCTTATTGAAGTATAAGTTCAGGAAAGAGGCCAGATTCATTGTTCGAGAAATTTGATTGGAAATGAGACTTTTTTACAGCTAATACATCTACCTGCACTTCGCTGTTTATCGAAAGGAGTCGATATAAAATGGAGAGTAAAAAACCATTACAACTTTTAATTCCTCTTAACACACTCATTCATCAACACGCTATACGAAGGAAGTTGAAATTCCTTTATTGATGCCAAGCCAAAAAACCAGAGCAATCTTGGGCGAAAATCATTAGGCTCTATTATTTTCACTTCTCGAAAACTTTCGGCTTGTTACAAGTTAGAAATTGAATTTGCTGTTTTCCTAATTACGTTCATTTTAGGGGACAGTGCACAAGCAGAAAGCGCCAAATTGTATCAAGTTTATTGCGGGTAGAGCCGTAGACTGTGACTTTAATAATTAAATTGGTATGTCTCCAACAAATCTCATAATTTTGGTCTGATCCTGTTTAGCTAGATGAAACAATCCAACGTACAATGAGATATGTATACATTATAAGTTGTAATTATTTCTGAATGTAAATCAACCAGTTGTAATCGGTTTGATCAGAACAAATGTGACAGAAGCCTATCTGTAATATTGTCAGTGTTATTTCGTTCTTCTATGCCGCTATAAATGGGATGTCAGTTTATTGAATCAGAAAATCTCAGGAATAAATTGTTGTGAATTAGGTAACTTCAAAATATTCATATCATTTTGTATTTTTACTGTATACTCAATACTCATGGCTAAATATGTCACTCTAAATGCCTCAAAAGACCTCCCAATATACAGGGACGGCTGTGATAAGATGCTTTTCCTCGATACTTATTTAGTATTTTGTGGAAATGCTCGAGCAGGTCCATTTTTAATTAAAATTATGCAACCTCTCATGAATTCATGAGGATATTGTCATGTACCCTCTCTGGGGGTGGAGATCGTGTAGTTTTCCCTTTGAGAGCATCCAAATCGAATGTATCGTATCTACGCATACGAAGGTAAGTAAATCTACTTGTTTACCAGAAGTTGTAAGCAAACGACAGCATTCAGTGAAGCTTATAGGCATCTGTTAACGAATGCTGCCATCTATTCAAGATAATCTCTACCAAAAAATGAAATGTCACCCTTATTTCTCGTTATACACCTCCTGTAACTATGAATTTAGCGACACTAACACCGCTTTTGTATTTGGTTGATTTTCCCTTAATAAGTCACGGATATTTGTAAACAAAGGATGTCATTAACGTTGGTACAGTATTCCTATTATCGAATGTTGCACTGCAATGATGCAGAAGGGATGGAATTAACACCTGTATATACATGGATTCCATGAATTCAAATCCAGAAAGTAATTTGAATCTCATTACCAACACGTTCGCAACCCTATATTTTACGTATAAACAACGATCCATCATTAGATCACGTTTGCCTTGTTTGTGCCAAAACAAGTATCGAATTTTGTTCACAGCCATCCAAGATTCCCTGAAAAACTTTTCATCCGATAATTCCAATAAGAAAAATCCATTCCTGAGATTACTGAAATAGGTGTGGCATAATCCAATATTTTTTTATGTCGATATCGATAGCCTACAAACCATTATCCTATTCGATAAGGTAATGAAGTACTTCCCATATATTATAAACCACAAAATGAGATATGGTAAATATAATAATAGGCACTTTGACAATTTGTATTTCGAACATATGATGGATAATGAAATGACGTTTTTTGGACATCCTGTATCATTTACTGTTTGAGTAGAGCGTCACTCAAAAATTATTCTATGAATATCCACGACATTTTTAACATTTTCATCCACAACTATTTTTTTAAAAGCTCCCAAGAGAAAATTCGAAAATTTTCGACAGCTATTTCGTTGAAAACTTTTCTTTCTACATGAATTGAAAGATGAATGATCATGAAGTGATTTTATGAAGGTACACTTTCCTCATTTTATTGGAGTATTCGATTAATCCTGCTTTGAAATGCATGATTTCTGAAATATGCGAAATATTTGTATGGTGAGAATGATTTAGAACACCAACCCTTGAAGAATAAACAAAAACAGCTCAAGACTTGAGCATAGGGTAATCAGGTTGTTGTAAAAGTATAAAAGTGCCTGGTGAGAAGATATAATTTAATGCAAGTGAAAAACAGCATTAACTTCCTCAACAGTTCTTCTCCTGTTGCAAGGAGTGATTGTTCGCAATTGGAAATACATTACTCACAAGGGTAAATTCAATTGCAGCTTGGGGAGAAGGCAAAAAAGCCTGTTGCGTTTAGATTGATGTAAGAGAATTGTTGGTCGTTGGGTAGCTGGTCAATATTGATTTTGTGAGGAAGTGAGAGGTTCAGGATATAGGGAAAAAGGGAAAATTACCAAGAAGTGTTTTATAAAAGATCTTCCCACTCAGAAACATTTCAATTTCAATTATTGATTCACGACTAAGTGTGACCAAAAATATTTTTGTAATTTCTAACGTTGGGATAAATTATGAACTGCCCTTATACTGCAAGATGCGTTTGGTAATTATTTTCGTCTTCAGCTAGATCAAGATCAGCGTCAAACAATCTCAATTTCCACAAAAATTCACTTTCCAATGCAATTCGATTTTCACCATCGCCAGCAAGTCGGGTAGGGTATAAGGCCGTTCTCTGACATCAAGAAAGCTGCAGACCAATAGCATAATAACTTCCCGAACCAATGTTGACGACCGACAACTACCAAGACTGGGCAGCTCAAAGTTGCGGACCAGTGACCTGCTGGCCTGAATACCTGGTGTCCATGCAAGAACACACAGTGCTTCCTCGACGTCGATATCAGCTCATAACCACCTCTAGGAGTCAGTGTACTCCGCCGAAAGAATCGTGAAAGTCGTCCTCAAGTTCGGCTATCGACAAGCGACTGTGCACGTGCTTGGGCTCGTCCATATATTTTTCTTTCTTCCGGTTAACGTTTCCATAGTGTTTGGACCGGATTAGGCCGTATTTATGGTTTTTATTTCTGGACTCTGGACCGAAGACAAGCCGGGATATCACTTTGTGCAAGGTTAGTGAAACACTTGTTAAGTCTAGCAGACTCTGTGGACCGGTGACCTTGTAATGGGCCATGTTATTATGACCATGGATCTTTGGGAACGCAACAATAATCTAGAAGTTCATTCGAGATGGATTTTTTATACTGTTGTTGTTTTATAATTGTTCGTGGTTTGCTATTCGAAGGAGAATTGTAGGTTGAAATGCTTCACTTTGAAGTATCACGCAGATAAACCTGTATTAAGCACGCAATGTACACTTAATCTAAGTGTTCGAGAAACAAGTCAAAAAAGAACTATTATACGTAAGAATCCACTCTATATGAATGCCTCAACGTAACAATATTATTATATTGTAAATCCATCAATGAGATACGTTCAAATTATGGAGAAAATTGGCAGGTGTTCATTACAGAAGATGGAAAAATTTTTCAAAAACCTTTGAGGTTGTAAAGGATCAAATTTTCCTTACTGGAACTCCAGCAGATGTGGATTTTTCTAGGTGAGGAACTGTATAAATGATAACGTCTAGTCAGAGTCAATCAACTTTTGGTGTGAACTTGTACATCAATAACCAATACTTCAAGGATAACAGTTAAGAATGAGCATTAAAAACGAATAGAGTTCCAATTGAGTCGATGCCAAAGGCTTTGAATAATTGGTACCAACACAAAACATCAGAATGTGGTAAAAAAACATAATTTTTTAAGGACTTGATATGAACTTCAATCGGTAGAAACCGGTTTTTTTGGTGTCTGAAAGAAGGACGTTACATTGGAGGAGCTTCGGTAAAATCTACTTTTCTTTGTTTGTTGATTTCTTCGGAATTGGCTACTAAGTCTGTCTGATCCAACATTTCCCCAAGAGTACACAGGCCAATGAATTGAGGTGTACAAGCTGACTCAACCTCTGCTTATTTATTGCCATTGGTTTGAAGACAAATTATAGACATCGGAATTCCTTTGCTGTAACATGTACAGAAAAACTAAGAATTAGCCGAAGAACTTTGAGAGTGGTCTATTCCCAATCTTTTCAACGAAGTTTTTCTTCACTACAAAAGTGAAAGTTATTTTTTGACAAGGAATCACCCTTTAAATTTTTCGCTTTTCATTTACACCCTGTGAGGGATCTTCTTACTTTCCTCAAAAGAGAGAGAGAAAATAGATGAATTATATACCCTTATTGGAAACAAAAACGAATCTGTATTATTCTGTTCGAACCATACAAATCATATCAAGTTCTTCAAGGATTTTGGATGATACTCAATACCGAAACAACAAACTCAATCAGAGATAAACATATCCTGAATATCTAATAGTACGCTAAATAGAATTATACGAAGCTTGTTGAATATTCAAGGGATCATTTACCATTCGAAACTCCTTGCCTCTCAGCAATTCGCCTGGGAAGGTCTAAGGTATCATCCAGCTTGAAATAATAACCCTGCTCCATTCGATCAGTCGTTGAACCCTTAGGCGTGGGGTTCAAGAATTCACAATGTGATATCACTAATGACGGATTACCTCGCTTATCCATGATTTCCCATAATTTTTCTATATGTCAAGCAAAACTAATTAAATTCAAGGTATACTGACCCTAACGCTGACGCTTCATCTCCAAAATTTTGATAAGTGTACGAAAGAGATCAATATGATAATAGAATGATCAAGCCTCATCATCATTTGACCTCATCAGAGCAACATAGCATTTTTCTCCGATGGAGAACGTTTGGAATTGATGGAACCTTATTCATTCAATATTGGCAAGCGCTACTGAGTACTATACATTTACCCAGATCAATATGGTTTGATTGTTTAGTAGGAAAAGCTTACGCTACCTGCTATTCTACTCTCTTCTAGGTTGGATTGAGTGCAAACAATAGCTTGATATTCACGTCGTTTTACGTATTTATGAAGTCGATTGATATGACTTTTTGGATCGTATTTATAGCGGAAGTAATAGAATGCTTGGAACCTGGGTGGAACACCCCTCGAATTTTTTAAGTTACTTAATTTGGAGAAGTGAAATGGTGCTGAGTTCATGTAAAATTCAGCGTATTTTTCGAACTGAGTACCAAGCTATTCAATGGAAATTGATTCACTGAATTTCCGGTGTTTTGAGATGTTATGACGAATTTAACGTCCTCATTTATTTTATGATCAGAAGAAGCTCTTAAAGTTTCTCACTTTTGACTGGGACTCGTTGTGGAATGGATTGAAAGGCTTTTACCTTAAATGCTTTCCTTAATTAATTAAGTTGATGTGAGGTTTCCGTATATTTGTGATTTCGGGGAAAGCAGTTGAAGCAGGTTCAATTCTAGTTTATAAAAGCTGTAAATGAGATGTCGACAAACTTCTTGAGCATAGTGCTACCAATTTCTCATGTGATACATATATATTCTAATGTTGAATGGGGAGAAAGATAGAAGTTTATGTTACAACTATGCCATCAGTGATTGTGCACTTGAATCAATGACAATCTATACAGCTCCTGGATTTCGAATACCTGAAAAATTCTAGTAAACAGCACAAAACCTTGGTTTTAGGACAAAACGATGGAAGACTCTCTATTTAAATGATTGAAAATTGAAATTTCTTCCATAAAGGAAAAATTGGAATAAATTTATAACCGCATTTAAAATGACGGCAACAACATAATGTAGAAACTATGTGATTTGTATAAGAGTACTCCGGAAAATATATAATGAATAGGTATATTCTCTAATCTCTGAATATCGTGTATATAAAAACAGTGTCTGGTAGAAAATCACATTGTTTCATTCTGATTCACCTTTCAAACATTTGATTCAAACCCAGGATCTCTGTCTCGAATACTCGTAATGAAGAAAGTTTCAATCGTTAAATATCGACCAGGGTCATTTTTTTTATTGGAAGAAAACTATTCTCCTCCCTTAAGGATTTCGACGAATCTTTCTCAAAAGTAATTAAAACTTCAGGAACGAATTTGAAACAAAGAGGCACCATTCCACTCATGACCAAGTTAAATGTAGGTTTAGTTTCACCTTTTTATTTTTCTGATTTTCTAAGCTTCAATAGTAAGCTTGATATTATATGAAGATTTAGATTGTGACCATCTATTCCATCATCAAATGTGCTCTAAGTACTGAGTAGCTTGTATGTAATATGTAAATGCAGGTTTTCACGGTTCATAAGCACTCATTTTAGTAATTATATCTTTGGATCGAACAAAATTGGAAACATTCCACCATAACATATATTTTTCACGACAGGATACTTCAAAGAACAAAGCCTGAGACGAGCATAGAATTAAAATTAGTTTTCAGTGGTAAATATCAAACAGGGACAATCAATTCCATACCTCGAACACTCAAAGAGTGTTCGTTGTGTCTTTCCGGATCAATGGTTAACACATTCTTCACATAATTCTTCTGGTTTCAATTCTGAATGATGAGTGATGTAGATTACTGCAATACATTTGAACCAGGATGGATATTCACAGTGAATTTGGTTGTTTTCAACGATCATAGATTTCTTACAGAACAATGAAACACCAAATTACTCTCACTACACCATATTTCATAAACATCTTTCCCAATAACGCTTTTTCTGGTAGTGAAATTAAAACTCGTCCACATACATCAATTTTTGTGTTATTATGAACGTGAACGTTTTCAATTGCCCTTACTTGAATGCATCAAATCAAATCTGATGATTAACTCCACCTATCTAGGGTAATCTGTTAAATTGTCCATTTTACAAGCCCTAGACTAGATCAACTCATTAAAGAGAGATATGCGGTGAAAACTCAGATTTCATCTCGTTTAATGAGAGCGCTAAAGTATCAAGCCTTACTGTGCTCCTGCTTATGCACAATTATACTAAGTAGCAATAACCATTAAGATTCATTTTATATCTTGCATCCGTCCAATTTGGTATGCACGATGTTCATTCACTAGGTACTGAAGTATATACGAGATAAAGCAATTACAAATGAAGCTACTCAATTCGGTGATTTGTTATATGAAATAACGTGTAAGTCCTCAGGAGTGAATAATTAGAAGAGATTGTTCTGGATAAGCCTCAGGATATGAAATTTTTTAATACAGTCTCTCGTAAATTGATAAAAATTAATAACCAAACTGAAAATAATAGTGTCAAAACATTCCTAACAAGCGTAGTGGCTGATATTGGGTTCAACAGCACCTTAAACTTAATGCTCAAAACAAAGAAATATTTTAAAGTATGCAGATATCTCCGAAACCAGAATAGTGAAAATGAAGAACAATCGTGTGAAATTTGGGAAGTTTTCGTGGCTTCATTGTACTCGCACTCCCTGTAGTGTACATTCTTTCCCAAGCTTTCAGCAATTGGATGCAAAATTAATTAGCATTGAACAAATTACGAGGATTTAATTAGAGGGGTCTTGACTTTGCATCTGATTCCTTTCCCTTTGCAAACTTTCTCTCGTGGCCGAAGAAGTTTTCCCATTAACTTTTCACTCCTTCTTTCCCTTGACTTGATTCTAATTCACGTTCGTTATTTTGTTGGAAAAACGAAAATGAATAAATATGAATCTTTTTGAGAAAACATCAGGATTCGTGATTACATGAATAAAGATGGAAAGATTAGATTATTTTAATAACTTCATAGGAGTAGTGAATATGTCCAATAACAAAGATGAGAAAAGTTTCATCTCTAGGATCAATCTGAATTTCGGGATAGATATCTTCGAATTATCATCACTTTTTTCGAGGAAATGGACTTCCATCAAACGTAAATAATAATGCTGTAATACACAGTTATGTGAACGGATTTGTGGATAAAGTAACTCAACCACAACCATATACTTAGTTACACATATATGCATTCGCAAAACAGTAATAACTTTGTCAACCGACTGAAAATTGAAGAGACAATTTAACCCAACATGCAAACTAGCTCAGGTAAATAATTTGGTTTTTACCATTGACTTGAGTGGTCTAAAGTCGTTTCGGTACAAAGAGGCTAATGAATATAGGTTATAATGAACATATAGCGGTCAAAAAGTTAGTGGGTAACAAAAAGAGTTTTCTTACAGTTCGATTGGTTTATCGAAAAAATAGTTCATGTCAATTTGGACATGAGAAAAATTGCTGCAAAATGGATCCCCAAATGTTTGAATGTTGACCAAAAGCTTGCAAGGGTAGAAGCATGGCGTTCGATCTGTGCTCGATTTGAAAACGATGTAGACTTCTTAAACGGAATTGTTACTATGGATGAGACTTGGGTACATTTCTACGATCCAGAAACGAAGCAACAATCGATGGAATGGCAACACTCTGGTTCTCCAAGACCTAATAAGTTTCGTGTCCAAAAATCTGCTGGATAAGTTCTTGCTTCAGTTTTTTGGGATTGCCACGGAGTAATCATGATTGATTTTTTGGATAAGGGTAGAACAATAAACGGAGATCACTATTCGACATTACTGACCACTCTACGGGAAAAAATTAAAGAGAAAAGACGCGGAAGCTATCCAAAGGTGTTTTGTTTTTGCAGGACAACGCCCCTGCACACAAATCTCATGTTGCCATGCAAAAAATTTGTGATTTTGGGTTTGAATTACTAAAACACTGCCCTTATTCACCAGATTTGGCTCCATCCAACTAACATCTCTTTCCTCAACTGAAAAAAGGTCGAAAATTTTTTCCAACGAGGAGGTAATAAAAGCTGTTGAAGTCTGGTTTACAGAGCAAGAAGAAACATCTTTTTTGAAAGGTCTAGAGACGTTGCAGGCTCCCTGTAATAAATGTATCCAATTAAGAGGAGAATATGTTGAGTAATAAAATATTTTGACATTGAAATTTTGTTTGGTTCTATAGTAGGCTAAGAATTTTTCAATATATCCTCGTATTCGTCATTCAGGTACAGACAAATAATAATGCTTTGGATCTCATGAAGAGAATCCAACATTACAACATAAACATCGAAATTTTCTTAATTCTCTCACTTCATTTACTGATTAGTTGAGATTTTTTCAAATATATAGGAGTATATAGGTGATATTTTGCCCACATCTGCCTGCTCAAATTTCACCCCTCAGCAAAACACAGTATTGACTCTGAAAGAGAGCAAGCCTGTCTCCACGTTTTTCATTAACATACACTACACATAAAAGAAACATCCTATCAAAGTGGAGCATGTACCTGATGCGCCCTGAATAGAACTTCTGCCAACACCTGCGGAATATTCATTCATTCAAGTTTGTATTCACAGCTCGAACAAAGTGGCTGACACACATAGGAGTGACTGTTTGAAGTCCCCAACTTGAGAAAGGAGCTACGCCGTTTTTAACTCCCAGAGCCGCCAACAATTGCAACTCTGGATCTATTTATTCAAATTAATACTCAAGAGATTTCAGGAAACTGTTAAGCGCCAAATTCAATCTGGATAAAATTCGATGAAAATGTGCAGCGCAGTTGCTTTGAGGATTTAGGTAGTTGGGGAAAGGGTGGATCTTGGGGGTAATTAACAGTTTCTCCCGAAGCTTGCAGTTCGAGAATTTAAAGTAAATAAATATCGGAGGTTTTATGAGGTTGAAGAGAGGAGGGAGATTCCTGTTGATATTAAAGAGAATCTTGTACAGGGACTAAATTTTTCGTGAAATTATATTCATTTTTCGGTGAACTATAAAATGCCAGTTCACTCACCTGAAGATGCTATTGTGATAGCGAAACAGGTGTCGTGGTTGACCAATTCATGTGTAATTTATTCTGTTTTTAATTTTCTATTTGAATTCAATGGGGTGTTTTCTTCATTTCCAGATATCTAATGGCATGTTCCTCCTAACATGGAAGAAATATTTAAACCAATCCGAGGTGTCCTTCTTATGATATGCGTGACCTGCTGCTTCACATCGATAAGAACCTGCACCTCTGGACCTCAACATGATCTTCAAGAATCCTCTTTGCACAGGGACCTGAAAGGCTACATCGACAAAGTCTTCAGTATAGATGATTACTACATAATGCCTGGAGTTAGCATAGAAAAAGCTTCAAACGATACAGACACAGAGAAGGTGGATGTTTCTTGCGAAACTCAACGTAAAGGACGATCGTTGCAGGATTATTTGGAGGAGAGGTTGGATCAATATACTAAAACACACGTCTTGTCTGTAAGGATGCCTCAAACAGCTAGACTATTCTTTGCACGTAAGTGGGTCTTTGTCGATATGCATCTAATGATTAGTTGCACACATCTAATATTGGTTGAATGATGAATATACAGGGTGAGTCTTTGACACGTACAAATATTTCAATAATAGATTCTTGAGGTCAAGAGAAACACTTTTTCCTTTACCGTTTTTTCTGAATCGGTACCATAAAAATACCAAAAATTCAAATAATCCAACTCTCAAAACTAAGTTGGATGGAATATTTGAACGTTTTGTAAAATGAAAGTATTCTTTATAATTTCTCGTATAATGCGCCGTTTTCGAGTAATTTGATGTTCAAAAATTAAAAAGAATCACACACGGATGTGTAGTGTTACAGATTTAGCTAGTTATTCTGAAAGTAATTTTGTTTTTTCAGCAGTGGCACAGCTCATTATGAAAATTTAAAATGGCTATATCTTTTTCTCAGGGTCGAATCAGAAAAAGTGGTATAGGAAAACAGTGTTTCTTTTGACCTCAAGAAACTACTGTTAAAATATTTGTACGAGTCCAAGACTCACCCTGTATACTCGTCTCATCAAGTATTTGTGTATTCGATATAATTCTACCGAATCATTGATTGCGAACAATCCTCAGTGATAATGCATTTCGATAAAATTGTTCTTGCTTCATTGTTAATGCAAAACCACCATATTGTTAAGTAGGTATATGTATATTCAAAAAACAAGGTAACCTAGTTGTTTGGAGTCCACCTTGTTTAAGGTTTTGACTCCTCTTTTTAACGCTCAATTTGAATTGAGTAAAATTTACCTGCAGATGAACGTTCGGGGAATGTAAATGGAAAATTTTTTTAATCTTCTTTCGGAAGATGAGCTCGTTTGAAAGTGACCCAGATGAGTAATCGCGCTTGACACGAATTCATCAACTATTTGTACGAATTAATCTGCACTCGGATAGGTGTAAACATACCGTAGATATCAATTAACATCGAATGTCAATTATACAAGTGGAAAGACGAGAATGAGTTGAGTGCTTGTCATCAGTTCTCAGTTGACCAACAGCAAGTCATTTCATTTTTTATTGAAAGAAGCATCCAGACTTGATTTTTTGTTAAAAAAATTCTAGTGTCAGAATACTTTCAGCGAATAAAACAGTTTTTATCGGTAAAAACAAGATTCTTCTACGTGCAGGTAATATTTTGAGCGTATACCTTACTCTAATCAGTATTCACTACTGTGATAATGTAGCAAAAGTAGTTTTTGCCTACTAGACATTCCATTCTTCCCATATGGATACTCAATTCTTTAAATTCCACCCTGTAGAGGGAAAACCAATAACCAATAATCAAAGCTCAAAAGCCAACGAAAACAGCATTCAATCCCAATCATGAAGAGGACCTTTCCAATACCGGTGCAGCAATTTGTTACCTCCTGTCTACACTTTCTTCAAAGTCAAATAAATCAGTGTGGAACAAATTTCCCAACGTGAATCCCATGTGCTTGATGACATTTGAATAAATATTGGGGTATGCATTGAGAGGATTTATTGCCTTCGGTTTTGAACATGCCAAACTTGCGGTGTTTGTGGGATCGATCAGACAAATATGAAAAATATATGAGTTTTGTGGCAGAGGTTACAACCCAAAGGGTTACTAGATATTTGGATGGTCAAATGAAAGAGGGAATGAAACGCATGTTTCGTTTATTAGAACCTCTGGATTTTTTTTCCGAAATATCTCCTTATGTTGAACATTATACGAGGATGTATTGATATCTAGTTAGCCTAGACAAGTTGCATGCATAAAAAAATATTGCGTTACCATAGCAACGAACAATAACCATTAGAAGTGTCAGTGTGAAGTTTGAGGTCAAAAAAGTAAATCAGAGTTACGCAATAAATTAAAAGAAAATCGAAAAATTGGAGTATCGAGCCATCATCAAGCACCTGTATTTAAAAGGGTTAATAGGTAAGCAGATTTACGAAGATATGCTTTATATCCTTGGTGATCAATGTCCTTCGAATGCGACCGTGAAAAATTGGACTGCAAGCTTCAAAAGAGGTAAATTTTCCATTGAAGTTGATGACCGATTAGGAAGGCCAGTTTCTGTGTAAGTCCACGATAATATCGATGCAGTTCATGACATGATTTCATCAGACCGTCGATTTGGGCTAAAACTGATATCTGAAGCACTGAAAATTTCTTACGAACGCGTTCATCATATAGTTCACGTCAATTTGGACATGAGAAAAATTGCTGCAAAATGGATCCCCAAATGTTTGAATGTTGACCAGAAGCGTGAAACAGCAGAGGCATCGCGTTCGATCTGTGCTCGATTTGAAAACGATGTAGACGTGAATTCGGTTTAAGAAAACCGAATTCTTACTATGGATGAGACTTGAGTAGATTTCTACGAACCAGAAGCAAAGAAACAATCGATGGAATGGCGACACTCTGGTTCCCCACGACCTAAAGAAGTTTCGTGTCCAAAAATCTGTTGGAAAAGTTCTTGCTTCAGTTTTTTGGGCTTGCCATGGAGTAATCATGATTAATTTTTTGGATGAAAGTAGAACAATAACCAGAGATTACTATTCGACATTACTGACCACCCTACGGAAAAAAAACCAAAGAGAAAACACGCGAAAAGCTGTCCAGAGGTGTTTTGTTTTTGCAGGACAACGCATCTGCACACAAATCTCATGTTGCCATGCAAAAATTCGTGATTTAGGTTTTAAATTACTAGAATATCCCCTTAATTCACCAGATTTGGCTCCATCCGACTATCATCTCTTTCCTCAACTGAAAAAATGGTTTGAGAGGTCGTAAATTTTCTTCCAACGAGGAGGTAATAAAAGCTGTGGTGGTCTGGTCTGCAGAGCAAGAAGAAACATCATTTTTGAAAGGTCTAGAAACGTTGCAGGTTCGCTGTAATAAATGTTTCCAATTAAGAGGAGAATATGTTGAGTAATAAAATATTTTGACTTTAAAATTTTGTTTGGTTTTATAGTAGGATAAGAATTTTTCAATAGATCCTCGTAAAACATGAAGAGTTTGTTAAAATACTATGTGCTACATAATAAAAAGAAACAAAAACCCCGGATTTTCTCAAAACCTTAATTTAGCAGATAGGACCTTTAATATTAGGACGGCAGTATAATTGTATTACAATTGCTCTATCTCTTTCCTAACTCTTTCTATTTCCTCAGAACCTGAAGCGGGGAAGAGTTCCTTCCTCGCCGGCTTTGGAATGGGATTTTTAGCGTTCGCACTCAAGAAACTGCTACTACCGGTATTCATAGGTGCTCAACTGCTCAAATCCGTCATGATTGCCATGTTCCTACCGTCCATCATAGGCGGTCTTGGGAAGTTCCTCGGAAAGGGTTTGTCCACCTTCTCCGGCATCTCTCAAGCATCCACTGGGTACAGCCCGCACAATCAGGCGGCTGAAGAGTTCGAATTCAAGGACACCAGTCCATACAACACGAATGGTGATGATGGTTTGGAGGATTTCATGCCTGCAGGGGAAGCTTCGAACACGAATGTCATGAGTATTAATGTTGTTACGCCAGCCACGGATGCTACACCCAGTCCAAACAGCAGGTAATCCATCCATTCATTTTTGGTAACAAAATACACTGCTCAACAAGTTTGTTGCGACGATTGTGACTCTTGCCAATTCTCTGGAGAATTCTCTACAAAATTCTCGCAAGAAAACGGCAGAGATTATTTTGTATGTAACTGAACAGAGAATTCTACCGAAAGTGCGTATGGAACGGTAAATAATTCACGGCGCATGAAATCTCGAGTAAATTTTCTAGAGAATTCTCGGCTGTTGCAAACGGGCTTTAGCTATTTCTTGTTGAGTCAAACTTTCGTTGAACAAGCGCCTATTAATACAAAATTGATACTACAAAACACCAGATGAGTTTCAATAGCCCATTATCTGACATACGGATCATCAAAAAATATAATAAAATATAACTTTCTTGTAATTTTTTTCAATTAAACCATGAAGTATCATGAGGACCATATTTTGTGTCTATGTCTAATACGTAAACATACGCCTTTCCACAAGCTTTGTAAAGCATTACTGAAAAGTACGCTTTCTTGCCTCGAATATTCATTCAATTTTTGAGCAGTATATTTGAATCGCTGAAAGCTAACAATGCATATAACAATGTGAGTGTGAAACTAGAAGAGATGTTTTATCTTCACCACTATAGGCTACCAAGATCCAAGTTCCATAGATTTCTGGCCACTTCCTTCTGAAAGCTCGAGATAAAGGACCAAGTGAGTGAAATAATATAAGATTTCCTACATCATATGAGCATTTTTTCCGAGAATGCATGTGAAATTCCAGCATTTTTCGTTGCCACCATCTAAAATTTACGAAGTATCCAAATTTCCTGGATTTTTCAGCAATAAATTGGCACCAGTGCTTTCCGCATGCAGAGAACATCTCTGTTTTCGACTGGCCGAACTGGACATTCCGTATAATTTTTCCATTCTTTTTCAATTGGACGCCCTGACAGCGGCTGCATCGCATTCTGCCATTTTCCAGTGGAAGATTGAATCAGTTTTATTGGACCACCCTTTTGCGGTTTGCTTTCTGTCAGATCGAAGAGCTTCGTTTGTTCTCGCCCGAATCTGATAACTCCCTTTTCCATTGTTGAAGGTTGATTGCTTTTTTTAGCTGTACACTCGGTCCACACTTACGGAGCTGTCACTTTCGAAGAATACTGTTATTTCATCTCATTTTGTAGGGTTGTTTTTGATTCCTCCAGTCATTCATGAGGTTTGCAGGTTCCATGATACGAATAAAAACAATAAACAACACTTCATTGCTCTACTAGGTGTATTTACCAACAATTTTATATCATTTCAGGTATGGATATTCAAATAAACGCATCCACTACGTCGCACCCCAAACCAACGACAACTATTACATGAGGAAACCGTACAAGAAAGCCGACTACAAAGTGTTCCACAAGATTCCCTCATCCTCTCTACTCCTAACTAGTTACGACCCCTTTTATAGCCCACTCCTGTCAAGGCTGGATGCTGTATTTCAACAGCTGGGCCTGGGTAATGATAAATCTCCCAAGACGGAACTATGTCGGGAGAGACTGGTGTGTATGATGTACGCCAATCCTGCGAAATACGCCCCTTATAGCAACTTGGTGTCGGCCCAACTTAGTAGGTTAGTATGGATTATGTTGAAACTTGTTGCATCCCCTATAAAACATATCTAGGCCACTACTGATTTGATCTTGTGGTATTTTGTTGTCTGTGGATTCAATGAGTATTTTTTCAGGGAGCTCAATGAACTTAGGAAACCCGCCTCTGATAACCCAGAGATCTTGAGGTTCTTCAGATATATGAAAGCCGCCAAAGATGGTCAGGATGGAGAAGAGTGCTTAGCACACGGTGGATGCCCTTCACTTGGTGCAAATCAACCTAGTCCAGCAATTTTAACCACTTTCAATGATATCAACAAATTAGTACAAGCTAGAAATTTAAAATGAATGGGATCATTTCTAATTATTTTCCAAAATCATCGAGAAACGTATTGTAATAGTCCAAAGAATAGGATGGTATACATACATCGATATTATACTCATAGTAGTTCGCTGAACTCCTATATTTACCATATAATTTTTAGTAATTACTTTCAGGTATATTACTTTCAAGCGTTTTTAGAAAATATTTCTTCCGTTCAGATTGAAAAGTAGTTTTGCGTACACCAGACCAAACTACACATAGCTATTCATTTTGGAGACATTCTAGCAAAATTTTTCAGGGGAAACTGGGATTGTGGGTACTTCATCATCTTTTGTAAATAAACTTGTATTTCCTCTATTCTGAACCAATTTTTTTCCAGAGAATGAAAGATGTTGGATCGAATAGAGGAGTCTTATTTTAAATTTATTTATTTAAGTATTTATTGACCTATTTATTTATTATTTATAAACTCAATTTTCAAACAATAGGTAACAAAGATTCATTTCCGAATAATAAATTGTACTTCGATTGTAAAATATTCGAATGTCTTTAAGGAAAATTAAATCACTTCAAAAGTAATTGATTTTTATTCAATTTTGGGTGGTCTTTCGCAATAAATTTTCCCATATTTCTTCGAAGATGATTTGAAAACGAAAACTTGTGTTTGTACCTCAATCAAGGGTAGTCGGAATTTTTTACAATGTTACAATTCAGAATGTCAATGCATACACATAATTAGTATGTCTTATACACCAAATTTTCAAGAGCCATAACTTGTCAATTAATATAAAATTCATCTATATCGATCACATAACTTTTTACACCTGATCGGATAAACAACATATAACAACCGCTAAAACCTTCCTTATATTATATTTCCAGACACTAAATCTATCATTACATATAACAACTTTTGTGATATTATAAAGAGTCTAAAAATCTATCTACTTTTCGTAAAGAATGCTGCATTTATCGCATTCGCCAAGTTGCAACCCTCAAAAGTTCATAACCTCTCAAATTTGAGGGACAGTTTGATACATATTCTTCAGTTCAGAGTGTGGGAACAAATGCAGAGAGATTTTATCGGTTCCTATTTGCTGACACCCTTCTCTTACAGTTGTGTAATAATAAAAAGACGTAGACCAATTTCTCAAAATGATATGAACACACAATCGTCCTGATCTTTTTCCAAATAGGAATCCATTCAGTCACAATTCACTAAATCGAAGAATCTAAGACCGTTCATATACAAAGATCCACTTAAATCCCTATAACACATACGAAAATAATACACTGGAGACAGATAAACAAGTGAACGACCGCTTTCTGTTACCCTAAAACAAGCACAAAGGATCGAAATCCAGCCATTTGACAAACGCTGAATAAATTCTCTATTATGAACTCAGGGAGGGAACATTGCAAACAACATGCCATGAATCTTTATTAGCACCGAATGCGTGGGTGCATATTTTTTGGGTTACCCGGATAGTCCACTTTCTCTAAACGGAATGAATTCGGATCTTTGGCAATCCTGGGACAAGTGACTCACATCCTATTACATAAACAATAGGTTGGTTACTTGCTACCAATAAACAGCAGTTGGATTATTTTCTTTCTTTCAAAATCAACCTGAATTGATACGTCTTTTTTTAACATAGTTTTCGCAAGTTTGACCGAAGAAAACTGCGTCGTTCGAAGGATTCAAATAGAACTTGACTCTTCCTGAAACAGGTTTTCTATAACATCATCTCAGCAACTGGCTGTAAGTGCCACAAAAAATCATAATTCTTGTGTAATTTTGCTTCTCATCCAGAATGAATGACACCAAGTAACTAAATAATTCATTACTGGCATAAGAAAGGGAAAGGAAAGTAGTTGAAGGATTTTGATCTGCAAAATATACATGATGTCCAATTATATTTGAAAAAGTTGAGGCGAAATATATTCATGAATATTAATCCCCTAATTTTAGAGATATAAGGTCTTATCGTTTGCATAAAAAGTGTAGCACTTTTCTACACTCGATTTGATTTACACCAGTGTAGAGGAAGTGTAGTTTATCTACACATAGTCAAAAGGAGATCTAGATAAACTACACCTCCTCTACACTGGTGTAAATTCAATCAGCAAACGAATACTAAAATCGAGTGAAGAAAAGTGCCTAGTAACTTGGTCCCATACTTTATCCCAATCCTACATACTACCTCTTGTATCCCTATACACGATGATTTTCCAAGAATTGGATACAATATAATTCACTGTATTATTTCCCACCTTCAAGGCATTGAACGCATAAAGAACATGGAGAAAACTGAGTAATCCCTTTTATCTTAGACGTTGATAGATAAAAGCCATAAAAAGATGCTCTCCCCAAAATAAATTCCAGTCAATATATGGGTTATATAGAGACTTTGGTAAACGAAGCAAAATACAGAGTCCAGAGTATATTCTTGTGAACTCTCACAGAAATCTTCGAGAACGTCGGTGATAATTCCGCCCTTCATGAAGTGACCAATTTTTTATGAGCTCAATTTTTTCACCTGGCCTCGCTGAGTCTTGGAAACGTTAACCAGCTGACCAATCAGCACGCATTTCCTAGAATACATAAAATCCATAACAAAATTGGCAACGGACGTATTTCCCCCGCGTTCGTTCACTCCAATTACATAACTCCCATCTCCGGTGCACTTCTGATGTTAATAAAGAACATTGCGAAACTTTCACCAAAAGACCAACGTCTAAAAGGATCTCAATGTTACTTCATACTCCACATGGAAACTCCGGCATTACAGCACCCTATTATGCATTCATTACGGTATAAAACACGACAACAATACCCTAAACGTGCAGTATCCAGTACCTTTGCACTCCACCTGGTACCAGAGCTCAAGATTCGCCTTGAGTACCATCAGAAGTTACGTGTTCGATATAACCAAGTCGCCTTCTTATATCCGGACACTTTAACGGTCAATTTACTGTTAGCCGAAGGCCTGTCTTCATAACCTCGAAATAATCCGATCGAAGGACCAGTGTTCCGTGAGGGAAAATTCGTTTAAGTTTTTTTTTGTGATTCGATTAAGCAGCGATGTTTGAGTTTTCGAAGTGGATATGTCTGACGTCGTTTGTGTCCCTTGTTGTAATCGAATCTATGGGGCAGAGGCAGTACAGAGACGTGCAAGCTGAAGAGAAACGCATATACGAGGGCGCTGAAGACAGACAAGGTGAGAGGAGAAAAAAGGAGACCTAGAGATTTCGTTATTGCTTGTTCTTTTTATCCGATCATTATTTCCGACAATATCGATACTGTTTAAATCGGAAAACCTTTCGGATATTGAAGAATTGAGATGAGTGTTAGGAATTCGTGAAAGATATTCATAATTTTTTTAGGATTTGGTTGATGTGGGTGTATAACCTTTGGATTATTTACCACCATCAAAACATGCAATCTAATGTCCGTTTTATCGGAGGAGTATTAGCTCGAAAAGGGTAGAAAACCAATAATCAAATTTAGTAATTACAAAGCACTCAACTCCAATTACCTCGTGATAATGTCACATCAGTTACCAATATCCCTTTTTTGGCTTATAAATTACGCGAAATTAGTTGTATGGGTGCTTCAACCCTTCAAATCTTCATCATAACACACCCTTCTTTCCATGACGTGCATTTTTTCCCCTCATTTTATACGAAAAGCAATAATCTACTCAGTTTGAAAAGTACAATTTTGAAAAGTCCCCTCGATTTTGAATTGGGATGAGGGGTACTATCTGCTCCTGAGATTTTGCTTCAAAATTCCCATCGATAACGAAACGACAGGTGAAATAGGGGAAGAGTACTTACTTTTGTGACTATGTAGTTTGTCAAATGCTGGAAATCGGCACCAATCACTGCGAAGTACAATTTCCTAGTACTAAAGGTCGGTTCCATTGCTACATGACCTAAGATACCCACGTCTCTCGCTTCGTCTCTGACATGGACATAAATACGATAAATAATTGTATATTTTCAGGTCGGAATCTTCTCGACTGGATTGGTCTTGGCACTGGAGCTAACACTGATCCATATCAAGCAAGAACAAATGCCAACTGTTTGAATGGGGACCTAGCAGAATGTTTCAAATCCAGGGCTCTCTCAACTTTCGAAGAGTTCTTCAGTAACGTGAGTATAAGTATTATTCTACGAGAAATCCAGAACGAACTCCTTACGATATTGAATAAATTCAGTCAAACTTACCTCAGTTTACTTGATGATTGAATTTTTTTTTACAGTCTTTGTATGAACTGAGCGACAACGCAAGGGTGAGAAGAATGCCAACCCCACAACTGAGACAGCTTAGTCAGGAACCTTTCGAATTTTCGGAAGAACCTAGAGCAGAGGATTCCGAATGGGATCAATTAGTCAAATTCGCTTCCAGAAAGGTAATTTAGGTTTTGGATTAAAAGAGATATGAATTTCTACGAATACCTAGTGATCTTCAGTTCTTGGAAGCCTCTTTCATTGTTGGGGGTATATTTTTCAAGCTGAAAAGCGAAATGGACGCTGGGTGATTAATTTGGCGAATAAAGATGGACTTTTTATGCAGTTTTCTCGTTGGACTGTTTGAATGTCGGAACGCCCAATCATTTGTCTTGTCATACGTAGTACATATGTCAGGTTCTTGTTGAATTATTTGTTTTCTGGACTCAGGAATCCAAGAAGGGAGAATTATGATGATAAATTGGGGAAATATATGATAAATCATCGCATTGCAGAAATATATCAAGAATCAAGTGGAAAATGAGATGAATGTCATGATATTTTCAGTGTTGTAGAATGTCTGTTTTATATTAAATTACTTCCGATATCCGAAAACGGATTTTCACTGATATTTCGTGCACCAATGAAATAAAAATATGTTGACTGCCTTTTTAGGACCAATTTTCTTTAGTTACGAAAACTTGGAATGTCCGACCAGTCATTTCCGAAATCTTATCAATCTAAGAATGGTTTTGTACGTCTTTCCACACTGTGAAATTTGAACCATCAATGAAATCGATTAATTTTTGGAAATTTTGAAATTGAAATGATAAAGTACCCAATTTCTATCGAAGAGAAATTCCTCTGAGAACTAAATTCGAACTACTCAAGACAAAAAATGGAAACCCTGACAAAACACTGATTATAATTTCCCAATTCCAGGTGGAAAAGTTCGTGATGTCCACAGGACTTGAAATGGACTTCAGCAACGATGTTACCGAAGAAGGACGATACTCTCCACGTTTTGTAGATGAAATCGTGGACGAAATCGATGTTATAGAGGACAAGAAAGATTCCATTTTCAGTGAGTATCGGGCAAACAGTGTTTGCTTTCACGGAACCAATTTTTTTCTGTGAAAATCAACATTGTCGTGAATTCATTGTGTTCATTCGACTACAAACGCAATTCTGGGGAAACTATCGAATACCAGTGGGTTTTCCACATCAAAAGCTTCACATTGTTCACCACGACACGACATCGAGAAAGGAAAATTTTATTTCAATGCGAACAGTAGGCTAGAAACTCCCCTCAAAAGTTTGCTGATACAGCATACAAATGGCAATCGTTAATCTGCCCCTCTTCATGTTTAAAATGAAGTAGTTCAATAGACATTTTCGATTTATAATTGAGGATGTTAAATTTGTTTTAAAAAAAATAGGGAATAAGTAAAATTAAACTTTAGTTGATCAAACATCACATGTCAAGAGATGTCTTTTCTTCATCTAAGCGTCCTCATATCATATTCTACACGAAAAGTTTCAAGGTTTCATCAGATGTTGAAGGGATAACATCTGCTTTTTGATACAATCAAAATATGAACATTCAAAACCTTCTAAAACGTTCTATTTAACAGTTATCCCTATTATTAATTTCCATCTCCCTACAGGACGGAAACAACTGAAGAAACTCTTCATCCCCCTCCTGTTGGTACTGAAGATATTCAAGCTCAAACTTCTCCTCTTCCTGCCACTCATCTTGGGACTCGCATCCTTCAAGAAATTCCTAGGATTCTTAGCCATCCTCGTGCCAGGTGCCATAGCCTTCTTCAAGTTCTGCAAACCGAACATCCACTCAAACTTTGGAGGTCCTGGAAACTTTCACAGCGGACCACAATACTCCCCTGCTGGTATAGCCTTCCAGTCGCACCAACCCGAATACGCTGGACAATCTTTCTACGGGGGACACAGTGGTGGCGGGATTCATTTCAGGGACGATAATCACGCACAGCAATTGGCTTACAACGGTTGGAATCAGTATAGGAGTAGCGGTTCGGATATTGAAGCTGAAACCACATCTAAGAAATCAATTCTACCTGATTCCTAGGGTAATCTATCAAGGTATTAGTTGTACATATTGAAAATGTGTCGTGTATATATTTATTTAGTATTTTAAGAGTCAACCTGTGTCATGTTAAGTCTTTCATTAACTATTTTAAGGACATCGAAATTATAATAAAATGTTTAAAATATAATAATGAATTGATTTAATTGATTTTGGTGAATCTTTAGGGTTAATTCTTAATAATAGGATGGAGGTTTTCCTCGCTAAAATACATCTTGGTGTTATAATGTCAGATTGAAATAATGGATGCAAAATGGCGTATGCGCCGTTCGACTATTAAATTCTTCTGGAAAGTTTTGAACGTAAACTCATCCTGTGTCACGTTTGAAATAGGAATATGGATGTTCCGTTAGGCCAGTAGACATTCAAAAATCGTGCAATTAAGATCGAGAACATTTACACGTCACAATAATATACAGAGAGGGCCTCAGCATATTTAATTTTTTGTCATTTAATCGTTGGTTGTTCCTTCAAGTATGCTGTGTGAATCAATCGAATTTTCAATAACCTATACTGCGATTTCGATGATAAATCTTCTGTAAGGTCCAGCACTGCTTTTTTTCAAACTAAAGTAACTATTTCAATCATTTTTTCCAACGAATAAACTATTTATACCTTAATATTGAATTAAAAAAACAAACAGTAATATTCTGATCTCTGCTGAAACGTTGCGGTTTTGTTTTCAATGGCTCACACTGTATAAGGAGGTACAATCTATCTACAACCCTTGCTGCATGTGGTCTGGAGTTATTTACTCTTTGCAGGGCCATTAAAACCATAATTCGTACAGCATTTTTCAGGGTGTAAAGTCCCATTATTCCCAGTAGATTCGATATTTTTATTCATATATCGCGAATAATCGATATGGTATACACAGCTCCAGCAAGACCATGATGGATTTTATGGGCTTGTAAACGTTTTACTGCGGGATTTGGCCAGGGCTAAAGCTTTTTACACCTGCACTTAGTAGCGAAGTTTTGAGTTATCATTCCTCATCTGGACCATTTACCGAATACCTTAAGGCCAACAAGCGGATAAGCGAAATACGCTGCTTTTCATTTATGGCGGTTTTAAAATTCTGTTTTAATAGGATTTTTTATGTCGTACAGCGATGGGGTGAGGGGTCACATGAATGTTGGGAATTTATGGTAATGTTATTAAACAGGGCGCATAATATATTCGGATAAAGAGTTATACGAGGATATATTGAAAAATTCTCAGACTGCTATAGAACCAAACAAAATTTCAATTTCAAAATATTTTATTACTCAACATATTTTCCTCTTGATTGGATACATTTATTACAGCGAACCTGCAACGTCTCTAGACCTTTAAAAAATAAGTGTTTCTTCTTGCTCTGCAAACCAGACCTCCACAGCTTTCATTAAGTCCTCGTTGGAAGAAAATTTACGACCTTTAAAACTTTTTTTCAGTTGAGGTAAAAGATGATAGTCGGATGGAGCCAAATCTGGTGAATAAGGGGCGTTTTCCTGCAAAAACAAAACACCTTTGGATAGCTTTCCGCGTATTTTCACTTTGATTTCTTCCCGTAAAGTGGTCAGTAATGTCGAATAGTAATCTCCGATTATTGTTCTACCCTTATCCAAAAAATCAATCATGATTACTCAATGGCAATCCCAAAAAACTGAAGCAAGAACATTTCCAGCAGATTTTTGGACACGAAACTTCTTAGGTCTTGGAGAACCAGAGTGTCGCCTTTCCATCGAATGTTGCTTCGTTTCTGGATCGTAGAAATGTACCCAAGTCTCATCCATAGTAACAATTCGGTTCAAGATGTCTACATCGTTTTCAAATCGAGCACAGATCGAACGCGATGCTTCTACCCTTGCACGCTTTTGGTCAACATTCAAACATTTGGGGATCCATTTCGCAGCAATTTTTCTCATGTCCAAATTGACGAGAACTATATGATTAACGCGTTCGTATGAAATATTCAGTGCTTCAGATATCCGCTTTAGCCTAATTCGACGGTCTGATAAAATCATGTCATGAACTGCATCGATATTTTCGGGGACTGACGCAGAAACTGTCCTTCCCGATCGGTCATCATCTTCAATGGAAAATTCACCTCTTCTGAAGCTTGCAGTACAATTTCTCACTAACCCTTTAAATGCAGGTACTCGATGATGGCTCCAATTTTTCGATTTTCACAATTTCGGTGGACATCTTCTTTCTTTTATCTTATTTAGTAACTCTGGTTTACATTTTTGACCTCAAACTTCACACTGACACTTCTAATGAGTTATTGTTCGTTGCTATGGTAAAGCAATATTTTTGTATGCATGGAACTATAGTATAGGCTAACTAGATATCAATTCATCCTCGTATAGCACATTACTTGAACCTGCCTATTATTGTGGGATGTTTTTGATTCTCGACAAAACATATCTAAAACATGGTCACAAATGATATCATTGTAGTATCGAAACAATTGGTGAAAATTCATTCAATTTATTCCCAGCTAAAAAAGTTTCAAAGTATTTTCATTCTGTAAACCGAATAACCGTCAAAAAGTTCTGCAAACTTCAGTATGCTTCACTTCTCATCTAGCTTCCTCAAGACTCATATCATTCGGCCATTTTTAATAGCTCTGTGAAATCCAGACAGAGAAATTATACATGGATGAAATGGATTCTCGATAATAATTATATGAATCTCCATATTTCGACTTCCGATATTCATCTGGACCGTTCTGTTGGACTATCAATTATTAATTATGCTATAGGAGGTACTGAATTAAATTGTAATTAATGCTTCTACAATGCGTCGAGACTAACGGATGTTCTGAAAATTTACTCTTCTCACTCACCTACAAACATCGAATCTCACGACCTATTTCGACTTTAAGAGATGAAATTTCCACAGCTATAGAGATTTTATGCTTGATCAGTGTTGAAATGTGGACATTTGAAGGTGCTCCTCAACTCATTGATGTTGAAAAGTTCTGGCGTATTTATTTCACGAAACAAAACTTAAGAATTTCTCGATTATTACCTTTTATCGTTTTAAGTTACCTTTTTCACAAATGCTTCGCTGGTTAAAACTTCAGATTCGGTGGACCCAAGCAATTATTCGTTACTGTTAGTTCATTTCTTGTCATTCAATTAAAATGTTAAATTAGTTACTTAGTCAAGTGATGCGAACCATCACCTTCCATTTGTCCACCACGAATGTTGGACACAAAGCATCAATTCCGAAAAAAGATAGGGATCTACAATGTTTCACCTCTTTGTTCAGTTCGCCGTAACTGAAACATCATCTTCATGCCCATGACTAATTAATGTTTATACAGAGTTAAACCCACTCTAATCAGTCTAATTAGCATCATTTCAGTTTCGGTACGTAATTGAGACGAGAAGAATAGGGGTCTGTGAAATTGAATTATACTGTGGAAAAGTTCAGAATATGGATTTTTTGAGAAGGGAACATTCTTAATCTCAATCCATTGTTTATTAGAATCCTGTTATGTTTGCACCGTTTCTTCAGGCATCTAGACATGGTTGGTTGTAAATGGATTTGTTCCAACACTTGTAGCTCGTTCATGATGGGAAGGCTTGAAATATGACTAAAGATTTTTCAGTATTGTATCAATTGGAGATACTCAGACTCACAGAACTCTATTCATTCGCAAAAAACTGCTAGTGGAAACCAGAGTACAACCGATTACTATAAACCCCATTCACTGGATCAAATCCAGATGAAGAATGGTCCACGAACGCAAAAACTTCATTAGTAAACCCATCGGCAAGTGTCCAAGTGAAAGCTTCATGAATATTAACGAATAAATTGAATATATATCAAAATTTTCGTCGGGACACACAACATGTATACAAGTTAGTCGCCAATCGGATGCATTATGTAAAACTATACAAATAAATTTCAGTTTCGTGTGAATTTGACATCCGATATATGATAATCGCATTCTCGTGGGAGAACTTGTTCACTTCCAATTATGTTCGGCAATTTGAAATTCAAATCCGAATTGATAGGTGTTCCTCTATCATCCTGTACCATCAATTCTCGTTGTGCTGCTAGTCGGGCGTTGTGTGTGAGTTATCTGGATGTACCAAGCATAATAAAACTTGCCTGTTATAAAAACAATCGGAAAATTCCACGAAATTCGATGGTTTGAAGGGTTATGGGCAATGAAACTCAGCAATATGGATATTTTGAAATATGAAATACACCGCGCAAAAAAATTAACGCACATTATGGAAATCTCAAATTTATTCTACAACTGAAGGTGTTCTCAATGATAATTATTTTTATCAGAATTATGCATGCATATGTTATCCACTTTCAACGGTTTTCTTCAATACAGATGTTTTTTCCCAGCAGGAATAAAAAAAGATGATATTATCAAATTTTGAATGTATTGGCTCCATTCTAAAATCAGTTGTTCTTGATCAATTCTAGTGATCAATAGTTTTTCTTTCGTTTGATTTTCTACACTCGATCGCTATGCAACGCGAAACACGCAATTTGACCCAAGAGGAATGTGCCCAAGCGGTAGTTTTGCGAGAAGAAGGGTGGACATACACAAGAACCAGGACAGGGTAGACCACGGGTAACAACTGCCATTCAAGAACGTTACTTGAGAGTTTCTTCGTTGAGACAACGGTTTGGAACCGATCGCCTCCTTCAAATTCAGCTTGAGCAAACTCATGAGGTGCAAATTAGCACTCAGGCAATAAGAAATCGCCTCAGAGAATATGATTTAACCCTCTAATGCCCAAGTTTTTTTCCTTTTTTAAAATTATTTCCGTATAGTTTCAAATTAGCTTATGTAAACTACATCTTTTTTTCGCAAATAGTTAACTGATTTACATAACACCTGTATACTCACAAAATGAACCTATACTGAAGGCGGACATGGGCAGAATAATTTTGTATCCACTTATATGCAACCAGTCTCAAGGCGGTTTCGGGGGAGGATCGATTATGGTATGGGGTGGAATATCTTTGACTGCTCGCACTGACCTAGTGGTCGTTGATAATGGAGCTATGAATGCTGATAAGTGCCTTGAAGAGGTTGAAGTCTCTCGAATGGAATGGCCAGCAAGAAGTACAGATCTCAATCCGATTGAGCAGGTTTAGGACAACCTCAATAGAAGGCTGAGAAGTTCAGAAAATCATCCAGCTACTCTTAATGACTTATGAATCCAACTCGGAGAAATCTGGGAAGGATTAGATCAGAACATTTTAACCCTTAATAACCTGAGTTATGATCACTATTCTAATTGAATAAATATTCTTTATAGAGTTGACAAGACAAAAACAACTCAATTTCTGTTTGAAAATTGTATAGTTTTTGTTTGAGAAAAATGGTGCTACATATATGTAACGCTAATAGCTACAGTTACTGAGAAATAAAATAGATTTGCCAGTGAAATTTGCGTTACATATGTGTAACACTAGGTTATTATGGGTTAAGATCACTCATTTTGAGTATGAACCGTCGTTGCCGAGCTGTAATTAACGCAAGGGGTGGAAATACCAAGTATCAAATCAGCATTTTAGTATTTTGAAAATTGAAAATATAAAAAATAAGTTATAAAGTCAATGTAGAGTTAACTTTCATTAAAATTGAGATTTTCAGAATGTGCGTTAATTTTTTTGCGCAGTGTATATTCGAGGCTCCTCCCAACCACTGGCATGAGGCTGTAAACATGTCAAACAAGCTTCGGATGGGGCTTTTACATGAAATGTGAAAGAATATCATCAAGGGGAGCAGTATCCTATACCCCCACATCAACACTCCAAAGTTGATTATAAGACCATATAATCTTGTAGGAAAATAAATGAAATTTGTTTGGAATTGATAGCTATTTTCCAGCTAATCAACACATTTGAATCATTCGGCTCACATTTTCCTATAATTCAAGACACAGACAACAAATTGTCATTTTCCGGTGTAAGCCGTGAAACAATCCAAATGGACTCAGGTTTCAACATAGAAAACTACTCTTTCTGCCTCTACCTGCAAAGTGCATCTTCGCTGTTGGAACTAACTAGGTAAAGTTATGTTGTTTGGGCAGTTCCATGCAAGGCCAGATTGGTATTCTATTGACCTACCTACACCATGTTTTCACTGCACCTACGTTGGTATATCTGTGTAGAATCATATCTGTATCTTTCAACACCGTCTGCAACACGAATGCGGAAAATGAGTGAATTGGTTTTTTGAGTTTTGCTTTGAAAATATCACACAATATGCCTGATGGAACCAGACTATTCCAAACTCCAGTTATTGCTTGAGTTTGAAATTTTTTTACAGAAGGTATCATTTCACATTGGTTTCACTTAATTGGTGTTATAAAAATGTTTGTCTCTACTATATTTTTTTGGTCTATCATATGTCAACTCAAGGTAACATTTCATTTCTCTGGAAAACAACCAATCCTCAAAAAGGGGAGAATATTAGGTACTGTGACCCTTTATATTTATGTAGAATGAAATAGGAAATGTTCTGTTCAGTTCTATTCACACCTGAAGCATTATTATCAGCCATATCAAGTTCGAATGCATTAGGGACGTAGATTTGTTGCACAGGTCATTCAGGAAGTTCCTGGAAATAGCTTACAGTATACTGTAATATGTACTGTGCATTGAAGTGTGAAGTCTATTTGCATGCTATTCGTATCAGATTCGAACATATTGAAATCTGTAGGTGAATGATACGCTTATTGTAATCACTTCAAGGTAGATTGCCCAAATTTATTTCTGCGCTTCTATTGAACTGATGTGTCCGATACTTGATGAAAATCCATAATTAAACTAGAAATCCAATATGTTACCTATACTCCATTCACTTTTATTTTAGCACTCGGTTGGCCATGGAAATTTGACACATTTCACTCTGTTTAGTACGAAAATGTGGGGTTATGAAGCTTGTCAAAACATTTTCGGGTTTTAAATCAACGCTATGTTGCCCGTTCTACGTAAAAGTTTCTGTTATTACGTATTTTATCACAATGTCGAATCTCTTCGGGAGATATGTGACGAACATAATTGAAGTTTATACAAACTGATTGAAGGCATACCAAATCCAGTTATTTGCATGGAAAATACAAGAGATAAGAGATCAGTATAATATCATAAAATGCACTAGCTTGAGGAGAGTTAATGTTCGTTATCTTCTTTGGCTAAAGTTTGAATACGTAACATCAGTTGTAGATTTCAAAAATATTAACCCGAAGATGAAATGCATATGATGCAGTGGTTGGGAATGGGTATCTCCCGAAGGAATTAACAGATAATTACAAGAATGTTAAATTCTTCAACAAAAATCATCTTGCATCAATATAAGTAAAAGGAATTAGAGGAAGTTTCAAGTCAAGATGAACTTCACCTTTGAACAAAAATTTCACATGAATAAACAATTAACAGAACAACTGGCTCGTATTTGTGGCTGTTCATCATAATTGATATAATAATAATTATTGGGTATTTATTGGTACCTTGAGACATTTACAATGTATAGGACAAGTCAAATGAAAAATAGAAATATCAATTTTCGGGAACTTAATCTACGATGACATTCATCGAAAATCCTGTAATAAACTTTTCGCATTAATTCACTCAAATATAAAATACTCAAATGCCACTACTTTTTTGGGTCTTCCAATAGAAGGAAATTCTTTGTCATCCTTTTCATTCACAATCTTTCTGATTGTGGAAATATTCAGCTGAAATAATATAAGTCGTTTAGATTCAGATGAAACATTAAATAAATTCTCTTACATTGAATATGTTCGCTACCGTCTGACGTATTGTGGATTTTAGAATATATATATATATTCTTTTGAATGTCAGCAATACATTTTTAGTTATCAAATAATATAGCATATGTATGAGTTTCAGCAAAGGTTAGTGTAACGGGGTACCATACAATTTGGAGTATGATACAAGAGCTTAGGGAAAAACCTCAGTAGTGAGTAGTGTTGTGATGACAAATTTGTTTACAGAATAAGCTTTTAATACTGAAGGGCTTCCTTTCCATTGACATAAAAATTTCTTCATCCTCTTTCCATTTCGAAATAATATCTGAAACAGAGAAACAGAGCAGAAAACGAAAAATACAAGTGAATAATAAAGGCTTCATCCAAACTTATTCTAATACTTGGTGATGACTGAAGAAAAAATAAATAATCATAGGTACATAACTTCTTTTTCAATTGCACTGGGAGGAATATCATCTTTGCGTCAAAAATCTTCTGCTGATCTTGGTGGAGGATCACCCTCGTCGTTAGAAATGCCTTCAGTACTCAAATTAATAATAGCTAAATCTTGCTTTTGACTGGGAGGGTCTTTCGACCAGGTCCAGTTGATCGAGGAACGCTACAGGACCCTCTTATATTGGGGAATCATCTCCCATAGATATACCAGTGGTTATTCAGTAAAAAATTCAAAAAAACGGGAAAGAAATTCAAAAAAACTTCTGACACTTCATTGACAACTGTCAATGTAGAAAATAAATGTGAATGGAGTATACATGATTATCTCTAGGATGGGTTATTCAACCAATACACGTGTTTTTTTCTGCTTCAATCTAATAATTTTATTTTCAGTTCGATTGGAAGCAAACAGAAAATTTAATCCTGAAGAGAAGCTATATTATGCATTTTCAGCTCTCGTTTCCAAAGCAAAATTAATCAATATCAACATCTCTGCATTTTATTCCAAGTTGCGTTTTTTCCTGCTTTCCGAAATCGGTTATGATGAAAATCTCAACATCGGGAAACACAAATTTCATCAGAACGCCACCGGAAGTGAATAAAATTCTCTTCAGATCTTGTTAAATATTCATGTGAACCACATGAAGGAGGTTCATTTCCCTCAGGTTCAATTTCACGTCGATTCGTTTTAGTAGGAGTATCATGGGTTATGTATAAAGAAAGGGGTTCTTTTTTCATTACTCAGGGACGTTTCTTGATTAACAGGAATACATTTAGAAAACTCTCTTGGTAATCATGGGGCTAAGGGAGGCATTTTTTACAGGTCTTTCAAAAGCATTTTCGATCTGTGTGGAATCTATTCAATGTATCTGCCAGAGTTTTAACCACTTTTTAATTTTCACTCTTCAAGAAAATTTTCAACCTCTTACAGCAGTCACGAAATATTCACTCCATCAGTGGTAAATATCAATCATCATGAAATGAACCAATTCAGCTGAAATTTCGATTAATTCCCATTGAAAATGGAACTTTCTAATTCAGATTGCTGTAAAACAATAAGCCAGTACGAACCCACGTTACTACGAACGGAAATTCCTGAATTTTCATAAGCATTTTCCATCGTAAATTGAATGTTTCTGTTTCAATCGCTATGAGAAACCATAATTATCAGATATGCATTCTTCTCGAATAAGCACAAGTCCAATTGAGAGAGAAATTCACTCATAATTTCAATAGCCTTTGACTTGTATGGAAATCAAAACGCGGATGGATGAATTGTATGTAACAAAAAGTAATTAGACTGAAGTTTCTCTCTGGATTTCGTTCAGAAGTTTTTGATGATAATGATTGCGGTGTGCTAGTTACATTTCTTTCAGAATATTTGTATAATTGTGGTTTATCGTTGAATAGAATGTGCTGGGATATTTCCATTGATTAATTGAACTTTTCTAGGATGTTATGACCGGAACAACCAGTCAAACACTGGAGGATGCTAATAGGTCGATATTGTCTGAAATATAAATATAATCCAGCTAAATCAGAGCAGTTTGAGAAGCACTAAACGATTTGAAAATAGAAAAGAAAAGTTCAAGAGCTGAATTGAATTTTTTTCAATCTGTACTGTGTTCGAAGATGAATTCTACAAGCGTTTTGATATACCTAATTTTAAATTGCCAAAGATTCTTAACTTAAATTGAAATATTGTACAGCTTAAGCAAATCATGCAAAATTCACGAGTTGAAAACCAATGTTTATCTTGACCAACAGGAATTTTAAACATTGATATTCTCGCTGAAAATGTTGTATCAGAGTTTAAGAGACAATTGGAAAAGCTGCATGAAAATGGAAAGAATTTCTTGAATACAAGTTATGGAATCAGTTTCTGTGTTTTCATCAAATTCTTGTGCCCGAAAATTTTTCGAGAAGTAATTCAGCCACTTCCATGTTCTTAAATCCTAATACATTTCTGATGGAGAAGGAAAGAGGGTTCATATACTGGTGGACCCCACTGAACAGCAGATTACAATCAGATTAATATCGATAAAAATATCTCACGATAGGAAGTATTAGGCGAAAGAATGTTTGGGTGTCTTGAGTGAGATGGGGTACGGGAAAAAAAATTCGACTACCCTTCGAATCGAGCACGTAAAAAGACCTATGAATCGATAATCCAGAGTAGATTAATGTAACAAGTAGATTCTCCTCAAAGAGATGCTAAATCTAACCGGACATACCGTATCAACGCAGGGCGGACAGTCGAGAAAGCTTTAACCTTTTTTATCAACAAAATCTCAAGTAGAAAGTGGAATAACTGCACTAAGATACGTTTGAAATACGCTACGAACACTATCTGTTTATATACGTTAATTATAGGTTCGACAAACCATTTCTTGTGTTTCTTTTCATGAATGAAACGATACCTCATTCATATAGGAGGGAGCTCAAAAGTTGACCACAGCGTTAACGAGCGCCCAAATAAACTTGTCGTCAGAAAATATAGTATTTGATACTCACTCTTTATTTTGTCAGTTCGATAACAACAAAGTTCTATGATTCGGAAGCCAAATACAACTTATTACCCTTCAAATCTCCAAAAAGAATTGTTAATAATCAATCGTTATTTCTGCGAACTCAAATTGCAATTTAAACATCATGTTCGTTATTTCCAATATTGAAAGTTTCGACTTCATTAACTCATGTCAATTTTCAACCTCATATTCACTTGTTTCGCTCATATATGGATCTAAATGCGTCACAAACAATTTTAAACTTCGAAACTGTAACACAGCGCAATTCAATAATCGATTCAACTAATCCATTTATACTCCCTCTGCCAACATCCTTAAGCAAATTACAAGATATAATTATTGCTCAACCGGAACCTAACTTCGATTTACGCCGAAACTATTGTCTCCAAATTGCACAGAAGGCCGTAGTGAAGGCAATTTTATAACCAATTAATCCAAAATCGAATTTGAAGGCAAGTACGCAAACCTGAATAATGGTGCTTTTAACCCTCCGAAAGATACGATGTTTTGACGAAAATATACCACTCTGTAGCGTGGGCAGTAAGAAAATATGCAAGACGAGACATCGATAATTCTATGCATTAAATGAAGGCTGAGTTCCATTAAGCAGCATCGAAATGCGAAATCTAAGAAGCAACCTGGAAATAACTTTTTTTAATTCTATGTGCAATGCACTCTCATCTTCATGAAAATCTGTTTATACCAGCGTAGCAAGTGAAATTCATTTATAGAAGAACCTATTCTTAATTGGTTCCTGAATTGCAAATAACATATTCTTGATGAAGTAATGAGTCAAGTAGTCATGAACTTGAACTTGTAGTTATTAAAATCATGAATGAAATCCTTACATGATTGAAGTAGAGCTATTAGTTACTTCCTCTAAGATACATGTTTAGAGGAATTAATAAAGCAAAAAGGTACGCCTTGCTCTAAGTAACCAATCGAAAGTTGTTTTATAACTATTAGCTGAATTACATTTCTACATCAAAGAAGATAATTATATCTACTTCAGAACTGGCAATAGGTTTGAATAAAGGGTATGGGATAAGATTATGTGTTTTCACTCTTATATTATGTTTTTTTATATTTTGTAGTGTGCCTACCTCAGTACTTCACTGCAGACTCATCATGAAGCTTTTTCCAAAATGAAATATACCTAAGAATCTGAAGGAACATTCATAGGTACTTCAAACAAACAGAATTATGAAGCAAGAAGTAAAATTTCAGTCTTTTTGTTCGGTATAGAGGTTCTTTCTCCGTTTTGGGAAACCTCTGCACTTCTATTCACTTTCCAGCATAAATTCATAATCGAAAAGCTACCTAACTTTACCTAAAAAATATAAAATTAACATTAAAACTGTGTTTTTCATCGAAAAGATCTCTGCTTCTGTATTTTTCTAATCTGATTCGGTAAGGGACTATTGAATACCAGTTTTTCAATTTGGAACCATAAAAAAACGTGGAGATTGCTGACACAAACAGAGAAAGGTAAAAATTCGAGAAAGTATGATGATTTTTGCCAAAAAATCTTCAATGCAATCAAAATCTTAGGTTTCACATCAACTGCTTCACCAAGGCTCTATCGAACGTAAGAAACAAAATAATATACTTGGAAGAAAAGTGAAATTAATCCAAAAGGCACACCACATGCATCATTTACCTCACGCAAACCAGCGTTAATTATATGAGCAAGCACAGGAGTAGATCTAGCATGCAAGTGTGAAAAATTCGTAACAATTCACGACACAAGAATCATAAAACAATAAACTACGTCCTGCTGCAGAAAAACATGAATGAATCGTCGGTAGCAAATCCTTCAACTCTCCACTCTATAACATAATCTAACTGTATCCTAATCTTCGTAAACTTCAACACGAATTAAACGAGAAGAAATTCTGAATTGGCGTATGAATATTTTCACTGTCGATGGAAGAAGTGATAGGAGGATGGGAGATTGTTTTGCACCGAACAAAGAAGGTTGACTTCCATTTCCCTCCATCCTAAACAGATTCCATAACCCTAATACCAAAAGCGAACTGGTCCAACTGACACACATAGAAAAGAAGATATAAAATCTTCCTTCTTGCCTGTGATCTTCATTCGATTTGCAACCTCGGACATGTACAAAGTTTTTTGAAATCGCTGGTCATTTGTTGTTCAGTCGTACATCCACTATTGTGATAATGAACTCTAAAGTGATCTGTGCTGTGATCGGTCTAGGTCTGCTGGCCTTGGCTGCTGCAGGACCTATGGTTGACAACAACAAGGGCCATGTGGATAATTTAGTAAGAATTAATGCCATTTCTAGATGCGTTCCCATAAAAATCCAGCAACATTTGAAAAAATCGAGTTTTTTTTCTGAAAATTCAATGGAGCTCAAACTGAATCAATTTCAGTTTTTGTATTCATTTATATCATGTAACATTCGTTATTTCTTTTTCAAAAATAATGTTTTCTGACAAAACTCAATGAATTAAAATGAATAATAAATCTATACCAAAACATCGCTTTTTGTTGGATATAAACCGATGAAACTAAGAAATTCACTTCTCAATTCTCTAGGTCAATACCAACGAATACACAACTGTGGAAGCATCTTTACTCAAAAAACTCAACACCAAATGCTCGACCAGGGATATAAGCTCATGCATGATGCTCAAACTAGTCACCTACTTCAATAAGATGCTGAAAAAATCAATGATTGAGTACGGAGACATAGAGATCACCCAAACCTCAACTGAAACCATCTCAGAGGAGTCATCAAGGAGTTTGAATGATGTTGAGAATATGTCTGAAGAGGAGCAGATCAGCGAGGTTATCACCGATAAGCTATCAAAGTTCATCAGGACAAGGTCTTTGAAATGGAAGGTATGTACGAAAACTATAAGAAATGAGCCTCCCAGGATTAATATCAGACATGTAGAGATTGAACAGCTTCTAAGCCAGTTATTGTTTGCATTATAATGAGCATGCTAATGGAAGCTATGTAAATTTTATTGTTTGCACTGACTTATTAGTATTTCAACTGGTTGAATATGATTGTGTTGGAAGTCTTTCTTCCAATATATGTATCACTAGAAGGTTAGACTAAAGAAAAAGAGGGAAATTGTAGAATTTTTGGGACGAATTTTTTGATAGGTGTGACCGATGCTTCTTAAAATCCATCATTGAATTCAAGCATAGACCAAACTTCGATGAGTTTCATGAATTTGAAGATGGTTTAGTGATTCATGAAACTCTTGTAATACAATCATTATTAATTTTCAAGATAAATTTCTGAAGAATCGCTCTGCTTTGTTCTATCAGTTTCCTTCGATATTTCAGATGAATTGATATCACTGAAAACTAGATGAACTGTTTTGTTTCATTCCTCTAAAGATGAAGCTATAACAGAATTGGAAAGGATCTGAGAATTGACATTTTAGTCGGATTATGATCGATAGTTATGAAATTATCACCATTTGGCGTTCTTTCAATTGCGATAGTCTAAAATGATGGAGATTCAAGGCTTTTGTATTCATGAAATGAAAATATCGTCAAATAGTGTCTAAGAGACTATTTCTTCGAAATTGGTTCAAATAATTGAAATCCCAGCTTCTTTGACTAGTGCAAATGCATTTCCAGTTTATCATAATTTCTTCTAGAATCTGGTTATTCTTTCTGTGCCACACATGCCACCACGAAGAAACATTCCACACAATGTCATGGGAAGTAGTGATTGACCTCAAAATGACGAACTCTACCGGCAATTAGACACTTGTGTTACCTCCCGGGTCAAGATTAATCTCGATTCTAACGTTTTGAACTTTCACATGATTCGGAATGGTGCGGATTAAAGATTCATTCTCTAGAAGATCACGGTCAATTGCTATGGCAGCCGTCTAGCTGGAGTAACCCTTTTTTCCAGAGATTGCAACTTTCTTTTCGCCTTTCATTTTCTCTGTGAGCAGATGCACAATAGGCGCAGGTGCCTATTAGTTCCACGTGACCCTCATTGTGGTCTTCGTTATGCAGGATTTTCTCTCATTGTCCTCGAAAGGTCCATCATCAATTTATAATTATTCTCGATCTTGCGTCAGGTGCGTCATCAAGCTGCGCTTTATGATTTGCAACAATCTACCAAGAGATTTATTGAAGCTACCCACTTTTTAAAGTGATTAATGTCGGAAACTCTAATTACAATGATGAGAAAAGTCTGTCTTATTTCCTGAGATGATACTCTTTTATTTGTTGGTTTTTCTCAGTCTACGAAACCTTTTATATACATTTCTGTATATCACGTTGGTTATGGACCATAATGTAAAGTTTGCACTCGTCTGCCGTTTTCCAAATGGAGCTCAGTAAGACATAAAATAAAGCACGAAGGAACGGGCCTGTAGAGTGTAAAACAAGTGCATCGTTTCAAAAATTTATAGTCCGTATCTTCGACCACTATCATTTCAATAAACGGATGGCAAATCGGTCTAGAAAATGATGTCGACTAATGTTACATGGAAAATATCGATGTATTTCATAAAAGGGTGAACCGTTAGCTAATGAGCTTTAAATCCTATTAGCCAGTGCTTTGAACATTGATATAATGATTCAAAACACTGATGAGCAATATCGTTGTCTCTTTTAATGAGTCGGAATATTGATTATAGCGTAAACAATCCAGGGCATTGGGAAGGAAATATCTATAAAATCAACCGTAATATCATAGCAGTGAATTTAAAACAAGCAGTTATTTACAAAACGAAAGTTTCAATGGTTCCCAGAAACGAATGTATTGCGATTTCTTCTTGGCGTAGAGTTGTTATAATTGTTGGTACAGGGTGTAAATGAATATTTTAAGGGGTGATTCCTTTTAGAGCGAGAAAAGAGGCATTCAAGGTATGCAATACTCTTCCGAATATAGAAATGTAACCTCCACAACATTCTCACTCAATTATAGTTAACCCTCGTCACTGTCAAGGACAGCTGAAATTCCTACCTTGATGTAGTCAATATGAGAGTTATTTCATTACACTTTGAGTCACTTCTTGTTTCTTCAATTCTGGAGATGGACATTGTTTCACGCGAAGACAGTTTTCATCCATTAGCTGCTCCAGAATGAAAATGATTCGAATATTTCTGTCATTGCGCATCATTCAAGATTTTCAGATACCTTTGAGTAGTTCCCATTTTTCTTCTAGGCTTTCGATGGAACCGATGTTGTGGTGACCGGAAGCACAGACAAAGATGGATCCACGACCCTTGGTTTTTCTCTGAAACCAGACGAGTCCACTGGTAACGGTGACGCCAGGAAGAAGAAGAACAACGGCATGGGCATGATGATCGCTGCAGCTGCCATGAAAATCGGTTTGCTGAAGGCTTTAGCGTTCAAGGCACTCGTTCTTCTCGTAGGAAAGGCTCTTCTGGTCAGCAAGGTGAGTGATTTTAACAAATTTTGTTGATTAATGAAGATCTCGGATGTAGGTACTGAATTGATTGGCTCTTCACATGTGAGGAAAGTCAATAAAAAAAAAGATACAGATTTTCAAACAAGAATTAGAACTTTTTGAGTATATGGGAAAAGCCCTTCTTTCAGTAGAATTCTCAAAAAGTGGAACAACAGAATCTTGAGCAGAAGTAAGGAGATATTCTTTCAATAGTTCATCACACCCCAACAATATTAATGGAACACATTACATCTTTCATCATGTTACATAGGATTTCTTCCGCCATTTTCTTTCTCGGCAATAAACGACTGAAACAACACTGAAAAACATTATAATTGAAAAAAAACTTAATGAAAACAGTTCGAGACTTTTACAAATTGATTTTTTCAAGAGTTTTCGTAAGTTTCAGCTCATGTTTTGAATTGCTCCTCATTTACACTCCTTTCCTAAGCTTCACTCTATCAAGGATATAACGCAAAGTTTAACTAGTTGCTGGTTCATTGTGCTGACGAAGGCTGATATATTACTGCAACTTTAAATACGTCTCGAGCATTTGCACACAGTCTGCATTCTTTATAGAAGGGGCAATTTATTTCAAAATCTTATTCACAATATACCATATAGGGAAGAATAAAAATAATTCAGGCATTAATTCATTTTCTTTTTTTCGTGAGATGAATGAATGTCAAACAAACTTAGCTTAAGGTCTTTAACTGAAACAAGTGTTGAGGTTTTGTAGAACTTGTGTTTTATTATTTAATTCATTTTTTTTCATTTTTTCAATTATTTTCAATTGCGATTCTATTATAAATTACACAAAATTAATTATATTCTTCCATCGAACGTTCCATTTTTAAACATGGACATAGATTGAATTTTCCGGTTGATCTGAAGAAACTATTCCATTTAATCTAGGCGCTTTTGACCTGGTTTCAAGAATTTGTTCTCCACTATACCAGAAGAGCTATTAGACATGTATTCATGTCACCGGTGTAACTTTTTTTCAAATAGAACAGGTCGGCAGGTGCTTTTGCTAAACTGAATATTCCCTCGAAGATATGATTTTCAAGTTTAGGGAAGATATAACGAATACACAACGATCAGGAGATCATAGTTGTCATTGGCTTTCAATATGACTGCATATCAAATTTTCCGTTAATTGGCTTCGTTTAACCATCTATTATGAATTTTTATCCGAAAACCCAGTAATTTCATTAAGATCTGTAAAATAACAGTTTGTAGAAGTGCGAAAAAGTGTTGTTAATTTATATTTTCAACTATATGATCTCTTAGTTTATTTCTATTGCAATTTAACAATAATTTCGTCTTCTCTTACAGCTTGCCTTGGTACTAGCTGTCGTTATTGGTCTCAAGAAACTCTTCAGCCAGGAGAAACACGTTACCTACGAAGTAGTTGCCCATCCACATCACGAGCACGCCTCTGTTAGCAGTGGCGGAGGACATGACTCATATGGAGGCGGCGGTTGGGGAAGGACCTTCGACGCACAAGGAGCCCAAAATCTGGCATACAAAGCCCACGTACCAACCAACTGAACGAGAGAAAAGATTTGATATTGAGCCATATTGGTTATTATAATTTATTTTTATTTATTCTATTTATGTAAATTCCTGAATTCTGTGTTGTTTAATAAAATAGTTCGTTTAAAATTGTGGCATTTGATATTTCATTCCTTGGGGAACTCAAAGTAAAACTAAAGGGACAAGCAACAATTCTCGAATGGAGTAGTCAATTGACAAAACCAATTTTACTGTTGTAACACTTCTGATTGTCGAATTTTTACTGAAAAGTCTCCATAAATTGAACTTTACTCACCCTCATACAGTCAATGTTCAAATTCAGTTGGCTAGTTGAGCACATTGTTGAGAAACGTTAGATTCTCTTATAATCTATTAAGAAGTTATGGACACATTTCACTGCAGAGTTATGTTGATGAAAGTATTCAGGTTTTTATTGGAATTGGAAGCTGTAAAGGGAGGATTTATGGAGCTTTTGGAAGTCGCCTTCGAGAAGCCATTCGGTGTTAGTGCTCCGATCTTTCGTCAGTGACCTGTAGCTAGCTATTTGCTGGTGTCTTATGAACTTCCATTGTCACAAGCAATCAAATAATGAACATAAAAAAATTCCAATTTCTATTCATATTGAAACATGACGAGTTTTGTTACATTGTAGCTTCTTCCAGTATTTTAGAACTGGTGGAAAGATAAGATGAAGAAATACAAATAGAAGAAGAAGAACTGGATAAGTCTGTCTGGTTATTTGATGAATGACGTTCAGGAATCATGAATTATGAACAAAAAGTTGGTTCAATTCTTTATTCCATACAGAAAAATTGCGCAACATGTAGGATTAACTTGACATTATAAGGTTTAACTACATAATAGTATATGTATAAGACGTGGTGAAATTGAGAAAATAAATAAATTAAAAGATAATTATCACTATTGTATCAATAAATATATAGCACCTCTGGATATTCGTGTACACACTCATTTTGTTCCTCTCTAATCCCTTTCTAGACCCTGGGCAGGGCAGTACCTCCTACAATATAAAAATGAAATCAAAATTCGAAAAATTGAATGAGTAGAGCACTCAATTGATGTTTGATTGGAAACTACAACTCAAATGTTCGTATGTACTGAGTTTCTTTCATTTTGATCGATGGTTTTTCATGAATTGAAAGAAAAAGATGCTACAACTCGGAACCTATTGAGCAGATTTTGCCTATTATCTCAACTTTAGACCCTCAACAGCTGGGGCTTGAAAATCTAGACTATTCAACACTCACTTTCGTGTCTAAGCGCTATGGACCGTATATTTCCTGATTGTGTAAAGCGGTAGCTTCGGTATCCTCTTCTCATCTGACCTTTTTCCAGCAATAGGAACAATAATCTGCTGTTGGCCAGCACCAGAAAAATTAGCCGTTGGAGCCTCAACTGCATAATTTACTACTTGTGTTTGAGCCGCAGCACTTGGGACGTAGTTTGCGTATGCTAAATAGTTGGAAGTCCCATGGCCTTCGTTACCACCTGAAATGTCACAATTGATCAATTTTCCTTCATCAATTCAAAATATTTTGATCACAGGATGCAAATACGTGTCATTTTTTCACTGGATTTAAATCCACCCATCCTCTGATTGTGAAGGATGAAAATTTACTCACCTTCATTACTGACGAACATCGGATGGGCTTCTGGCTCATGATGCTCTATTTCCACGTAGGTGGGCTCGTGGTGGTGCTCTTGGAAGAAGAATTTTTTCACGAAGATCGCGGATGAAATCAAGAGAGCGAATTTGGCCACCATGAACGCCTTCACAACCAGCACTTTCATCGTGAACAGAATGATTGACGTTAATCCTGCAGCCTTGAATCCAATTATGGCCGGAAGGATCATGTTCCCCATCTTCTGGGCTCTTCCTGAAATGATAGGAGATCGTTAACACGAAGAAAAGAGGGGAAATCGGGTATTTTCTGTGCGGAAAAACATCCCAGGAGTGCGGACCCAAATTGATTTATTCGTTCGACTGAGGTTTCATCTTTCCATCTAACATTTTCTCCCACGTCCTTGTTGTTTTGGAAACGAGCTTTTTTCATGATTGATTTTCCTCTTTATGAGGGGAAAAATTCGCGAAATATATTGAATAATAATTGGAATCAATAATGGTTTTTAGAGTTTGCCCAGTAAAAAAGAGTTACCAGAATTGTTACTTTCCTATGAGATTTGATTTTCAGTGCCTTGAATTTTCCTTGAACTTTCCGATATAAAAAAATATCTCTATGCCCAGCTTTGCCCACATATATATGTAGAAATCAATGCCAGAATCAGTGTGTATATGTGTACCTACATATTTGGCTCAACTAGATGATTCCCTAAACAGTCTGATTTAATTTGGCATACCTCTAGTGAAGAAAAATACTTTTACTTGTCCCTCCAAGCAAACTTTCTTCGTTCCACAATTTTTTTCACATGAAAAACTAGCCATGTTCCTACAGAATCCCGATGCAGCTGTGACTAAAACTAGTGGTCACCGTTTCCAAACGCTAACACCCTAGAAATTCAATATTTTCCAAGATAATTTGGAGTTAAACCAGATGAGAGTTGCCTTTGACCAGAATTGATCCTGTTGTTCCTCAAATAATTTCTCCACAGAAGAATTGTCCAGCAAAAGACATGAAAATCCATACCTTTTCCAAGATCCTGTCGCAACAAGTCCAACTCTATCACATTTCTCCTCGTATCCTTCGAAATGGACACTCCATAGTTGGCGAAGTTCATCTTCATCGTATTCTTCTCGAGGAAAGGAGCTGAATCCGAAGAATTGTGTTTCTCGAGTTGTACGGAAAAACCAGCCCCTAGATCTAAGCCCCTAGGAGAGTACAGGTCCTCCACCCAGCTAGCCTGAGCGTATGACACGATAACACTGAAACACAACACTAAACGTAGACACATCTTGATTAAAATGATCGAGAAAAATCACCATCGGCAGTTTTTATCTTTCGCAATATTTAGCGAAGCTTAACTGAATTGCGTGCATTGCTAGTAGGTGAGGAGAAGATATCTTGAATGAAGGAATGCAACTACAGTAATTAGTAACTTGATGATGATATTTGGGAGAAACGTTTGATTAATAGATTGAGAGTGATTAGATATACTCTTCCTCTAGATACGTAAGGACTATTTACAGTTTATATGTCATCTGTTAGCTCGACTTACAAATACATATTTCAATTTTATTCTGTAGCAAAGGTGAATTAGAAAAGTACACGAAAATCACACTTTTTCTTTAAGTTAAACAGTGTAAAATAGTTATTCCCATGGATAAGAAGATTCTAAGTTATAAATGAGAATGAAAGCCTTGATTTCTCGTGTTTAGTTTGATTTTCTTACATCAGGATCCATTCCTTTTTTTGAGAATTTCACTTTTCAACTTCATTTTCAACCCCTCTAGCTTTGAAATCTACTACTCCCTCTAGTTATCCCTTAAGAAATGACAGTCTGATGAGACTTCGATTCCAATTATTTTACAATCTGAAAATGAACTTTTTATAGTTTTGTAATAGTTATCTGAAGAAACTATTGATTTATTTCAATATTTCTAGGAATTTGAGCATTTGGCTCAGATCTCTTTTCCTTACAGCCTTTTGTGACATGTTTTTGGACGAAAAATATTGCTTTTCTTCCATTGTCAATCTGTTGCTACATAATGAATCATTTTTTCATTATCCGGATAAGATCTTCGTGAAATGAATAGAAATCGCGGAACTGCACAGATGCTTCCATTTTCTACGATATACCAACGTTCTAAATCGTATTTTAGAGAGAAAACAAGTTTATCGCGGATACAACTGTTACACTTATGAAAACCAGAGTAATTTCTCTCAGATGAAGTACGCCGAAGAATTCCATTCAATTAATTAAAATCGGTAATTCAAATGCGAAGTCCGCATATCCATCGAGCATGCTGATGAAGAATTGTGAATATTTCATGAAATTTCATGGTTTCTTGCGAATTCGTGGAATAGGTTTCGGTCACAAAAAATTTCATCCCCATTATGAAAGGAATCATAGCAAAGTTGGTGATGAATCTGTCAATTAAACTGGTTCATTTTCAGAAACATGATCATCGAAAAGCTAAACATTTTCTCATACTCTTCATCCATATGAACAAAATGATCATGAGAGCAAAATTCATCGTTTTTAAGTTGTGTCTTGTCAAAATGTGATGTCCAAAACGTAACCTATAATTCTAGAAATATAAAGGGTAGGTCTTCGATATTTTAACAGTATATTCTTGGGGTCAAAAGAAACACTTTTTTCTTATTCCATTTTTTCCGAATCGGCTCGGTTTGAAAGATACAGGCTGTTTGAAACCCATAAGAAAATTATATTTTCAGTTTTATCTCACAAACGGCTTCATCGAATGAAATGAATTTCGGAATATAGTTTTCCATTTATTGGATGGATATTTTTCGAACGCAAGATATCACCCACGTCTTCCAGTTTTCTCATTATTACGTCCCATAAAAATACCAAAAAATCAAAGAACCCAACTCTGTTTAAAAGATCCACATATGTGTCACAGATTCAGCTAGTTATTCTGAAGGTAATTATGTTTTTCCAGGGGTGGCACAGCTGATTTTGAAAACTTAAATGGCTAAGTATGGCTTTTTATCAGGGTCGAATCGGAAAAAAAGGTATAGGAAAAAAGTATTTCTCTTAACCTCAAGAATCTACTGTTTAAATATTTGTACGAGTCAAAGACTCACCCTGTATAAGCTATATGGCCGTCTACTATTTCAACGAGAATGTGAGAATACGCGTTTATGGTCAAACCCCTTCTAGCCTCTGCATGAGTGCGTTGAATTGCATTCTGGGCGTTACCCTTCTATTCAGAATCAGGCATATTTGTCTTTCCTTCCGAGCCTCAATTAAATCTAATAACATTCTTCGATTTACTGACCGAGTTAGTTTGTGGATATGATGAAAAAGAAGACTTATCGACTTGTCGTTCCAGGACGACGCGTCAGGGTCGGACTCAGCACCCGCAAGGGTTGAAAATGGCCTTTGGGGAATCGTTGCCGGGTCGTGGAAAAATAGGATGGCATTGGAGCTCGTAAAATCGGAATCAAGAAGATTATATGATCCCATTAGGAGCGTCTGTATGGTTAGTGGAAGACCTTGAGAGAGTTCCATCAGGGTTGAATGTCCCTATGGGACAATCTCTGGAGATATGATAAATTCAATGGAAACAAAGGAATCTTTTTGAAATCATTCGGTATGATTATAGAGCATTGTGTATGGATCATGCTGGCTTGGGAATTTCGGATATATCGTTCGAGAAATACAGTGTGTAACACTGAAACTTTCACAACACAATTTAGAAAAATTTTCACGTTTAATCACGTTATGGAACGATCGATATAAGAATTGATTATTGATTTAGTCCCTCTGAAAAAAGGACAGAATTTATTCTCAGTAATCCTGGGACTCCCTGGGTGCTAGGAGCACAAATTCCCTCAATTTGCACAGAAAGTTTTTGTGCTACAGGAAAATGTACCTACAAGAAACTGTTTAGAGAAAGGAAAACACGCATTTGAGTTATGCAGTTCACTTCTCAATTTATATTTCCAGTTGTCCATTTTTGTTGTTATTCTTAGGTGTCCTTCTTTCCAGAATTCTCCACAATTTTCAATTTGGGTTGACCAAAATCCCTCATTCTTTAAGAGATGTACGAATCGCTGATGGAGAGGTGGTCAATTCTAAGAGAGTGTCTCCTAATGAAAAGGGTTGTGAATATTCCCTTTTGGAATATCCTGATTGATATGGCTTGATGAAAGTAACTAATGCTCTTGATGCATGTGAAATCAACATTGAACTAAGGCCAGTCCTGACACTAGAACGGACTCCTCATGCAGATCTCAGCAAAAGGTAGACATTCAGGTCATACTTCAGCTCAAACTTGATCTGGTTACTTATTTCTTTTATTTCAAGATAGTATGCTCCACTAAGTAGCAATAATGAAAAGTTCTTGTCAATTTTTTCCCTTTCAACCAATATATATAACAGATTAGTAAGGCTTATCTATTTGATGTACGTCCCTAGAGATACAAACACCATGATCTCTCATCTTGTTTTACTAGTGCCCTTGTGCGTCTTATCAATAGTTTCGGTGAAAGGTGCCTCTGAAGGATTAGATTTCGGAAAAGGAACCCACGTCCTTGGGAAATTTTTCATACATTACCTGAACACGCAACCGGAGGACATAAAGTTGAGTGAGGGGGTACACCTGGTGTCCATTAAAAGTGACCATATGGGGAGGTCTTTGAATAAGGACAAGACAGTGTTGGGTGCTATCGAGAACTACTTGCAGAGTCACGAAATAAGGATTAAGTTGCCGGAACTGATGCCAGGGGAGGAGTTTGGGAGGTCTTTCAAGGAGGCCATAGAGGATATAGATGAGAGCAACGAAGGTAAATGTGACATTTGTCCAGATGAAGGGGTAGTGCAGCGATTCTTGGTATTCTAAGGTTTTATTCAGCTATGCTACAAAACTGTTCTTGTCTAATTGATTTGATAATGACATTCTGAATGTTTATTTGCATCAACATCTTGGAGGTTGAGTTAAAGTTCTTCACCTTTTGCTTTTTAAGCCTACTAGGGCATTTCTTATCAGCTGACTTTAATAAGGTCGCAATTTTTTTAGTTAGTTGAGTCCCAGTTTTGTAATTTCTAGTGGTGTTCATAAATCCTTATCAATTTTCTGAGAAATTGTCATTCAGTTAATATTATTCTTCCCTTAGTGGTAATATAAAATTGCGGTTTGATAGAAAACAAACTATTATTGAAAATATTGAAGCTTCGTGATCATAGGTGTCAAAGATGGTTTGTTCACCCTATGGAAAGTAGAGAAGAATTTCGACTAACACTAGCTGTTGGTGTTCTTACTCCAGTTTGGTTCTCGCAAAACGACACGAATCCGGAAATATAATCGAATCAAGTCCTCAGTGTACCGAAATATTTAATATTCACCCTCGTTCAATATTTGCAAGTCATCCTGCAGTACCTTTCATGTATATACGCTTCAAAGGGTGGTTCATCTTTATTCTGCCTTAATTAAAATTACATCACAGTGAATTCGACGCAAATTCCATCAATTCAACAGGATTTCCAAGGACATTATGAATTGATACCGACAAGCAGACAAATATCCTGTCGACATCAATAGCAATTGAAGGCGAGCCTTTGATTCATTTTTTTAGTGTTCTACTTGCATAATCCAGAAAGATAAATCGAAAAGTATAGATAGTTACATTGCCTAGGCTTGTAACCCAGGTTTCTTTTAAGATACTTTAATCTTTTGAGCCTCAAGAAGACTCGAAAGACCACAATTTGGCATTCAAAATTTTACACGTGTGTATCTTTTGTTTTGACCGTACAACAATCTGTTTAATACACACAGTCGCATCTAGATGAATAGTTAATAGGTTATTATGAGTGTTTTGTGGATTGACTTCAAAATAGAGAACAAAAATATTATAAAGGCATTCAGATATTCCTAGTTCTTCTGGCCAGAAATTCGTCAGTGTTGAATAAAAAAATAGCCATGAATTTCAAGGGTTTAGAATTAGGAACATCAAATGAAACTATCGTAAATGTGTAGGATTTTATTTTTCACGTTTCAGAAGAAATTGTAGGAAATTTAACGGTGGAATGAATTCATTGTGGACTACAAATCTTTAAAAGTACAGTTTGGCGATACAATTTTCTGAAATTCAGGAATGAATCGATATGAAAACAATCGAAAATTATCTGTAGTAAGTCTATGCTTTTCTTCATCATTTTCTCCTCATTTTCAGTTGTCACCGGTCGCAGGAGGAACGGAAATGGAGGGGGTGGAGGAGGCATGAGTACCGGAGTCATGATGGCCGGAGTCATGATGGGCAAAATGTTGGCAACCCTTGGTCTCGGTGGAGTGGCGCTGCTGGCCAAGAAAGCTCTATTCGTTTCGGTGCTGGCCCTGACTTTATCAGCCATCATTGGTATCAAGAAGCTGGTACACTCGGATGACCACCACGAAGGTCATACAGTCATACACGCCGCTCATCATGGTCATGGACACGAGCTGCACGACTACAGGAGGAAGAGGGATGTGGACCAGTTGGCCTACAGAGCTTGGAAAGAGTTCAAGTAGGAAAACTATATAAGTATGACATTTTTAAATTCTTCGAAAATCAATTTAGGTATTTGGTACCTTTGATTCCTATGAGAATACAATAATTTAAGTCAATTCACCACCGCAAACGAAAAATCAATATTTTCACTTGGTCGATGCTTTGAAATGCTTCCTAGATGCTAACTCTGTGATTTTCATTTATATGCATCATTTTATTAAGATGAAAAAGGGAGAAATTATAAGTTCAAGACCTGAAACAGGTTGAGTTTGAACTGCAGATAATATTTTGAGTGATTGTCATGGAATGAGTAGATCGAAATTAAATTTGAATTTAAATTTGAGTGTGTGGGCACAAGTTAAAGATGCATACTGTGTCTGTAATTTTCAATGAGTCTGTACTGAGTGGATAGTCAGCTTTTGAGGTCTCTCAAAGAGAGTTCAAGACTCAGTTTGCCATCAAATACTTATCCATCATTTTCGAAGAAGTGTCCCCTATTTATTTTATTTATTTTATTGTTCACGTATATTGTGCTATGTATATATTTATGATGGAAAATAAAAGTTTGGTTGCAATAGATCGTTTGCATTCTTTTCCTATTTTCGAGAGATGGAATTTGTGGAGTGGAAAGTGCTATTCTATACAGGGTATTGATTGCCAATGAAAAATGGGAATGGGATAGCAGATTTGAATAGATAACAACTTCTCTGCTGGATTCAGAAGTCATTTCTCAACGAAATGTACTGAAATATCTGAAAATGATACATGGGAGTGTAGGAAGTTTCTTGATGCTTCTCCCTCTCCATCTTTGCAACTTCTCCTTTCAACTGCAGCTCCTGCTACAATATAAAGACTCCTGCATGAGAGGTGGTGCCTCCCCCTTCTGCAGCTCCCCACCCCTTCTCCTTGAGTGAGAGCATCCACCTCAAGGAAAGCTGTCTTGAACTTACATCCGTCTTTTTATAACATTGACCTGAATTCCAGCAGCTCCAACAAATTTCTCCAACCTTGCGTTTCACATGTTTCTTGTTCTTGTTTTCTCAAGTTCAATGAATCAATTTCACCTAGTTGTACACTGACCCAGTTGGAGGAGACTGGTTCTCGTGAGACGGGAAGAGCCGCAGAATCAATGGATGCCGGACCTTCCGGCTAAGTGGATGTATACACTATACAGGGTGCCCATATGTGAAGGACCACAAGAGAAAGATTTCGAAATCATTTCAAATATGTCCGAAAATTATAATTGTGTTTGTGTTGAGACGGTTTGTGAAGATGCAATGATATGATGGCGAAAAACCAGTAAAATATTCCTAGTGTTTCTTGATATTTCAAGCAAAGGCAATGTTTCAACGTATAAATATTAATTCCTTGTTGTCTCTAATCCAAATAATTCGTGGAATAATTGCTGTTACTTACTTTATTTCTTATAGCTCAGGAATTGCAAAATATTTCTTGTTGAACTATTTCTCTTCTATGTATAATATATTCTTAAGGTCTTAAATTCGAAGAGATGTTTGATTTTTTCAGGAAAAACTTGAAGAATCGCACTCAGCCTCTGAAAAACTGAATGACCACCTTGAAAATTGTAGTATCTAGCATTTCCAACGTGAAAATACGACCAGTCAACAAATGGCCTAACTTTCGGTCCCCCTTTATATATAAACTCCTCATCCTCAAGTTCAAGATGATATTTCAACCTTCATTCAGGTTGTGATGGGTGTGAGAAATTAGAAAGTGTTCCCATTGAAGAAGGTCAAGTAGAAAAGGATACACGCTGAGATGCGGATACTCGGTTGAAAGGTACAAATATAAATTTCTCAAATGATTGTATGCCATTCGTTTGGGGCTATGGAACAGATGGTTGTTCCATGGTGGTAGCTATGGTCGGCAGTAGATGCGAACTTTCACTTTGTTACCAGAAAAAAAATGTACATCGGTGAAAATTCATTTCAACCACCTGCTTGACTTTTTTGAGTAGTTTTAGTTGAGAAATGGAAAGTTTGGATGAAGGAATGAAGGTTTTGATGAACAAAGTTTGGAAGACATATCTCTTCTTTAATTTCACTTCATGTATTCCAAGGAATATTCTAAGGGTTTTATATTTATGTATATCCCCATCATTATAGGGAATACAGTTGAATCTTAAACAATACTTCATATTTAAGAATGTGAAATGCATTTTCAAATATTTCCCTTTACAAATCCTCCATCGACTGATAAATATTGATATGGACGATTTTCGATGAAAATCCATAATTAAAGCGAATAACTGAATTATATGATTTTCACTAGGATTATATGCCTACGTGTTTGTCTATCAGGATATCTTCAATTTCCTTTACGAACTTGAAAAAGGTTTCATTTTGATAGCGAAACAAGTTTCTTAGTGGAAAACTTCTCTTGAAAATATTATTCGTTTAGTTTTCCACATGAATACATCGTTAAATTCACTGCAATGGTTTCTTGTTCGACAAAGAATGCTATTCTTATGCCCTTTTGATTTGTAAAGGTTCCTCCTTTTATTGTTTATTATTTTGTGACAAAGAAGCACCCCTTCATGAATTCATGAACACCTTGCGAAACAATAAGGATCAAATAAGCTAATCAGTATTCACATGACCAAAAGTTCATTCTGTAATTTTGAAGAAAATGGTGCCAATACGAAGACATTTCGTGATAATTATTAGCAATGTTTTGGATTGTTTAATTTGCTTGCTGAATATTGAGATTCGACTAGGGTACATTCAGAAAAGCTTCTGCACCCTTGCAATGTCAATTCTCGCAGAACAGAATCTTCACTGAAAGGATGGCAAAATGTTTCAAGTTCCTTACTTTCACTTAAAGATAGTACTCTCAAGAATTGCGCAAGGATTAACGGTATCTCTTGCCACTTTCACTCAAGTTTTGGAGTTCTCAATGAAAAGTCAATATTGAAGATCATATTGGGATCGAAATATCGAAATCGATAGTAGTGAATATTTTAGCACTCTAAAGTTTCTCTGGAATCTGAAGGAAAGCAGAATAAATTATCACATTATCGCTTTGTCCAGCCTGCATAGAAATAAGTTTCTACGAAGCAGATCGAATTATACGATAGGTACTAATAATTTTCAATCTCTGAAAGAAATTGAGAGCTTTTAAGTCAGTCTGAGCTGAAAATTCAAAATTCATCATTGACACTACTCTATTGATAGTGAAAGTTGGAGTTCGTATAGTCCGAATGGCAATGATGTAAAATAGAATGTATATAACATATACTTATTGAAGGAAAAAGGCCTTTAGAATATATTCGTCAAGGAGTATTGAAAAAGGATTTCGAAACCTGAATGAAGAGGATTCCAATTCCAAATTTATTTTTTTGAAATACGTAGTTTACTATGGCGATTTTTCTTTTGAAATTGGTTATTTTCGGCTTATATCTTATCCTCTCTAGATATTTCTTCGCCTATCAAATCATTTCGTCATCAGTACAATCGGTATGAAAGTGTATCGCGCATTCACCAAATCATCAAGATCAAGATAATGAAGAAGTGTCTGCATGTCTTCGAAATCGAAGTGGAATGTGTAACAGAGTAGACTTTTTTCAACAATAATCTCTAATGTTCCAGTATTTCGAAATTTTGAATGCAGGCAGCAATTCTTATTTGTTTTCAAATAAATTTTTTCATTATTGTTGAAAAGATGAACTCAACATCTGCGTGAATACTTGTTAACAGACACAGAAGAAACTTTTAAACGAGTTTCAGTTACAAGGTCCGACCCCACTGTAGTAGAAATTCGATTGTACTGAAAAAAAATTATTTATATGAATTCAATCAAGAGAATCTTTCTATAAATTATACGGATGGATCTTATAATTTAATATCTCGGTTCTCTGGTCACACCCAAAAATGTTACTCATTAATTTAAACGTGTTTTTAATACCCGAGGCAAACACTGAACATCTCATTTGAATTTGGCAGTTTTGGGAATTAGGAGGCATTTCAGCGGAATCGAAAAGGAAACTTATTCCTTTATTTCTGACTCAACTTGATTCAAATTTTCGAGGAACTCGTCCTATTTACAATGAGAGAGTATTTCTGTCCTCTATGCTAGAGAAGTGTATCTTCAGTTGCAAACTTCTCAGGGGCTAGATGGCTTTGATATAAATGGTGGGTGATATCATTTACTAGAAATACATTTCTTGCATCCATCAATTCAGAGATTTCAACTACTGATCACTTATTGATCATTTTTCATTCAGGTTGGAAAAATCTCAATTCTGATCTGAATGCTATTGGTAATTTTTTTCAAGTACCTACTTCCCTCTCTGAGAGCTATCACCAAATACTGATTGTACTAATTGCCATTACCTTCCTAGCAACTGAAATCTGGTCGAAAACTCAAAAATGGGGGGGATATCTTGAGTTGAGTGACCTAAAAGGAAGTTAATTTAAGCCAATAAGGATATTTTGCACATTAAGATAAATCAAGTCGTTCAATTTGAACAGTTGAAAACCATTTTATGATAATTCCATATTTTAATCTCTTCCAAGTCTTCCAGTTCACCTTCACCCACCTGAAGATGCTTTTGTGACAACGAAACACACACATGTAGAAACATTTCCGATAAACTTCTTAATTCTTTCACCTCCTCACTTTTATTTGAATATTTCGAAGAAGAATGATAAATCTTCGTGTGAAATTCAGAATCTTTTTTGTTTTTTCCTGGTATGACTGAGCTCTATAGGGGAACTAGATGAACTTCTTATAGGTCTTATGGGTTCACAGTAAATCAGGTCAGCTGAAATATTTATACAACATAAATGATAAAAATTTGATAATTGTTTCATCAAGTCCATCATTAAAAAGAGATTCGATAAATGATGTTTATGTTGTTTATCGCAAGGGTTCATTAATTTCAAGCAACAATTCGGTACAATATAGTCTAATCATAGTTATATGCAGTTGATTCTTGTGGCTCGTGTGAAATTTGTCTAGACTGTCGAAACTGAGATTCGTGAGCAGTTAATTTTTGTTTGTGTACACTTGCTGAGGTAAATGACAATTTATAAACAATTGATTTTTCGGTTATAACATCCAGCAGCTTATGTTATATATACAATTACTGAAATGCGCATATTTTTTATTAATCCATTTCAAAATTTCATTGAGGATCGTACAATTGTTGTATATGAACGAAAGTGAGAAGGTAAAATTGGAATTCCTTGTCAATACGTCACTAATGTAATAACAAATTGATATGCAAGTTTATTATCTATGTTGTTATTGATTGAGCTATCTGAATATATTCCTGAAACGTGTGTTTTCTGTCTTTCATTGCATAGCTCGAAACAATGTAGATACAAAACTTAACCCTAAGGGATTGACCCTTAGTAGACTTATCAATTCGTTTATTGCGCACTTTGTTGTGATATGAAATAATGAAATTTTATTCAAAATCGATGAGTGATGATTATGAAAGTTTCCGAGCATTTCAATGAACCAATTTTTTTAATCAGTAATCAGTTTTGAAATTATTTTCGTTCCTATTATATGGAATTTTTTTAACCAACTTAGAAATAACCTGAAATATTGTTTGATTTCAGGTAGTGCAGTGAAAACAGGATGATTGCTCTGTACACCGGATTGCTCTTGGTAATCTTGAGTATCATTTTTTATATTTACATGACGAGGAATTTCAAACATTGGAAGAAACGTAAGATACCATTTTTGAAACCTGAGCCAATATTTGGAAACTTGAGAGACGTGTGCCTGTGGAAAACCACCATTGGCGAATTCTGTAGGTCAGTGTATGAAACCACCAAGGAACCCTTCATAGGTTTCTTCATCTTGGACGAACCCTGCCTGATGGTGAACGATTTGGATCTCATAAGAAACATACTGATCAAGGATTTTGATCACTTCCTCAATAGAACAATGACCAATAACGAGGCGCATGACGCAATAGGATCTAACATACTATTCCTGATGAAAACTCCTAGATGGAGGGATATTAGGAGGAGAATGACACCAGCCTTCTCCTCCGGAAAAATGAAATTGATGTCTAAGCTGATGATCAAATGTGCAGAAGACATGGTTGATTATGTGAGGAAGAAAATAAAACATGAAAACCTGGAAGTTCGAGAACTCTGCGGAAAATTCACTACTGATGCAATAACTTCCACATCGTTTGGTTTAGAAGCCGGTTGTTTTGAGCAAGAAGATGCCCCATTTAGAGTTATAGCAAGGAGAATTTACAACTGGCAGTTTGTCTGGCATGCAATTCAGACTACGTGCTTCTTCATAGCGCCCAAGTTGGTACACTTGTTGAGGATGAGTTTCATCGATGGTTTATCGAGTAACTTCTTCAGGGACGTCTTCTGGAGGACTATGAAGGATAGGGAGAAAACCAAGTTCGTCAGGAACGATTTGTTGGATATTCTCATTGAAATGAAGAAACAGGACCAGATCGATAACGTTGAATCATTAGGTGAGAATGAATGAAAATATTTCAATAACTAACACATAATTATCACCAAACAATTGTGTTATACAAGAGCTTAGGGAAAACCCCCAGTAAAAAATCCTATTTAGAAAATAAGCTGTAATAAGCAATTATATTGAAGGGTATCAAAGTTCTACAAAAATTGATCTTTTTCTTGAAGAAAAAGAGAAGTCACCAGAAAATTTCATCTGAAATAAAAAAACTGTGAGATAATAAAAGTTCTATATGTCAGATTGACATCCAGTGAGGAATCCAGCTTAACTCCTAGATAGATTGAAGTTATGTTGCAAAGAACCACTACGCTCAATTATCTATATTTTTGATTACATCGTGATAATATTAAGATATTTTATTCAATGTTACAGATGGGGACATTTTAGTGGCCCAAGCTGTCCAATTTTTCATTGCTGGCTATGAAACAACGAGCTCGACAATGACATTCCTTTTGATGGAGCTGGCACATAATCCGGACATACAAAAAAAAGTTAGGGATGAAATTATACGCGTCAGGAACAAGTATGGAGGGTTTTGTTACGATGGTCTTCAAGAGATGGAGTACTTAGAATGTACCCTTTATGGTAGGTCGATCGATCTGTTTTCCATTATCAATATTTCTCGTTTTCATTACAAATTTATTGGCTATTGGTAGATAGATATTTTTATATGTAATTCAACTCGGTTTTTTTTTTGTAGAGACCTTGAGAAAATATCCAATTGTGCCTTTCCTCGATAGGAGATGCTCAAAGCGATATCAAATTCCAGGAAGTGACTTGGTACTAGAAAAGGGTGATATGATTTATATCCCAATTATGGGAATACACTATGATCCAGAATATTTTCCTGATCCACAACGATTTGAGCCAAACAGATTCAGGAAGGAAAACTCTGAGACAAGGCACAATATGACATTCTTGTCGTTCGGTGATGGACCTAGAAACTGCATAGGTTAGTGTTAAAAATGAAACTGCAACTTTGATTCGAACAATCAATGGAAAATAAGTTTTTTTTTTCTCTATGGAAAGAGAGATAATTTCATGTGGAATATGTTTCTTTAGGTATAAGATAATCCAGTCAATTTACATTTAATGAAATTTTTTTTAGGTCGACGATACAGCCTTTTGAATGCTAAATGTGGACTAGCTCATCTCTTGTCGAATTTTGAAGTTCAGCCTTGTCCTGATAAAAATGAAAAATTCGAATTCAATTCGAAGGGATTCCTTTTGCAGCCACTGAATGGCATAACATTATTATTTAAAGAAATAAACTGATAAGTAATTTATTGTTTTTCAACGACTCTTATCTGTAGTGAACGATTAATTTTTTAACTAATTGGAAGCAATATATCAAAACCTTCACAAGCAAACACTACAGATGTTGTATATAGGCCACTTATATCTTATATTCATTAATCACTGACGAAATTTCATTGATCTAAAATTTTCTTGAATGATCTGAATGAAATTAATAAAAAATTAAGATTCCCAAATGTTCTACTTTCAATAAAGGTAACTTCACATTTTTCGTTTGAATCTTGACCCCTTTCAATCCAATATTTTCAATTAAATCGAATTCAACAAAATAATATTTGGTGGGAGAAATTTTGGGACTTGAAACAACAACAATAGACTAAAACTTCCAAAGATATAGCCCCGATTATCTGTTGAAATTTGTGGGAGAGAAGTGAAAGGACCAACCTTGAATGTATCGTCAAAGAAAGCCCTTTGAATTGAGTGGTCCAAATTTCTAATTAACCGAAACGTCTTGATCTCCTAATGGAGTCCCAAAATTCAATGGTTACATGGGGAAATTTCCTTCCAGCATCCGGCAGGGCATCCAGTCCTAATCCATCATATATCAGCGGAAGCCATCAACCGCTCATTTCCCGAAATATCCACTCTTACGGTATTCGGATGTTCTGACACGGTTCAAATAAGCCAATAAGCGATAGACCAAAATCAGTGATAATAAAATTAATTCAAACCAGCCATTGACCTAATGGGTTTCGTCCACCAGACATAGTTACACACTTTTCTCCTTGCCGATTCAAATTTCATGAATATCAATGAAATGAAGATCATAGGTACGTCGGTTTTAACCTACGGATTCCGACTAACTAGGTGAAAGATATTCGATTGGGTGTAGCTCATTCTGTTGCGGCCTCTGGAATATTTGTAGCCTTACTCATGTGGGTCTACTGGCTGACATCGATAAATATGTGTAGAGTGCTGAACCAGTCGCTGAAAACGATGTTTTTCTGGGAAAACTTAGCTTGGAGAAGGAAGGTTCTCTTCAGTCTTTCGCTGCATTTTGTCCTCCTGAGGACTAAAATGGTCTCCAAAATATAGACCTATGCAAGACAGTACTGTGGAGTAATAGAGTGTGGAAGTTTTGAGCTCTCTGGAAAGCCTCTGTTGGCAGAGAAGTCTGACAGCTCCAGTGGCGGTTCCAGGTGTGATTTGGGTATTTTTGAACTTTCGACACGTATATCCCAGAAATATCACCATAGGTCTAAATGTGATACATATTCTAAAAACGCAACTTTTCTTGTGATAAATCTGGGAATTTCATGGAGCTCGGTGCAATCGTTAGGTCTTGACGATTTTTTAACTAACCCCAAGCGGGTCTCCAAGAAAAATTATCGTAAATCTAATTAATACACTTCTAAAAATGAAGAAGAGTGTTGACAAAAATTCTGATTGTCCCATAAAAGACTAAGACGATTCCATTCATTATTCATTTGACTCTCTTCATACAATTTTCTGTAGTGAATGAAATATTCAGAAGAAAATTTCATCCGACCGTTTCCTGTTGACTACCGATTCAAGGTGATACTAGTAGTGGATGTAATGGATGAGCTGAAAAAGTGCATCAACTAGCTGAACCAGCATGAAAGCTTGTAATCAAATTATTATTACAGAACTAAGCACTGTAATACGTGCACGAAAAACTTGAATGGTGTTATAATTCAGTTCAGACAAGCGCCAGTTAATATTCTTGCACGCGTACTCAAAATTACGTGACCTTTCTTCTCGAAGAGAAGGAACAGAAGGACATAAACAACTGGGCATGCATGTGCATGAAAGGATAATTATTATTATCATTCGAAATAAACTGCTCCACATGAGTTATAGGGATATTGACTTAAATTGCAAAAAAATATAGTTAAAATAAGATTTTTGTGATGAAAATTCATATTAATGTGATTTCAAGTTGCAAATTAATTTTAGCCTGTAGGTCTGCAGCGTATACATGATGGTTAAGAAAAATCGAGTAAAATAACGAAATTTTATTCCCAGAGAATTCAAGCATTTTAAGACTATCAATACAATGTATGGCCTCCACGGGCTTCAATAACAGCTTGACATCTTCTTTGCATACTACACACGAGGTTGTTGAACATTTCTTGAGGAATTTGGTTCCATAAACGGGGCAGAACCAGATCCTTTAAGGATTCTGGGGTAGGTTAATGATTATCTAATCTTCTTTGGAGCATATCCCATGCATGTTCTATGCAATTCAAATCTGGTGAGTGCGGAGGTATTGGTAAATGTGGAATACCAAGCTCCTCGCGCGCATTCTCAACCATGGCTGCACGGTGCGGTCTAGCGTTATCGTCTAGAAATTGAAAAGTTTCACCAATAGCAGCGTAAAAATTGGGCACAACATTGTCAATGACATGCTCCCTATAGGGTAAGGCGGTCATATTTCCAGGACAAATGTGTATATCTGTGCGCCCGTTGAAACATATCCCGGCCCATAGCATAATACTACCCCCTCGGAATGGATGGACTTCTTGGACATAGCGACGATTACGGGGTATGCGTGGGATTGTCCATACCCTTATTCTTCGAGAATCTGAAAATCGTCCATATCTGGATTCATCAGTGAAAAAGACCCTACGCCATTGATCGTTCCAATTGATATGTTGCCTTGCCCATTCCAGTCTTTGACGCTTATGGTCACGTGTTAATGGAACTCCTCTTAATGGATGTCTAGAACCTAGATTCACCTCTATCAAACGTCGTCTGATGGTTTCGATGGAAACTTGGACCCCATCTGCATTTCGAAGAGTATTCCGTAGCATTCTACACGTAGATGTAGGGTTTCTTCTCGAAACGGTGATGAAACGATCCTGAGAAGGTGTTGTTTTTCGTCGCCCACCCAGCCTTGGTCTTTCCAACACAGAACCTGTCTCCCTGAACCTATTCCAAAGTCGAGATATCACACTTTGGCTGACTTGGAGCCTTTCCGCTACAACAACCTGAGTTAGGCCATCCTGTATTATTCCGATAGCCCTATTAGCTTCAGCGTTTGTTAATTTACGTCTTGGCATTTTCAGAAAACTCGTTTCAAATCGAAACCGTTGATAAACTGACTTCATTTCAAAATGAGAACATTCATGAAGCATATGCAAAAAATCAAACTTCAGAAAAAGGTCGAGCAGATTGACAAATGTCTCATACTGATTTTTTTTGGATCGATTCAAGTTGTTATTGAGTTTTAAGTAATTTTACAGCGATATTCTCGAAGATTACATACTTTTAAAGACGATTGAATACGATATCACTAACTCTTGAGGAGCAGTTTATATTATTTGTTTCTGAATAAGAGATTCAATTAGCTTATGGCTTAGTGCAGTAATGTTGGCATCTTGAAGGTTCGACAATCGCAACTTTTTCGATACTCCGCGACTACAATCGTCGAAGACGCCATTAAAATTCCGAAACATAAAACGTTGATTAATTTTACGACTGGAAGAGAGTCTCGTATTGAAACAGACAATGTCGTGTGTGGCCAGTAAAACGCTTAATGCAAAGCACACACTGCGAACGTCTGAAATGGCAATTTCTGATTCTGTTGTGAGGCAAACTAATCACGTTTCTCTATTTATTCGTTTGTTTTGTTGACAAGATGCAGAACAATAGTGTGGCTCTCGAATGTTTGACCGACAAATGGACAATCTGTTCGGCTTGAGTAGGTCATCCACTTCGGCGGAATGAACTACCTCCGCAGTCACTTTTACTTTATCTTTGCCGGATATATAATATCAGGCTGAATGGAGGTAAAAGTTGGTTTACTTTCTTTCGAATTGTCCGACCGGCGAATGGATCATGCCCGAAAGCTTTCCGAATCTGCGAGTGGAAGATGTAATAGTCGGTTTTAAGTGAACGATCCCGACAAGTGCGATCGCAGATGTATTCTCCACTCATTTTTATAAAAGCAGTCGGTTGGCCATGGAAATTTGACACATTCCACATTGTATAGTACGAAAATATAGAGTAGAAAGATAGGAAACGCCCTCATATCTCTAGTACTAAAAACGGACTACATTCTGGGCTGTTTGCCACATTTGACAATGAGATGGCGTTTAAAACGTACTATCAATACAGAAAACTGTTTATCAGCAATCAAACTGTTCTCAATTGACTTGCAGTAAAATGTTCACTGCAGATGGTATATGTAGTCAGTAGTGTCTGCTCAAATCTTTACGTCCTGCAAATTTTATCCAGTTCAGAGCGATGAAAATGAAAATCAATGAATGACCGAGTCACATGTTACGAGTTTTAATATTTAAATTTCCATTCTCCTTAGTAAAGTGAAAAACTTAATTTCGAAAAATCCATTTTATTTGATTCACAGTTCTTCACCAAGCAATAATTTTCGAACGATATTTTGATCAAAATGACCATCTGAAATCTTGCAAGATTTCATATATTTCTGCAAATGGCTCTCAAATTAATATTTCAACCTCTCGTAGGGCCTTAATAACACATTTGAAACACAGGTGGCGCCCACATCACTTTAGTCGCTTCGTTTCCCATCTTTCTACTCTATAATCTTTGGTTATGACATTAACGACATTTTATGAGTGCCACACTTACTTCATTCTAGTAACAAACACTTAAGAAAATTATTTCATGGCCAACGCAGTATTCAGTAATACAGTGTGTTCTGTTTTCCATGTTACTTATTAGATTCTATATATTCTGTCCCCCACAATGATAAACTCATGATTCCTACGTTCACTACTACAGTTATCTAAAGTTCGCTCTCGGAAATAACATAGAATAGCAACTCACACATGATTACACCTCATGAAGATAATAAGACTGCATTATCCTAACTCAATTCCTCATTTCATAAATTTAACAAACGGACTTTTAAAATGGTGTACTTGTTATGCAATTAGTAGGTGGACTAGTTAAACTGATATCAATCATCAAATCATTTCAATTGTGGTATCATTAAAGAAACGTTTTTCATTCAAAATCTAACTCATTCAAGAAGGATGTACTATAATCTGTTTCATGATATAAATCTCAAACAGACAAAACGATCGTTGAAATGAGATGTTATTATTTTCATGCAAGAAAATTGCATGCAAAATTTGCACTGTTAAATGTGAATGGAACCTGTAGTGTCATTCGTTAGTATCTTATAGTTTTTTTTATATTTTCACCATTATTTTTTCAATGAAGAGGCTATATACCGCAAATCAGGGGAAGACACAACCATTTATAAAAAATGTTGCACATATTATCATTTACAACGGGGAAATTCACTACCCAGATAATTTCGTATAGGTCAATTTTCCTCAATGCCGTTAGGTATTGGTAGAATAGGTAGAATAGGGCCAAGCATTACCAGAATGTTGTAGGAAAGTGCGAATTTCATCATTTTGCAAATTCTTGTATGGATTTTTAGAGGGAAATTGTATATGCCTTATGTGGAGAAAAACGAGGAAGTAGTTCGTGAAAGGACCATAAAGACACTCTTAAAATTATGTGATAATGAGGTAGAGCTCCATGAAATAAAATTCCAATTATAAGAAGTACCTCGTTTCCATGATATCCTATTCGAAGCAATTTCTCTTGTTAGTCAAAGAACTAGCTTATCTATTTTATCTATTATTCCATCTGACTTAACTCCAACAAGCCACGGCCCGATGAAGATCAAACCTCAACACTGCAATGCCATAATTAATATGAGACGGTCTAAAAACCATAATTTTCGACAGGACTTGCCTGATTGTTACTGTTTTGAATATATATTCGCTTGGTTTCATCTCGGAATGAATAATACCCGCACCTCGAGTTGAATTAAGTGTGATTTATTTGCTCTGAATGCTCATCGCAGGGAAAAATGAATCTTTCGAACATTCCCCAGATTATTTGATGCCGCTTCAAATCAACATTTTTATTCTCACTGAGCATCTTCCAAACTCTCCTTTCAATGGATAATGATATATAATAATAATAATCCAGAAAAAAAAAATGATTGGTCAAAAATTAGATTTATACTCTCGATACTTTAACTGACCCCAACTCTTCTATCAATAAATCTGAGAATTTCATACATTTCGGCACAACCGTTCGCTCTTGAGGAAGTTTTAACTGAACCCAGCAGTTTCAGGATTTTTCGAAGGTCAACTTGCGAGTAGTTTTTCTTCCAGGAAAATTATCGTAGATCTGAAAGTGATACATATTCTGAAAGAGCAACTCTTCTAGTAACGAATCTGAGAATTTCATCCATCTCGGCACAACCGGTCGGTCCTGACGAAATCTCAAGTGAAATTCGCAATTTTTGAAAAATGCCGTTTCTTAATTGAAAATCTCAACAAAGGAAGATAGGCTTTTGAAATTGCTCGCAAAAGATTCAGCGTGTTCGAAAACCTATATTTTCATACCAAACATTCGAATATCTGACACTGTTCAGGAGAAAATAAATTTTTTTGTTTTTCCACTTTTCATTTTCGAGTTGACTTCCAAGAGCTCTCTGGACTAGAATTCTCTATTGAATCATCAACTGTTTGGTTTTCTAGAATCTTCAAAACAAATTCTATGCACTCCATATCCTAAGATAGTAATAGAACATCCTGATTTTCAGACAGAGTAGCAAATAGGTGATTTTAGGGGGGTCTAACCCCTTGCTCATTTTTGACCCAAAAAATCGAGATTTTCGAAATCGAGTTTTTATGCTACGGTGGAAGCTCTGGCAATGCTGATTATAAAACCGGAAATCCCAATTGGATCAGACGAATATAACAGGAGATATCGCAGATTGAAAATTGCAATTTTTGAAAAAATGCCATTTTCAGTATGAAAATCTGAACGAAGGGAGAGAGGCTTCCGAAACTGCTCGCAATAGATTCAGCGTGTTCGAAAACATATATTTTCATGCCAAACATTCGAATATCTGACACTGTTTAGGAGAAAATAAATTTTTTTGTTTTTCCACTTTTCATTTTCGAGTTGACTTCCAAGAGCTCTCTGGACTAGAATTCTCTATTGAATCATCAACTGTTTGGTTTTCTAGAATCTTCAAAACAAATTCTATGCACTCCATATCCTAAGATAGTAATAGAACATCCTGATTTTCAGACAGAGTAGCAAATAGGTGATTTTAGTGGGTCTAACCCCTTGCTCATTTTCGACCCAAAAAATCGAGATTTTCGAAGTCGAGTTTTTATGCTACGGTGGAAGCTCTGGCAATGCTGATTATAAAACCGGAAATCCCAATTGGATCAGACGAATATAACAGGAGATATCGCAGATTGAAAATTGCAATTTTTGAAAAATGCCAATTTCAAGATGAAAATCTGAACGAAGGGAGATAGGGTTCCGAAACTGCTCGCAATAGATTCAGCGTGTTCGAAAACCTATATTTTCATACCAAACTTTCGAATATCTGACACTGTTTAGGAGAAAATAAATTTTTTTGTTTTTCCACTTTTCATTTTCGAGTTGACTTCCAAGAGCTTTCTGGTCTAGAATTCTCTATTGAATCATCAACTGTTTGGGTTTCTAGAATCTTCAAAACAAATTTTATGCACTCCATATCCTAAAATAGTAATAGAACATCCTGATTTTCAGACAGAGTAGCAAATAGGTGATTTTAGGGGGTCTAACCCCTTGCTCATTTTCGACCCAAAAAATCGAGATTTTCGAAGTCGAGTTTTTATGCTACGGTGGAAGCTCTGGCAATGCTGATTATAAAACCGGAAATCCCAATTGGATCAGACGAATATAACAGGAGATATCGCAGATTGAAAATTGCAATTTTTGAAAAATGCCAATTTCAAGATGAAAATCTGAACGAAGGGAGATAGGGTTCCGAAACTGCTCGCAATAGATTCAGCGTGTTCGAAAACCTATATTTTCATACCAAACTTTCGAATATCTGACACTGTTTAGGAGAAAATAAATTTTTTTGTTTTTCCACTTTTCATTTTCGAGTTGACTTCCAGGAGCTCTCTGGACTAGAATTCTCTATTGAATCATCAACTGTTTGGTTTTCTAGAATCTTCAAAACAAATTCTATGCGCTCCATATCCTAAGATAGTAATAGAACATCCTGATTTTCAGACAGAGTAGCAAATAGGTGATTTTAGGGGGGTCTAACCCCTTGCTCATTTTTGACCCAAAAAATCGAGATTTTCGAAATCGAGTTTTTGTGCTTTGGTGGAAGCTTTGGCAATGCTGATTATAAAACCGGAAATCCCAATTGGATCAGACGAATATAACAGGAGATATCGCAGATTGAAAATTGCAATTTTTGAAAAAATGCCATTTTCAAGATGAAAATCTGAACGAAAGGAGATAGGCTTCCGAAACTGCTCGCAATAGATTCAGCGTGTTCGAAAACCTATATTTTCATACCAAACTTTCGAATATCTGACACTGTTTAGGAGAAAATAAATTTTTTTGTTTTTCCACTTTTCATTTTCGAGTTGACTTCCAGGAGCTCTCTGGACTAGAATTCTCTATTGAATCATCAACTGTTTGGTTTTCTAGAATCTTCAAAACAAATTCTATGCGCTCCATATCCTAAGATAGTAATAGAACATCCTGATTTTCAGACAGAGTAGCAAATAGGTGATTTTAGGGGGGTCTAACCCCTTGCTCATTTTTGACCCAAAAAATCCAGATTTTCGAAATCGAGTTTTTGTGCTTTGGTGGAAGCTTTGGCAATGCTGATTATAAAACCGGAAATCACAATTGGATCAGACGAATATAACAGGAGATATCGCAGATTGAAAATTGCAATTTTTGAAAAAATGCCATTTTCAAGATGAAAATCTGAACGAAGGGAGATAGGCTTCCGAAACTGCTCGCAATAGATTCAGCGTGTTCGAAAACCTATATTTTCATACCAAACTTTCGAATATCTGACACTGTTTAGGAGAAAATAAATTTTTTTGTTTTTCCACTTTTCATTTTCGAGTTGACTTCCAGGAGCTCTCTGGACTAGAATTCTCTATTGAATCATCAACTGTTTGGTTTTCTAGAATCTTCAAAACAAATTCTATGCACTCCATATCCTAAGATGTTAATAGAACATCCTGATTTTCAGACAGAGTAGCAAATAGGTGATTTTAGGGGGGTCTAACCCCTTGCTCATTTTTGGCCCAAAAAATCGAGATTTTCGAAATCAAGTTTTTGTGCTTTGGTGGAAGCCTTGGCAATGCTGATTATAAAACCGGAAATCCGAATTGGATCAGACGAATATAACAGGAGATATCGCAGATTGAAAATTGCAATTTTTGAAAAAATGCCATTTTCAAGATGAAAATCTGAACGAAAGGAGATAGGCTCCCGAAACTGCTCGCAATAGATTCAGCGTGTTCGAAAACCTATATTTTCATACCAAACTTTCGAATATCTGACACTGTTCAGGAGAAAATAATTTTTTTTGTTTTTCCACTTTTCATTTTCGAGTTGACTTCCAAGAGCTCTCTGGTCTAGAATTCTCTATTGAATCATCAACTGTTTGGTTTTCCTGAATCTTCAAAACAAATTCTATGCACTCCATATCCTAAGATAGTAATAGAACATCCTGATTTTCAGACAGAGTAGCAAATAGGTGATTTTAGGAGGGTCTAACCCCTTGCTCATTTTTGACCCAAAAAATCGAGATTTTCGAAATCGAGTTTTTGTGCTTTGGTGGAAACCTTGGCAATGCTGATTATAAAACCGGAAATCCCAATTGGATCAGACGAATATAACAGGAGATATCGCAGATTGAAAATTGCAATTTTTGAAAAAATTCCATTTTCAAGATGAAAATCTGAACTAAGGGAGATAGGCTTCCGAAACTGCTCGCAATAGATTCAGCGTGTTCGAAAACCTATATTTTCATACCAAACATTCGAATATCTGACACTGTTCAGGAGAAAATAAATTTTTTTTTTTCCACTTTTCATTTTCGAGTTGACTTCCAAGAGCTCTCTGGACTAGAATTCTCTATTGAATCATCATCTGTTTGGTTTTCTAGAATCTTCAAAACAAATTCTATGCACTCCATATCCTAAGATAGTAATAGAACATCCTGATTTTCAGACAGAGTAGCAAATAGGTCATTTTAGGGGGGTCTAACCCCTTGCTCATTTTTGACCCAAAAAATCGAGATTTTCGAAATCGAGTTTTTGTGCTTTGGTGGAAGCCTTGGCAATGCTGATTATAATACCGGAAATCCCAATTTATCAGACCAATATAACAGGAGATATCGCAGATTGAAAATTGCAATTTTTGAAAAAATGCCATTTTCAAGATGAAAATCTAAACGAAGGGAGATAGGCTTCCGAAACTGCTCGCAATAGATTCAGCGTGTTCGAAAACTTATATTTCCATATCAAAATTTCAAATATCTGGTCCAGTTTAGGAGAAAAAAAATTTTTTTTTTTCATTTTTCATTTTCGAGCTCACTTCGAAAGGCTCTGTGGTGTGCAGTTTCGAGTGGCCATGTAAAATGTTAAATTTAGTCAAATTAGTTTCACTCACTTTGTATAGGTACTTTCAAGGAATTTTTTGTAACTATTTGCTGCCCCTATCTGGCTGCCCTAAGCCTACTTGGCCTAAAGGTAATTCCACAAATCCATATCTTAAAAGTTTGAAAACAAGAATAGATAATCGAATATTCATTGGTTAGAATCCGTTTCACGGATCTAATGCCACCGTTTTCAAAAATGGGATGAGAACATAAAGCGGTGATGAATAAAGAGTAGAGAAAATCTCTATCTCTTGGCCAGTGAAAGATCAACCATGCCCACATTATAGAAAGTGAAATACTTATGTTAATTCAGCACTTCCTCCGTTATATCCTGAACTGACTTCGATATACATAGGAGCCGATTCAATTTACTGAACAGCATCGTCCATTCAATTTTTTTTCACGAATCTGTGGGAAATTGTTCCAAGTTTATTGCTATCAATTGAGGTTATTCAATGTAGTGCAATGAGTAGACAGCAGCGTAATGGAAGATTGCGTTTGAATCGATGAAATAATATCATTAAACGATTGTTAGATCTGTTAAATATAGTTTACACTGGTTTTACCAGCCAAGCTTGAATAATTCTTCGTTTTTAAATAGGGTAATATGGGACTGAACATGTACTTTTTTCTTTGGAAAAGTCCATTTACTCAAAACGAAAATATGGAAACATTAATGGCATCAATCTATTATTTCGTAATTTAATAAGGGAAGGCACTTTTTCAAGAAATTCACTACCAGATTCAGTAATGAATGAATTTTTGATGAATCGATGTATTAGGTTCTTTTTTTTTTAATTATGCAATGAAATTGGGAAAAACAAAATTTCTGGGAGATAAGTTCTCAAATAAAACTAGCGCCTGATTGTTGGACAAGAATCATTAAGAATATTTTCGATGCTGTTGATGCCACTAATTCGAAAAGAGGATTGGCATATATCAGAGTAATCTAGGAAATATTAATAAATTATTAGGATCACCGTGCCCATTCCAGGTGCTTCAAAAGCACCATGACTCCATTCTGAAATGCCTATGTTAATTCAATCTTGAACACTCCCAGAGAAAGAATGAGTTATGTCTGAAGATGGTGTGAAATATCAGCTTTTAGTGTTTTACAATCTCGTTCTCCATATCGGACAGTCATTCTATTTTCTCGTCCTCTTAAAATGAATTCGAGGAAATTATCGAATGAAAAACTGAATGCCTTTCGGGTAAATTTCAAGAGAGTGAAGAAAACTTGCATTTTGAGCTTGAAAACAAGGAGAAAATTGCGTCAAAGTTTACTGAGCTTGTGTATCTATAAAATATAACCATAAGGATATATTCATTTTGGCAGAATTCACTGAATGTGTCTTATTGAATATACGGATTCAATCTACAAGAAAATTCAGAAATATTGGATTTGCATAGACATTAGGTACTAAAGTTCAACCCCTCTGAATCTATGTAACTTGTTCTTTTTTTCTTTCGTGTAACGATCGTTTACAAAATCTCAAACCTACGCAGCCTGTAACAAAAAATGTTTTGTCTCGACCAATTACCCATCAAGCGAATTGTTAAAACGTTCTCAAACAGGCGCAACAAATTCATCTCGACAGAGAAGGTGCAAAGATCAATTAACTTTCTTCGATTAAGATTATACGAGAAGAAAGCCTTGTGCAGCATCAACTTTTACGTCTGTAATCTTGAACGAGAAAGTGATCATACGTATACTTAATACAACAAGGTTGCATCTGCAAATAAGACGAGATTGCGTGATATTGCGACTAGAATTATTCTGGAATTTTCATTCAACTAACCTAACACCTTTACGTAATTGTTACATTGAACTTGACTTTGAAAATCGTGTCTTGGAATCGGATGCATTGAAAAGGTGAATTCTGATATGGATGTCTTCTTCCACATTTTTTCATGGTCATAAATGGCTATTTTTAAATTCATGGGTATATTCTCCATTTTCAAAAATTTTTATAGTTAAATATCCCCAAATCTTCACGTTACAGTTCTTCCACAAAATTTCATCCTAGGTGAGGTCAAAAGAAACACTGTTTTTTTTCTGCCCTGCTAGAAAGATATAGCTATTTTAAGTTTTCATAATGAGCTGTGCCACCCCTACAAAAACAAACTTACCTTCAGAATAACTAGCTGAATGTGTGACACTACACATCTGTGGATCTTTTAAAGAGTTGCATTCGGTCAAAGTATCCAGTTTTTCGAATTTCACAGATATTTTTAATTTTTGAACATCAAATTACTCGAAAACGGAGCATTATACTAGAAAATCTTAAAAATACTTCTTACAAAACGTTCAAATATTCTTAAGATAGCGTCCAGCTCAGTTTCAAGAGTTGGGTTCTCTGAATTTTTGGTATTTTCATGGTACGTAATGGTCATAATGAGGAAACTCATGATATCTTGTGTTCGAAAGAAATTCATCAAATAAATGGAGAACTGTTTTCCGATATTCATTTCGTTCGATGAAACCTTTTGTGAGAACCGAAAATTAAAATTTTGTATGGTTTTTCAACAGCCTGTATCTTTCAAACCGAGCCTATTCGAAAAAAATTAAAAAAAAAAGTGTTTCTCTTGACCTCAAGAATCTACTGTTGAAATATTTGTACGAGTCAAAGACTCACCCTGTATAGATACTATAGATCGCAATATATATCAAATATATAATATTTGGTCGATGTTTTTCTCTCAATGATTTTCAAATGCTCTGGTACAAAAACGTACAGAATAGTTCACCTTATTCTTTTTTCTACCTAGCTACCAGCTTTAAAATAGTCGGGAAAATTCAGTGACTTCAGTACTGTATTTGCATTGAATGTGAAGTTTTAGAATTATTGGGTTAAAAACAACCAAAAGTGATTTGATCAACGCTTGAATTGCAGGAAAGCGAAGCAGTAAATGAATTATGTTGTAAAACATCAAATGTATTACAAAATATAGGTAGGTGATTATCAACGTTTCACCACCTATAAAATTTCTCGAGAAACAAATTTTAGCCATAACTTTTTCTACCCCTTGCAATCAAAGGGCTAACATTACCAAAATGTTTTTATTGCCGCTCTTATAAAACGTCTGCCCAATTCAGTTTCTGACAGTTTTCTGGTTAGTAAGAAAGAATCTTTTAAGTCATCTTTAGGCACAATATATTCACCTTAGTGATCCAAAACAACCAGAAACACATTAAAACCGAAATTTGACGATATCTCGTAAATACAATCACCATTTTTGTTCATAAATAAATTTGCAACAACATTATTAATCTCAGGAGAGAAAATGAAATTGATTTGATGTAATCAACTCTAATTCCACTTGCTTCGAGTCAAAACATGAACTCCTGATCCCGCAGGCAATTGCAAAGAGTACTGAAGCAATTCAACACCTCACGAAGTCGTTTTATTATACGATTCGTATAATACTGCGAGTGGATGAAGCAGAAATTCATGAATTATTTGCCAACGATCGTGGTTTACTCACTGCGGTTTGGTTTCACATTTTTTAAACGAGCATAGGGTTAAATCTGCATATTTTGGGATCGATCAGTTGACGAACGTATCGTAGGAAGGTCATGGGCAAAATGATTCGCACTAGTGGACATCGAGAACACATGCATATCCGAGACATGCAGAAGTAAAGGTAGGAGCTATTGTCACTGCGATATCGCTTGGTGCGTACTTCTTACATATCGCACAGGGTTAAAACGAGGTTACTTCGCGAGTTTTCAGTGAGAAAGCGGTCCAAGATATAGCCCCCCGGCCGTTATTATGGTTATCTGGACCCAAATTGTGCTCAGACCAGTCGTGGAAGGAAGGGAGCCTCCTTCATATATATACCGGCGGAACATCTTCACCGGTATCAAACAACGATCAACTTCCTTCACACAGTGAAAACAACAGTAGTTATGGCATCTCTCAAATTGGCCGTTTTAGTTTTTTGTGTCGCGGCAGTGGCGGCGGTGCCTGCTCAGAACGAGGCTCGCGGCAATTCGATCCAAACCGAAAACGACCTGCTCGACTCGATCTACCAGGACTGTTTGCGCAAAGATTCGTACTCATGCCTCAAGGTCAAACTGTTCAACTTTGTGGATAAGATGCTCGGTCACAAGGACAGTATCACCATCGCCGATGGGGTACAATTGGTTAAGACTAGTGACGAGAAAGATGGAGCGCCACGTGCCATAGGCGCAGACGATTCATTGGAGAATATCTTGTGGAACCGCATCGGAAGTTTTTTGGAAACGCACGAAATCAAAATTAACCTTAAGGGTAGTGAAATTGTGAACACAGTGGCCAACACCGCTCGTTCATTCAGTGACGTCGTCGACAGCTTGAACGAAGAGGAGAACGCAGTCGAAACTGACGAAGCTAGGGGCAAGAAGAAGAAGGCTGCCAAGATCTTGGGACCTCTACTTGCTGCTGCTGCCTTGAAAGCTGCCGTTCTTGGTAAACTCGCCCTCGCTGGTATCGCCCTCATCGCTGGTAAGGCCCTGATCATCGGTAAAATTGCCTTGGTACTCTCCGCCATCATTGGACTCAAGAAACTCCTTGGAGGACAAGGCAAACACGTCACCTACGAAGTCGTATCTCATCCCCAACACTCAACTAGCCACGTCGCCTCTCATGAAACCGTCTATGGTGGTAGCACCGGTGGTGGATACAGTGGATCCGACAGTGGATACAGCTCCTCTGGACACGGTGGTGGATGGGGACGTTCCTTCGAAGCCCAACAGCTCGCCTACAGGGGTTACAAGCAAGCCAACCAGCAGTGAGATCGCCGGGAGTTACCGGAAGAGTACCTGCCAAACCTCAGAGAGCATAACTAGTTGTTTTGTCCGTCGGCACCTTTCCCTTTCTAATTTAATTTATATTATTTATTTTTCCCTCAGTTTTTATCACTTTGTCCGACGAACAAATATGAAGATACCATTTATATCTAACTATGTTAGGTATTTATAATTAAGGAACATTGTTATTTTGTAAAATAAAGATTGTCTTTACAATATCTTATCCGTTCTAGTTTTCGACAAACTATCACCGAAAATCAATCAATTTCAATAGTTTTCACTTCCCTCAACATATTCCTCACCAATAAGTGTTGAATAGGATCATTTAACATCCAATATCACATGATAGCTTGTTATCAAAGGTGAAAAATCACGAAAATAACCAACTATAAAATCTGGAAAAACCAGTGGTCATCTACCAATATCAGTGTTCAATACAATCTATGAACCAATCTCAATGATAATAAAATAAGAAAACATCATGGCAAAAATCGATGAGCTTCCACCTTGACATCAATTGAATTCAAATAAAAAAAAATATCTGAAGCATTGTTCACTTTCGATTGGAGTTCTCAACATTCAGACACCAATCCCACAATCAAGATGAAACGAGTAAAGCGGACTGGGAAGTACCAGAATGGCCACACTGCGATTAAATTCAGAGAGATCAGTCCATGAGATGACTGATGATCAACGATCAAACACGCATAATTAGGTGAAAATTATGCGTGGCATCTTTATTTCGGTAAAAGTGTGTCGGATATGGAAGTGATACACCGAAAATCGTTTGGACGGTAGGTAATCAGGTTCGATTCAAATTTCTCTTCACCTTGACCAAGAGAGACGGTCACTGTTTATGTTTCTTTACGAAAGGTCGATTCTTATTTAGGAGCTTGAGCGTGGTTCGAAGATGGGCATTCCAACGGTTCCATTCAACTCGTTTCTTGAAGCTTCCTTTCAGCTGAATAGGTTATTCTTGGATCCATTTCAGGAGATACATTGCTGAGCCATACGAATATGAATCATTGGTATGTGGTATGTGATCACTATTTCCTACAGCAGGCTGGTAAATTATCAATTTGTATGTTGAATACTGAATTTATCTGACAGCTGCAATACAAATCTAGGTGAAAAAGCTAAAGCTACGTCTTTATGTAATCATCCAGGTAGAATTTTCTGTCTGCTTATTTTACAGCAGATCGAAATAATCTTCGAATTCTTCAGTTATATCAAATATAATAAAATATTGGATTCGCTTTTGACAAAAAAACTCATTTCTTTTTATTCTGGATTAAACATGTTATCACATTTTTTTTCATAGATTGCTGCTGCTTCTCTTCATTGCACTATCAACAGAACCATTTTTTCATCAATTTCCAGAGATCCAACGGAAAAACCTTACTACCTGGCTAGCGATTTTCATTATAGATTTTCGCTCTAGAAAATAAACAATCTGTTGTCGCGGAAGCTATTGACGAGCGTTCCGCTTTGCATTCAAGCACGCAGTAATTTGAAAAGTCAATAGAACGTTGTGTTTGAAGAAAGTAAACAATGAGCTGATGAGTACATATTATACATCAGTAGTCAACCGGACGCTTTGAAACTACATGAAGTAGGAGTAGTTTTCATTCGAATTCCTCGAAAGCTATGAAGTTGACAAGAAGTTCAAGAAATTTCAATGAACTTCCTAACTAAGGAGGTGTTGAATATTAGAACTCGAACATCATACAAGATCTGCTGAAACCTGAAAAAAATGACTGACATATAGCAACAAAATATTTTGGAATGACTGTCTCACAATTTGTTGAACAGTTCATCTTACTTCAAAGGACAATATCTTCCTCATAGTCCATATCAGAAAACAAGTTTTGAAGAAAAGGTTTCTTCTTGATTAATCATGAAGAGGATATTCACTCCATGTTTTAACTTATCCTATACTTTCGAACGTCAAACCTATAGGATATCTCAGATGAAAAAGAATTAGAATTTGCAGGGGAAAAAAAGACTTTCAGCGGGTTTCATAAAACTCTTACTGCCCGATCAACGATTTTACAGTCACTGGATTTCAAAAACGAAATCACTAAAACTTTTTCATTCCTACATATATTGAACAAGAAGCAATTTAGAATCGTTGAATAGATGTATATAGATCATAATTTGATTCGAGAATTGAATTCCGAATTCTTATGACTGAATTATTGATTGAAAACAAATTGACGTTTATCTGTCAATCAAGCGTTGATTCCCCGATCGAGCGTTATGAAACCGGGGGTTAGCAAAAAATTTGCAATGGAGAAGTAGGATCTACGTCCTATAACGAATATGTTGTAATTCAACTTGAATCATGTAACTTTCCTACAAAACTATTGTATATACAGTTGCATAATGGGAGAAGGGCATATATATAAAATCAATTACCCTGGATCATCACCCTCAGCAATATCAGTTGATATTTTTCATAAGTTCACCTCAGAGGAAATATAAAATTTTCCCTTTTATCAAGTTCGTTCAGTTCAGCTCAAATTGTTACAAATGTCTTTATAACAATTTATTGTGTTCTTCGTATTCATTTCCTTTTTTATAGATCACATCCAAGCTTCATGTCTTGTGGATGAGGGCTGATTTGGTCATATTAAACGCTCTGATTAATCACATCAAATTTTGTTGGCTAACCTTTTCTTCTAGCTTTTTCAATTCAGTTTGTCGTTTTGTATTTTGACGTATTTCAACCGACAGCGTTCAAACTTTGTTTAGAATTAACATGCTTATTAAAGAGCTGGGTCACATATTCATGCAAGAGTAGTCACAACAACTATTATTAGTGTAGGAAGTATAGCATGAAATAATCGCATGGTAAATTTATGATACAAAGTGGGTATAGTTTTGGTTGAATAGGTATGATACTGAGTGTCTGAAGGAATTCGAACAAAATTGAAAATATTCTCTCCAACGAGAATATTCAAACCTATGATTTTACCGAATAGGTATCTGTCCAGCCAAATTCGTATAACAAAAGTTTTAAAAATGTTCCAAAATTTCACAAAGATTGAGAAAATAGTGTTCGCTTCCACTTGAAATAAGCCTAGTGAAAACACAACAATCATCAGCAATGTCAGGTATGGGTAATCAAAAAAAACATTGAACATTTCTATAATTTCCTCGAATGCGGAACCCATCATATGGTGGAATCAGGCAAAAATTGCAAGCCAGCTCGATGATGTTGCTATCGAGCGTTTAACTTCTGTGGCACGTAAAAAAAATTATTTGTAACGTAACGCAGGAAATAACCGTTCGTACGGTAGATTCCCAAGGGGAGATGCACGCATCTGTTGCTTGAAACTATCAAGAAACAGTAAATAGATTAACGTTTCATTTCATGAACTGCAACACTAGTACATGTCTTGCTCATCCAAACAAGGAATGTCTTGCTGTACTGGTCATATTTTACTTTCTTATCGTCCATTCTTGTTAGCTAATCTTGATAACTGTTATTCAATGGATCTCCTTCGATTTTTGCTGATTCGCAGGCAATATTGACAACACTTGCTCTGTTGGTTGTCTACGGAACGAGAAAGAGGCATTTCATTTTGGTGGATGCGATAAAATTCCTGATTCTGAAGGGTTTTCAAAGCAACCATACGCCCTTGAAAATTGAATAATCAGTCAGAAGATAAAAACAAAACTCCAATACAAAACTTGACTTTCAAACCACTAGAATATAAAAACTTTTATCGGTTGAATGACAATTCCTTTTCTTTCAGTATTGAATTCCCACTCTTCATTCTAGATTCATTCACCATTTTGAAATCTACCTTGAGATCATAAATGCTCATCCACCATTATTATACATGAGTTTTCGGAATTATGCGCATCCATCAATTTGAAAAGAAATGATGAAATCCTTGTACTCCGAAATTGTTTTTGTGCCAAAAATAATCCAGGTTTTCAATATAAATGGAATCATCTAGATGACGAAATATCTTGTATGGAGATGTAACCAATCGAAAGATTCAGAAGAAATGAAGAAAATATTGAGCGCATCCGTCATATTGAGTAGATGTAAAACTCATTTTCCTTTTTCAAATTTTGGTCTTGACGATCTCATACTTCTAGAATTAGTGGAATTGAAGTCGAAGTGAAGAACTGTGGAATTCCGACATATCACAAACATTTTCAAATCGTGCAATTTGAAATTGTGAATTTAAAATTTGAGGTGTTCATTATGTGCTTTAGGGTTAGGGAAATTCGTAATCCCCAAATGATTCTGTCAAATAAATATAAATATAAATAGAAAAACGCATCTTATCTTAAATGTTTGTTTGAACAATTTTGGTAATGATACTATAAATAACACTACTGATTATAAGTGATGAAAATAGATTATCAAATTTTATGAAAAAAATTGTTTGGACTTCTATTATGACTTTCCTCAATGAATATTCCTGAAGTAATCAAAGGATAGCTTAACATGTTGGACGAGTAATGTCATGGAGTATTCAAACCCCTACAGTGACAAAACAGTTCAACAACGTGAAGCCAAAATCTCTACAACTACAAGAGAGTCATAGCCATTCAGAAAATTTATTCATGGCCATCTATGTGGGGATAGTCAAACCAAACAGCAGTATACATCACTATTGAGGCTGTGGAAATAAATGAAATAAAGTTGGAGAACCTTATTATTCAAATTTATGGATACTTTTTACAATATGGTTGTAAGCTTGGAACACAAATCTATGTTCCAAGGGTTGTAAGTCATTCAAAAATCTAGTTTTCGTTATTTGAACGATTTTTATTTTTTGAGTTACAAGAAAAGATTTCTCTCACCAGGAGTTTGAAGAAAAATCCTAAATCTTTCTTGGGTGAATGGAAAAAGAGATATTTCTTATTAATAAGATATTCTCCAGACTCATTCATATCTGCAAAATTGAAAAAGTATCTTCACAATCCTTCTCTCGATCTCCACCGAAAAGATCCTCCGATCTCTCATGTCTAGACTGTCTGGTTCATCGAAAATCCTCATTCATAATTTCAGATGCACAAGGTGAGCTGCATTTTGTTTCACCTTTCTCTTTACGCAACGACGTTGAGCTTGACGTCAAGTTCAGGATCAATGCTGTTAACTAACGCGCGTCTCGATAAAATTAAGGATCAACAACTCCATCCGTTCTTGAACTTCACCGAAATTCGGCCAAGGTTCAAAATGATGAGACTTGGAAATAGATGGGATGTAGTTTATCTGGGTGAAAGGTCTTTATGATACCTCTACCACTTTTTCCTCAGACTTCAGGCCATTCACACCATTTCTAAAGCAGATTGTTTGTGCCCTTTCTACATGATCGGATAGTGGTGAAGGGAAATTGAAATGTTAAGGTCCTCTTGAGCACTTATCGAAAAATATATACAAGAAACTGAAATAGTTTCGAATGAATATTTCACTCTCACTTTCATTCTTTCTCACTGGAAGTTTATATCTTGCTCTATTTTAAGGGATATATAGATTTATTATACTGAGGGGTAATTGAAGGAGATGCAATTAATCCTGACATTCCTCTAATGGGATTCCTAATTAGAAAACAGTTTTTAGATCAAGAATGTTCATAACTTGTGCAGATGAATCATATCGAATGTAGTATGAGAGTAAAAGCAAAAGGAAATAGGAGAAAAAACTTCTTTTATGGGTGGATTCGAAATTGTCAAGAATTTTGATGACTGAATTTTTTGATGGGAAGAGTGGGGCATTGATTCATCTAAATTCATGGCAAACACCAGCTTATGTGAGTTAGTTGGTGTTGATGACATAAATATATATTACTCCACACAAAAGTTAAATTGTTAAATTGGCAAATTCCCAAATGTTCTTGAAGAAACTGTATTTTACTTTCATTAACAAATCAATGTGTCCATATGAATATTCATTAGGCACTCATATCATATAATTAATTCACAATATAGCATATGTTCTGGACTGAAAGATCTCCTCGGATCCTGTATGACTTTCCAAAGTACCATACGTCTGACGTGTATCTCGAAGAAAGTTGTCGGCTCTCCTCACAAAGGGAGAGAGCAATGTTCCTTAAAATTCTTCTTTGATTATTCAATATAATTGAGTCACCGACTACAATACAAGTAGGTTGAGTTTGAAGAAGGAAGAAATGGAGATCTTTTACGTTGAATGTATTAACGGTTTCAATTGTCACTTACTTTCGAGGCTTTGAATTATTGCCAAGGTACAATCTATCATATCTTCAGTTGAGTAGGTATTAATACTCAAAGTATCTACTGTAATTGGCAATGAATAATTCGGTCTAGAAAAATGATCGTATGGCAATTCTTAAATTTCATCAGATCACTGTAGAGGAAACTCAAATAGTACAACGTTAGTACTAGACATGAATAGATTGAATACAGTGTCTTATTCCCAGTAAAAAAGTGCCTGTTATCATTTTTAGATATTTTCGAAATAACAGAAGTTATGGCATATTTTCGAAATCGACGAAATGTCAAAATTTGTTTATATCTTTAAGACAAATGAAGATATCGTGAAACGGTTTTCATTAATAAAATTTTACTGAAAATCTAGCCCTGGACTCCCTTTAGCGTTTTTCCCTATCTAGTCTCTAGAAGCACCAGGAACAGTCAAAATCAAGCAATGTGGAATACCCTGTATTCAATTGCTCGAAAATTCCGATTCATTTTGAATAAACTTTTTGTGCAGGGTCCTGAAACAAAGGATATTATACAATGAGTATAATGCATAAAATAAAATGAGAATTCATTTGAGGTTCTTCAAAATTGTGCTCAAGTGCAACAAATAGGTTAAGTCGAGACCGCGTATGAGTAATATTATTTCAGATAAGCCGCATAAGATGATGCAAGAAGAATGATCCGAGATCCGGTTTCACTTTCTTTGCATCATCGCACAGCTTTCACCGGACTTTTTCTTTGCCATTACACTTGTTAACAAGTTCAGGTTCATTATCGCGCTGACGGTCAGATAAACGCTTAGCTGCGTCCTGTCGTCCATTAGAATTTCTTCTTTTCTCTTATTTGTCGTTTAGGAAGACAATAGGATGTGGTTTACGGAATTTCTTCGTTTTATTTCGAAAATTCATGTATAGGGTAACCGTGAGAAGTAGGAAAAAATTGATGGCACGTTTACGACCTCTATTTTTAAAAGATCGATTATGCTCAAAACCACATCACTCTATCTTCTTTTGTTTTAAAGTTATGGGTGAAAACTCATTTTTCGACTCTTTGAATTGCTGCCCCTATTTCCTAAAGTTTCAGTTAAATCGAAAAATAAATGTAACATTCTAGAGACACTCTTTCATGAGGAATGCAGTGGCGTAGTTGATGATTTTTTTTAGTCCACCACTTCAGTGATGTAGTGGTAACTTTTTTAAATATAAACTCTATGTTATTTTCACATATTTCAGTCCCATATTTTTTTCTGATTCAGAATATATAATATACATCGAATCTCTAATGGTTTTTCCGATGAAAAAATTCAAAAAGTAGTTCTGTCTAGTTGGCAGGTCATTTTCATTGATACTATGATAATTATTATGACTTAAACACAGTTGGCAGACGTTCACAGTAAAGAAATAAATTCATTTTTTGATATTCATCAGACAGAGGCCAAAGAGTTTAACCAATATTTTCGAAGCTATTGTTATAGACAAATTTTTATCAATTGTCATAATCTCAAAGTGGAAGGACGATTCAAAAGTAGACTAAAAGCGAAAACGTTCAAACAGACCGTTACTCGATTTCATTCTTCCACGGTGACCAAAATTTGAGCGTTAATACTATTATTTAAGTGGACAAAGTGAAATCCTTTCCATTCAGAGATTCTTTCGCTGCTCATCATCATTTTGCATAAAATTAACTAACCGATTGTTGAACAGACCGTGAACTGGCAATTATGCTAGGTGTGAATTGGTTTCGGTCCAACAAACTGAATAAGTATTAACTTTTCTCGATCCTCGATGTATGCGAAAACAATAGCTGAAGAATTTTATAACTGAATTTGTCTCTTCGAAGAATTACGTCGACATAGAATTGCTTTGAAAAGAACTTCATATTAGATTTGTTTCTCTTGTTTTCGGGACAGTATCATTGCTACTTTTCTACGATGGTATACTCTTGATAAAATACGGTTAAATTATCAAAAGCGTGTGGTAAGCCCAGGTTAAGTTCAGAGAACTTAAATTCAATACCCTTTTCTTGAGCTCACCTTTTAAATACAGTGGAGAGAAACTGAGACACATTTGTCGTTACCAGAGTGTCATCTTTCTTTTCTCTACTCAAATTTTGAAGTTTTTCCGGTGACTAAATAAAGAAAGAAGAAGAATTTTTATGAGATTCTTGTTCAAGTGTACCTAATGTATTCAGAACATCGAATATTCAGCTGGGATTTTATCCACGAGGCAGCATCATTTAAGGGTTTCATAGTACCAAAACTTTTCGAGTACCTACTACACTACTTAACTACCCATTCCAGTACAATTTACTAGATTACTGTCTAGCTCTGAGAGTAGAGTTTTAAAAATGATTGTGGTACTATGTCCCGATGCCACAAACCAGTGACTCAGCTTGCCTTTTCCGAAACGAATGATCTCACGCTAAGCCCACCTCTAGTCCATTTATTTTATAGAGAAACCCAATAATATCTCGTTACACCTTTCCATTTCTCTTCTCAGAGGCCGTTTTCTCCTCTGGTCAAGGAACTCTTGGGGTTGATGAACAAATTGTTTCGGTCACTAGGTCAGTCAGTGAACCGCCCAGTTTACCATCAGCAAAGGGCCACGAGATTATTTCTTAAGAGCCGACAGACCTTATATTATACCAGTGGCGCCGATATTTTTTTCTGTATAATAAACATTAGGTTCAATACGCAGTAGTATAGGTACAATAACTGTCTAGTGATGTAGTTGGTAGGATTATAATAAAAAAATAACTATTTGATTATCATTTTCAAATTTTTGCCTGAAATCATTGAGTATATCATACAGAGGAACGTCAATCACGTCGTCAAAATTCTGCACTGAATTTTGTTCAAGATTATCACTTCATCTGATATCAACAATCTACCATTACATAAGTTCTTCTATTATGCTAATATGCCTCGAAAACTTTAAGGTGAAACTATTCTCGATTTCATGTCCAATTAGCTGTGATACAGAAAGTCATTTGAGTGAAAATAGAGGCTTCGACTCTGTAATGTGGAATGTGGATTGAATCCTTATGTTAACATGCATATCAGTCAGGTTGATCCTGATTCCTGATTGATCATTCGAAGACTTGTCATTGTACAGGCTGTCTGTGGAAGCTATTTACTCAGATTGAAATAAGTTCGATTTGATACAACCCATATTCAATATTCTACCTTTTCATTTTCATTTGACTTGATTCTTCAAGTTTAAAGCCAAGAGTTTCATGAGGAAGGTGAGGAGATTTCATAAGAATTGAAGGTATCCAAGATAAACATCAATGAATCTCATGAAATAGTAAACTATATCAGATACCCATGAGATGATTAAAAGCTGATAATCGATTCTCAAACTGAATTGTTCACAAAAAAAAGATACATGCTGATTGTAACATTTATGAACCCCATTGTTGCATGAAAACGACCTACACAATAACATATTATACAGAGGGTTTACTGAGAAGAATTGACAATGTTTTTGAAAATAAAGCCATTAACAAGAACAAAGACAAAAAATGATTATCAGGAGAAAACTGCATTAATTATGAAATTTTGAAAAAAAACATCAGTTTAGATCGGCATCTGATCACTTAATCAGACCTTCGATTGAGTGATTAAACATCCGCTTCACCCATGCCTTAAACCTCTTCTCTCTTTTTTTTTCGCTTGGATTGTTACCACTTTCCTCCAGTTTAACCATCCGTTTAATTGTTCGTTATACCATGATTACCTCAAAATTGTGACTTGAGGAACGCTTCATGTACCATAAAAACCACACCATCATCCATTTCGCCATATGTTAAATATCGTCATCTATACGTAGGAATTAATTGAATGAAAATTTCACTACCTGCTGAATAATTTTTACATTCCACGGCATACCGGTTGGTCGAGACCAAGAAAAACGGAACAAATAGTCGTTGATATGGCAATATTTGAATAAAAGAATGGAGAATAATGGCAAGGAAAGTGAAGAATTCACATGGCAGTGAGATTCCGGATATAGTAACCCAGAAATGAAAAATGTGGCTTGGACACACGCATTTTTAGCTCACTATTTCCAATAATCGAGATTTTTAAACGAACACGATAACATATAGTATAAACATTAACACCAGGAATGATTCGAATAAGAAGTAATGGTTAATCTGAGAATTTTTCCAGATACTGCTAAGACTTCAAAGTTTGAGGAGTCAAACATGTGGAGAACAATAAAACCTTAAGAGCTGAGAGAGGCTCTCGAATAACTAGATATGCGTTGTTGAAATGATACTTCATTTTCAATTTTTTGAAGCTTTTTTGGCTCAGATATCTACCTGACTACAAAAGGTCAATTGAGAGGTAGCAATTTGAATCGAAAGGGTCCTTTTTTGATTTGAAAAGTAAAAGTTTAAGTTACATTTATATTGTTTTTGATCGAGTGGATGTTTTTTTTACTAGAAAGAAAATTATTGTCAGGCAAAAAATCTGTGTTGTGAAGAAGAGTCCTTCAATGGTAACTACGGCAATGCGTAGAACAAGAAAAGACATCCCGACCTTTCTTTGAAATCATTCATTAAGATTCCTTCATCCTAACAATTTTTTTCGACTTGTTATATCGAATATAACTTTTACTCAATTCATCTACTGAATTCATGTACTGCTGCATCTGGAATAAACGAAAAAGTACAGAATTCAGATGAGGGAAAACCTTATAATGTATATTTGTTTATTTCACAAATGCCTGGAATCTGGAATGAATTTCAGAAAAATTAATTTGGTTTAACACGAAAGCCATTTCTTTCTTTATCTGATAAGGTAAAATTGAATATATTCAAGTAAAATTTCAACTTCCAATTCTTTTTGCCTAAAAAAAATACAATCAAGGAAAAATCAAGCTCACAAATTATAAATACGGAAAAAAAAGCTTATTTAATTCTGCACATTGATCTATTGGTGACTAGTACAGGAAAAATTATACTTAAGATGAAGCCACACATTGTGGAAATGAAGGGAAACCGTTGCGTACTGGGAGGTCACTTTTCTGTTGGTTTTTCAATATTTGAAATAGTAGAGTCGGATTTAATTGGTGTGAAAAAAAATAGAATAATCTGCTCGTAATTGAATGACCTGCTAGATATGCATCACTACACAGTTAAACCACAATGCATTCAATTCGAAGAAGCACACTTCTGTTCTCTATTACAATGTGAAAAATGAAGATGAAAGCTATTATGTCAACATTTAGGACCGGTAGTAGATCTGCTGAACGCATCCAAATGGAAGTGAAGCCCGTACTAGACGTCCTTGAAAGAAGAAGCCGCCTGAGTGTCCTAGATAAGCCGCCTCATTACCCAATGCACCAAGACGTGGTCTATTTGCACTTTTATTCCATGGCATGTTAATCGGTCGAATGCCTTCGGAAAAATCTCTGCCGTAAAGTCACGCACAAACTCAAAGGATACATCCGTAGAAATCTCATCGTTTTTTGTCTCGGTCAATGTCACAAGTCCCGGTAGGTAGGGGGGCTGATCTTCACCTGCCGCAAAGGGAAGGGGTACCAACCATATTACACCTCAGGAATTTCTCGGGTGGGTATATAAACATTATACTCGAAGTTTAATCGTAACAGTGAGTTCATAATGTTCGTAAAGTGTGTTGTCTTCGCTTTGGTGGCCTGTACGGTCTACGGTCGGTCCACCACGTCCCATCAGAACTCCATAACGCAGGAACAGAAGGCAAGGGCCAGCGACAGTACCTCGTATTACGGTGACATCAGATACCTTTACAAAGTGTACCAGGAATGTTCAGCAACCGACTTCTCCTCCTGTCTTAAATTGAAACTGGTCGCAGCTTTAGATCGCGTTGCAAGATCCGCAGATTTCACAATTTTCGATGGCGTTACCTTCGTTAAGGACCCTGCTGCCCCAGCTGAACAGCCAAAGTCCGAAGCAGAAATCGAAGCCAATCTTCCTCGTTCTCTCGATGAAAAAGACAGCGCCCTCAACAACATGCTCACCAGCAAAGTCTCCAACTTCTTCGAAACACATTCCCTCCAGGTAAATAACGAAGACATCCATTTATTTTAACTCTTTATTAACCATTCGTCTTTTACAGCTCAAATTCCCAAGCATGACAGATCTGCAAAGGTCCTTAAGCGAAGAAGGAAGAAAGAAGGGAGGAAAAGGAGGCAAGGGAGGTTTGATGATCCTTCCTTTGATCTTGGGAGGAACTCTGATTCCATTGGCTCTTGGTGCCTTGGCTCTTCTTGCTGGTAAAGCCCTCATCGTTTCCAAACTGGCCTTGGTACTCGCTGGTATCATCGGATTGAAGAAATTGCTGGGAGGTGGTGGAAGGGATGGTCACGAAGCTGGACACGAAGTTGTTGTTAGCGGAGGACACGGTGGACACTCTGGATGGGGAAGGTCTTACGACAAGGAAGAAGCTCAAAATCTCGCTTACAATGCATACGTACAAAAGACGCGGTAGGAATCACGCCTGATATAGGAGTATAAGACTTAATTTATTTAAATTATTTAATTTAAATACCACTGTAATAAATAAATTTTATATTGTTTTTTAATTTGGTGTCATCATTTCGCCAATTACTTCCCCTGATGATATGTTCCAAATTTTCAAAACAACAGGAAAATTGGATAAACGTGAAAAGCTTAAACATATAAACATGAAGGGAGAAAAGATACTGATGCAAGAAAGCAATTCAAAGTGACTTAACAAATTTTATCTACAATCAGCTTGATACGAATTAAAGTGAAAATATTCCTTCAATTCCGATTATTTTCCTTTATTTCCACATCAGTAAGGACCATATCTAGAATATCTTCTGATATGGCTATCTGAATCCCATAGATCAGCAAATACCACCAGCTAAATCTTGGTGTTTTTCGACAATATGATCGGAAAATTGTCTAAAATCGGAATATGTGAAAACAGAGCAGGAAAAGCTCTCTTATGTAGATTCACTTAGGTCTAGGGACTCCAAGTTACATTTGTGATATTTTGAGAATGATGTTTCGAAATTCCACACTTAAAATCGTGAATGTTGTAGAAAACGCGAAATAAAAACATTTCTTGTTGTGGTATTTCAGTGGATATCCTGTATAGAACTCAAATAATCAGAGACATATAAGGAAAATTGCAGTGTCCGTATTGAGATCTCATAATGAAGCATTGCAATCGCTCCACATTTTGAGCGTCTATCAAAAATTACTCGCTGATTTAGCTACAGATCTCTCAGAGCGTATCTTTGGTTTGATTCTTGGCATTTAAACCGATTTCTTGAACGCGCAACTTCTAATTGACCGAGCCATAGCAAATATTTAACCAGAGTCTCTGATTTAACTAAGAGTGATTTCTCGAAACGATGAGCATCGTAAACGCACATTTTTCACTGCTCTGGTTTACTTTATTCATGATTCCTGGCGAAAACGATTAAGTGGCGATAGTCAATCAAATTGAAAGCAGCTATTGGAGTTAGAGATCGGTAGATATCACCTGAAAATTATCGAGTATGGTTGATAAGCTTTTTGTAATTGATGGGACCCAAAGAGGTGTGTAGATTTCTCGTTCATTATTTTTAATAATCAAGTTTTGGAATAAAAGAAAAATAATAATCACTTCCTGCAAAGCAGTGAAGTTAAGATAGGAAAATACCCTTTAAACCTCCTATGATCTTTTCGCTAAATGATATCCAGAATTACCTATCTTTTTCAGAAATGGGGAATATCAAGTATTGAATTAAAGAACCATTCGAAGGTTATGTATTTCAACCTCAATAAATTAAAGAGTTTCTAAAAAATTTGAACTTATCTTAGGACCTTAGTACCTTCCATAAATAGTAAATGAAAATTACTACTCGTAACAGCCGGAAAACTAGATTTGTTCTAACACAGTCAGAAATAGATGTGTTCAAAAAGTTTTGGGCTCGTCCGGGATTTGAACCCGGGACCTCCCGCACCCTAAGCGGAAATCATACCCCTAGACCAACGAGCCAGTTAATAAAATGAGTTTTAATATTTTATTCATCCTAACTACACAAACATTCATTTTGCCAAAAAAAAATTTTTTTTTAGATTGCGACACTGTTAGTTATAGATAATTGGCCTAAAAAAACACAAAATATTTCGAAATTGAGATTTCATCCACGATTATTTTCATTGCCTTGCTCCCCTATGCAATCTCAAATCCTGTTGAAAACTGGGAACGACGAAACAACACTATAATAAAAAAAAGAAGAGCCCAAAAAGAAATTTATTTCATAACAATGAGTCTGAAATCATTCCTCATTCATTTCCCCTTATTGATCATATTTCCAGTGAATTTTTTCTGTCTCATTTTATTTCATCAGACTGTTGTTAGTTGATGATTTCCCAAAGTCCCTATTTTGAGAAAAAACTCATGAATGTTCGTCAATTGGTTATCAAATCAATCAAATCTTACTCTAATTTTTCTTTTATTTAGTTATTCATTCGTTCTTGACCATAAGTTCGCATAAGAGTAAATGCAAAGATATTGCAGATGTGTAATATGAAAATAAGTAAATGAATTAAATGGAATATGGATAGGTATTATTATTTTTGTTCGAAAGCTCCTGCATCGTATAACTAGCTGCAACCAAAGAAACTGGAACTAACAAATTCATAATAGGATATTTGTAATATTGGCAAATATGCAACACATATAACAGCTTACCTATTTATGGGTCCTATAAGTACGTATGAAATGGGAGGTCCTTGTTTCATTGGTTGCAGCTACTTGTACGATTGAGGGTATTTCAGAAAACGAAGTTTTTGCCTTGGACAGTGGTGTTTCCCTTACTGTTTTTTGTTTGTCTTCTGAACAGACTCGTTAAAAGTTTTGTTCAATTTAAATATTCTCCTCTCAGTACTTTTTCCTATTTCAAACATTTTGAATATGCATAAACAATATGAATAGAATTTCTCTTTACAATTATTTCAATTATTCTTCGCAGCTCAATCATCATTCGTGATGAGATTAATATGAGAAAATTATATGAATTTAATATTTCGATTGAAACGTAGCGTCATCTGCCGGAATCTGATGGTATTCTATTCCAATAATTTTATTCACCAGTTGAATGTGAGCGATCTGCATTGAACTTGAGGATTCATATACTGTAAATGAAGAAAGTACATTTTGCCATCTATAATCTATACCACAGACAAGTGAAGTTTTGCGAGCAGATTCCTCTTCACCTACATCATTTCTCCAGCTTTGTTTTCATTCGAAAGATACAGGTTGTTCGAAATCCAATAAATAGATAAAAATCTTTTCAAGACTCCCGAGTTACTTTCAATGCCATTTTAGTGGTTTGTCACATGAATCTCTATGGAGTATTGTCCTATTAACAATATCTGCATGGATATTCTAAAAATACCCCGAAATATATTAGGGCAGACGACAATTTTTATTTTTAGTACCTAACATTTAACATTTTAGGAAAAAATAGTTTTTCTGAGCTATGTTCATCCCTTCAAGAGGTGTGAATGATGACATAAATAGACATCAATGAAGAGAATTGTTCCCTTTTATCCCTTAAATTATTAATCATCATTAATTACTAGCAAATCGTCAATCCATTCATCATTCATTGAATAAAATCACCAAAAAGGAGTAGAATCATCTTGAACAAGTACACCTCTCGAATCTATGAGAACTTCATAACACGACCCACATCGGCTTGTTCCTTCCTGCCTACTTGGTGGCCTTTGACCCCTTCTAATGTTGCTGAACGCGTAATGACTTCGATCTACAGAATCGTGATGCACTTCTCCCTCAAGGTTTAATGAAAGATAATGCAAGTGAGCTGAATGCTGATTGTGAACTTTTTTGTTAACTTTCTCCTCATTCTATTGGAGGGAAAAACAGATTTCAGAAACGTGGGAAGTCAACCGATATTGATCTGGATGATATTTGATATTTCGAGAAGGCTTTCCTGGTTTTTTATCGAAGAAAAATGATTTTGGATAAGTTTCAAACATAGGAATTGATGAAAGAAGTGCTATACAAGTTCCACATCGATTTATTCGTTGGGTAGATCAGTAAATTGAGAGTCATGAACACACAACTTTTGACTGCCCGTGAAGTAATCAAAATGTCTTCAAATCAAATTTGATCAAACCGTATTAACTCATCTTTGGCTGGAAAAATTCGCGCCTATAGTCTATCTATCTAGATAGATGATAGATGTAGGTCGTGATACCCCCTCATTGGAGTGAAGTCAAGTTCAAGATCTGCGTACTTTCTCGTTTACACGATAATGGAATTGAGACTTGTAACTTCTTACATACCTTCTCAGTTTTGCATCTATGACGCACCGGTTCATTTAGCTGAATAGAGGTCGAGCTAAGCGATGAACAGAGTTTTTCCTTATGTACAGGATGAGTCTCCTCTAATATACTCCCAATGAGTCTTCCGTATTTAATCGAAATAGCATTTCTTGATCCATTTTTGGAATAGGTTGTCACACACAGTATGAAAAGACAACTGCTGCCATAGGTTTTGTTTTCGAAGCAGTAGAACAGCCAAACAGAGGAACATGAGAATTCATTAAAGAATAATACGATGAACAAAATATTCATAAATTTGAGAATATTTTGTGGTATGTAAGAAACATCCAAATATTTTGGTCTCAAAATTAATTAATTTCCACAATCATATCATTTTATAATACATCATGTAGCCTTCACCTATGGCCCTATTTAAAGATTAGGTTAGGTATTCCAGCAGTTGTTAGTTTCAATTGGACATTTTCATGAAAAATGATTTTCCTTTCATTGGAAAAGCTCTCCTGATGATGAGAATCAATCTATCCCTTCGATAACATTGTTTCAACGTTAAAACATAGTTTCACTGTGGATAAATAATGAATTTCACATCATCCGAATAAGGAGCCTCTGGAACCTCAAATAAATCTATCCGAAGTACGCATTTTCTCTTATTCGGGCCCGTTAGGCTACACCTTTGTCTACTCAAGATCATAAAAGTCTAATACAAGCAATTGTTGGTGCGATCTCACGACACGAAAAAAGCAATCGCTAAGAATTAATTGGCTAATTCGTTAACAGCATAGATTTCAATAACTGTAAATCATACAATACGCTTTTCTTTTCTCATGCAAAGTGTGACGAACTCATACTCGAATTATTACATGGAATAAAAGGAATTTTTTCGGTGCCAGAAAAGTCTACAGCGCAAACAGAGATGAGAGCAATTAGCATATGTAAACAATCTTTTACTTTCACGGTCAGAAGAACACAATGAGTGGTACCTCAGAAATTATAGCTAGGAGATTCTTCTTCGGTACTAAATATCAGGTTCTATGGACTGAGAATTCACAAAGCAAAGCCATTGTCGCATTTATCTTTATTTTATAGTAAAGCGGTCGAAATGTGTTGAACCTAAAGTTCATAGTTCGATCAGTTCAATTAGATGCTTGCGATTGAAATTATGGAGTAATTATCTGAGCTTACTGAAGCAAAAATATGCGTTGATTCTGACGAAAAAATTCCACAAAATATGCCAAAGTTCGATCCGAGTTCAGATAAAACATAAACAATCATAATTATCATAAAATCAACATGTCTATCTAAAAAAAGCTTTTGATGAAAACTCGAACATTCGAAAAAAATAGTGTGGATAACAAACTGATGATTTTCATGAAAATACCTTGAGTCGTTTTAATTATTATTTCAGGGATACTAATAAAACATTGACCCCCTAGATAGATTATGGTTAAAAGCTTGGTATCTCTGAATTCAAAGTCAGATTTCCTATTCCTTAAAACAATGATTCAGATCATATAGACTCAATCAATTTGAAAGTGATAATTCAGCCAACAATCTATTGTCTTGACCATACATTCACTTTCCTACACACACACACATATCATTCAGATGAATCCTTTGCTGAAAGTTTACAGGCTGTAGTATGAACTTTTCGCTCCATATACTCAACTACATGACCCTTTGGTTTGGGCTTCAACAGATCAGGTTGAAAAACTGGATAAGGAAAGACGAAATTGGAATAATTTTCATAGTATCGATCTCTGGACTTAAATTTTCAGTTCCACTCCAACTTGATGGTTCTAATGAGTTTCGCTATATTTGAGTTGAATTTTCTGGTCCCTGGAATATATTGAGCTTTCTTGCAATCATTTCCAAGTTCTGCTACTTTATTCCCACCAGAAAATGTATGCACCTTTTCTGATCTACTTCATTATCGAGTGGTTTTGAGTTTCCAAAACCTGAAAGATAGAGCCATACGATGATCGATCAAATTTTGACTTTAGAGGTGCGAAAGCGTCGGGTATGCAGGGGGTAGTTTCACACAAAGATTTCTCTTTTGCCAATATATAGATGATGTACCGTTAAAACGAGAGTTTTACACCCGCGGGCAGATCACCAACCAATAAGTATCGGTGGCAAACTTGGCTACAATAAAAAGACTCATTGAGATATGTAGCACATACATAGACAGTATACTCCTTTCTTGAATCTAGTACAGAATAGCACAGATTTTTAGACGGGTCCTCTCCTCTTCTTAGATTCTCCTTCTTGGACATAAAACCGGGACGTTTGCAGCATTATTCACCAGTACTTGATCAGATCTTAGTGAATTAACATCATGAAAGTATTGTTACTTGTGTTGTTGGGTCTTTATGGATCTAACGTTGTACGATGTGAAGATGATCACTTTGAAGATGGCATCTACAAGGAGGCCATAGCCTCCGTGATGGAGTGCACTTCGCAGGATATCAGCCTCTGCTTGAAGGTAAGCTTTTTATATTTTTTTTTGATTTTATTCGCTCAAAAAACGCTGAGATATCAATGAATAAAAATATATGAATCAAGGTCAATAAATAATGTAAATCTCAAAGCATTGTTATGGAAATTGATTTTTTTGAAATTGAAATTTTGAAAAATGACTTCGATCATCAACATTCTATTATAATAATCCATTCGTGAACATCATTAATCCATTTTCTTCATCAGAATATTAAATTTTGAAATCAGTATTTCATTATGGATTATTGAGCTTAATTTTTGATTGATATGCATTGTTCTGAATATACAGGGTGAGTCTTTGACTCGTACAAATATTTCAACCAAACACTTTTTTCCCATACCATTTTTGCAAAATCCGATAGGTTTAGAAGATACATGCTGTTGAAAAACCATAAAAAAATGTTATTTTGTGATAATGTTTTGTATAATAAAAGTATTCTTCATATTTGATGTTCAAAAATGAAAAATGTCTGTAATGTTCGAAAAATTAGGTACTTCGGCTGAGTACAACTCTTTTTAAAAGATCCTGAGATGTGTAGTCTCACAGATTTAGCTAGTTATTTTGAAGGTAATTCTGTTTCTCCAAGGGTGGTATAGCTCATTATGAAACCTTAAAAAAACGGCTATATCTTTTTATTAGAGCCGAATCGGAAAAAATGGTATAAAAAAAATGTTTTCGTGATAGTACTGTTCAATGTATGAGCTCAGCACAACCCATTATTCTTTAGCTGAAGAAATGTGAATTTTATATATAAATATAATTCGTATAAACAGTCTGGAGTTCCTTAATTTGAAGCAGAATATTTGCATAGCCTGACAACAAAAAATGAATCTCCAAAAAACGATTGAACACTATTAATTACATCTCTTTCACATCTCATATTCAGTCAGTTGATTTATTGTCGTTTAATAGCAAGCTGTGAGTTAATTGATTTTACGGACTTGTTTAAGATGGTCGTTGAGCTCAATAACGAAGTGGTCAATAATACATGAATATCCATATAATGAATCAGTTTCGCTTTGTTCATACGTTGAAAAGTTTTCACACCTTCTCATTCATTTGAGCAAGGCATCAATAAATCTTGAAAAAATACGTGTATCTAATAAAAATGAAAATTTCCAAGCCATGCGATGTTCAGAATTATCAAATGTCTAGATGAAAGTTAGTTTTGAGTGAATGATTTTTTGATATTTCACTTCTTTGCTATCATCCTCCAAAATTACTCGTTTGAAGCCTCGTGATGCGAGGAGTTTCATATATAAATGGTAAAAGAAGACATTTCCAGGAAATATGTATATATCTTTCAACCTCTCCTTCGAAATTTGGACTTTCAGTTGGTTTTATCTTCTGAAAAAATGAGCCCTAAGAGAATAGATAGTGACTTTTGGTTAAGAATGTTCGGTTTAGTATTATTGTACCAATATAATATTTCTGCTATAGCAATTCTTGAAATATGCACGAGTGTCCACTTCAAAGTGGACACTCGTTTTTTCACAAGTCATCGTTCTATCTTCAGTATTTTTCGGGTAAAATATGCCAGAGCTCGAGATTCTTCATTGGTTTATTTGAATCTACATGTCTGTAAAGAAATTTTAAAAATTTTGGGTAAGGACTTTAGGAATTCTTAAAAAAATTCGATGGTACAGAATTCCTTCGATACGACCAACATTTGCTTCATCAACTCCAAGCGAACGTACTCTAATGTTCAATAAAATGGAAAAATAATTGAGGTACTGCAGGATGCTCTTTAGACCGTGTTGTCTACTTCATCGAGCAAGACAATAAATTGTTTACGGCAATTTCTCCATTACCTGTTCACCTATAAGTGCAGTTTCATCTACTCGAAAAGGACATTCTGGCCACACTGACCCAGAGACCCAAAGAATATGAAGATGTGAAATCAGATTGACTTTTGTTCGATTAAACGTTCGTCGATTTCGAGAAACGATCTTAGAATAACCGAGGAAATTGGGTCAGTAAATCGTCTTTACAATGCAGCTCTTCTAAATACCTCCCGGCTATTACCCATTCAATTTATTGCTATTATTAACAACATTATCTGCAATAACGGACATCTCCCGTTTGCAATATGTTGAAGCAGAGAATAATTCATGGATTCTTTTATATATCGGGGATCTGTGTCATCTGAACTGCATTCTGCAGCAAACATAGCTATGGTACCCAATGATTATTATGATTATTCGAAGCTGAATTCATGTGTTTCGTTTTATATACAGGTAGTACCTAAATTCTAAAGACCTAAAGGGCCATTCTTTCATATTCATACATTTTTTTCTCTAGAGCAGCCCCTGGTTAGATACTACAGATGGTACCTGATAAGCAATTTAATATATTTTAGGTGTTTCCATACAATTGGAAGTGTAAAAAAAGCACTCCTTCTTATTTATATTCTACTATTGAAATTTTAATATCTGACAGATCTATTCATATATTGAAGTTCTGCTATTCTTTTGTAATTTCTTGCTCACAGTAGCAGACATTCGAAATTCTTACAATGGACGAACAATAATTTTCGAAAAGTAGTAATTATTTAAAACGAAGAAACATTTTAACTCCCAAAGACTCGTGATGATTGGTATCATGTAACCTTCAATTTCCATAAGATTACCACTCGGATAAGACACTAAAGAGAACATTGAGATCACGACTGATTAGTCATTTATATATAAAACTGTGTTATTGACCTTGAAGAATGGTCAATAACTGTAAAATATGGTGGTTCACGTGAATTAGATAGACATCTCCAATGAAAAAATATTGCAAATTATAGGTAGTAGTTTTATTATACACCACCAGAATGTTTATGATTCTTCTAGCTCCCGTAGAATGATAGCTCAATTTCTGCTTTTACTAGAAACCAGTCCATTCGCCATTTAGTACCTCAACAACAAGAGATTTTAGAAAGTTAAAGTCAAAGGCCATTTGTATACCTAGAACAAAATTTTTATTTGGACAATAAAATAGTCAGCTTTTTGATCTCTATAATGAATTCACATTATGTATCTTTCATTCAATATTTCTTTCAGGAAAGAGCCCTGAAATATATAGATAGGCTGCCAGCAAATATGGACATTGGAGGCACAATCAAAATCAAGCAACTAGATGCAGAACGTTCAGGAAAACACTTCAGCCCCTTGGTGCTACCTGATGAACCAAGGGCCAGAGAAGAAGCAGTAGACAATGCCCTATTTGATAAAATCGCAGAGTACTTGAGTTCCCACACAGTAGAATTCAGATTACCATCGGAGTCTGTCAAGGACATGCAGAGATCCATGATGGTTGACGAAGGTGAATATAACTCAAAGAAATTCAGTTTAAATATCCAAAAATTGGTGAAATGGTTAGATAGTGACTTAGTTGTGATTATTTAAAGATAGTAAAATGTATTACTACATTCTGGCACATTATCCAAATCTGCTGAACTCGTTTTTGAATTTTAAGTGCTCTAGAGAGCACTGAAACTGAAACTGAAACACTTAAAACCCAGCTAGAGCTGGGTTTTAATTGTCAGTTGAACTTTATATCATAGTTGAACTATTCTTTTGTATGTTTTTGAAACAATTTCCTCAATTTCTTGTGAAAGTGACTGTATCAGTCCCCATTGACAAAAAAACTTAAAATTTTCCAATTTCAGCGAGGAAAAAGCAAGGTGGTGGTGGAGGAGGCAAGAAAGGAGGTGGTGGTATGAAGATGATGATGATGCTCGGTATGAAAGGAGCCCTTCTCGGAGCCTTAGCTCTTAAATTCATCGCCCTCATTGCATTCAAGGCCCTAGTAATCGCCAAGATAGCCTTCACGATATCTGCCATCATAGCTCTGAAGAAACTTCTTGGAGGCAAGCAACAAACATCCACCTACGAGGTGGTGGCACATCCCCATTATGAAGAACACGGAGGTGGCGGTCATTATGACAGATCCTTCGGCCCTGAACTGGCTTACAGAGGTCACTTGGATTCTAAAGTCAGCCACATCTCGTATTGATCCCCTTGTCTGTTTTATGTGATATGACAGGCATTTGATCTGTTTTTAGTTTTTAATTTTCTCTGGAAGAACCCCAATATTGTACATTTTTCATGTACCTACCTGCTGGAGCTTATTTATTTATTTATTTATTGATTACCTGCAATATGTGTTTAATAAAATATGTTTTTTGAACTAATGTTATTCTTCCTTATCTGAAAATCCTCCTTTTGAAAATACTTGTTTTATTACCTTCAATAACTCTTTCCATCTGAAGAGATGACACTAAAAAATGGTCACAGGACTAAACATGTCACGAGATAAATTTGATGAAAAGTTAGAGGATGAAATAATTATCAAATGGATTACGATTTGAATCTAGCCAACCACCATAATTCAAATAGCACTAGAAAGACTATTCCGTCGTGGAAGAGTATTACTGTGTAAGATGACAGTATAATATTCATTTGAAAAATATTAGCATAATTTAACGATTTTGACAGAAATCTTTGCCAGATGGTACGTTACAATTGTAGTCTTTGTGGATCTATACATATATCAAGAATTTTTTCACAAAAAATTCTTGTATTTGAGGTCTTCGTATGAAGAAATATGCGACGAAACCTGTACGTAGAAGTCATGAAGAATATAATCAAACCATATTATTGACAGGATTGAAGAAATCTTGTGAATTTTTCACGAAATATATGAAAAATAATTTTGCGTTTTTGGTTCAATAGCCATTGGTCAAACTGAGGCTTTCATGTTAGCGAATCTCTGCATCACATTCATTCAGAAAGAAAGAGAATTTCTAATCGTTACAACATTTTCATACTGACCATATAGTCAATTAATAAAAAGGTTTTGTGAAGATCCCCAATGAAACTTTGAAAGATTGGTGTATTTTGAATAGCTCACCCTGTAGATTTTATTAACGGACTAATTTTAAGGTTGATTATCTATCCCAGTTTCGCTTTCAATTCTTCACGATACATTCTGGGGAAAGTCTTGTCATTGTTTTAGATTCCCAAGGAAGTCAAGACACGCATTCACAGAAGGAAGCTTGCGTAAAACTGAAGGAAATCTTATGGTTGGTCTAGACAAAAGTACTGAGAGAATGCACTGAACATTTTTTAGCCTTCCTGCGTCTACTTTTATTGACAATATGATTTTTGAAAAATGATTTGAATAGAAGGTTTTCGATCTGCCCAAATTTGATTTAAATTCAACACAGTATAGTTGATGCTATTCTTTGACTTCTGTAGCCGATGGGTTAACCTACAAACAAGCAAATGTTAGACTACTTCTTGATTTTACACCTTTATATTTGTCATTTTGGGACATAGATTAGTAATTCTCAATCTCTAATTGACAAAATCCCGAAGAATCAATATAGGGGATGGTCAATATTAACGCATTCGTAAATCATATGACGAAAATATCTATTTAATTTTTGTTTGTATGATAATTGAAGAAGTTTCATTTGGGGAATCATCTCTCATAGATATATCAGTGGTTATTTAGTAGAAAATAAGAAAAACCGAGAAAGAAATTGAAAAAACTTCTGACACTTCATTCGTGGACGTGGCTTTTTCGAATCTATTCCAAGTACTGAAGTTTTTAAAAACTCTCCTGACACCTCAACATCAGAAATATTGAGTAACATCTATTTCGATATAGAAATAGGTCATCAACACTCTCCATATTATGACTTCGATTTTGCACTATTTTGTTAAAGGCAACTTCGAAAGATGTCAAGGAATAAAGAAAGAAAATTCTGGAGCATCCCTCTTCCTCGAGTATGCCAAAAATTTCAAATTTTGGTAGTAATTCGTGTAAATTTCAACAGTCTATGGACTCTTATGGAGTTCGTGCTTTGTTGAATCAACTTTCATATACATTTTTTCCGCAAATCCTCATCGTGCGACTGTCCAGATTCGCGAACAAAGAAAATCAGCCAATGCGATCGAATTCGCACTAATTAAGTCCCGGACAAAAGAAAGACAATGGCACTTTCACTACATCATCGTAGCCACCAAATTAGATCGCAATACCCCAAACAACCTCCATATATAATCCAGCGTGGGAGTATCCACGATTTTATTTCCTCAAAATGATCCAACAGGCGAGACTGTTAGCTGTGTCGTTTCTGTTTTATTTTCCCGCGAAATGTACGGTTGTGACTTCACCCTCTGTAGAGCACACTTTCAGACAATGCATCTTATCAACCCCAGCTGGTGCGGGTAGCATGGGGCAGTGTTTGGGGATGGGAGTGTTGAGCAAACTTCAAAATTGGGACAATGAGCCTGAATTTGATTTGGTTGATGGCGTTACACTCACCAGGGATCCTAAGGAGTTCAGGGAAGCACACAGCTTCGCAGACACAGATCCTTCAAGCTTCAGGTAAGAGAAAGATATCTTGAGTCCCCACCTTCCAATTGTTTTTCAAGTTTTCCAGAATTTTCACTGAGTTAATCGATTAAACTATTTCATATTTGTGTGTTCCTTTGCTGTTACCTTTTATCAAGGTTCTAGGTTTTCGAGTAAATAAAAAACATTTCGATACACGTAATTTTATAATAACTTCTACAATGATCATCATTTCTTACACAAGATGCTTTTTCCAACTTGTACCAATACAGAAATTTTTCTTAGTGCGAGATGTGTGGCTCTGACGAGGTCAAAAATGACCGAAACCACGATTTAAATCGTAACGTTTGTTGATTTTTGTATCAATGGATCTTATAGTTATCTGAACTGATTTGAATTTTATTAATCCTCAATAATCTATGAAGGAACTATCCTTTTTTCGTGAACATTCTTCCTGTTCTTCATTTCCTTAAGGAAAATTATGGGGGTTCTATTTGGGGAAAGGTTATTTTAGTAAAAAACATTTTTCAGGTCCATTATAGATTCCATCGGTCAAGTCTTCTCTAGAAGACAAATGAGATGGGACATGAGCTCTATATATCCTGGCCTTATAATGCACATAACGCCATCTCCTGGCACAGCAGGATTCCTAGAGTTTGCTATAGACCCACACAAAGAAGCCGCTACCAGAAATAGATTGAAAGAATCTTCAACAGGTGAGTTTAACTTTACAACAGGTATTCTTGTTGAAGTTGAATTGTGTTAGTCTTATTTACCAGCGCCATCTATCATGAATCGTTGGAAATTTTTGACTACTCCGAGATTAATTTCCTGCTGATTCAAAGCATAATTTTCCGAATCACTGAAAATGTAGAACATACAGGCAGGACAGAAACTCACGAAGAATGTTAGATGGCAACAATATCTTCAAACTCAGATCAATTTATTGTGGAGTTCGAGGTCATACTTTTAATCCACATTTAGTATCAAGAATCAATGATTTTTTCCGGATTTTCGGTACATGATTTCTGAAAAATACCTTTTTGTAATCAGATTTAGAGTATTTTGATACATTTACGAAAATTTTTCTTGAATCTTCTCTTGATCTTTTGATTATAAATTTGACAATAGATTCATAATTTTATCGGGGATGGGTGTTTCGTTTTTCGAAGTTACAGATAGGATATCTCCATGGAAATAATTTTCCAGCGGTAAAATTATTTCAGTGGTCATTTTTTGAACATATACCTGTAAATATCCATTTATGTGCCTATAAAGATCATCTCATTATATACCTAACTCTCATCAATTATAAGTTAATGGCCCGATAAGACGAATAAAAAATATTATTATTATTATGGCCCAAAAAATTCTTTTTTCGAGAAACTCGAAAACACTAGTCGTCGACTACTTTGAATCAAATGAGTGGAAAAATTTATTTATAAATGACTTTTACATTGATACGTGAGTAACAAAAACTAATTCGACATGATACACCGAAAGAAACATTCTCATTTTTTTGTGATTCTAATGATTTTTCCATAGAAGAATTATTCGCCTAATACGACACTCAAGATGATCCGAATATTAATGAACTGAAGAATGTGAAAATTGAAATATACAGTTTCTATACAACCTAGGCGTATTTAAAGAATTTGCAGTCATAATTTGAAAAAAAAATTGTTTTTAGCCAAGTTGTTGCTGACGCACAGTTTCCTTGTGCCATTGCTGTTGGGTTTCAAATTTAAGGTCATAACATTGATTCCCATAATCTTCGGAGTCCTGGCATTGATTGCGAAGAAAGCTCTGGTTCTCAGCAAAATATCACTGATCATAAGTACCGCCCTTGCTTTGGGCACACTGTTGTTGGGCAACAACAATGGAAATTATCAAGGACAAGGACAAGTGGGACCTCAAGTTTTCAACCATCAATATTCACCTCCCCCATATCATATTAATCGGTAGGTTAACATTTTGAGTTAAGTCTACAACAGATTGTTAAAGAGAAGTACTTTGAAACAGTTTATGAACGGAATGTACCAATGGTTTGGGACCACTGTTGGCTATTATGGGTGCAATGAGACATCTGTAATGGATGAGGAAAAATTTGAAATTAATCTAGTGAAGAAAAAGTCCAGAGTAGCAATTTCGATGTTATAATAATAAAATATCATCCAAACGAATTTTTGATTTTTACCTGAACTCTTCCTATATCGTTTTCTGTTGTCCGATTTATAATAGCTGGGGAAACAATGAAATTTTTTGAGGATTTAAAATCAGGATCAAAAACATAATCTTAGAGAAGTGATTATTTGAAAAAAGTTCTCATAGTCACTAGATTCTGGTAACAATTAGGTTAAACACCGTAAAATCTGCTTATGAACGAAAATTTTAGGAATATATGTGAGAAATTAGGTGACTCCATACACTCATATAGCTGTTGACGAATATGAGGGAGAATAATAAAATGTATTAGTGGTAGTAAGGTTCTCTAGTAGCTCCAAGATCTTCATCATCACATTCGATAATGAATACTGATAATACTTAGACTGAACAATCAAGATTTTGCAAAGCAGGAATTTCCATTGCTGGCATTACTCTTTCAAATTCTATAAATTTATAAGGATGTTATCAAATCCAAGAAATACTTTTAGGAAGATAATATTTGTGTTCATAACGAAAGTCTTTTTGAATCTAGGGAGGCGTTAATATTTACACTCTAGACCAGATGAACGAAAAGTATTGTTTCTGTGTAAAACAATTTATTACATTGCCAGAATAAATAGGTTTTTTCTCATTGATCTAATACGGAATTTTTCCAGATTTCCAGATCACCATTATGGCGAGGACTCCATTTATAGATCCAACAACTTGGAAAGTGGATTGGAGAACAACGAAGCTACACAGAGCGATCAGATAAAATTGCCTGAAAATCTCCAGGAAATATTTTCAACGGGAATCGGAAAAAGCGACAGAGAGAGTCGAAGAAATTTCGCATGGAATGAAGAAGAAAAATTGAAGAAACGCACGTGACATGGAAATACACCGTGCAATAAAATAGATCTCCCAAAAAAGTCAGAATTTGATTGTGGGGAGTTAAACTGTATACTCCAGTTTGCCTGAAGATTCCATAGACTGATAAAAATTTATTTGATTCAATATTTCTATAGAAGAAATCCTTGTAAAGTAGGTACAGTGATTCATTTAGAATTTAGAATAAAACGAAAATTTGGAAAATGTTGACGTAGGCAAGAATGAACACTGAATCTGAATCTGAATCAACACTACTCAATCTACAAATTCCACTCGTTGGTGTAAGAATAAAACTCAAATGCAGGTTTGAAATGTAAAATGCCATAACATAAAATTTTTATTTTCATTACTGAATAACCAGTTGAGCTAATTTCTTGCACTGCAATATAATATGATATCGACTCTTTAATATATCCAATCTTTATTGTTTCATTTTTATTCCCTTGTTTACAACTTCCACAATGATCAGATCTAGGATCGAAAAGGATCATTGTCGTATTTGACTAGAAAAAACGAGTCATTTCATCTAGTTGTCACAATAGTTTTTGAGAAAAATCCTGGGTGGATGAATGGATTTTTGTACAGTTATCGAAATCTTTTAGGAAAAGTTAGGCGGGGTAAATTTTGGTTTTTCATGCTCGATTCTGAAACAATAGCTATCTTTCTCGAATTTTCAGATATTGAGGCAGAAACAGCATCCTCTCTCAATATATATTATAGATTCCACTGATGAATATCGAGAATTTCAACCGTTAAACAATTAATTTTTCGCGAACCATTTACTGTTCAAAATCCAACTGTTGTTTCATTTAAGAAGTTATCAGGTCATAGACACAATGCCGTTGGGTATGATGTTCATATACTTGTTCTTTCGGGAGCTGTAATTTTTTCGCATTTCAAGGTATCAATTTATCTCACGTTATTCCGAAGAATCTGCTCGCTGAAGCAGCTATTTGTTGGACCTACCGATAAAAGAGTGTAATCATTTAGGGTTGGATGAATACAGCATCGTATGATTTTCTTCATTTCCTGAACAGAAATCGCTCTATTGAGAATCTACACTTTTTTTGGAATGCGATCTATGTTTCTTCCTATATCCAAATAATCCAAAACACGATAATCAAAGAATTGAAAAGAATTGCATTCCAAATTTGGGATATGGCGTCTTTAAGTCTGGTCAGCCTGTACATTTATGTATCTTTCGCAGTTCATCTTTTTTGTTGAGTTCAACGAAGACCAGCTTCACGTATTTATCTTTTATTTTCGAATTATCTAGTAGCAAACCACTGAACTGTAGGATGGAGGCGATACTGTTCGGTGATATTTTCATTTATACATATTTTTATGCGATACTTTGTTCCGCCTTTGAATCAGGAATGAATTCAATTGAATTTGAGCAGTTTCGGCTAAGGATGGAACAACCTTTACACAGAAAAGAACAAATTGAGGCAATTAAAACTTCAACTGGTGCATGCATGGCCAAACTGAATATGGATTGAAGTACCAAGGATTCCAGTGGGGGATCCCCTTGGAAAGAACTTGATTTTTCTGGGAGTTCGATGAAATTTCGAGATTCATCACTAGAAGCTCTTTCAGAATATTCATCACATCAAAAGTTGACCAACGAGAAATCCACAAAAAGTTTAAGTATCGTCAAGAACAAACTATTTCACTGGACTCGATTAAATTTTGAGACTTATTACAAGACGATTTGCTATTTTACAATATGTGTCACATTTACCTAGATCTACGATGATTTTTCTGTGAGTTTCAAAGTACTTTTCTTTAAGTTCAAGTGAATCTTAAAGATTGGAAGAGGTAAAGCGTTTGATACATACAAACCTCGATAGGTTTCTTGATTGCCTACTCGACAAAGTTATTGATTTGAGAATCTATGTTTGTATTGTTACCAGCAATGTTCTGAAGCCTTTGATACAAGTCACATAGAAGAAAAATGAATCAATGTGCCTGTTTTGGAATTACTTAATTCTTTCTATCATCGGGGAAATATTTATTTCTTTGTTTAAATGAAACAATATTTCGCAGATTTTCGTTTTTTCTCAATATAGGAAAACGAAGACATGATGAATATCACTTATAATCCACAGTTCAGCAATACCTATTTGGTAGTGAAAGTAAAGACATCAAGCTAGCGACTCGTGAACAGTTGGACATTCAAATGTGGATCATCATAAGTCATTTCGTAGCTTATTCTCATGCTTTCTACGAAATTATCGTTTTGTATGTTTCAGTGAAAATTATGGAGAGCGATGAAGTGCAGAAGGAATAATAACAATATCATTTATTGATCCTGACATGAAAATTTCAAGTTTAGGTCACGTCATAAATGATCGATATAGAAATGATAGATGACATAGAGAACAGAACACTCAGTACCTATAAATGAGTTTATTACAAGTTAATATAAATTTTTATGAAGCAATTATCAAGTTCAACATGCTTAGAGTACAGGGTGGGCAAAATTCTTCGTCCACTGAGATGATCTCGTGAACTATAAGAACCAAAGGAAAACGAATGACCCATTTCCGAGTTCTTTTTCAGAGGAACGAAGAATGGTGAAAACCGTAGCCTACTGTGATTCTTCGTTTTTGAGTTTTTAGCAAAAAATAAGATTTTGACGATTTCGAAAAGTTCTCATAACTTTTGTGTCTTTGAAGTTACAGATCTGAAACTTGATCCTGCTACAGGCATTTCTTCACGTAGAATCTACTGACGAGCTCAAAATAATTTCACATTTAGAATCATTAGGAGAACTCTCGTTTCTTCAAATGCAAAGTTTTATTGAATATTCAGTAGATTGTACGTATACAATTGAATGGGAAGTTCAAGTTTCAGATCTGCAACTTCAAAGACAAAAAAGTTATGAGAACTTTTCGAAATAGTCAAAATCTAATTTTTTGCTAATAATCTAAAAATAGTAGGAGGCTACGGTTTTCACCATTCTTTGTTTCTCTGAAAAGAGCTCGGAAATGTGTCATCCGTTTTCTTCTAGCTCTTATAGTTCTCGAAATCTCCTCAGTAGACAAAGAATTTTGCCCACTCTGTACATTAATTTGAAGACTGGCGTGAAAGCTCCAAATTTTTATACTCAAAATTTAATGGAGCTGAAGCCGTGTTATGTTAATCTTGCAATACCTTGTTTCTGAGCATGCTCAAGTCACTACTTTTCCACTTTCAATCTCGAGTGAGAAAACTTGATCAATTCAATGAAGAGAGTATCAAAGTATCTATCAAAGTCCAAATTTGTATTTTATTGCGTATTAAAATATTTTTCATTCTATGATATTGCCAAAAATACAAGAGTTAATTGAGAAAGTTCTACCCTTATAACTACTTCCACTGGCGTTGCACATCTAGAGTGCTTTGGTAACCTCAATATCCTTCAAATATCAATTCCACCCTCTGGAAAACCTCAACCTAAAAACTGATGAAATTTTGTCGAAATATCTGGCCTATCTTTACGTAGCTGAAAATATCTCACTTCTTTAAGGACCAAAACCTTCGCCATACTCTGTTAATCTAGCAGATCCGAGCATCAGCCAGAGCTTTCATTAAATTTCTATATTAATCACCGAAAAAGAGGCGATGAGCTGTCCAATTTGCCAGAGCATACGCCGATCCCTGTATCAAATGCTCGATATAATTTAAACATTAGGAGCACGAGTCAAAGAGACCATAAAATTTACCATTTACCTAAAAACATTTGCTTCCACCATCATCAACGTTTCATATCTTCAGTTAATGGGTGACACGGTCTACTGTACCCACTCTTATATAAGACAAAATGCCTCACGGTTATACTCAGTTATCAAACCATCGCAGAAGAGCAACAACATCTTCAAGATGGGCTTACTTCAGAACTTCCTTGTTGTGACCATTCTTGCAACCCTTCTATCCACCAGTAGTGCATCCATCCACCCGAAAATATTCAGGACTATCAATTCGTTCAGGAAATGTCTCATCAGTGGTTACCCCTTATTGTGTGTTAAAGAAGCCAGTCTGGACATAGTCAACGAAACTTTAGTGCACGACAAGCCTTTGTTGTTTTACGATATGATTGAAATTGGGAAGAATCCCAACTACAACATCAACTCCATTGAAGAGGAACTGCCAAGGGATCTAGAAGCCAGAAGCATCAAACTTGACGAGATTTTGCACAACAAAATCGAGGATTATTTCAAGTCGAGGACCATCAAATTCATCATGGCTCCTGCAGTAGAGGGTGCTGAGGGTAAGTTGGGTTTACTTCATTCAGAGAAGATTAGAAATTGGGCTCTTTATGGATACTCTACACGTAGAAAATCGTCAAAATAATACGAAATATGAGGTCTCCAAGTACTAAATATATCCAGGATACAAATTTATTTAATTTGGTCCAGGGTGTGAATGAATTTTTGTGGAAAACTTACGTGTGATTCCTTGTCGAATAATTGTGTGGGTTTTCCATATGATCTTTTTTTTAGCTACTGCTTAGATGGCACCTGAAAAGCAATTTTCCATTTTTTTTTGGATACTAGAAAACAAACAGATATGAAATTGAGCAGGCATTCTATGGAAACTGAAAGGCAAAAAAATTGGACTTCATCTGTTCAAAATGAATCAAAAATTAATTTTTCAATGGTATAATGTAACTGCTTGATTCCATTTCTGTCAGTTTTCTGGTTTTTGAAAAAAATTAAGAAAAGGTGCCATTTTTCAGGAAGCTTCACCTTATGAAAGATCCACATTATTTTTTGATCAGAAATCACATCTAAAATTTTTCTGCATCTATTGATTTACACCCTGTATATGTCTTTTCACATAAACGTTCCAGAAAGATTCATTTAGTGGCAACTCGAAGGTTTTAATGTATGTATATTTCAATATTGCGAGGTTTGATTGTTTTCCTTAGACAGGAGCAAGGAAATAAATCTGACACAAAAAATCTTATAAATAGAAACTGAAGAAAAACGATTTTCGGTAAGACTACTTTAAAAAACGCAGCCACTCTTCTAATAAAAAATGAATAAAAAAAATTGCACTACCTTAGACGCTTATGTTTTGACAACTTCATCTTGAAATGATCGACAGTCTTGAAAATTGAATATTGTTCTTTCAATCGCAATTCTATCTATTCACCATTAGGGATGCACAGGTTGACTATAACTGATGCTAAGAAACTCAAAACTAGCATAAATAGATTGGAAATGAAAAAAAGAAGGTTTTGGTACTTATTATGGAGTTTCTGTTGACATGATGAAATTTACTTATTATTTTTGAGTGTTCGGATATTCAATATCAACATAAACATCGAAAAAACGTCTTATTACCATTTTCAAACGTGCATATTTCGCTTGAAGCAGTTTTTTCATTTGGCATTTTTTTTTCATTCGCGCACTGTAACTTTTATATTCTATTCGTGAATCGATCTGCGTAGAAAAGATTCCTAGGTTTTTTTCGACTGAACTCATTTCATCCATCTATTTTCTCCAGAAGAGAACACAGGCCGTGCACTCAAAGATGATAAAAAGTTGCCACGTAGTGGTAAAGATGGTTGGGACGGAGGCTATGGAGGCTCTGGATACGGTGGAGTAGCTTCAGGCGGCGGCAGTTGCAACTGTATGTCAGAACCGTAGAAATGTAGCGAAAATAGATGAAAATAGAATAGCTCCTAGTCTCCTAGAGATTGCAGTGACGGGTTGCATGTTTTGTATAAAGCGTTGAAAGAAAAAATGAGTTTTGGAGAAGTTACATCCGCGAAATGGGTGTATAAAGCTTTTTAACGCCTGGTCCACTCTACTAGCTTTACTGAGTAAAAATTGTAGGCCCAACATGACTTCAGGAATAATTCAAATCCATTATTTGATAGTGCTTCGAAAGAATGTATGTCATTCTTCGACTTGAATCATATTTCATTCCAACTAAAAATTGTTTTCAACAGAATGTTCAGCACCAAAGTAAAACACAAGTGTCCCATATCTCTATACAACTCAAAGGACATCCTAGAACGACAGAATAACCGTATCATTATGCACATGAAATCTGATTAAGTCTAACTGCACTAAATACAATGAAAATCCTATTTCTCATCCACTATTCAATACAAATGATATGAAAAAGCTTCATAATCGAGATTAAGAACAAGCGCTTCAGATCATTAACATTGTGACCTGTCCTCGAAGACAATTCTTACTTGGATGACAAGAAAAGTGCAGATTTGCCCTTAATATTTAACGACGTCTCATTAAAATTGCAATGTCAAGGTGAAATGACAAACCTACATTGTCAACGCAACACCACAACTGGGTGAATCTTATTGTTCCATATTCCCGTCCGGAAATTCAGCACAGGAAGATTAAAAACGAATTAACGTACGTCTTCATCAACTTGATCTGAATAAAATTGTTGAGCACATATCCAAGCGGCTGTGAAATGCTTTCTGCTATTCGTGAAGATGTTCCACATGACTTATTTCAAATTGTTGAAGTCACATTCGAAACCGATAGTGAATAAGTAAACTAAGCCATTACCTAATGAATTACCGTGGTAACATAATTCTTCAGGTGTCACCAAGGCATTAAGAAGCGCCATTAACAGATCAAACAGTGCGGAATCATGTTTGTCGCTAATTCTTCATAGCTTTTCTCATACGATGGAAATTTTGAGAAAGTAATTTCCCCATTTTGTAACTAGTTCATTGGAATCATGTTAAATTGGCATTTCACTGAAAAATTATGCTCCATAGAGGTTAGGGAGTTCAGAAATTTTGAGATTCTTTCGAAAGTTTTCTTCTGTTCGACAATTTTTTAAATCTTAATGTTTATTCACTTATCTAACTCTTTTTTTCACCCAGTTCTTGGTAAGTTTTGCGGTTTAAGGTGGAAATTTATTTAAATTAATCTTAATTCTAATTAAGACGCTCAATAATAAAAGATACTAATTCAGATAAAAGACATCCATTGATCAGTCAACAAATGCTACGATCTAAATCGAGGTAGAGAGTCAGCACCACTTGGAATATTTGAGAAGGTTCATTTAATATTTTATTCACTCTAGACACAGTCAGAAACCGATCTTGTGCAGGGGTGGTAAGTCTAGGGCGTCCAGTTCTCGGTCTTTTGGTCACGTTTCCAGTTTCTGAATATCGATCGATGAATTTTCGATCTAGGAACCTAAGCTTTCACTGACTTGAAAGAAATTCGCAGCATCTCTCTGATAACGTCAACCTATAGCTCTATTGGCTGTATCCAACGTTTGAAACTGTCACAAAATTCCTGAATTTCCTTGTCTTTTGTGAAGCAGTATATTTGCTACCCATATAAAAGGTGTGCATTTTTCAGAAAATCATGGAATGTATTTAATTTCAATTTCCAATTTCAGGCAGGAAGAAGGGAGGCGGTGGAGGTGGAGGTGGCAAGAAGGGAGGTATGATGGTCATGGGTATGATCGGTATGGCTTGTATGTTGGGCCAAATGATGATGGGTAAAGTGGCTTTCATGGCAGGTATGTGAAAATTATTTATTTTCTCCACAAGTATAATTTTTGATCATTTCAATATCTTGTAATTGAACAGAACTTCAGATTCTACAAGAATTCAGAATTCCATAGCCTACATGACCTTGAAATTTTGTGAAAGCAAGTAGGAGGTAGTGCTGATGATTGTCCTTCACTCTATTTGACGTATTTTCTTAATAGTGTAGTTAACCGCAATTTTTTTTTCAGGAACGGCCCTTATCATAGCCAAAGTAGCCCTTATCATGACAACAGTTATGGGAATGAAGAAGATGGGTGGTGGAGGCGGGGGTGGGGGCGACGCCCACGTGGTCTATGCAGCAGCCCCAGCAGAACACAGCCACGGAGGTGGTGGTTGGCACAGAAGTATTGGCGAGGACTCTTATAGAGCCCCCTACCCAGAGAGCTCTGGAGGTTATTGATCTCCCCGAATTGTAGTTCGAAACGATAACTCAGATCTCAATCGGACTGGAAGAAATTGAGAATGTCCCCGAGTTACATTTGAGTTATTTTTCGTTTAGCTTTTTTCATTAGCGTTGCTCCGATATTAATTTATTTGTGTATTTAATCTATTTATTTATTTATGTATTTATTCCTTGAAACTGTTTGAACTTGCCATAATTCATTAAGGAACCCATATTTGGGTAGAATATTTCATTGTAGCAATTAGAAAAAATTTGGAAGAGAAAATTGAAAATTTTTAGTTACAGCCATCTAACTTGCTGGTTTTTAAAGAATTATACGATAGTACCGTAGAGTAACAGAGTTCATTTGACTATTTTTGTATTTGTAATTTGCAACGAATGCTTTAATAAAACTTCAATTTGAACTATTTTTTCATCATTATCATTACCCCTTACCCCTTATGTTGTGCAAAAAACAATTTATTGCTTCTTCTCAAAAGAGATGTAGCCTCTGAAAGATGTACAGTGGGCATCGAATACTTAATTCATTTTTTATATGTTTTCTTATACACATCCTGCAGTCAAAATGATCGAAATATCATAATATTGCTATTTGTTTAGGAGGACTGACAGATACTTGTTACTGCATTTATGAAGATAAACTCTGATAGAGTACAACGTCAAATGTTCCACTAAATATAGATTTCTGGTTCTGGGTTCTTATGGCAAAACCATAAGACTCATAAGAGCAATCAATATATTTGACAGTTCGAAAATTGTTCAACTTTGAAATCTCCAATGTTCCTATCAAAGTTGATACATTTTCTGGAATCCAGACTATATAGTATAGAAATAACAAACAAAAATTACTAAAATATGAAGATGGATCGAAATTTTGTCAACTTCGACAATCGAATGTAAAGAACAAGTCAGATACGATACGAATACAAGGTGTCACAGAAGAAGGTGAAGATTTTTGCTCAGAATTTTTAAAAATTGTCTATGTTTTGTATCAATCATTGACATAGTCTATGTCCTCAATGATTATACAATGTCAATGTGATTTTTTATTCATTTCAAGCTGTACTTTGATGTTGCACAAAAATATTTTCAAATTATATTGTGTGTGACATCATCTTCAATATTCGCCAAAAAGAATAGTTTTGAAAGCTTCACATCGCCATAAGATGACAAGCAATTTTCCAGAATCTGCTTTCTATATGCACGAAATATTTTCGAACATTTTTGTGTGTGACGTCACACAAAAAATTCTTAAAAATGTTCAATAATTTTTCATTTTACGCTCTATATAACAAGGATGTATGAAGGATATTTGGGTTCGATTAATGTCAAACGAATTTTGATTGAAATTACTATGTTATTACTAGTTACTTTTTTATAGACGGTGGTTTGTTAAACCCGTGTTTTTATGTTCGGAGAAGGAAAATCTTGTTACACTTACAATCATCCTTTGTTGTTGAGAACGTCTTCTCGTCTATACAGGCCCTTTTCTTCATCACATTTTTTTTGAACGAAGATAAGCGCCATGTACGGAAAAATTTTCAAGCTTGAGAGATGAAAAACTTTGAAAAAGATCGCTATTCTGAAAGAGCACCATCTATTGAATATTTCCTCAATCTACAGGTGCTCTACCGATAGGTTTCTGTTAAACTTTTCCTTTATTGTACGAGCGAATAAATAGATAGTGCTCTTTTTGTACACCTTACAGAACGCTCTAGCAATTTGGTATTTATAACTTATAACGTTGAGCGCTAGATGACCATGTACTTTTCTTTAGAATACAGTGACTATCAAATGTTTGATAGAGTCACTGTACTTTAGAATCTACTACCAATAATTATTACTAATCAAGAATCGAGCATACCCATTTGAACATAAATAAATTCTCTATTTGAAAAGTTGTCCTTTTTGAAACGAAACATCGAAATATTTCCGTAAAATAACAGGTGATGACAATTATACACGAGATGTAACAGGCTTCTCTCTTGACCGGCTATCGATGTCTCCAAGCGTTCTTTCAAATATCTATAGACAGAGCGAAATACTCCTAGTTTTCTTTGATAAAGTTAAGTGCTTATCTAATCTAATGTTCGAATCTACAAAAAACACTGAAGTATAATAGTATTGAAAAACTTTCAAAATTGGAATTTATTACAAAAAAATCGTACATTCGTCTCAAACAGTTTTCAAGAGATGATCTCAAGTTCATAGACTTATAATACATGGACTCACTGTCACGTGACTTTTCAGTAGATCGAGGGGTTGTATGTATTAGAGAGAGAAGGGCTTATGCGTTTTGATCGAACAAGAAAGAGATGAACTGATTCCGTGTGGGCAATGTCAAAATCATATGATGGATATTAACGCAGACGTTGCCCACAAGGTGTTCATACGTTGAGTATTATTCACATTATATTTATTCTTGAATGAAACTCACATAATTTTTATATTTTCCATTTCGAAGGAATGTTAAGGAATTCCTGTTTGCCTTCTCGGAAGCTTGTTGAACATTTATTATGGAAAATTTTTACAATTTTCGCAGACTTTGCCCACAAGGTGTTGATACGTTGATTATTATTCTCATTACATCTATTTTTGACTAAAACTCACATATTTTTTGACATAATTGATTTCGAAGGAATGCTATGGAATTTCTGTGTGTCTTCTCGGAAGCTTGTTTAAAATTTATTGAAGAAAATTTTCGCATAAACTTGTGTTCTATAACCTTTTGACAGCTTGCCCACAAACTCTCCATCTTATTCCACCAACCGACTTCTCTCTCACATGCGGAGTCCATGTTATTTATTAGTCTATGCTCAAGTTAAAACCATGAAATTTTTCAGAAAAACTGGACTATGTCAAAAAGTCACAGATGATTACAATTGGGGTATTTCGAAATCAGAATTTCATGTATTAGATTCAGAATAGCATAGAAAAATTGGGTACTCTCATTTGAAAAGCAGGCTGATACATGTTGACTCACCCTGTATGATAGCATACGTATATCGGTTTTCCATTCAAAGCCTGATGATTTCCCATCGAACATTTAGCCGAAATCGATATCGCAGTTTTTTCATACGCCACTGAACCCATCTGCCAATTCCGATCAGGAGACCTGTTCGATCTTTTGATCTTGACCGTCGAAATCTCTAGGTCGGCCGTTTCCCACAGCCTCCAACTTTCACTCGCACGACGTTCCATAATATTTAACCCTGATTTTCAAGCCAAATTCGCCTCTTCTAAACAATCCGCTGAAAATTTCGCGGAAAGAGAAAGTTTTGTAATGAAAACAATGCAGGGAGACAGGTGAGAGTTACTTCAATCGATAAATATTGACCACTTCAATTTGAGCCTTTGATGTAAGATCTGCCGATTTTACTTTCGAATGAAGGATATGAGAGAGATGATAATAGACGTTTCCACAGTGAGCTCACGTTTTGGCATCCAATCTTGAGGTCAATACCTCTTAACTGTTTTGTTTGGGTAGTTTATCTTTGCAATTTTAATAGAATCTTGTACAACTAACATCTACTACGCATTTCTAGGGCTCAGCTTCACAAAAACCTATTTTGAACAGTATTGGATCCTAAATCACGAATTTTTTGCATAGCAACATGAGATTCGTGTGCAGAGGCGTTGTCATTCAAAAACAAAACACCGTAGGATAGCTTTCCGCGTCTTCTCTCTTTAATTTTTTCCCGTAGAGTGGTCAGTAATGTCCAAGAGTGATCTCAGGTTATTGGTTTACCCTTATTCAAAAAATCAATCATGATTACTCCATGGCAATCCCAAAAAACTGAATCAAGAACTTTTCCAGCAGATTTTTGGACACGAAACTTCTTAGGTATTGGAGAAGCAGAGTGTCGCCATTACATCGACTGTTGCTTTGTTTTTGGATCGTAGAAATGTACCCAAGTATCATCCATAGAAACAATTCGGTTTAAGAAGTCTACATCGTTTTTAATCGAGTACAGATCGAACGCGATGCTTCTATCCTTGCACGCTTTTGGTCAACATTCAAACATTTGCAGCAATTTTTCTCATGTCCAAATTGACGTGAACTATAGATAACGAGTTCGTATGAAATATTCAGTCCTTCGGACATCCGTTTTAGCCATATTCGACGGCCTGATCATGTCATGAACTGCATCGATATTTTCTGGTATTGACACAGAAACTGGCCTTCCCGATCGGTCATCATCTTCAATGGAAAATTTACCTCTGTTGAAGCTTGCAGTCCAATTTTTCACGGTCGCATACGAAGAACATTGATCACCAAGGGTATTAAGCATATCTTCGTAAATCTGTTTACAGATTTTAAATACAGGTACTTCATGATGGCTCGATACTTCAATTTTTCGATTTTCACAATATCGGTGGACATCTTCTTTCTTTTAATTTATTGCGTAACTCGGGTTTACTTTTTGACCACAAACTTCACACTGACACTTCTAATGAGTTATTGTTCGTTGTTATGGTAACGCAATATTTTTTTTATGCATGGAACTGGTCTAGGCTAACTAGATATAATACATCCTCGTATTATATCCTCCTGTTTTCTTTCAGATTTTTTTAGTGAAAAATGCTTCATATAGAAAAAGGGCAAAGTGTTACTAGAAATAATATTCTTTGTATGTTCTAACGATTCCAACAAATTTATTAATTGAAACATAAATAAATAGAAAGAAATAAATTAAATAAATTAATAAATGCCAACGCTCAAATACCCTGGTGGAGAAATTGAGGATACAAGAATCAAATCAGTCTTTCACTTCGTTGTATAAAATTTGTAAGTTGTGGTTTGCGGTGAGGGCTCATCCAAATAAGCTCTCCTATGATGGTAATAACCATCATCTTCATACGATGTTGAGTGTGTGTGACTTTCCGAATATTTAGGGTGTTTGACGATTTCAAAGGTTGTCTTCTCTCCACCACCCACAAGTTTCTTCAGTCCCAAGATGGCACTCAACATCAAAGCCATTTTTCCTACCAGAAGGGCAGTTCCAGACATGATCGCTATACCCTTGTAGGCCATGGCTAAGAAGGTACCCTTGATCGCCAGTGCTCCTAACAGAACTCCAATGTTTCCACCACCTCCCTTATTTCCACCGCCACCCTTGGCCCTTCCTTCATCAATGAGCTTGGGGAGTTTCAGTTCCAACTTATGGGACTCTAGGAACCTTGCAGCTGTGTCCAAAAGCAGATCATCTATCTTCTCGGTCTTCAACTCCTCCAGTTTGGTCTCGTTTCGGCTCAACCGGCTGTTAAAACTTCTCCCAGCTTCGTCACTGCCAACCAACTGGATGTACTCATTGACATACAGCCTCTTGGAGTGTAGGGCTCTATCCAGAACTTTGAGGGCATGAATCTTGAAGCACTTAACCACCTCGTCCTTTTTGACGCACTCGTTGAACAGCTTTGAAATTTTATCGTAAACTCCGACGTCCGCACTTGAATATTTTGCTAGTAGACATATCGTGAATAAGCAAAGGAAGAGCCTTAGACACATTGTATCTGTGTTGAATGTTGGGATGCACTGTGCTTTGATGGAGATGATGCGCATTTTTATGTGTTGCATCCATTTGCGTGGTGCTTCTAGAGCGTTAAAAATGTATAATTTTTGCACTTCATTTAAGAAGGAATGCACCATGCACTCGATTTCATCTCCGGATGTGAACCAAATATGTTCAGTGCAGGCGTAGAAAAATGTTATTCTTTGATTACGTGATCTTATCTATATTCGCCAGGTAAAGAATTTTTGGATGTTCTTGAGGAAAAAATATGCCCTCTTTGCCTTCGTACATTTCTGATTGATTCAGTTAGTGCTTCAGAAGATCTTGAATGAATCATGAGTAAGCTATGTCCAGTATAATTTGAAATGAAGAATTTTTAATTCACTTCCAAATCTCAATGAAGGAAGAATTCAGTTCATAATTAAAATTTCAAGGTGCAGCTAACTTCATGATAAATATACCGTTATGTACACAAGAATACATATGAAAGGTGCCTCTGATGGGTGGATAGTAGGATTAAGAGATCTAGCTTCAGGAAATTTCTGTCTCAACAGATGAAATAACATTCTTTGTTGAAGATTCAATGTTACCCAAAACATTATCTAATCAATTGAACACTGACACAAAGGTTATTATCCCTCATATACTGCATATTGCTATAGTTTGTTGGAGTACGATCCTGGTACTATAACAAGATTTTAATTAACTAACGATCTCTTTATGCTTAAAAATATACACTTAGTCACCTTCAGATTAATAGATGCTCCTAGACGATATGCTCAAACAATTAAATGGGTAAGTAAGGCAAATCATACATGCGATAAGAAAATACCATAATTTGAATCAAGGAAGTTGCTTTTCCCCTTAAGTGGTATAAACATATATGTATAGAGGTGTACCGATAGGCGCCTTCAGAATGAATCCGGAAACGGATTCGAAACAAACGAAGATTTCTTAGAAATATTTCTCACGAAAACTGAAGCGCTCTCAGGTCAGTAAAAAATCTGCAGCCTTCTAGTTTGTCACGATGTCATTTCATTGAAAGTCAGAGAGACACTCACAATACACAAATTGAAAAAGGTAGGTTATCTCCGAGTGAAACAAGTTTAACTTTTTTCATATAATCTCTTATTATAAAACTTTATTATATTATATTTGAATTCTGGAGATTTCTCTTCAAAACAAACTTCAGGAATGTTTTGTATGGACAAATCTCAAAATATTTTTTACTTCATCTTCTATGAATTAATTGATGCTTAGTAAATGAGTAAATTCTATGACAGTGAGTGAACTACAAGGAAAAAGGAATATTTGTACAAGAGGATCCACCAACACATGATGGCTTCGCTTTTAACTCCATTCATGAAAGCCATATAGCTGACCCCGCAAGAACTAGAATTTCTATTGAAAGTGCCGTTCAAACTGCAATTTTGTCGCACATGCAGGATGCGACTTGAAAGGAATTTACTTGCTGTACCTGTACGTGCTGTCGCATAACAGCTGTTTTCTCTCAGCGCCCAACTTCTTACAGTTTTGAAGAGAAAATGTCTGGATTCTTCTATCGATTCCAACGAGTGAAATGCATCCAAGTCGTAGACAATGCTATAATGATGTAGTTTGTAATCTGATCCAATCATTTTATGGTGCATTTAGACGTTTATTTATTCGATAAAAGTAGCAAACGTCCATTGGAATTTCAGTGGAATTCGAGAAATTTTCAGGGAGGATCTAAAGCTAACTTGATGGATCAAGAAATCTGGAATCTTGGTTCTTAGGTGCTTTCAATGAATTTTTTTGGAGTAACATGGATGTTCTGTAAAAAAGTGACAAGATGAACTAATGTGCTTGAAACTAACAGATGTATTTCAAACTTTCATTGACAGAATTCTTTAGAAATCAGTGTAATAATGAATGAGAAAATGTGTGCAGGACATTTATCTTTCCCTGAAAAGTTTGCATTTTTCTCAATCTTTTCATCATACCAGATTTAAATCATTTGATCCTTTAATGAAAAATTGATGAATTCACTACCAAATGGAGGTTTTTGCAATAAATATTACAAAATCTAAACATAACAGAGAAACTACAACGGATGTCAAGATGCTGGTGATTTTATAGGCTAGGACCTAGGTGTACTTTAAAAGACCATGTATCATGGTCATGGTCAGCTTCAAAATTAATATCTTATGGTGGTGGTTCTACTTGAAAAAAAATCCAAAACGGATACTGACAAAATCTAACGCACTGCTGAGTGCGTAAAATTTCTCGTTTCATCTCTCTAGCTCGAACAACTAGCCAGTGAATATTCATTCATAAAAAACCCACCTATGACCACATTCCTGAAAAAAATCCGTTAATCTTGATTAACTGCGAAAGGCTCGGGCGTTTTAAACGCATAAAGGACGTAGTCAGCCTTGATTTCTTCGACCTAGACCTAGAACAATAACCTGAAAATGCGAAACAAGCTACATTTTCAAAGTGATGTTCTGGTAGGTCCATTACTCCTATTTCCGCACACATATGAAACGTTGGAATGCGGATGGGTTGGTAAATGAGTCGCATGATTCAAGAAATTCGCGATGCAATGGAGCACCAAAGTATAACTCAATCAAAATCGTTTTGGTGAGACTAATTTATATGCCGATAATCTTAGGATAAAATAAGAAGGAATATTCACGATTTTTGAAAGCCAAAATTATTGTAGAATTGAAAATAATCGGCTAATAACGATTAGAAATCTCTTGCGAGATATCATTGAAGTGTATCCCTTGAAAATTAGAAAAATCCTACGGTACTTCAGAAACTATTCAACAGATCGGGCTCAAATTGTACAAGAACCTTCAAAAGTGCCAGCCAAAAGTTCTAGTTTTCAACTAGATCGAATTCGAATTTTGGAACTATTGGAATATTTTTTTTTTGACAGGGCAGCAGTGTTGGGCTAGTTCGGTATCTGGATGGGTGACCGCTTCGAGTAAGGGTTTGATAAAGGACGCGAAGGCTGCTGACGTCAGAACCCTTATTGATTTTCGACACATGATGAAGATTTGAGTGAAAAGGTAGAAGTTATAATAGAAGATGTGTTGCCAAACCAAGCTTGCTTTGAGAACATAAAATATAAGCTAGTCTTTTATGCCAATTAAATATAGCTAATAGAAGACGGATGCACCAGTTTTCAAAGCCATGGGAACAATCCAATTAAAACGAAAAAGTGTTGTATAAAATTCAGAACCGTGTTAATGGAACGATATAGTCCCACAAATTTGTCCAAGAATAAAAATTAGTACCTCTGAACGGAACAATGAAGCCTATATTTTCGAGGACCTTGTGAAAGCTCTACCTATTATAATAGGATGCACGTGTGAAAAGTACGTACAATTATTCCGGTTCAATTCAAAGAGCAAAAGGAAACTCGAAGAAATCACAATTATGGTATTGAAAGAGATCTCCTATTAAAACCCTGACTAATAGATATTATTGTCTCGATGGTTATAACTTTTATTGGACGTGAAGTATGAAACTTCCTTAGGTACTCATTAAAGATGTGATTCAATGCTTCTTTCTCTATAGTTTTCAAGCTGAAGAAGGAAGAAATGATCGAATATTTGGGAAAAGATCTTCCCTCTTACAGAAAATTCTCTAAGGTTGTATTTGGAAGCATTAAAAACAAAAAATAATTGGATTGAATTGAATTAATAAATAATAAAATTCGTTCGCAACTATCAATTTACCCCTGTATGAGGATATATTGAAAAATTCTTAGCCTACTATAGAACCAAACAAAATTTCAATGTCAAAATATTTTATTACTCAACATATTCTCCTTTTGATTTGATACATTTATTACAGCGAACCTGCAACGTCTCTAGACCTTTCAAAAAAATGTTTCTTGTTGCTCTGCAAACCAGACCTCCACAGCTTCAATAACCTCCTCGTTGGAAGAAAATTAACGACCTTTTAAACCTTTTTCAGTTGAGGAAAGAGATGATAGTCGGATGGAGCAAAATCTGGTGAATGAAGGGGGTGTTCTAGTAATTCAAACCCTAAATCACGAATTTTTTGCATGCCAACATGAGATTTGTGTGCAGGGGCGTTGTCCTGCAAAAACAAAACGACTTTGGATAGCTTTCCGCGTCTTTTCACTTTAATTTTTTCCCGTAAAGTGGTCAGTGATGTCGAATGGTATCTCCGTCTACCCTCATCCAAAAAATCAATCATGATTACTCCGTGGCAATCCCAAAAAACTGAAGCAAGAACTTTTCCAGCAGATTTTTGGACACGAAACTTCTTAGGTCTTGGAGAACCAGAGTGTCGCCATTCCATCGATTGTTGCTTTGTTTCTGGATCGTAGAAATGTACCCAAGTCTCACCCATAGTAACAATTCGGTTTAAGAAGTCTACATCGTTTTCAAATCGAGCGCAGATCGAACGCGATGCTTCTACCCTTGCACGCCTCGTATTTCTGCATCTTAGACGACCATATCGAAATTCTGAACTCTGAAGTACTGATTGTCACTTGATTTATTCCTCTCACAGTTCTGACTTTGATGAGAAATAAACTTCCAAACGCAAACTCGTGAGACAATCAAAATTCGTGAAATAAATCATGGGTGAAACCGTCATTTGCTGGCATGCAATCAAAGAAAGTGGAAAGTGACAAAGTATAATAGAAATTACCTCCATCTTCTGCTCGAATGAAGCAGAACCAATACATCAATCGGCATTACAAATATGAGGTCGATGTGGCCGTTAAAAATACGTGAATTCAGGTGGATATTGGTACCTACTCAGGACTTGTTTCATCGATTTAGCAGCTCTAGAAGAGGTAGAACACGTCTAAATAAAATGATATAGACGGCGACCCAGATTGATGAACTCAAACTCGGAAATATGAATAATGTAATATGTAAAACAATTTTTTTGGTCCATTCATAACGTTACCCGATAGATTTCTAGCCATTATACGGGGGACATCAACATAATTCTGTATATCCAGTGTATGTATATTCAATTATGAAATCACAAAGATTCTTCTTCCACTTTCTATCTCCTCTGGAATGTCAGTTAATTTGAGAGACATGCGACATGTCGAGGATGCTGAGTAAAATCCACTTTCCCAGGTAATTTTGTTTCCATCCGCGGGGCAGATTACCATTTTTTGACTTTATGTGAGAAATCTGATTATTGCTATCTTAATAAATTGCATTTACTTCATTGAGATTCAAGGGGGGCTTCTATTGCACTATATGACTTAAAGGTATCTGCTATATTCTACAAAAAATCCTGTGAGGGGGTGTAGCATATTGCTAAGATCCTTATACTTCTTTCAAAGATACTTTTAGGAATGATCCTACCCAGGAGGATCTTCCATTATTTCTACTGGCCCGTTTGAAACTAACTGAGATCATGGAAATTCTGCTAATCAATTCATGTTCATCAAATCGAGCTCCACTTATGTTTAAAAATCGAATTTTAAATGAAAGAAAACATTCACAGCAGAATTGATGTTAATTAGTAACATCTGTGGAGAAATGCTTTAATGAGAAACTCAAATGAATACTCCGCTTTTATTCAGCATAAACCTCAATGATTTTCATGAATTTTAAAATTATTTTAATGATGACTTTACCTCTTTGAATTGCTGATTCTCTAGAAACGGTAAGGAACTGACCAATTTAATCGATACGTTTTTGTACATCCAACGGAATTGAACTTTTTACACAGATTATTTCACGTCTAATTCAGTGAAAGTGACGATTTTCATTTTGAAAATACACCTATTGATTGTTTGGTTAGATGGATTCTTATCAGTGAGATAATTGAATAATTATGTTAATCATGAATGTGGTGATTTTACTCTGGATGTTAAGTATGAGGAATAGGCTTGAAAAAGGTTAAAAATGTAATGATCGATTGCGAGATTTTCATCTTGTATTACCATCGATTTTTACCATCATTCATGCTTGATAAGGGTATTGAAGTGATTGACTGTTCAGTCAGCAGCTTCTGAATAGCGTGAATCGATTCTTCATTTATCGAACCATAAAATAATTACTCCTTTGTTCCAGTGAATAGTTTTATCACCTCAAAAACGATTAGAGCATCGTTAAAAAAGATGTGATGAATGAAAAACCATCTCCCACCTGTTTTAATCATGTGCTAAACGTCTCCATCAATAAAGACAACAGATTCCAGTTTCAAACTAGGCATTTACCTTTTCGAAAAGTTCTTCGAATGGAAATAAACCAATACATTTTTCTCAAGCATCGGTGTTCTATAAACGAACAAGAAATTCTCTTTGAAGATTCTCTTAATTTCGTTATTTTAGGTCTGTATGATTGATAAGAAAGAACTTAAGGTACCTGTTTCATTTCCCAAAACAATAAATCAGGATCAGTTTGGAAATCACTAAAACCCTCAATATATACTTCCAACATATTGTTATGAACAAATGCCTTTTAAAGGCATCTTAATTTTCGTGGCATAACAAGGTAGGAAGGAGCATCCTCAAAATATGTATTGCTGAATACCCACTATGAATAATTATAACTCCCAGATCATCAACAACTAGCTTCTAGAAGGACATTGTACGAAAAATTCGATTATTTTGAATAAGTGTCAGGGAAGTCCGAGATTGATCTCATATTCGTTGGTAGACTAAAATACCTTTCAGAAATCACTTTGCCACTTCTTAAAAAATTCTAAGTAATTTTTCGTTAATAATAAAACACTCAGAACAAAGAGAAACGATTTCGTTTTCAAGACTTTTCGCCTCTTTCACTGTCCTCTCATATTCACTCTCATCCAGTAAATAATTGTTACGAAAACTGAGACCGCTCCAGCGCGTTCAAAAAAGCAGGTGGGAAGCATCTCCAGCGTGGTGCGCGTACGAGAGGCGCACCAGGTCCCAGACCACGCGAGATAACGTATGTATGTCAAGTTTGGCCAATGAGTGTCGTGGGGTAGTCGACAAATATGTCAATGAAGCAACAAAGCTGAAGATCTGGTAGATGCACTCTTCCTTCTACACTTCCTCTCTCTCTTCTTCTCGTTGAAAATTTCTCGTGGGGTCACTGGTAGGAAAGGTCACCGGCGTGTGTATCGCACTTTGGTATAAAACCACATCAAACCATTGATTATCATCAGTTCTTCCACGTTCGTCTGCAGTGCAGTGAAAAAAAAATTAGCAGTGATGAAGTATTTGTGCGTGTTTGTGCTCATCGCTTTGGCTTCAGCCGTTTCGGCTAGCGAGGATACTTTCGAGAATGCTGGAGTTCGCGTGGCCCTCAAACTTTACGATGATTGTACCAAATCCGACGGATTTTCGCCATGTTTGAAGAAGAAGGCCCTGACTTTCCTAGACCGTCTGGGACGCATGCAAAAATTGAACTTGGCTGAGGGTGTTACAGTGACTCGTGTACAAAACGACACTTTGGAACCTCCAATCAGTGAGGAACAACTCGAGAAATCTCTGCCTAGGGGTGCTGATGCTCAAGATCAAGTCCTCAACTCCATGCTCTTGGACAAGGTTTCCAGAATGTTGAGCTCCAGGTCAATCCAGGTCACTCTGCCCAAATTCAAAGCCTCAGACTTCACTTTGGAAGAAGGTAAGGTTAACAACTATCTCGAAATTCAACATTTAACGTCGATTTCTTCACAGGACGTGGAAAGAAGATGAAGGGAATGTTGGGTGGTATGATGATGGGAATTGTCGCTAAAATGGCAGCTTTAATCCCTGTCGCCATCGCTGGTCTCTTCCTGTTGGCTGGAAAAGCTTTGATCACCGCCAAAATAGCCTTGTTGCTCTCTGGAATCATCGCTTTGAAGAAACTCGTGGCCGCCAAGCAAAGCGGAGGACATGGACACAGCGGCGGACACTCCAGCGGCTGGCAATCCAGTGGCGGCGGATGGGACAAGAGGTCCATCGATGAAATCAACGAATCCCAGAAACAGGCCTACAGCGCGTACGCCCCTAAATGAATTGAACTAGAATAGACGGTTTATCGATTTCGAATTAACAATGGGATGTGGTTCCCATTGACAGTTGTACAAATATCGACCGATTTTTTGGTCGTTCACATCATATTCTTCTTTTTCTTTTTCAGAGCAGACACAATAGTTGATTATTTATTTTATTTATGTATTTATTTCGATTATTTATGACGAATGTCTATCACTTGTTCAATGAGAAAATCCACGAATTTTTGTTGCAAAAAAGAATAAATGTTGTTTTCCAAGGCAGTGATTCATTCTACCCATAGAACTTCTTGAAATCCAAACAGAAAGATTAAAAATCATCCACATAAATCTCTGACAGTTACCATAGACTATAATCGAAAAACAAAACTACTCTGATTAAATGAGATTTTGATCTATCTCGATTGATAAAATATCTGCCAAATTTCATGAAATAGCTTGTGGACAAATAAAATTTCTCATTTCTGCACAGCATTTCAGTCTTCAGTGTGCGTGAACTGTTCCGTTGTGTGAATTTTTTCCTGGGATTAAAATCAATGCTAATGAGATTCCGAATCATGTTCTTCCATGTACCCAATCTTCCAATTAACCTAATTGTTCAAGTATCTGACAAACCACCGAATGCTTTCAGCGTTAGAAGGCGCAAAAGACTATGGGGATTAGCATGGAACTGAAGAATGATAAGGTTGAATTAGCGATGCAATTAAGAGTTTCACTCTTTCAGTAAGTCACCTTATGCCTGGCGGGATAAAAAGATCCGGTACTGCTTCCGCTTTCTCCTCATTGTCTTCCCAGAAAGGAGATGATACGCGGTCTTTCTCTCACGACTGATAGCAGTGGGTCGATGCGTACCAACTGGATAAACCTGATCTTTTTCGCTCTGGGTGTATGGAAACATGATTGACCTTAATCGTTGATCTTCGAAGTTTTGAAGTTTGAAATATCGGCTTTGATGTGTCCCACTTAGCCGTCTTTTCAATTTGTAACATACAATCCTTCTCAGCATCACACAGGTGCTATTTCGATAATTTGACAGTCATGTGTTTGGAAAAATTTGGTCTGATGAGCATTATATCAATAAGAAAAAATGTTATACTAAAATATTCGCAAAATTCAATTTTCAATGACAATATCGACTATTTCAGGTCATCCTTGAGGATAAACATTTGAAATTTTGAATATTTTTTTACTTATGCATTTTCAAAGATTCTACGGTCTATGCATTGTTTCTGAGTAACAAGGTATAGTATTGAAATTCAAAAAATCAGCAGTCAACTTCAATGTCTTATCCCCGGTTTCATGAAGCTTGATCGGGGAATCAACGCTTGATTGACGAATGAACGTCAATTTGTTTCCAATCGATAATTCAATTACGAGCCTTCAGAATATCATTTTCGCATCAAATTATGATCTACATACGTCTATTCAATGATTCTCAATTGATTCCCCTTCAAAATATTAAGAAATGCAAAGGTCTGAGTGATTTCGTTTTGGAAACCGATTGACTGTCATGTCGTTGATCGGGAAATGAAAGGTTTATGAAACCTACGGTCAATGAACGAAATAATTGAATAGGAAAACGTCAGATATGAATTCCACTGAGCTGCCTTAATCTGTGTCTAATAATCATAGAATTTCGTAGTTCAGTTAAATGGAATTACATTTTATTTTTTATCTCAGAAAGTATTTATCCCAGTTAAAAAACTCAAGAGAACATTTTCATTGTAAATGATACCTGACTGCAGTTTTCTGCAATTTTTCTTCCAAATTTCGAATGAATCGGTGATTCCGTTCAGGAGTTAGAGTGGTTTTAATTTCCATTCGAATTTGAAAAACACCCTGGTAATCAGAATCTAGAACTCCTAGATACTACATATGGGGATTGATCCTCTGAGTGCACTCTATCTTCCATTAAAATGTTTCCCATCTTATCCGGAACATCCTGTATGTTATCCAAACTCAATGAAGATCCAAAACTAAACGAAAAAATCTGTATTTTATGATTCTCAATAGGATGGATTACTCATAGCAGTCTGTTCGAAGTGTCTGCCAAAGTATTTTTAGAATACAGAGATTTTCTCCTCAATTTCAATATTAGGCGATGTTTGCAGTCTTGACTGAAACCAAAGATAGTCAACCAAAGATTCAAAACTGGATGAACTATGTATCAAACTCATGATCAGAAAAAGAGATAATGTAGCCTAGAGATTTATCCGATTGAATTTTGTTGCATTTGGAGCATTCATAAAGATGAATCAACCTGTCAAATGGGCAGCATTTTTTCCTTCTATTTCTAATAGATTTAACGATTTTTTTAGAGACCTTGATTGAGAATTTTATAAACAGTCACAAGTGAACATTTATGATCGTTTTCGTGAAGTTATAACGAAATGACCTTTCATCCATGAAATGGAATGGACGATACTATTTTGACACGACATCTTATGGAGTGTGGGTTATTGACATAACGTCAGGCAGAATTGAAAGACATGAAGCGAGTGCACGCTTTACAATCCGTTAGACTCACGCAAATGATAGGTTGAAATGATGACAATTTTCCTTTCCACTTTAGCATGCATAATGACAGGTTTAAAACCCATCTTCTCAAAAAAATTCAGTAGCACCCAGAGGCGTTCGTTATAGTTTTCTTGTGTAATACTCATAAGAGTTATCTATTGTGTGCAGATAATTATCTTTTTATGCTGTAAAATTATACCGTCACTTCGTTGCTGCTGATAGAATTAATTTCTTTATTGAGATGACTTGTTCAGGTCTTCAGAACTAAACTGGAGATAAAGGAGTCTTTCTTCTCATAGTTATCAACGAGAAAAGTGATAAATTTTTAATTCTAATTGTACATTACACTTGAGTCATCTCCTCTGAACAAAATAATGAACTAAAATAAGCAATATCACCTCTGATATTGTCCTGAATCTTGAAAGATGAGATATGAAGATTTCAGTCATTCAAATCTGTTGGAATTCAATCGAAAAATTTTGTTCAGTATCAATTAGCAGAAAATTTCAAACAACTTCGAACAACAGCTTTACTCGCTGGATCTGATACATCATAAAAAAGACAAATTCAACGAGATTTCAACGAAAATTTTTACGTCTCATTCTTGAACAAATTATGTACCGTTTGAGATAAGAAAATTTTATTTCAAATTGAAATTGTCGGATCCAATACGTACTATCTTTAGAAAACTGGTAAGTCTGAGGTGATTTCTTCAGCATCTATTGATTCTCCGGTAATTTTCTATTGGTTACTGATCATTTTCACTTGCACGTTGCAATTTAGATAAGTACGGTTTCGTTGTGGTTTGAGGATCATTCCGATATTGAGCTGAACATCAGTGGCTTGCATGGATTCTGTACTTATGGTAAAATCACCATATTAATCTTTTAAACTGCTAGTTTATTCAAAAAATGAAGAGAACTCTTTCCACCCTGGTATTCATAATAAATTACAATGACTTTGAATTTCATTGTTGCTAGAATCCAACAAATTAGCGTCTCTGGTTATTGCGTGTTAGAAGAACAGAAAAATTGTCTCTTTTAATTGAACATCTCGTGAATTCGCTTGTCGTCATTATAAAGAAATTTGTCTCACTTGTCTGGAATCCCCTACGAAGAGATGATAATGATTACTTAGCTAGTAGGTAATGCAAGTAACATATTATGTGTGCACTTTAAGACACTGACAGTGGTGGTACGTTGCACTGAATCTTAACATGGTGAAATATCCAGTTTACTCCTTCGAGTATCACTGAGTTACATCTTTTGGTTGGTTGAAAGTAACACCTGTACAATACTGGAATGATTGTGGTTTATATACCTAGATCTTTTAATTACTTTTCAATGTTCAATTTTTCTAATAGATCGCTTGCAATCATGAACTATAGTAATGGAATATAAATTGAGGAAAATATTTACCTATTTCTTTATCAACTCGTATAAAAAGTTCAAATTAAAGATAGAGTTGTATTTGGTTTTGAGAATAAGTAACCGAAACAATTTCAAAATGCAATCAAATCATTCAATTTATCACAGAGACTACACTACACTACAGAATGGCAACTATACAATGAACAATTTCTCAGTTTTTCACGAATTTTAGGAATCATTGTCCATATTTCATATGGAAAGTCTTCAAAATGAGTTTTTCATGCCATCTGACTCGAGTATATAGGCTCAGATTCCTCTTGCATGAGAGAACCTTCACAAAAAGCGCTGTGTTGGACAGGGGTGCCAACAAAAGAGAAAGGAGGGACGCAGCTACAAGAAAAGTTCACCACTACGCCACTGTCACCTCTGAATTGTACGGTGTCTTTTTGTCTGAAGGTAATTCATGCGGAAACTCAGATAATCTTTAACATTAGACCGGAATCATTACACGGCTCTGTGAAAACAGTAAATGACAAACTGAGTTATCTTTTTACGCGTTACAGTTCCTTCGTAGTAGCACCGTGGTCCTGTCTATACGAAAACCATTTCTGGCCATCAGCAATACGCCTATTTCGATAAGGAACATGGGAGCCGGTCTCAGATCATCTGGATGTTTTTAGTTCTCGATTGTGTCTATAAGATGGACTTGTGGAAAATTCAGCAAGTGATCGTGTTAATTTCGGTTCTTGGATTCGCCACTGATGTGGTGTGTGAGGATGGGGTTGGAAAGGTTGGCAAGACGGAGATTACCACTTCCTGGCAACGGCATCCGGACTCTGCCACGTGGTCGCTGGAAGCCAGGATCCCCATGACCCCAGGTAAGTGATTTTCGAATTTAGTTTGAGAAATGTCATATCTAATCTTAATTTGAGATCATTTGACTGGTCATTTTTCTTTTTGAACGAGAAAAACGCTTCCACTTAGAGATTATGAATCATATAGAAGGTTTTAGAGCTCAAGGTATTGATCCATGCATGAAAAAATGGAAGAATTGTCACCACTTAAACAACGATGAGTCTAGTGACTCTTCAACTTCAGAAGTTTTCATCAATTTCCAAAAGTTTCAATGGGATCAAAATCTTGAAAGATCGATTTCGTATAACTTGCATCATCAGCAGTTTCTAAAAAGAAACTGGACCACCTATTGACGATTGTCTAGTCTCAAAGAATTGAAGTTGACTAGTTTCCAAGCTTGTGGCTGAAAAAACCATTATTTCATGCTATAAAGCTTTTTTTGAATTGATACTAGACGACACATTGCCCTATCATGTTGAAAACACAGTTCTCTCGAATTTTTCTATATTTTATAAATGTTTGCTGGGTTTGACATGTTAATTGCATCTCTGAAATGTATAATATTTTATCTTAACCTTTCGTTTCATAAATTTTCTAATTCTGAAGCCCTTTGGGGCCTTCTGTTCTTGGTGTTTCTTAGAACACACATCTGTCACTCTTCTTGCTGCAGAAGGAAGCTTCCAAATGATAGGCTGTTGAGGTCACGTGTCCAAATGGAAGTAGAAACTCATTAAAACGTGGTAATTGTTCGAGATCAATTCCGTTATGCACAATTAGCCATTGTACATTTGGTTCGAAACGTCGAAATGAGTTTTCGTCTTCCTTTGCTGGCTAAACCAGCTGTAGGTTCAAGAGTACCCTCAAATGATGCGTGAAAACCACAGGATTTCACGCCCATCAAGTTTTTCAATCTAACACTCTGTCAAAATTCGTACCAATGAAGATGTTGACCTGAAATCGACAAAAGACTTCGATTCACCAGGTTTCGGATCCTTAAACTCTTCCACGTATAGATAAACCTGCTGATTTAGAACAAAAACAATAATGTTCATTTATTTTCAGAGTTTGACCCCCTTGAAGTCGAAGGAAGGGGAAAGAAAAAAAGGTTGAGGAAAAAACTGGAGAAGTTTTTATTACCACTATTATTAGCGTACAAATTGAAGTTCTTCACACTCATCCCCGTTCTAATTGGAGGACTCCTTCTGCTGACAGGAGCCACAGGATTAGCTGGATTTTTCTTCGCTCTCTTTGCAGCAGTGATGGGACTAAAAAGTCATCATGATCATTGAATAGTGATCGGGCATGGTTTATAAATATTTTGGGATCTACCTCAACACCTCTGCATATTTTTAATGATTTATCAGATGTATTTTTTAAGATGGGTTATTCAAAACAGAGGAATTACTTATTTAAAACATTTTAAATGCACAGAAAGATAGGAACATATCAATAAAAATGTTGTCTTCTAGAGATATTCAGCATAATACACCTGATCAACTAGAAGGATTATTATTGATGTATTTTCATCTCTCTTCTCTTTTTTGTGGGAACTTTCAGTTCATTTATTTATTTATTTATTTATTTATTCGATAATTTCAGGGATGAGTTATTTATTGTATATTTATCATTTGACACTAAAACTTATAAGCTCTTATATTATATTATATGTTTTCTGGTGTATGATATGCTGTCAATCATTTGTCATGGTGAACTAATTTTTGCAAATGAATAAAATAGACCATTTTCTCCATATTCCTATATATTACGAGTAGTATATAAGTTCTATTGTAATTATTTATTGTAGCAAGCATAAAGAAGGTCTTTCATATGGATTAAATTTCTCAAGAAACTCAAGAAACAGTATACTTTGTATATTTTGAAAAATTATCCCATATCATGCGAACACTTGATGTAGGTATTCAAATATTTCCTTTACTGACAATTCACAACGCAAAAGAAGAGAAAATGGAAGACATTTCTGTTACCTATCGCTACTCTTGTTACAAAAATCTGTATTGTTCATCTCAATAATTATTTTCTCCATGCTTTTCATATTACACAATGAGAATCAGTGCTCGTTAACTTCTGATCAAAAATGGATGGAGCAGAAGGAATCATTTGTGTGGTACACTCATGTTCCTTTGCAATAAAAGAGTGATAAAATTAAATATATGGTCACTGGAAATCCAGTGATCTTTTACATGTGAAGAGAAAAGTTGTTTTCAATGTTTCGTTCGAATCCTATCAGAACAACTTTACTTTATCAATTGAAGGAATAAAATGCTCCAATTAGAAATGCCATCCTTTTAGTGTTATGGCAGTAACGACACAGTCCAGTAGCATGAAGTCCAGTGCCTCAATTCTGTTCCTCTTTATGCTCACAGTTTCAATTGTGCCAGCCTATTCTTTTTTCATACTAGATCATGTTGATTCACAGAACCAGAGCTTCGAATTTTCCAGCAGAGGTAAGTGGACATATTTTTGTTGCTTCATAATATTCTAATGACCAATGAAAACCATAGCTTCTACTGAATGTTAGAATCTGAATGAAATTTTGTTATTTTCCCAGATTACGAGATTTCCCGAATGAAAAAACACAAATTGCATCTCTTACTGCCGTTGGTCCTAACTGCCTTGCTGATAAAATCCATCATTTTTCCACTGATGGTCAAAGCAATGGCTGTCATGTCCAGCATAGCAGTACTGTTAAGTTTTATGAGTTTAATAATATCGTCGATAGTTGGATACGCAAAATTGGCAGCACAAACTGGGACAGCTCCAAACGTTAAAGTCGTCTACGTTGACAAGAAGCCACCAGCTGAAAAAATTTGGAGTCCACCAGAAGAGTATATTGTTCCATCAATTTTCAGAACAAAGTTTTCTTATGTTCCACGGGGTAATAATCTTAAATCAGTTGGTGACATGGAAGTGATTGATCATTATCATACATTTGTGGACAAATAAATAGAATATAAAGCTTAATATATTTTATTTATAGCAAATATTATGTTATTATATTTCTTTGAATTCAATTTTGTATTGATCAGGTAGGTAACAAGATTTTATTGTCATAGGTTTGCATTCTTGAAAAAACACAGAAAATATTTATCAATAAACCCAGCACACAGTGATGCTTGACGAGAAATCAGAAAATATTTCATTTAAGGATTGAAGAATTGATTCAATATCAAACAGTGAGCAAGTGTTGTCTTCTGAGACCTAACAAAAGGAGGAAAATTATAATTTCCTAGTGGTTCAGAATCATTATCAATGAGAGGCATCATTTTTCATTTGATCAGTAAGAGAGAGTATAAATTATTTATTCATCGGTTTATAATACATACGTACTCATATTTTCTTCATCATATTGTGACTCTGAACACCTCTATGTGTTTGCTCTAAATCGTATCCTACAAAACTGTTCAAAACTACACCTTAACCAGGACTTTCATTGAAAACACCCAAAAAAGAACTCATTTCAGCATTTCAACTTGGAACTCGCTAACCAAATCTTCTTGAAGTAGTAGATAAGAATCTTGAAAATCCTAGTTACATTACAGAGATCACGTGGGCCCTATTTCCTGTAATCCACCTACAGACACCGATACAGATATATCCAAAACACGAGAATGACTAATACTTCCTGAAAATAGTACCTGTCTCATGAGTAACTTTTGTTTTCAGTAGGTCAGCTGCCAATAATATGGGCTAAATCAATGTTTCTTGTGTACTCTTCAAATAAAGCACCTCCCTTTTATTGTTTAACCCATAAAATTCCGACTCTTGTTTGCCTTAGCTTCGTATAAAAGTTTCTGTCGATATTTTCTGAAGATAGTTATCGATATCCTTCGAAGGTCTAACAATCTCAAGATGCAGATGATGTGGTTGAGTGTTTTCGTGATGCTGGTTGCTTTGGGAAACAGTAAGGTCAGTTTCCCATCAATCATTGAGGGAAGATTTATTTTGCGAAAAAATTTATATTCTGAAGAGATTTTTAGCTATCATTGGTTTTTTTGTAAAGGAAATTCTCAGTGATAATTGTCATGAGTTTAGTAGAAGTATAACTAGAATCATTTAATGTTATAAATCAGAAATGCTAGGTGATTTGAAGAGTAGCATGAATAATAATTGAAAATTGTGATAAAATCTAGGCAGAGATTGCTCCCAGCATAATGAAGAGTTTTCAAAAGTGTCTCGAAAAAGGTGGTTTCAATGGAGTAGTGAATTGTGCTGGACTGAGAACACTCAACATGATGAGGAGTCTGACTCAGAAAAACACCTTGGAAATCATACCAGGAATTCTGTTGCAAAGGTAAACCACTTTGGTCCATTGAAAAAAAACTTAAATAAGAAAATTAAATTGAATTGAAACATCAACCAAAATTACAAGCAGTGGAATCTCAATGCTCCTTCGCCATTTAGCAACGTTGGAGTTTATTATAGTGATATAAAATCGATGGTAATTCAAGAATCTCAAGAGAAACTTGGAGTATCATCAATTTTATAGATAGCCTAAGACGTGACAATCAAGTTATTAAAAATAAAATTTTACTGCTAATTTTTGAAACGATTGCAACAAAATTTTTGTTACTGCTACAGGGATGAGTCAATTCCTGACCTATCAAGAAAAATAAAAGAGGAAGATCTTCCAGTAAACCCTGTCAATCGATCAGAAAGAATTCTGGAACTACTAGGCGATGAAACCATGAGTTTATTCTCACGAAGGACCCTCACAGTCAAGCTTCCAGAAATCGATTCGGAGGAGGTATCTAGAGGTTTAAAAGGGGAGGAAGAAGGTTGGTAAACTGTGAAGTCTGTATGAGTGTGGATCTTTAAATATTATAGTTGCAGGAAGGGGCAGGAAGAAGAATAGGTTCGGAGGTTTGAGTGGAATGATGGGCCCTATCGTGATCAGCATGGCTGCTAAGCTGTTCGCGTTGATTGGTGGTGTTGGACTTTTATCAGCGAAAGCCATAGTTGTGGCTAAATTAGCACTCTTCATCTCCGTTATTTTGCTAGTCCAAAGTTATTTCTCCAACAGAGTAAGTTCAACAGGATATTTTAAATTCATTCTATATGTTTTTGCTGGTTAAATTTCACCAAAACTACTTCTGGCAATAAAAAACATCCTTTTTACACAGGGAAGCAACGTTTTGCCTTACTACGGTGGAAATTCATACTACCCATCTGTTACCTACGGTACCAATAATCTAGGTGGATGGAATCCACAGTATCCTTACGCTAGATCCCTTGAGGTGGATAGAGGTACAACTGAAAGTTACGAAGGGGAACAACTTGCTTACAAAGGATACACGTCACAATAGTATAAAGCAACGAATTACATATTTATTTATTTGAGCTCGTATTTATTTATTTATTAAATGTTTTATGGAATTACTTTGTATTGATCATGCCAAAACTACTGAGGATAACCTGCTTTGTCCTGTATTGAATTCAATACAATATTGAAACTCGCCAATTAAGAAAGGATGAGTTGATTAGGGTAATAAACTGAGGAATGAGCCACATAATATTACCAAACCACTATGCATAAATGAATAGTTGTTCAGTGCAGGTGGGAGTGTACTGCTATGAATCTAGTTACCTACTTAGATGTCGAACTGTAACAGAATCGTTACTGCAGTAACTCATATCTTCAAACGATAGGTGGCAATAAAGTTTCCATTTGATCATACAAATGAAATCTCAGATATGTTTGTGTTGTCTCATCGAAACATGGAAGCTTGAATATGTTCAGCTTTTTCATTCGTTTGATTGATTTCGTAGCATTCTTCGAATAAATACGATTGATCTAGATCTAAACGTGATACATATTCTGAAACAGCAACTCTTCTAGTAATGAATCTGAGAATTTCATCCATCTCGGCATAACCGTTCGATCTTGAGGAAGTTTTAACTGAACCCAACTTTTTGGGAAATTTTCGAAGGTCAACTTGCGAGTAATTTATCTTCCAGGAAAATCATCGTAGGTCTAAACGTGATAAATATTCTGAAAGAGCAGCTCTTCCAGTTATAAATCTGAGAATTTCATCCATTTCGGCACAACCGTTCGGTCTTGACGAATGTTCAACTGAACCCAACTTTATGGGAATTTTTCGAAGATCAACTTGCGAGTAGTTTTTCTACCAGAAAAACTGTCGTATATCTAAATGTGATACATATTCTGAAAGAGCAACTCTTCTCGTTATAAATCTGAGAATTTCATCAATTTCGGCACAACCGTTCGATCTTGAGGAAGTTTTAACTGAACCCAACTTTTTGGGAAATTTTCGAAGGTCAACTTACGAGTAATTTATCTTCCAGGAAAATTATCTTACATCTAAACGTGATACATATTCTGAAAGAGCAACTCCACAACTTCCAGTATAAAATCTGAGAACTTCATCCATTTCGGAGCAACCGTTCGATCTTGAGGATCTTGAGGAGTTTTAACTGAACCCAACTTTTTGGGAGTTTTTCGAAAATCACCTTTAGAGTATTTTTTCTTCCACGAAAATTATCGAAGATCTAAACATAATACATATTCTAAAAGAGGAAATCTTCTTGTAGTTAATCTGAGAATTTCATCCATGTCGGCGCAACCGTTCGATCTTGAGGAAGTTTAAACTGAACCCAACTTTTTGGGAATTTTTCGAAGGTTACCTTTCGAGAAGTTTATCTTTCAGGAAAATTATCATAGATCTGAATGTGATACATATTCTGAAAGAGCAACTCTTCTAGTAATAAATCTGAGAATTTCATCCATCTCGGCACAACCGTTCGGTCTTGACGAATCCTAAAGTGAAATTGGCAATTTTTGATAGATAGTTTAGAAATAATCCTGAAAAATCAAAACCGAGAAAGTTTGAGAACGTCTTCAGATTTACTGATAGGAAACATGAAACAATCCGGCCACTATCTATAGGAATCTCCAGCACACGTCTAGAATATTCAAAGAAATACCTGTGTCGATACATGTTTAACATACAATCGATACAAGCACACATACCGAGACTCCTGAATTTCGAAGAAGACAAACTTTTCAATGTGCCAAACACGAACTGACCCCGCATATTATTTATTCGTGTTACAAATGTTATTTTCATTAACACATCACCCCACTCGACTCGCTCAGTTTGAGAAAAACAATAAAAACGGAGGGTTCCAAGAAAGGTCCTGTATTTTTCCTTCAGTTCCAAGGCCAAAAAGATGTCTTCCAAAGTTCTAGTACTGTTGGTCCTCGTTTTCGGTTATTGTGCTTGTGAGGATGTTTATAGTTCCTGCCAGGATAGTTACCACTGTGTGGAGAAAAGACTGATAAAGTTAGTGGACGGTTTGGATAGCCAGAGCAACGTCTCAGTCTTAGGAGATTTGGTAACCCTCAACAAGAACGAAGAACAGTTTGAAGCTGCTAGAGCTGGGGAGGATCTGCTTGAGAGATGTGCGAGATACTTGGCCAACAGGGAGATCCGTTTTAAGCTACCATCTGAGATTTCGAAGAATCTGATCGAAGGTAAGTCAAGGGATTATACAGGGGGGGCATTGAAAACGGAACAGCAGCTCCGTACGCCGAAGAATTATATAAAAATGTTCAAACAAGTCCATTTTGATTAAAGGGGTACAAATTCAAAGATGAAATTAAACCGTGAATAGCTTCAACCCTTAGTGTAACAATCCCAACACTTATATTTTGAATAGGAAAGATATGGTAACCTTCGAAAGGCCTTCATTTTCATGGTTCGGTTTTTTTTGCATCATATCCAATCGTTTTCGAAATATTCACTTTTGAATTTTGGTTTTCCCTGCATTTATTTTGCAATTTCTGCTGTACAGTTCACACTCTGATTATTTTTGAAAGATCAATTTTTTCTGTCATAAATAAACTTTTTTACTTTAATTGTTAATAAAAGAAACAAACAATAATATTTTGATATCTGGTATATGGGAGTTGTTCAACATTTTCAAAACGTAAGAATATTTCAACTGGTTTCATTCCAAATCATAAATGAAAACCAAATCCACCAAAAATCGAAGAATATTAAATGGTTTCCCCTTCAGTATACTTATAATACATAGTATTAAGATTAGAAAAAGTGGTTATAAAAACAGGACAGTAGGAAGAGTTCGAATTTGAAGACCTACATGCATATCATTAAGGGTTTTTTTGGACACATAACGTGGGATACAATACTTCAAACATATAGTTTGAAACTTGGATAACACCAATTATTTTCAGACGTCATTGGGTTATTGACTTCGATTTGAATAACATCACAACCTAGTTAAGATGTGATGATCAGTTTCCGATTATTCGGTTTAAGAACTAGTTGAGGAATGACACTGGTCAAAACAGGTTTTTAACTTGCCTATGCAAGTCTGAAATTATGGATAATTCCTTTTTTTTTTTTTTCATCTATACGTTTCAATCACGATTTATTTCCTTTCTAAGCGTACATTTTCCACAACCAAGTGAATTCGCTATGGAATCTCATAGCTGAATATTCAATTAAAATTCAGATTGACAATTGGATTCACCTCTGGCTAAAGAACGATAGATATTTCAGATTGAAGAATTTCGAATATGCGGTTTGATATCAGAAGAGGAAGTATTTCATTCAAATTGAGGAAGGACAATTTCACAGATTATTTATTCATGGGAAATGTGTAACCCGGTTACCTAACATCTAGTTCATTGAATTATTCCAATTCATCGATTAAGATTAGTCAAACGATCTACCATATTTTCTCCACAACATGTCTTGGAAACTTAAAAGTGAAACATTCAAATAAATTTTAAACGAGAAGGAGTGATATTGAATTGATATTGCTGATACCCTAAACTAAATCTGAATTAAGTGAGTTATTTAACCATTCCACGTGTTTCGCTATCACAGTAGCATCTTCACATGCTTCACCCACCAGATATATGGTTTAATAACTCATCACTTTAGTGAGGCTGAAAAAAACAGGGTGTTTCTGTGCGAATTCCGATTTTATCAAGTACTGCATCATTGTTAACATTCTCGGACACTTTCTCAGACCAACAATGTCAATGTTGACGAGAAACTTGACCCAATCATAAAATTAATGGACTGACTGAAACACCTATCGTTGAAGATCACCAGCTATAAATAAGATTTACTTTGAATATTATGTTTATATGCTAATGAGACCGCAGGTGGTGGACATTAACGTCTGACTTTCACTTTCCAATCTCTCCCGAAGAACTTTAACCGCTTCTCGAATCGTTGGGCAAAAAAAGGCATCTGGGAAAATGATGATGGATTTGCTCTTGGGGCAAGTGCGGTGTCTCTCACATTTCTGTACTACAATTACTCGCACTTTCACGGAACAACAATAACGGATCTTTGGAAATCGTTCATTTCTGCGAGAACCCAGTTAGATTGGTATTTCTTCGATATTTGAAGTGTTCTATTTTCGTTTCATTGCAAGAAAGAGTGATAACGTTATCCTAGGAAACTATATCTTCACAGGATTGTGTTTCCAAAGAAAATTATAAGGTTCTAGTAGCCGGTTGTACGTTTGTGATGAGCCCTTGAAGGATCCATAAACATGCCACCTTCTCAAGGCTTCAACAAGCCCAGGCCATTGCAACATTATTGAAACTCTTCATGTAAGAAAACCAAAAGAACAACGAATAAGTTCCATGTTCATTGAAATACCCTGATGAGCATCCTGTACATATGAAAACACCTACTTTTATAAACTTTCCAGAATATAAAAACAGGAAAAACACAGCATCAGGTTTTCAAAACGTTGTTTATGGCCTCTTCATAGAAGAAAACTCAACTCATATCAACGAACACACTGTGTGCCTAAGCATCACATTCATCATACCTGTGGGAACACCCAGTATTATATGAATACGAAAATTCGTTGAAAAAAGCAAGCTGTATTTCATGAAACGATCCAAGTAGTCGTAAAACATACTGTAGGGTTTAAATCACATAAATTTCAAAGTCTGAAGTAAGAATTTTACCACACTTTTACTTTAGAGTTGGAATTCAGCTGCGCCTTTGTAATTAAACACAAAATTCCCTTCTTCAATTCTCCAACTTTTACTTTCTATTTTCATTGAAAGTCTCTGATTGGCAATGAAAAATGAAGTAGTACTTAAAATTTTCGACAAATTAGTAAAATTTCTTCAACCCTCCACGTCATCAAAGCTATAATTTCCTCAGAAGAAAACCATTGAGCTACGTCGTGGAGGTTTTTGCCTTTCATGGAAAAAACATGGTACTCGAAGGGTATAAAGTTATTTTTTATACGTATTTTTGAGCTAGCAATCCCATGAAACCATACTTGACTATGCATGAAGAACGACAGACATAGACTGTTATCCCACCAAACTCGCTCAGCTATATCCCATCGAGACCACCACACAAGTTGTTCACTTCTCCATCGGTCTTACTCCATTGATCTCGTTCATCGTCTTACTGACCTACTGCCTGGAAGCTACTTCCTGCCCGTGACCTACTTCAAGGCCTCTTGGCTATGGGTGTGAATGCTCACAGCGCACACCACATTCCCAGCTCTAGTACCAGTCTCACCTGCGCTTCAGCTAACAGTACAATTATTCTTCATGCGATGTTCGCATTTCTCCTAGATTCCTTCCTACACAGACCCAATGATTCACGTTAAACTCCTTATCTGTTTATTGTTTCCCATAATTCCGAAATTCTAGATTCTTTCGAACACATTCAGCAATATCTGCCCATTTATTTACGTGAGTGACTAATGCTATAACCACAAAACACTCAACTTTCTCCAATTCTTCATATCCACTCTATATAAGCGGACTGTACAATCTAAATTTTTAGATGCACTTGGATGGCATATGATAACACTCTTCACACTTCAGCCTAACAAAGAATCATTGTTATCTGGTGTGAAAGGCTTAGGTAGATTCATGAATCAGAATTCCTTTATTGTTATTTCACCAGGCCAGCAAATCATCATTGAATTTACTCGAACAACAGATATTCTTTCACTAATAAATCAAAGATGTTGTCTACGCAATCTTATGAACCATTTGCAATAGACTAATTGACGAGCCTTCATTTGCATTCACTAAATGAAGAAAAAAGATTGAAATTGCGTTAAAAAGACTGATTGAACCATTAATCTATGGGCGCTAGTACATTTTTCATCGGTGATTTCTTGATGACGATCTATAGTGGGTAAAAATCTATCATCTCTGCCTCACCATTACGAATATTTGTTCAAGACCAAGAAATATTTTGCCTTGTTAGGATCTTTTTATCTCTAAGACTAAAATCCTTTTTGAAGAATCATTTCCAACCAAATATTCTCAATATAGTAGATTCAGAAACTTGATGCGATGCAATTCTTCATAAAACAGCTAATGATCTGTTCTTTCCTCAGAATCACGAAGCAGCAAACTGAAGAAAATCCTGCTTCCTCTGCTGATCCTTCTGAAACTCAAGGGAGCCATTGTCATCACCATTGTTCTGGCAGTGATCGCTCTAATTTCCTTCAAGGGACTTGGTGCTAGTCTGATAGCGCTGGCCATTTCTGGAGCTACAGGATTCAAGAGCTTACTGGAGAACCACGCGGCTGGAAGCAAAGTTTACGAAGTCCTACCCTCCGTTTCAGCATCCCACTGGAGCAGAGTTGGTGTAGATCCTATATCACCATTGTACCCTTCAGGAGCCTTCGCTTAACTATGTTATCTATTTATTGATATTTATTTTATTTAACGTTAATAAAATTATTGCTCAGAAACGTTTTTGTTTGTTAACTCTAAGCCACCAGTTGGGATAGAGCAGAAAGACCACAAATTCGACTTATATTTCGGAAATAACAAACTAAAAAGAAGTAGTTAGGTACATATTCATGTTTTTCGGAAATGAAATAATTAAATTTGTTAAAACCGAACGCTTGAGCCTTAGTGCTCCGTTTTCAGCAGAATGGCTACTGTCCATTTCAGTTCAAAAAATTTCATGATTGGAGTGACATATTCTCGGATACGACGTTTTGACAAAATAGTCCGACTCAGTTTGCGAGTTTGTGTGTTAGACGTGTTCAGTCACCGTTGCAATTTCTATCTATCGATGGTCTCGAATGGAGCTGGTGCTTTTCAGTCACGTAACTGAAAAAAAAAGGAGAAATGAATGTGTTTCAGTCGATTCACTGTGTTACTTTCTACATCCGTCGATACAGATACCTGAGGAATTCTTCTTTTCGTTCAATATTCTTTGTTTCGCTGAGAGGAATCCGAATACTAACAGGGCCGAACTAGGTTTAGCAGAAAATGGTATTGGTTCTTACCCAAAGAAGTGAGCTAGGAACCTGAAAGTTTCTGCACTGCTGCAGGGAAAAAAAATCGACTCAAATGAAGAAATGATTGCAGAAAGTAAGGTTTATTTTGAGGGTAATGAGATCTCTCCACACAATGGACATCCAAAAGGTCATAAGAGCGTGGTATGAATAAAGTAAGATTTCCAAAAAGAAACTAAGTTTTCTTGGACCAGAGAGTTATCTAGTGATTTGTTATAACTACCTATTATTGTCTCAATTAACACTGAGATATCAATTTGAATACATCACGACTTACAGCTCTTTAATTAGAGCCGCAGTGGGTAATTGATAGTTTACTGTCGTTGCTAATATGGTCTCTACTGACTGGCACAAACCCGTTCAAATCAGAATGCAGAAATGCATTTGATCTCGTTACAAACAATAAAAAATACGCCTGGAAGGATGTGAAATGAAACACACCCGACAAAAAAAATTATCTAGTGCAGTGATAGTAAATTTCTCATCTTTCCTTCAGTCAGAACCAGTTCTCCAGTATTATTTCATATTTCCTTTTTGTTTCTAGATGCAGGCGCAATTACTCAAGGGAAAGATCCCGATTTTTCAATCTACTTGTTAGGCATAGGTATATAAATGACTTCCTTGGTTCAAAGCCTTAGTTGCAACTTTGTAGCCGACTAGCTGAAGATGTCAAACCTACGGCTAGTGGTGTTTTTCGCTCTGTCGGCGGTCTTGGTGGTGAGAAGTGAGATTAATGTGGGATCTACAAGTGATCACAGTGAAACCAAAAATACCCTCCACAAGGACTGTTCGAACGCTTACACCCCAACGTGCCTGAAACTGGATATAGTGTCTTGGGTTGATAAGCTGAACGAAAATGACGATGTTGATCTAGTGCCCGGGGTTTCTGTTGTTCGTGAAAACGGTAGTGAACAAGTGAACACAGCCGATATTGTTGCAGAGTTAGCCAGGGATTTCCCCAACGACGCCGACGCTCGTCTGGACGCCTTCCTCATGAAAAAGGTCACCGGATACCTCAACAGCCATTCCGTGCGTTTGAACCTTTGGAACCAGAATCAGGTGGAGACGGCAAGGAGAACGGGCGGCGGGGGAGGCAACAAAAACGGTGGTGGAGGGGGTGGAATGGGAGGCGGAGGTATGATGATGGCTGCAGGGGCCATGATGAAGGGTACCCTAGTTGCTTTAGCTCTGGGCGGGTTGGCGGCCATAGCAGGAAAAGCGTTGATGACCGGTATGATATCCCTGTTGCTCTCTGCGATTATTGGTTTGAAATCGTTGACCCACGGGCACAAATCCACGACCTATGAGATCGTCGCCAAACCTATCTACAGCCACTCCAACACCCATTCTATTTCACACGACGAAGGGCATGGAGGGTATGGACATTCGGGATACAGCAGGAGTTACGATATGCCTCTTCCTTTGGGGCTGCATACGGATTACCAGCCGAAGTGAAGGAGTCTTCCCAGCATGTTTCTGCCAAATATTAATTTATTGTAACTTATTCTTTCCAATTGTTGATTTTTTAAATATAGATTTTTACCATTGCGTCATTATTTTTTCAATGATCTCCAAAATCCTAAATGAAAAGGGTGCAACGATAAATCCTTGTATATTTATGATGATTCGTTCAATTTCGATGATAATCTTGAACATTTCGTCTTCACAACATCTTCGATAAGAGGACAGTCGAGGCTTCTTCTAGACATTTCATGAAATGAACACTCAATGTGAGTATTTGAAGGAAGACTGAAATGCCTTTCTGTTGGTATAACCAGCATGGGCTATGTGGAAATTTTACCTCATTTCTGATAAGCAATTGAGGGAAATCTCGAAATTCACCAATATTCTTGCATTATGGGGAAAGAAAATTTATTTTTCAACATCTGGCTTGAGGGCAACTCTATGTTATTTGTTGCTCCAGGAAATCAGTTATATCTGGTTCATTTTCACCTTGAATAATTGAGTGTTGTATGCTGGATACACAACAGATTGAAGTGTTGTACCTAGGTTTACTACGAATTGCTATAGTAGAAGTATGGCTGATGTATATTGACTTTCCGCAGGTTTAGAGAACCTGACCATAGAGCATAAGTTTCTTCAGCTCCTTTGAAAGCAGAATAAACATAAATCTGCTGATTTTCTTCCACGTTCTAAAGACTAGATCGCTCGATATGTTTAAGTATCCATTTGAACAAGTGCTCTTGTCCTTTGTCCTTGATCCTGTTCAAAAGCTGCAAACAATGCTGAATTCAGAAAGTCGAAACACTAGTTCACTCCTTGTCTGTTTTGATATATAATCTATAATATGATATCGATTTACATTTGGCAGAGAAGGCATGGTGAACTAAGTAGTTCACATATGGTACATGACATGAATAGAGATGAATAATCTACATTTGTCTCCCTCTCTCTTTCTTGAGGTTCTGTTGGGAATTTTATATAATGCAATTTTTATCTGAGTGGACAAATAACTTAAGGGTTGCCTAAGATCTGAAAAATCTGTTAACTAATAGATATTTGAAGGTAATGGTAAGATTATACATTATTCTGAGAACGCCATCTGCAAATCTTGATCCTTCAAAGGTCATCAGAGCCACCAATTCTTAACATCTCAGTGATAGAATACTTACTCTGTACACAAGGAAAAGTCATATAAGTTATGCATCTCTTACTTCTCTTTCGTCTCTAGATGAACTTGAGTGCTGCGCCTTATTTTTAAGTATTAATCTCAAGAAATGAAAAATTACCTGTGAACCTGACCTTAAATTCACTACTTTGCTGTGTTTTTGGGGGTTTGTTCGTAGGAACTAAAACCTTATCACTTTGAACTGAGAAACACCGAGTATCTCAGAAACTAGTGGGCATAATAGATGTTTAAGTGACCATTTCTGACTCTTATGGTCCTCCATAACCCCCTACCCGATGTGTCATTTCTCAGAAATCACCGTGTATTGAAATTTTTGGGTAAGTTTAGGGTTTGGGCACCTAATTAGATGCATATGTCTTTTTACCTCAAGAAATATAACGATCCATATGATTTGAAACAATCAGAGATCATCTGAGTAATGAACTTTCCAGTTCTGTTCATAGGAAAGTTATCTACTATATACCCCATATCCAGCACATCTCCTATTTGAAAATCTTTACAGGAGACCATAGACGAGTGCACTCAACTTACATCCGTATACTGAGAATAACAAGAATATCTATAGTCCATTAAGCCTGAGCAAACTTCGGACTGTGTCAAATTTAACGCTCATCAACGTGCCTGGGTGTTTCCTCTGCAGAAGTGAAAAGCCTGCGAGCAAAAAATGGTCACGAAACCTTCGAATTAATCCATCAATCGGATCCACTCTCCATGCTCTCTAGATCGCAACCGCAAAAAATTGTTTAGCGTTTTCATCGTTGACCCGAGGTGGTTATTCCTGATATTCAAAATTACGGTTTTGTCGCTAGCTATTACATACCTTCAAGTGTGAATAACTGCCTAAGTATTACATCCGAAAAGAACTAGTTCAAGTGCGATGATAAAGCCGGCAATTATTCTTATATTTTGTTTCACTTTGGTTATTGGTCGTCCTGTCACTCACATTTACTTCTTGCTCCATTAAATTCTACGTCGTTCGGCTCAGATCATAAAATGGACTTTTTTCAATCAAATTCTATTACTATATAAACTGGGGATCGGCTGCAATTTGGTATCAGTTCGAAAAAGTCCTTCCTCTAGTTCAACATGAACAAAGTACAGCTCTCGTTCTCGTGCCTCGCGATTGTTATGTTTGTGAGTGGCCATTGTGATGATAACGTGAAAAACGAAAAGTTATCTAGGGACTGCGGGAATTCATACAGCATGACGTGCCTGAAATTAGACGTTGTATCGTTCGTGGACAAGTTGAACGAAGAGGAGCAGTTTTCAGTGTTTCCCGGAATCAGTTTGGTGAAGGAAAACTCGACTGCACAAGCCAATACAGCCGATATGGTATCTGAACTAGCCAGGGAGTTCCCGAACGACGCTGAAGCAAGACTTGACGCTTTCCTGTTGAGAAAAATCGGTGGATACCTAAGCAGCCATTCCATCAGGCTGAACCTTTGGAACCCCTCCACATCCGATGTAGCTGAAGGGAGAGGCAAGGATAAGAAAAACGGAATGGCTTATATCCTCGCTGCAGCAGCTATGATGAAAGGTACCCTTATGGCACTTGCGATGGGAGGTCTTGCAGCCCTAGCTGGGAAGGCTCTGATGACCGGTATGATTTCCCTGTTGCTGTCTGCCATTATTGGTCTGAAATCGCTGACTAGCAGTGGTGGAAAACAGACCACTTACGAGATTGTGTCTAAGCCGGTTTATTCCCATACAAATAGCCATTCTACTGAGGTGGAACATGGTGGACATTACAGTGGGTATGGTAGGAGTTTGGATGTGCCGTTGCCCATTGGCTTGCAAAGGGCTTATACCAGTTCGTGAACCTTTAGTTCTTAGTACCTCTTCTTTTATTTATTATTTAGTATTTATGTTTAGATTTTAAATAAATTTTTCGAATATCATCAGAGTGTTTTCTTTTGGTTTCCACATTGAAAGGCTTATTTCAGACCATACATTTTCTGCACTTCTTTCAAATCTTCCTTCTTGAGGAAAAATAGAGAAATTTAAATAACTAAGTCGCAATTAGACCCTCACAGTTTGGCAAAAATTGGAGCAAGCTCAGGGGCACGTTTTTTACGAAACAGAGGTAGCATTCCTTCATGTCCAGAGGTCTTGGACTTGATGTTACCTAGCTCATGCCTAACCACCGATGAGTACCAAAGAAACATCTTGTTGACTGGATAGTTTAGTGTGTTGGCGAGAAAGTTTCGAGAAAATTTCCGCTTTTTCTTTAGAAGAGGCAATTCTGGAACCATTAAAGATGGTGTGGAAGAAATTAGAATTTGCAAAAAATGAGTTTTTGACGATTTCGAAAAGTTCTCATAAATTTTTTGTCTTTGAAATTACAGATCTGAAACTTGAACCTTATATAAGTAGAATCTACTGACGAAAAGATTTTTTTCAATTCAAAAACAACAAATTCAATAAAAGTTTGCATTTAAAAATAACGAAAGTTCGCCTAATGATTCGAAATGACAAAGTATCTTGAGCTCGTCAGTAGATCCTAAGTAAAAAAAGTGCCTGTAGAAGGTTTAAATTTCAAATCTGTAACCTCAAAGACAAAAAAGTTATGAGAACTCTTCGAAATCGTCAAAATCTCATTTTTTGCTAATAACACAAAAACAAGGAATAGTAGTAGGCTAAGGATTTCACTATTCTTTGTTTCTCTGAAAAAGATCACGGAAATTTGTCATCCGTTTTCTTCCAGCTCTTATAGTTCTCGAGATCCCCTCAGTGGACAACGAATTTTGCCCACCCTGTACATGAAAACTAACAGTTAAGAAAAAATGTGGTTGTGTTAAAAGAAAAACAGAATTTTCTTGTCAAATAATTTATTATCGGAACAGAGTAAATAATACATTCACCTTTTCCATCTTTCATTGTTATACTTTATTTACAAATAATATTCTTTACAGGATACACTAATTATAACAAAACACAGTTTATTAACAGCACCAAAGGAGTTTATATTGGCTACTCTATTCACAAAGCGTTTCTTCTATGTACAGAAGATTATACTATCTAATAAAAACTAGAAAGATACACTTGAAAATATTCCAACACTAGCAAAATTGAGAGACACAGGCAACTTCCCTCGAAGGTTACTGAACATTGTCGGATCAATCAATAAAAATAATATTTTAAAATAAATATACCATCCCAGTTACCGATGTCTCTCTATTCGGGCATAGGAACATTTCCAACCTAATTCCGAAAAACTGCCGCAGATCAAAAATAAATCACATAAAATACAACCTAAACGAACAGCTACTGATAAATATTTAGCAAAATGAAAAATCATTCACTTCAGAATATCACAAAATGGGCCACTTTCTTGGGAATATGAGTAGGATTCTTTCGAGGCAGTTTGAAAAAGAAATGCTTGGCTGAATGAAACTCATGTCAAAAAGTTGGAATGGCATTTTGCATAAAAAGTTGATCTGATGATGCATCTCGTAGAAAATGGCAAATAACTTTCAGAAAAGGGTTACTCAAAACTCGAATGGATCACGAAATTGATGAATATATCAAATATTCTCAAGTCGCAAAAAAAGAATATACTCTTAGGGATATAAAAACAATTATAAAATAAAGTTGGCAAAAAACAGAACGAAACAAAGAAATATATCGAAATATTTGATTTTACGTTCAGTGAATGAACAAGTAATCTTCATTTGAATAAACGAAAACTTTTTCAACTAAAAAAAAAAATGTGAAACGGTATCTAATCATTCTTTTTCAGTACAATAGAATACATAGGGAATACAAGAGTTTCCTTCTTCGTTTTTCAAACCAAAATACACCAAGCGAAGCATTCCTATATTCAGACTAATTTTCTCAAAAAAAAAAAAAAAAAATTACAAAAAAGTAGATAGAAACCTTTTCGTATAGAACAGTATAATTATTCAACCCTTCGAAACATCAGAATGCTTCGATATAATACCCGCTCTCACACGGCAGCGCAGTAAAAATACTGATTCATTACCTACGCCCGGAAGGACCTACTACCCAAAGTAGTTTTTCTAAAAAAAATCTTGTAAACCGTCAATGTGCTAATGCTCAACTGGTGCGTATCGGACTCCTTCGTCGTCGCCCCCTCAGAAAAGGCCACCCTTACGACCGAACAACAACGAACTTAACGTGCCCAAAGTGGTACTACCGCCGGATGGCGTTTGTTCTTCCGGCGTTTTAGAAGTGGACACGGTACCAAGATCCGGTCTGGTGATGCCGTTCGTTCTTCTCTGCTTTCGGGAATTCAACTGTTCCAGGCGTCTGTTGAGGACACCGCTGCCGGGACGACCTGGTACTCCCATGCCGGCGTTGCCGATGTGACCTAGACAAAAATCGAGTTCAATAGGGCGCCGTCGGTGTCAGTTATTGGACGGTAGTCGAAATGAGGTGATGGAGGGGATAAACAGTAAACTTCTGGTGAAATTCGATAATCATTTAGAAAAAATTTCGTCCATTTGGCATACCGATGGACCAAAATCATTGTGGACCTCTATACCTTCAGCTGATGGAGTCTGTATCTTGCAGGCAGAGACACTTGAGCTCTGGACAAGGTGAGGACCCTGTATTTTACCAGCTGACTGACATGGAAATGCCGTAACACCGCCAAGCAAGTGACCAGAGGCAATAAGGTAACTCTCCTATGGTTTGCAGGTTGTCATTGTCTGATAAACTTGTATGAAGGCATCTGTTGGACTTTAACAACCCACTTTGGAGCTTGGGAAAGGAAGGGCTGAAGAAAAGTGCTCTCTGGATGAACACTACTTGACTTGCACGCGCCAAAGACCCCAACATCACATCAGAAAGCTCCTGAAGCTTCCACGAGCTCAGGGTAATGGTAGTACTACTGACGATACACTGTCGGTACAAAAGCCTTTTGTACCTCATGGAAGGTCAAAAGATGAGACATTCAGGTTCTGTGAATCGGAAAAAGAAATAGCTGAACACACAGTACAAATGTCCAGAACTGACAGTCTGTGTCTCCACCAGGCTGAACCGAAGCCTTGATTCACATTCTGAAACACGCCTCAAGTCGACAGAGAAGAGTCCCTCTCACCATACGAATAGTGGATGTTGTGTTTAGTAGATATGCTATCGCCGACTCTGTAAGGTTGCTACAGCTGAAAAAAATATGTTCAACCGTTTCATCAGTGCTCCTGCACCAGAGGAACAAAAAACAACCGGTAAGTCCCATTTTCTCAAAATGTTTTGTGTAGAGGTGGCTTGTCATTGCACCAGTGATCAGATTCAGCTGTTTCCTCGACTGCTTGAGACCACAATTTTCTGTCTAACTTTCCAATAAAGAAGTTCTTGTAGGTCAGATGGGCAGCGAAAGCTGAACAGGCTCCCTGCTTGTCCAATGAGTCTGTCCTTAGGTTTCCCTGTATTCCTCTGCTGAGTAGTAGTTGACCTTTTCCTCAGAAAGGGATTTTAGTGTTCCCCAGCTGTCACAGCATATATAGATGTGTTTTCTGTTATTCTCTGCGGATGTTCTCGTGTGCAGACAAGAAAAGCATACAGTTTAGCCTGCACTATGAAACAGTCCATTCCTAGGGGGATGGATTAGTTTAAACGAGGCTCAAGAATCCCAAAACCTCCAGACTACACAGAGCCCAAGTGGATCCTTCAGATACAGAGCAGACTTCTAGGTGTAGACCATAATATTCAGCTCCTCAGTGATACTTTCACACAACCCAAGGAGATTTACCATGAGTCAAGAAGGCAACCTTATGTTTTCACATAATCATTAATCTTCTAAGTTAATGGGAGAGAAAAACATCGAATTTTTCCATCGTTGGAGACCTGCCTTCGGCAGTCAATCGTTCCCCCATCATCACCTGATTTCCGCAAAATTATGACGTCACTCGACACCTCTCTATCCTACCGTTTCCACTGAAAAAAAATGGTGTACTTACTCGAAGAGGGACCTGGGGTTGACTGAACGCTAGGAGGAACCTTGTTGCCGATGTGGGAGAGATTTTCAGTACTTTGGCTCGGCAACAGGCAGGTCAGTTGGGCCATGGGACTAGTGAGGGCGGGTCTGGCGTACATTCCCGCTGTCAAAGACAGGGATCCTGGATTTCCCATGAGATTGGAAATGCCGATTCTTTCGATCCTTCCGACGATGCTCTGAAAATGTGATTCGGTATTTACACCGTTCAAAACAACGTCGAAGATCGAGACTAACCTCCGATTTTCTGCCTCTCCTGCTGCTCCTGAAGGTGGTCTTCTTCTTGGCTCCACCTCCCATGGAGTCTCGAAGGAATTGCGGCACGGAGCTCAGGATCAGCTGGGGTAGACTGAAGGCTTCCGATCGATCGGGCGAGCTGCTCCTAGAGGGGTCCGGGGAAGCGTCGGGACTATTACAAGGGGTTGCCGTGGGGGTGAAACTGTTGGGGCCGCTGGGGCTGTTGATCGCGGATGGAGTGACTGCTTTTATACCTGCAACAATAATTTCGTGAAGCGTCTCGTAATTTCCAGTCGTTAAATTTCGTATTCACCTCTTTCGTTGAGCATCTTGGCTAGGCCGAAGGTGGTGGAGAAGGTGGTGCAGGAATTCCTCCTGCTCAGCATCGGCGTTTGAGGTGGGGAGTTCTGGATGCTGGAACAGACCGAAGCGACCCTGCTCGTTCTGTTGCTGGGCGTTATGAACGTTCCGTCGTCCGGATGCATCACCATGCTGGTGGTCAAGGTGTAGGTGGGCGCCGAGGAATCGAATATCTTGCCGGGATTCGCGTATTCGACGTCCTCTTCCAGATCTTCCAGGCCGTAGGATTCGAGGCCGAGCTCTTCCAATTCTTTACCACCCCTTCGAAAGTCATAAAAGTTTGATCAATTGCGAAGGGATCAAGTGAATAGATGCTAGGTGTCTCCATCCCATATTGTTGGCAAATGTCTTAAATTAAGAGACTCACCTGACTTTAACACCTGGTCTCTCTTCCAAGAGACCGGCGAAGCTGGGTTGCGCCAACTGCGACCACTGATGCAAGGTCAGGGATCCCTCCATCGGTTTCACGATCTGGAGCTTCTCGGGCAACTTCCATCCGCGGTAGTGTCCGGAGCCCGTGGACATAAGACTGTCGGGCGTTCGACAGCCGAACGGCATGCTGGTTTCTCCTTCGTATCTGTCGAGGTCAGAAAACAGATCCAATATAATATAGGTTAGGTTTCCAAACCAAAATTGAAAAAGATATATGTTTATTATAAGTGGGCCTACATCTCTCAATTGCAGCTCTGTAGGAATGCGCAAAGCTTATGTACAATGCCCCTCCAAGGAAACATATTCTTGTACTCAAAAGGTGGTTAGACTATTGCACGTGCTATCCTGGCCAGCGATATCAATCGTGGCCTACGAATGAGCGCTGTGAGCTATACACGGAACGGGATCACGTGGAAAGCTGCAGGTCTAACACTGTTTGCAGTAGGGCAGTCGCAAAGGATGTGCTCAGTATCCTCATCTTTCTCTAGAGAGTGTCGACCCTTTACCAAATTTGTGCAAGCGTGTCTTGAGTCTGCAGTGTCCCATAAAGACAGCTCACACAGGGAAGTGCAAAGAAATACTTGCAATCGGAAGATGCTTAGACATAAACCTGAAAAGAAACTATCAACTGATCCATTCTGATAGTCAAAGCAGTGAACTCGTATGTCATCGACTGGAAGCTGTTATTGCAGTGCCGAAGTAAACTCCATGAAATGGGCAAGAACAATAAGGTCTCCAGAGTTTGGATTCCAGGTCACTCTGGAATCGAAGGAAACAAGGAAGCCAACATACTCCAGCCAGAAAGGAAGCACAAACGACACTCACTAGCCCAGAGCTTTTCTTTGGCATAGGAAAATGCACCCATTAGAAAAAGCTTCAGGAGAAGAAGGAATAAGGTGTTTTGAGTCTGCAGTGTCCCATTAAGAGAGCTCACATAGGGCAGTGCAAAGAAATACTTGCCATCGAAAGATGCGTAGACATAAACCTGGAAAGAAACTATCAAGGATGTGACATCCTGATCCATTCTGATAGTCGAAGCACTGAACTCCTATGTCATCGACTGGAAGCTGTTGTTGGAGTGCCGAAGGAAACTCTATGAAATGGGCAAGAACAACAAGGTCTCCATAGTTTGGATTCCAGGTCACTCTGGAATCGAAGGAAACTAGGAAGCCAACATACTCGCCAGAAAGAAAGCACGAAGTCCACTTACTGACCCAGAGCTTTTCTTTGGTGTAGGAAAATGCACCTATAAGAAAAAGTTTCTGGAGAAGAATGAAGAAGGTGTTTTGAGTCTGCAGTGTCCTATAAAGAGAGCTCACACAGGGCAGTACAAAGAAATACTTGCAATCGAAAAATGCGTAGACATAAACCTGGAAAGAAACTATGAAGGATGTGACATCCTGATCCATTCTGATAGTCGAAGCACTGAACTCCTATGTCATCGACTGAAAGCTGATATTGGAGTGCCGAAGGAAACTCAATGAAATGAGCAAGAACAACAAGGTCTCCATAGTTTGGATTCCAGGTCACTCTGGAATCGAAGGAAACAAGGAAGCAAACATACTCGCCAGAAAGGAAGCAAAACCGCAACTTACTGGCCCAGAGCTTTTCTTTGGTGTAGGAAAATGCACCTATAAGAAAAAGTTTCTGGAGAAGGTGTTTTGAGTCTGCAGTGTCCCATAAAGAGAGCTCACACAGGGCAGTACAAAGAAATACTTACAATCGAAAGATGCGCAGACATAAACCTGGAAAGAAACTATCAAGGATGTGACATCCTGATCCATTCTGATAGTCAAAGCAGTGAACGTCTATGTCATCGACTGGAAGCTGTTATTGCAGTGCCGAAGTAAACTCCATGAAATGGGCAAGAACAACAAGATCTCCACAGTTTGGATTCCAGGTCACTCTGGAATCGAAGGAAACTAGGAAGCCAACATACTCGCCAGAAAAGAAGAACAAACGCCTCTTACTGGCTCAAAGCTTTTCTTTGGTGTAGGAAAATGCACCTATAAGAAAAATTTGAAGAAGGAAGAAGGTGTGCTCACACAGGGCAGTACAAAGAAATACTTGCAATCGAAAGATGCGCAGACATAAACCTGGAAAGAAACTATCAAGGATGTGACATCCTGATCCATTCTGATAGTCAAAGCAGTGAACGTCTATGTCATCGACTGGAAGCTGTTATTGCAGTGCCGAAGTAAACTCCATGAAATGGGCAAGAACAAAAGATCTCCACAGTTTGGATTCCAGGTCACTCTGGAATCGAAGGAAACAAGGAAGCCAACATACTCGCCAGAAAGGAAGCAAAAACGCCACTTACTGGCCCAGAGCTTTTCTTTGGTGTAGGAAAATACACCTATAAGAAAAAGTTTGTGGAGAAGAAGGAATAAGGTGTTTTGAGTCTACAGTGTCCCATAAAGAGAGCTCACACAGGGCAGTGCAAAGAAATACTTGCGATCGAAAGATGCGTAGACATAAACCTGGAAAGAAACTATCAAGGATGTGACATCCTGATCCATTCTGTTAGTCAAAGCACTGAACTCCTATGTCATCGACTGAAAGCTGTTGTTGGACTGCCGAAGGAAACTCAATGAAATGGGCAAGAACAACAAGGTCTCCATAGTTTGGATTCCAGATCACTTCGGAATCGAAGGTAAGAAGGAAGCCAACATACTCGCCAGAAAGGAAGCTCAAACGCCACTTACTGGACCAGAGCTTTTCTTTGGTGTAGGAAAATGCACCTATAAGAAAAAGTTTCTGGAGAAGAAGGATGAAGGTGTTTTGAGTCTGCAGTGTCCCATAAAGAGAGCTCACACAGGGCAGTGCAAAGAAATACTTGCAATCGAAAGATGCGTAGACATAAACCTGGAAAGAAACTATCAAGGATGTGACATCCTGATCCATTCTGATAGTCGAAGCACTGAACTCCTATGTCATCGACTGAAAGCTGTTATTGGAATGCCGAAGGAAACTCAATGAAATGGGCAAGAACAACAAGGTCTCCATTGTTTGGATTCCAGGTCACCCTGGAATCGAAGGAAACTAGGAAGCCAACATACTCACCAGAAAGGAAACACAAACGACACTCACTAGCCCAGAGCTTTTCTTTGGCATAGGGAAATGCACCCATAAGAAAAAGTTTCTGGAGAAGAAGGAATAAGGTGTTTTGAGTCTACAGTGTCCCATAAAGAGAGCTCACACAGGGCAGTGCAAAGAAATACTTGCAATCGAAAGATGCGTAGACATAAACCTGGAAAGAAACTATCAAGGATGTGACACCCTGATCCATTCTGATAGTCGAAGCACTGAACTCCTATGTCATCGACTGGAAGCTGTTGTTGGAGTGCCGAAGGAAACTCCATTAAATGGGCAAGAACAACAAGGTCTCCATTGTTTGGATTCCAGGTCACTCTGGAATCGAAGGAAACTAGTAAGCCAACATACTCGCCAGAAAGGAAGCACAAACGCCACTTACTGGCCCAGAGCTCTTTCTTGGTGTAGGAAAATACACCTATAAGAAAAAGTTTGTGGAGAAGAAGGAATAAGGTGTTTTGAGTCTACAGTGTCCCATAAAGAGAGCTCACACAGGGCAGTGCAAAGAAATACTTGCGATCGAAAGATGCGTAGACATAAACCTGGAAAGAAACTATCAAGGATGTGACATCCTGATCCATTCTGATAGTCGAACCACTGAACTCCTATGTCATCGACTGGAAGCTGTTGTTGGAGTGCCGAAGGAAACTCGATGAAATGGGCAAGAACAACAAGGTCTCCATAGTTTGGATTCCAGGTCACTCTGGAATCGGAGGAAACAAGGAAGCCAACATACTCGCCAGAAAGGAAGCACAATCGCCACTTACTGGTCCAGAGCTCTTCTTTGGTGTAGGAAAATACACCTATAAGAAAAAGTTTGTGGAGAAGGAATAAGGTGTTTTGAGTCTACAGTGTCCCATAAAGAGAGCTCACACAGGGCAGTGCAAAGAAATACTTGCGATCGAAAGATGCGTAGACATAAACCTGGAAAGAAACTATCAAGGATGTGACATCCTGATCCATTCTGATAGACAAAGCACTGAACTCCTATGCCATCGACTGGAAGCTGTTGTTGGAGTGCCGAAGTAAACTCCATGAAATGGGCAAGAACAACAAGGTCTCCATAGTTTGCATTCCAGGACACTCTGGAATCGAAGGAAACTAGGAAGCCAACATACTCGCCAGAAAGGAAGCACAAACGCCACTTACTGGCCCAAAGCTTTTCTTTGGTGTAGGAAAATGCACCTATAAGAAAAAGTTTCTGGAGAAGAAGGAAGAAGGTGTTTTGAGTCTGCAGTGTCCCATAAAGAGAGCTCACACAGGGCAGTACAAAGAAATACTTGCAATCGAAAGATGCGTAGACATAAACCTGAAAAGAAACTACCAAGGACCTCCTGATTCATTCTGACAGTCAAAGATTTATTCCCGGTAACGGGATACAGCAATGAATGAATAAATGAATGACAGTCAAAGCACTGAGCTCCTATGTCATCGACTGGAAGCTGTTATTGGAGTGCCGAAGGAAACTCCATGAAATGGGCAAGAACAACCTTTGTCATATATGTGCCATGTCAGTGCTACGATACTTTGGTGGGCGCTCCACCTTAGAAAGCATATGATGAGAATGGACTTATCTGAAACGGACGAGGGTAGATTCTTTGGTAACAGGAGAAAACTCCTGTTCAACTGGTTACAGAATTGCAAGCCTGCGCAATGATTGTCTTGGACGAGAAATTTATAGAATGCATGAGGACTTAGCCTCCTTGAAGCCTCCTCATTGGAACTCAGAAGCTGAAGGGCGATCTAAAGGTCGCCATGGAATGCCATCCCCCTACCAAACTATAAACTACTACGTCTTAAAGCCAATACATACCCTCCGAAGGCCGGACCGAACTGCAAGTTCGACCGTCTGGCCAGCACCTCGCCGGGCGTCAGTCTCTTCAGCGCCACCTCTATATCCGTCGCGCCCGGTATCCCCGGCACGCCCTTGGAAGGTCCGGCCGGATAGCCCTCGTCCGAGTCGGAAGTGTCGGAATGGGCGCCGGTCATCGAGGACTCGAGGCTCGGGTAGCCCAGCGAGCTGTTGTTGTAGATGGAGCCGGAGGAACGACGGAGCTCCGAAGACGTCTGGGTCTTGAAGCTCATCCTGGGACCGCCGTAGCCGGCCGACACGCTGGAGCTGCTCACGGTGCCGCCCAACGTCGGCTGACCGAGGGCGCTGCCGGTGCCGCTGTCCTGGCTGCTCAGGGAGTTCCTGGACGCGCATCGTACGGTCTCGAAGACCTTCTTGTATTGCGGGCTGTAAAATTAAGATGACAACGACTGTAAGATGAGGATGAGGAAAGGATTGAACAATCTGAGCGTCTTCGTTCGAGAAGTTTAATGATTTTAGATTGTTTCGAAGGGTTACACTCGACCTTAAGGTCCATTTTGACCCTCACCTCACCGATACGCCATCTACTATTCAACCTTCAGTTCAAGAAGTCAAGCGAACAGAATCTGGCATGGTTTCAAGGAGATTACGTCCCAGCTTCTACAGGTTTCTCGTCTAAGACATTCTGTGAAGGGGTAAGTCTAGGTTCCTGCCCCCTCCACACAGAATCTTCACAAGTCAAATTCTGCCAGAATCATTCTCATGAATAAGTGGTGAGAAACCTGTAAAACTGAGTAAGTAACCTTCTTGATTCCATCTTAGATACTGGGGTCCATTAGGACTGTGGAACTGGAGAAGAGCTCTGATAAGGAGTCCATAAATTTGAAGGACGTAGAGCAGTGTAAACCTCAAAACAATCTACAATAGATATTGTGTATCACTCGATAAACCCCCAGTTCTACATGATTTCTGGGTTGTACTGACCTTCGAAGAAGCATTGTAACATTCAATTCAACAATAAAGAATGATCACGCCTAAAGGCAATGAATACAATAATAAGGATAAATTCAGATGCATACCACCCGATGAATATCAACAAGTGTTACGATCTGAAATGAACTAGCCAATTTGCCATCATCGTCAAGGCCCCAAATGGAGTACGCTCCACCGAAGAAAAGCATTCTTTATTATTGTACCGCTGGTATCATTTCTGCTGTGATCTGAACGCGTTCCCAGACTTCTCAATTCGTCATACGTCTGTTGTTCGCAAAGCAAATCGGCGTACTGAATTAGGGAAAATATGGGACATATGCTATTGTCTTCGTCTGGGTAAATGTATAGTACCCAGTAGAACATGCCAATATTGAATAAAGTTCCATCAATTCCAAACGTTCTCCACCGTAGAAAAATGCTTTGTTGGTCTGATGAGGCCAAATGAGGCCGTTGTTTCCATGGTCAGAATCTGCTTTTCTTCAGTGGAGCGTACTCCATTTGGGGCCTTGACGATGGCAAATTGGCTAGTTCATTGCAGATCGTAACACTTGTTGATATTCATATCGTCGGGTGGTATGCATCTGAATTTATTCTTATTTCTCAATTCAACGACTGTTATTCTAAGACAACTATTAGGCAACAATTTATTGCGTTGATCCATCGAAATACTCACATCGCGTCCGATATGCCAGAATCAGCGCTGAGTTCGGAATGCAGCGACATCTCCAGCTCATTGTGCAAGCTCTCGAAGGGAGCAACGCCGGCTGACGCGCCCAACGAAGAGAAGAATGAGATTCTGGCCCCCGGTTGCTGCTTCTTGCGCAGCTTCCTGATCTGCTCTTGTGCGTCCTGCAGGAGGTTGTGGACCTCGTAGTAGCGCGCCTTGAACTCGGACAGCTCGATCGCCAGCGATCCCTGGTTGTCCTTCGTGATCTGCAGCAGGCTGCTCAGCTCCTCGTTCTCTTCCAGACACTGCGAAGGGATCATGGCGATCAGAAAAATGTTGACGGTGGCGTTTGAGAGGTTTCGAGAATGTAGTATGAGAATTAGGCATCGGGAAACGTGAGCGAAAGACCGAGAAGTAGACGCCCAAGATCTACCACTCTTCCACAAGATCGGTTTCTGGCTGTGTCTACCCGTAGGGAGTATTTTTCGAATCAGTAACAGCGATTCTGGGGTTTTGGTACCGATTGAAACAGTTCGTCGAAGATTTCAAAACGTTAATCTATATTTTCGACGACTTCAGAAAAAGTTTCCTGGTATTTGACAAAACCTGAATTGAAACGATCAATGTAGGTCTGTATTTTTCACACATAAGTAGAAATATGGACTGTATAACTTGATATACCCGTAAGAATCGGCCACAAAAATTAGAATTGCTATTTAAAAAAATTGATGAGATCATACTTCAAATTTGGGACACGCTGTGTAACATTTTCTCACATCAAAAGGGAACAATTTAAAATACTAATCGACGTGTGCCAGCATTATCACAACATAAAAGCTATCTTCGATTTACCGAATTCATTCAAAGTTAGAGAATCTCACAATACGTTTTCTCTAAATATCAGTTGTTATTGTTAATAGTTTCAATGGTCCGAAGTCAGTTGCAATGTTGATTAGTTTCATTTAACTTTTATTACATATCGACATTTGGACTATTTGTTTCGGACAATAACACATCAGGGACGATGGAGAGAATCAACTACTCATGTTTCATTAATTTAGTGAAAGCACCGATGCTCTGGCATGTACAGGGTGGTCGATAAAGATGCGGTATCAATGCAGGAGGTGATTACTTGTTCTGAAGCATTAGAATTTCGTGCAGAAACTAAAAATCAAATATTCATTCTTTCTGAGATATGGTGAAAGAAAAAACTCTGACCTCAGTAATCTTCTATACAAGTAAAAGAGTCTGTATACATCCTTGTGCATTTTTTTCCTATTCCCATGTATAAGGGCCCTGAGGCAGATCAACCGGACGAATCGTTCACCGACTGAAATGCGACCAAAACACTCACCTTAGCCAACCTGTCCTCGTTGAGCTTGAGCTGATCCTGCAGCGAATGGATCAGATCGTGCTGCGCGCGCGTCTCGTCCTTCAGCCTGTCGATCTCGTCCTCCAGGTATCCCATGCTGGAATTGGCGCAGGCTGCGAATAAAAAAAATTGACGAAAATTCACCTCATACGATTTTCAAAGTCGCGCACAGGTTCGACGATGACAATAAAATTGTTTGGACCGGTACGCGGGTTCAAAGAACGAAGTGTGCTAGGAGACGAGCGCCTCTAATCTGCTGTTACGCCCGAGAAGTCTATTTTACTATCTATAAATATAAATCGCTTATCATTACGTAACGACAGCGCCAATCACTTTGGACCGGAATAGGCGAAGTGTTTTCCGATGAAAGACCGGTGCTTGAAAGATGACAATCCCAAGACGTCAACCGATTTAGATAGGACACAACTATGGATCTCACAACCCCCTGTATACAGCCTTTTTTCGATCCACATTCAGTTTCTTGATGTCCCTTGACAATTCACGACGTCAATTCGGCACTGATTGAAAATTTCAATTGATTCCATTCGACTCTACGATTGTTTTCATTTCAAGCAATAACAAACATCTCGACTAAGAAGTCCCTTAAGTTAGGAGAAACAAAACGTAGGCCAAAAGTGGAAGGCACTTTAAATTTATGATGAATCTGGCTGTTATCAGTTCTATAATCATAATTCCGAAGATATTATTCAAGCAATGAGACTATACAGGGTGAGCCTGACTCGTACAAAAATTCCAACAGTAGATTCTTGAGGTAAAAAAAACACTTTCTTCCATTACCATTTTTTCCGAATCGGCTCGGTTTAAAAGATACAGGCTGTTGAAAAACCATAAAAATATTATTTTCAGTTCTGCCTCACAAAACGGCTTTATCGAATGAAATGAATTTCGGAATATAGTTCTTCATTTGTTTGATTAATCTTTTTCGAACAGAAGATATCACCCACGTCTTCCAGTTTTCTCATTATGACCATAACGTACCATAAACATGCCAAAAATTCAAAGAACCCAACTCTTGCAACTTGCAAGTTGGACGCTATCTAATGAACATTGGAGCGTTTTGTAAAATGACAGTATTCTTCATATTTTCTCGTATAATGCGCCGTTTTGGAGTAATTTGATGTTCAAAAATTGAAAAATATCTGTTGAATTTGACAAATTGGGTACTTTGGCTGAATACAACTCTTTTTAAAAGATCAACAGATGTGTAGTATCACAAATTTAGCTAGTTATTCTGAAGGTTCTTCTGTTTTTCCAGGGGTGGCACAGCTCATTGTGAAAACTTAAAATGGCCATATTTTTTTATCAGGGCCGAATAAAAAAAAATGGTATAGGAAAGAAGCGTCTCTTTTGAACTCAAGCATCTACTGTTAAAATATCTGTACGAGTCAAACCTCGTATAGTCAAAAAATCCTGCAAAACTCACGAAATAAAACCGGCATTGCTTCAAATCAGTCAGGAATTGAATTCTGCAACCTTTCCCGCATCAGAAACGACCGAAAAAAATATACATGATAAAACTCGCTTAAACTCAATCATAACAAGACCATACTCACTCAATTGACCTGTAAGATCGCTCAGCAACCTCCTCTCCTGGTTCTCTATGTCCTTCGTATCCTGCGCCAACCGGTGATATTCCAGTTTCAATTGTTTATTCTCGTCCGTCAAATTGGCTGCAACGAAACATGATAATAGCGTCAGGATCCATCCGAATCTCCAAGAAAATTCCTGATAATTTGACACATCCACGCGATCGAAATATACGAATTATTGTGGAGTTAATCGCAAAGTCGTATAAATGTATCCATATCCAGGATGTATATTATTCGGGTTTTATCAACCGATCAATAACCTTGCGTGTTATTGATAGAAGTTTTCGTGCGGAATCTAGGTTAGACTTTCTTATCGCTCAACAATGTTTCTCTTATGGAAGTTGGGTAATGAAATTTGTGCTCCTAGGTCTGGACAGAAATAGTCCAAGTTCTGGATCCCACAGCTACGAAGAATTATAAGAAAAAGATACAAACATACGATTGACAGATAAACATTTTGGAAAGTAAAACCAAAATAAGACAACGAAAATTTTTTTTAAATATTCTTCAGTTTGATAAACAGCTTTATCCTATTATTCAGATCTCTTTTTCTTCCTGTTATGGCAAATTTATGAAATGAGGCGCCACAAAGAACAGTACAACCAAGTAACGCCACCGTTTAAAGGTGTAAAAAACCAGGTCCGTACTCACATATCTTCTTGTTGAGCAACTCCAGGTTCACCTTACCACCGTTGGACGCCATCTCGAGGCATGCGTCGTCCATGTCATTGGTGAGTATCTGGATAAGCTCGGTCTTCTTCTGACACTCATGGGTGAGCTGGGTGATCTTCTCCAAAGCGGCCCTGTGGTCGTTCTCCAAATAGGCGATGGTGTTCTCCAATTTGTTATTGCTCTGGAGCAGTTCCTTGCCGATACGAGCCGTCAGTTCTAAGTCTTTTTCTTTCTGGAAATCGCAAGGAAATAGGGCTGATTTTTGCCATACTGTCGATACTATAAAGGGCGTATTGCAATACAAAAAGAAATGTGTTAATGGATCCCCTGGTTAACGGTAATTGAAGAGCACACAAAATGCCAATTCACAAGCTGCAATTAGGTAATGAATCAGGCAATAAAAATGAGGGTCTGTTTAGCCTGGGTTACTCAGTAATAAAAGGAAACAATACACTTGCCAGGGAAGGAGAAAAACTCCAACAAATCCACACAAAAAAAGAGTTTCAGGAGTAGGAAGAAACCGAATAAGAGTTATCTGGATCTTAGCACCATATGCTACCTCTTCTTACAGGATTCTTTACAGCAATATTGCCTCAAGATGAATCTTATGAGAATGGGTTTGACAGAAACTGAAGAGTGCAAATACTGTGGGAGATGCGCAGATAGATCTTAAGTTCGCAGTGCAACGCAACCTCCTTCAAAATCTACGATTTACAAATTGGAATTCAAAATGATTATATTACACATGGCTCCTACCATACTGGCATGCATACTTATGAGTACGCATCAAAGGTACTCACAAGTGTTCGAAAACCCTAAGAAAGTTGGTTATTTTACCGAATTTCAGAGAGTATTCCACAGCACAGTCATTCAAAATTATTAGTCAGAATAAATTGAGGTTAACAAAAGAAATTACAGAACAGAATATAGATAGAAATGGAATGAACGAAGATGGGGAAAAAATAAAAGTCTACTTCATCATCAACAAGAGAAACAAACCTATTGTTAATTGTTTGGGAGGAACCAAACATTCAAATCAGTCCAGACTAATATAAAATGTTTAACAAGATATAAAATGAATAAAAACAGCGCCAAAAATTGTAAATGATATAAAATGTGCTGAGAGTATCTGTAAACTCGTTATCACTTGTACTCGTCAAACTGTCAAAATCAGATGACTCACGGTACCATTCTATGATAAGCGGAAATGTTGATGCAGAATAAGGCAAGATCTAAATAATGTTTTTACCAAAGCTATGCATCTCTGTTTTCTATGGGGGCAAAACAAAAACTCACCTCTTCCAGAAGCCTAGTCACCGCTTCTATATCATCATAAGTCTTGGTCATTTGGCTCACCCGATCGCTACATAGAACTGTGGATAGAATCAAATCAACGATAAATTATTGATATGTACACCTCGGTATTACGGGAATTATAATTATGTAGCCAGTAAACTGCTTTGAGTACGAATAGGTAATGTATGAATCTTGAGCTGAACGTAGCTGATAAGATTGATGTTATCTAGCGCAATTTTTCAGAAATGAACCAAGGTGTCGCGATTATTAATCGAGAATAAAGGTATAAACACTGTGAACTGGACAGAAAAATTGAGGTTAACCGAGTACATTGTTTGAAAATATGTTTTTGTATTGGTTAGATAACATTGGAGAATGATTTCTATCCCTAATCTTACACTAATCCAACTTGGGAGTTTTTAATGCATGCATGAAGCGAATTCTGCGAAATATTTACGAGATATCTTATCCCAAATATACAACTTTCAGAATTAAAACTCTGTATATACATCAGGAAAATAGGTACTATTTTCGACGTATTTGGTATCTGAAACTGTTCAAAAACATTGACAATTATTATGTGAATGAAAGAAATCTCATTTTTTGCTAATGACTCAAAAACGAAGAATCGTAGAAGGCTACGGTTTTCGCCATTCTTCATTTCTCAGAAAAAAGCTAGAAAATGTGTCATCCGTTTTCTTCTAGCTCTTATACTTCTCGAGGTCCCCTCAGTAGACAACGAATTTTGCCCACCCTGTACATACTGAAATCACAATCAGTTTCAGATACCAAATACGTCGAAAATAGTATTTTCCTGATATATGCTGGTATATCCTCCCATATTGAAGCATTATAAAATTTCCTTCAAATTAAAAGATACTCACATTGTGATATTATTACAAGATTTAAAGACAGACGCATTATGATCAAATTGCCGCGATCATATATCATTATCTGAAATTAAATTTCGAGAAGACTGAAATTATCGGATTCATTTAATGGCATGTACTGATTCTGCTGAATAAGCACTCACAAATCATTACTTTCCATCTTTTGGCAAACTTTTACTAATAAATAAATATTAGGCCCGAAAAAAATGAAAATTTTTAGTCCCGCAGTTGAGGAAATGAATTCTTGCGACAGACGAATGTCCATACAAGCATAAGTTCTTGTAAGAATAAAATGTCGAAGAAAAAAATTTGTTTCACTTACGGAAATAGTTCAGGGTTTCCCGGATCTGATCCGGTGAGAGTTTTAGGTCTGCCTCGTCCACCTGCAGAGCCGGCGAAGGTATGAACCAATCCTGATTCTCGTATCCTGAAAAAAAAATGCACAAGTCTCTTTATAGAGCCCATAAGAAATTTTCCAATTCACCTTGAATCGGCGCAAGTACTCAATTATGTAAGAAACCGCAAATTTTCATAGTCCATAAAAAAAACATAGTTTTTAAAGGTCAGCGTCTTCCGGGCCACCTGTAGAGTGATCCGAAAAACTCAAGAACTCTACGCCAATGAAATTATACATTGAAGCTTCATAAAGTGGACCCCAAACATCTTCTTTGCAGGATCAAACAAAAAGCTCACCAATTATTGTTCACATAAAAAATGAAGGTCCTTCAAAACGTTCTGTTGTTCACTAAGAAGGATCAAGCCATCCTGCAGATGATTGAATGCATTTCCTCACAACAAACACCTTAACCACGGTCAAACCTTGATTTGATCCTCGAAACGATCGACTCGGGCCAGTGCAACATGTGACTCCGTCTAGAAAGCTGATGATGAACCAACGCCCGAAACCGAAACGCGCTCGACATCATGAAACGTTCACCTGCTACTCTCGGCAACTTGCTCCAGCGTCGTAAATCGAATTATCATTTCCTCGATAAAAACGACGCTTTGTCTCCGCTATTTTGAGCTTTAAACACGGTAGATCGTAAAAATTGTTATCGCATGGTAAAGATAATGATTAGGTACTTCCCACTTCATTTTCTACCGGTGTGTGTGGTCGTGTGCGACTTGGAATAATAGTTATTAATGTTGTCTCGTTGAAGGAAATGCGAAGGAAATAACAAAACCGACTATCATCATTAGTAATGCTCAACAAGGTCGTTTTTCGGCCTTATTTGACAGCGAAAGATGCGTGCAGATCACAATAGGTAGGTTAGCTGGAGGAGTCAATTGTAACAACCGTCATAGATATGGCTGATTGACTGTTGAAGAAGAAATCATTCTAGAAGTTAACCTTGTGCTCATGGAAAGTAGTACAGAATTCAGAAGAACAACTGGAAGTGAAGAAGTACGATACTATTTTACTATTTTCAAAGGGAAATCTGATTAAACAGAATATTAAGATACAGATATGTATATGAGCCTTAAAAGTTCATTCAACGTTCCAAAGGCTTTAAAGGCACTTATACAAGTGTATCATAGGCTATTTCCTACCCAAGCTGCATCAAAACTTCAATACCAATGCTCCAAAATGATATACAGGTCGAGTTCCCATCTTCAAATACAACTATCTGGACTACTTCAAAATTATAGGAAATATTAAGTTACTGAACGGATAGATCAGGTGCGATGAAGATTATTATGATGAAAATGTGTAAGATATAAGAACTTTTCACACTTTGAAAACGGTCACCAAATTTCTCGAAATTTTTGTGGAGCAGTAATTTTCGCTACCTCTACTTCAAAGAACAAGGATCTGATGCAAATACGAGGATGTATTGATATCTAGTTAGCCTAGACCAGTTCCATGCATAAAAAAATATTGCGTTACCATAACAATAACTAATTAGAAGTGTCAGTGTGAAGTTTGAGGTCAAAAATGAAACCAGAGTAACGCAAAAAATTAAAAGAAAGAAGATGTCCACCGAAATTGTGAAAATCGAAGAGTATCGAGCCATAATCAAGTTCCTGTATTTAAAAGGGTTAAGAAGTAAGCAGATTTACGTAGATATGCTTAATACACTTTTGGTGATCAATGTCATTCGTATGCGACCGTAAAAAATTGGACTGCAAGCTTCAAAAGAGGTAAATTTTCCATTGAAGATAATGACCGATCTGGAAGGCCAGTTTCTGTGTCAGTCCCCGAAAATATCGATGCTGTTCATGACATGATTTTATCAGATCGTCGAATTGGGCTAAAACGGATATCTGAAGTACTGAATATTTCATACGAACGCGTTCATCATATAGTTCACGTCAATTTGGACACGAGAAAAATTGCTGCACAATGGATCCTCAAATGTTTGAATGTTGACCAAAAGCGTGCAAGGGTAGAAGCATCGCGTTCGATCTGTGCTCGATTTGAAAACGATGTAGACTTCTTAAACCGAATTGTTACTATGGATGAGACTTGGGTACATTTCTATGATCGAGAAACAAAGCAACAATCGATGGAATGGCGACTTTCTGGTTCTCCAAGACCTAAGAAGTTTCGTGTCCAAAAATCTGCTGGAAAAGTTTTTGCTTCAGTTTTTTGGGATTGCCATGGAGTAATCATGATTGATTTTTTTGAATAAGTGTAGAACAATAACCGGAGATTACTATTCGACATTACTGACCACTCTACGGGAAAAAATTAAAGAGAAAAGACGCGGAAAGCTATCCAAAGGTGGTTTGTTTTCGCAGGACAAGACCCCTGCACACAAATCTTATGTTGACATGCAAAAAATTCGTGATTTAGGATTTGAATCACTAGAACACCCCCCTAATTCACCAGATTCGGCTCCATTCGACTATCATCTTTCTCCTCAGTATTTATCCACATGAATGTTTCGATCATCGAAATATATCCTTCCAGCAGAAGTGGGAGATGCGCATAAAATTCACGAAGAGTATAGAGTGCCAAATTCGCATTCATGAAGCTTGAGAAAGATCGCAACACCACTAAACATATGAATACTCACCGCCAAACTTTGTTATCGTATCCGCTCTCAATTTATACTTCGGAATTTGTTCCTCCAGGAGACTGATGATCTCGACTTCCGGTAGGGCGTCCCGACTGCACAACTCTGAAACAAAACGTCGTTCTGTCAGTTCATCCTCACCGTCTGAGTTGTCAACGTCGGTTAATAATAATAGAAAACATCTGATCGCAAAGATATCTCTATGTCGTCGAACATGTGACCTTCTTCGAAACTCTTTCTTCTATGGTTCGCGAGGCTGTACAACAATAAATCACCCTCGCCACCCTTTGTAGAAAACTAGAGATTAATTTCGATACCAAATACCAGGCATATTTTAGGTTGTTTACAATATAGATCGTTCCAAACCTTTTTTTTAGCACCCTCACGTACCCTTGCAAATTCCTCTTCGATAAGACCGTGTAAACGTTCAGCAACGAAGAAAAAAACATCAACGCTCGTCGGAAATGCACCGTCACACACTAAGCAATAAACGGCTAATAAAACGCGAAGTTTCATATCCACGCAATTTTACCGCAGGCACACAGTATCGCAGTTACTCGATGAGAAATCTCCCACGTCTATAGGTGCATCCGTGTCTTATGACGATGATAAACGTGACCGGGAAATCATAAACGGGAGAAAAGTCTCATGACATTCGATCAGTGTAAAATTTACTCGCTGGATGTTTCACAGTTGAATATAAGGGTGGTATCCCAAATTGCTTGATTCTGGATGTTTCTGGTACTTCTAGACTAGATGGATGAAAACTTTGAGATGAGTCCTGGGCTCGATTTTCGTGAAAAGTCCATTAGTGGAAACCGTTTCTCGATATCTTCATTTTTCTTGAAGATATAACCGAATTTTGATCGAGCATAGGACTCTTCTCAACCTTTTCAACATTCGAGTACCAAGAGCAACCAAAACCAAGCAATTTGGGATACCCAGTACATATATAAACTGTTAGAAGAGACACCCAGACCGTTACAAACAATGTATGGTTATAGGCACTATCAATCCGAAATATCTAGGAGTTAAGCTGGATTCCTTGCTGAATTTCAAAGCCCGTTCGGAAAATCTGCGTCTAAAGTTAAAAACTAGGAATAATATCCTACATAAACTAGCTGGTACTTCATGGGGTGCTGATGCAGCCACTCTTCGAACGGCAGCCCTAGTTTTGGTTTTTTCGGCTGCTGAATATTGTTGCCCCGTTTGGGTTGATAGTGCTCATGTGCAAAAAATTGATGCACAGCTGAATCTTTCCATGAGAACCATAACTGGAACTATTAGATCTTCACCTATTGAATGGTTACCAGTTCTTTCAAACATTTTACCGCCTCATATTAGTAGGCAGACTGCGGTTATGAATTCCTGGAATAAATTCCAATCCTATGCCGACTCGTTTCCCATTCTATCCTATATTCCAGAAAATACGATTCCAAGACTGAAGTCGCGTGAACCTTTATGGTCCAACTCTTTTCCTAATTCGAATATAAGGGACAAAGACCTTTATCAGTCTGAATGGAATAGGTGCACTATTTTCAACAAAGAATTAGTTACTGATCCCTCGAATAGAGTTCCTGGTTTTGATCTTCCCAGGAAAATATGGTGTATTCTGAATCGTATAAGAACAGGTCGCGGACGTTGCAATAGTATGCTTCTCAGTTGGAATTCAGTTGAAAGCCCTAGTTGTGAATGCAGAGAACCAGAAGAAACCATAAATCATATGGTTAATCATTGCCCGATTTATAAATTCCAGGATGGTTTTAGAGCTATACGTGCAGTTTCCCAATCTTTTTTGAATTGGGTTGTCAATTTTAGGTCAGTCTGACATGTCGAATCTAATTTTCTTATTTTACCTTTTTCTGCTTTTTTTTTCTCTCTATTTCAGATGAAAGTTTCTGGTATCTTGGAGAAGACTTTGTGGATTTTTTTCTTTTTGTTGGAAAAAGAATTTGCAGTGCGAGATGCCCTTCAATATGGAATATTTCAGCTTATTTCGTGAACAATTTCAATACACTTCACTTACGTGGAGCAAGGGTGTTTTTACTGAGGTTTTTCCCTAAGCTCTTGTATCATACACCAATTTGTATGGTACCCCGTTTACGCTAACCTCTGCTTAAACTTTATCTCATACACATGCTATAATCTCTGTTTTATGTTAAAAATTGTAATGCTCTGTATCAAAAGAATAATTATAATGTCTATTCTAGAAGATACAGGATAACAGGCTATTTTAATCTGTTTGTCCTTAGGCACCGAAAGAACCACCCAGTATATTTTATTCATTTTTGGTGAGAATGTATAATCTGCACATCCTCATCGACTGCTATAGAAAAAAACCTGGAATCCAGGCCCGGCTCCGTAAAATTCAATTAGATTGTCCACAGAATTCAACTACGTTGAAAGTTAAGTTCGACCGAGAAGTGAACGCCACTTTCGTCCCACCCTGTATATCGAATCTCGTTATTCCACACGTGCACGTATCATAGAGTCCTCGCCTCACACAATACTGATGAGAAAAAAACTAGAATAAAAATTTGCAAGTCGAAAAGACGCACTACCTTTTTCTCAAATGGACCGTTAATCTCGCGCAATGAAAGATAGATTCTCAAGCTCCAACGGGCTATGGAAGCTTTCCACATTGTTCGTAAGATGCTTATTCTGATATGATAATTTCGACGACATGATTAACAGCGACCGCGATGAGTATACCGATCTTACCCGTATGATTCATCGAGGTAATTTGTCCGCCGACGATAACGATGAAGTGCAGAGGTTTCAAAGACGTTGCTTTCCTGACTTTATAATTCTACTGGCTCAGCAGACGCCCAGAACAGAAGACTCGAAGTGCCAGCAGGAGAAGTCCTACCAATCTAGTCTAGAAGTAATCAAGCAATTTGGGACACCCTGTACACCGGCTGTCAAAGTTGGGCTGTCAATCAGTCGTACTGCTATCAGAATGAAACGGTCCTGGTCTGCTCTGAGCGTTCTCAAGTAGAAGAATCTGATCTGGGCCTCGTGAAATGGAAGGATCTGATAGGCGAGAAATAATTTCTAGCTTTTTTCATTTGCAGGAGACTTCAGCAATGTTGGCTACATGATGCCTTGACAGACAAGCCAAGGGGCTTCCTTGGCTGAAGCAACTGATCCCCCATAAATGAGTTACAACAAATATTGGATTCTCCAATAAAAAAATGGTCCTTCGGCCTAGTCGATCATCTTCGCGAGATGTTACTTCAAGGTCAAGTAAATTGCTGCTCCATCACTGACTACCTTATCAGGTAAAAGCTATGAAAACTGAATTGATTCCTGTGTGGAGTATTTACTTTTATAGCAGCTAAATTCAACAAAAACGAAACAGTTAATTCAACTTATGTTGCGATTAACGAAGCACAATAATCCTATGTATGGTTATCAATGTTGCAAATGCCAAATCAACAATAACACACATGTTCAAGCAGAAACCGTACTAGATTCCCCTTACCCTTCTGCTCCCACGATTATTACGAAAAATAAACGGAAATTCAACCTTTTTCGTACGGCCTGACAATGAACTACATGCACTGCACGCACAACCGGGCGAGATTCTTCAGGTTTTTTCCTTTTTCGTTATTTTTGGAATCGGAACTCGGTACGCGGTGAAATGGCGCCGCGCCACAGAAATAGAACAACCGACTACGATCTGTGGCGAACCATAGTATCCACCTTAAGTCCCAAGACGCCTGCCAAAAGGATCTCGATGACTGTTCATTCGAGAATGGCGTTTATTTTGGACCTGCAGCGTGAAGGCCCGATAAGATCTGGCACAAATCTCGTTTTGTAGTTTGAATGAAGGCAGAAGAAGACAGGTATGTGCAGGGATTATATCGGCAAAATAACACTTGTTGATGCTTGAGGTTCGCAACACGAAAATACAGCTAATTTTTTCTGAAGGGTTGATATGTTTCGGCCATATTGAAAAAATGGCGTAAATGTCACCGCCTGTCATTCGTTTCAACTATACTCCATTCACTTTTATTTTAGCACTCGGTTGGCCATGAAAATTTGACACATTTCACTCTGGAAATGCGGGGTTATGAAGCTTGTCAAAACATTTTTGGGTTTCAAATCAACGATATGTTGCCCGTGTTCTACGTAAAAGTTTCTGTAATTACGTATTTTATCAAAATGTCGAATCTCTTCGGAAAATTTGTGACGAACATAATTGAAGTTTATACAGACTGATTGACGGGATACCAAATCCAGTAATTTGCATGGAAAATACAAGAAATCAGTATATTATTATAATATGCACTAGCTTGAGGAGAGTTAATGTTCGTTATCTTCTTTGGCTAAAGTTTTAATATGTTACATCAATTGTAGATTTCAAAAATATTAACCCGAAGATGAAATGCATATTATGCAGTGGTTGGGAATGGGCATCTCTCGAAGGAAATAACAGATAATTACAAGAATGTTAAATTATTCAACAAAAATCATCTTGCATCAATATAAGTAGAAGGAATTAAAGGAAGTTTCAAGTCAAGATGAACTTCACCTTTGGACAAAAATTTCACATAAATAAACAAAACATGACAACTGGCGCGTATTTGTGTCTGATCATCTTAATACATTGATATAATAATAATAATTAGGTATTTATTGGTAACTTGAGACATTTACTATGTATAGGACAAGTCAAATGAAAAATAGAAAAATCAATTTTCGGGAACTTATTCTACGATGACATCAATCGAAAATCCTGTACATAGTAAACTTTTCGCATTAATTCACTCAAACAAAATTGTCAAATGCCACCACTTTTTTGGGTCTCCCAATAGAAGGAAATTCTTTGTCGTCCTCTTCATTCACAATATTTCTGATTGTGGAAATATTCAGCTGAAATGTAAGTTGTTAAGATTCAGATGAAACATTATATAAATTCTCTCACATTGAATATGTTCGCTACCGTCTGACGTATTGTGGATTTTAGAATATCAGGGTATAACTATTTGAATGAGCGGACCTGAATTCTAAATAGCACTTCTTGAAACCCTGTCTCTTTTTTTCAATCACTTTCGGCATTTTCGTAATAAAAATTGATATTAGTTGTGGCAACGGCGTAATGACATTAACGACATTTCATGAGTGCCAACCTTACTCCGTTCTAGTTACAAAAACTTGAGAAAATTATTTCATGGCCAACCGACTGCTAAAATAAATGTGAATGGAGTATATGGTTGTCTTCTTCCCAAAGGAGTTCCGATAGACATCGTAGCGACCAGTTAATAACCATCGAATCAATGGACGAATCCACAATAAACATCGAAGCATTTCGTAATATTTTCGAACGCGAATTTCACTTCCAGCAGTCGATGGTCGGATTGAAAATCGCCAGCCTTGTATGGACAGAGCGACTCGATAAACACGCACATTTTTTATCAACGATCTCGGATATCTTCTCGGTAAAAACCGAATAAGGCGGTATCAATGAATCGTTGCATTTTCACCGGAAGAATGCCAAGACGCAAGTAAAATACGTTCATTATAATTTCGACGCCTTTCACGATACCATCATCATCATTATACCGAGCGAGCCATACAAATTCGAAGTTTCTATTATTTTCGAATTCCGTTATTTCGTGTTATACGATCGGGAATCGTAAATTATCCTGCCATTGTACAGGTGATTTTCTATTCGGAATCAGGTAGCGGTTATTCGATTGCGTACCAACGTCGGTCACGAGTTTAAAATCGTCAAGTGACCCCTCAGAACTGGGGTTATCACTGCTTATGAAAGTTCAAACTGAATAATTATGAGTTTCATTCGTGAATTTTTCAAATTCACCACGGAAACTATTCAAAATCAATCTTCAAATATGGGGTTTTAAAATTCCAATCGCTTTGCTTCAAGTTTACGATTTGGCAACAGCGCCTACTAGAAAATAAAAAGAACAATGTCCGATCAGCTTGTTTATAAAATAACAGCTGTTTATTTACAGCCATCATAAGGCGCGTACTCACAACCGGCCATAAAAATCCCCAATTTTACGACATTCCTCGTTCGTCGCAGACTTCATAGTCAGCCATCTTTGTCTCATCAAGATAATGTATTTGTTGTCCTTTATTATCAACGCATATTTCAGTCGACGTTGCCAGCTTGAGCAATTGACACAAAACGCTTTAAATTTTAAATAACCATTTTTATTTTTCACTTTTAAATACTTAAATTTTTTTGAGAAACGGTTGAAATAGTTTTTTAAAAATGTGACGTTTCGAAGATATGTATTTCATAAAAAATACACCATTTTTGTCAGAAGGAGTATTCCCTATTCCGAAACGCCAGGGGAAGAAAATTAAATGATGAGTTAGGTTAGGATGTCGTTATCTGGTGGAAAATCCTGATCAGAAGCTAAATCCACATCTCGACTTATCATTGAACAATATAAACCACCATTGATCGTTTCATTCTACTTGCTCATTGGGCTATTACAATCGAGATGGTATATAATTTTGTTTAAGTGGAATCCTTCAGAAAAGTCGTCGAGAATGAAGGCTTACGAAGTCTACGTCGAACTGTTTCAATCGAAAACAAAACACCTGAAGAATTCAAAATACGCTCTTGCATAATTCGACAAGTACCTTAAGGCTGTCTTCGGGTAAACACAGTCAGAAACCGATCTTGTTCAGGAGTGGTAGATCTTGGGCGTCTACTTCTCGGTCTTTCTTTATCTGAATCAATGGACGGGCCGAAAAACTATGATTTCACTAACTTGAACTAAGTTTACGCCTGGGCGTTATTGCAAAACAACTTCCACCCAAGATTATAAACCTACTCACCAAGATTATCCCCCATTTCTATTCGATCCTCAAATTTCCACTATCCAATCAATGAATCCGAATGATAAGTAATTTAATTCTAGTCCACAATACGCCCTAGATAGTCACACATGAGAAATCTTTTTTTTCCAATATTTTAAAGCCTAACTTATAGTATTCTCCATCAGACCGAACATTATTTCGATGCGCCCGTGGCAGTTTAACGATGACAACTAAAAAAAAAAAAATTGTTGCCACTATTTTTATTTCCGTCTCCATTATGGATGTCTCTTTAGAAAACCGACATCTGTCAAGTCGAAAGCGGGACGTCTTCACATGTCTATTTTCGAAGTATCCTATAATCCACTTCCGGGCTAAAACCAAAAGACCATTTTCAACCTATCCAACTGGACAGGACCATTAGTTGACCACCCGATCGATATATAACTGACCCGGTCAAAATTTCGGTCTTGCCAGGTCATCTCTATTTCCTTTGCGGCCCTGATCTCATCTCCCTATACATTATTTCAGCCACTGTTTGCGCAACTATTCTAATTATAATCGGGAGTCCATTCACGTGACCCAAAAAAACTGGCACGAAAAGATCCGTCTATCTTTCGGGGTGTGTCAAACTTTGGGACATCGGTAAATCAGTAGATAACGGCTGAATCTGACAAATACGACTCGTTAATTTCGGAACGGACTGTTTGTAAACAATGGGCGGAAGTTGTGAATGAAAATTTCGAGAGATACTTGGAATCTTTGCGATAATGATCGAAAAGAAACTCGATAAACTGATAGCTCTGTCACTCGAGCCTCAAATTCCACCTGAGCAACCTATGATCTGGTCGAACACATCCTACATAATTATAGCTATTAACCACGAAAAGTAAACGAACAATTACGACGTTCCTAATGGACAAAAAAATTGGTACTTAAGCGCTGTTCATTATGCGGAATCACTTAACAGTCCTTATGTAACGCACATGAAGTCTATTTTCATCACGATCTATTCTTCGCAACTTGTTGTCAATGTGCACGTTAGCTTCAAGACAATGTCAAGGTGACGCTAGATTAAATAGTAAAAGCATACGGGGCTTTATAAATGATTGTATACGTAGCAGTTGGCTTTGAATAATTACTCAGGTATCATAGAATTTCAAAACTGACGCCCACTGCGATGTTACAATCATTTAAAAGGACCTTCTTTGAATCACGGTACTAGTGAGCCCTTAAATCAAGTTCAACGTTGCAAGCAGAAAATTATAGAGAATATGTAGAGTCACTGAGAACATCGCTCGAAACCAACCTTTTGCAAAGCTTTGGCTGTAAATCAAATTGCCAACTATACTCCATTCAAATTTATTTTAGCAGTCGGTTGGACATGAAATAATTTTCACAAGTTTTTGTAACTAGAACCGTGTAAGGTTGGCACTCATGAAATGTCGTTAATGTCATAACGCCGTTGCCACAACTTATATCAATTTTTATCACGAAAATGCCGAAAGTGATTGAAAAAAGAGACAGTGTTTCAGGAAGTGCTATTTAGAATTCAGGCCCGCTCATTCAAATATGTAGTTACACCCTGATATTCTAAAATCCACAATACGTCAGACGGTAGCGAACATATTCAATGTAAGAGAATTCATTTAATGTTTCATCTGAATCTACACGACTTATATTTCAGCTGAATATTTCCGCAATCAGAAAGATTGTGAATGAAGAGTATGACAAAGAATTTCCTTCTATTGGGAGACCCAAAAAAGTGATGGCATTTGAGTATTTTATACTTGAGTGAATCAATGCGAAAAGTTTGCTACAGGATTTTCGATTAATGTCATCGTAGAATAATTGAATTATTCTATTTTTCATTTGACTCGTCCTATACATTGTAAATATCTTAAGGTACCAATAAATACCTAACACAAATACGCGCCAGTTGTCCTGTTAATTGTTTATTCATGTGAAATTTTTGTTCAAAGGTGAAGTTCATCTTGACTTGAAAGTTCCTTTAATTCCTTTTACTCATATTGATGCAAGATTATTTTTGTTGAATAATTTAACATTCTTGTAATTATCTGTTAATTCCTTCGAGAGATGGCCCATTCCCAACCACTGCATCATATGCATTTCATCTTCGGGTTAAAATTTTGAAATCTACAACCGATGTAACGTAATCAAACTTTAGCCAAAGAAGATAACGAACATTAACTCTCCTCAAGCTAGTGCATATTATGATATTATACTGATTTCTTGTATTTTCCATGCAAATAACTGGATTTGGTATGCCTTCAATCAGTCTGTATAAACTTAAATTAGGTTCGACATATATTTTCCGAAGAGATTCGACATTGTGATAAAATACGTAATAGCAGAAACATTTACGTAGAACGGGCAACATAGCGTTGATTTAAAACCCAAAAATGTTTTGACAAGCGCCATAACCCCACATTTTCGTACTACACAGAGTGAAATATGTCAAATTTCCATGGCCAACTGAGTGCTAAAATAAAAGTGAATGAAGTATACACGCATCTAGCTCCTTTACCCATGAAACGAATTTTCAGGGTAATCAAATAACGAAATAAACAACTGCAGAGGTAGATCGGCAAAGAGAGCAATCAACTTTTAAGCTACAAAAGTCCAAAACGTTTTCTTGTACCTATCAGTTACTTTCTTACATCTTAACACTGCTCCAACCGAAAATTATCCATGGTATGGGGTACCCACCAAAAATCACCCTTCCACCAACTTGACCAGTGGCCCAACTGTCAGCACAAGGTCGCGTCTTTCGAAATTACGTGAAGGACGATTCGGAATCAAATCGAAACGCAAAGTACCAGATATTGAACCGCACCGAGTGGTTAGTGCAAGAGTACTAGTCAAGGAATGAGAAAGAGTAGCACCTTCTAGATTCCATCGGCATCTCGGGGTCATGCTCTTCGCTTGGACGGGCTTTAAAGTGATTCGAAATGTAGGCGACAAATCGTCCTTAAGATGGTTCTGGATCCGAGGTACTACTTCGATCAGGGCATACTACAACATTTTTCTGATAACTGATACTGCAGTCATCCGAAGGGCCGAAGCTATATCAATCCGGGTCATTTTTTCGACCAATTCGAGGTCGTAGATTACGAATATGCAATAAGATTTTTCCTAGGATCAGTACTTCGGGAAATAAATCACGTTAAGTGGAAAATTTCGAAAAAATTGGTCAACTTTGAGAAGCTGTAGCTACCAGAAAAAAAACACTGGACTTATACTGATTTTTTTGGTGATAGATCTATCCTTTGAGAACAGAAAATACCAACTTTCATTAATCTACCGCGAACAGTTGAGATTTTATGATTTTTTCAGCGAAGGTCCAAAATTTCCGATTTTCCATCGACCATAACTCGAAAACTAATCTTTTCATCGAAATTCTGTTTGCATATTCGTCATCTACGACCCCGATTCAGTAAATACTCCAATTTTGGTGGAAATCGGAGACATCGAAAATTTTTCAAATTTTTCCATACATAATATGCATGGAAAAATTGCGATTTTTTGAAAAAAATTTTTAGTCTCCGATCTGAACCAAATATATACTGTCCACTAATTCGAGGGCGTAGAACACGAATATGCAAACAGATATTTTTTAAAAAATTTATTTTTCACATTATGGTCGATGGAAAATTCGAGGTTTTGGACCTTCGCGGAAAAAATCATGAAATCTAAACTGTTCGCGGTAAATCAATGAAATGTATTTTTTTTTCATTTTCAAAAGATAAATCTATCACCAAAAAAATTAGCATAAGTGCAGTCCCTTTTTTCTGGCTGCTGCAGCTCCTCAAAGTTTACCAATTTTTTCAAAATTTTCCCCTAAAAGCCATTTATTTCCCAAAATACTGATCCTACAAAAAATCTAATTGCATATTCGTGATCTACGACCTCGAATTAGTCAATTAAATGACCCGCGTCGACATATCTAAATGAATAATTTTTTTGGACTAAAATAAAAAAAAGGCAAAGAACAAAAGCCCGGTGTCATTCAATTCAGTGATAGATGCGAACGCCTTCGTCGAAAATCATTCCTCCAAATGAAAACAAATAAGATAATATTCAATTGTTCCTTGCTTTTTAATCACTTTTTGTTCTCCAATGAATCCTCATTCATATTTCGAGTTGCATAACGTCTTCAGATTCGAATCTGTATACTTATAGGTACATCGGGAAAGAAGAAGGGTGAAAGTGTACTCACGATACCGGGTAAACATTGTCAAACGGAGGCACTCACCTGAAACAAAAGAGATTCACATTAGGACATCTTATCGATATTGAAGATCTAAATTTGCATTCTTAAAATAAGAAAGTACCAGTTTTGTTTCCCATATACCGTTTCCCTCAAATGACGTTCGATGTGGCAACAAAAATTTTCTTGCATTGTTAGCGTTGAATATCTCTCATTGTAAGTTTGAATTGTTGTTTCCCTGTGATATCATCAATAGATCAATTCTGTTAAACTAGAGAGTAAAGTTTGTTGGCTGATAGTTCAACTATGTAATAGGCAGAATTGAACTAAGTATGCTCAAGTATTTTGTGCATAGGATCTTTTCTATGAAAATTAAGGAAGAGAAACAACCGATTCCAACATCCCTGTATGCTCTGCAGCAGAAATGTTTCATGATTAGATCTGCACCGCGGTTTACGCTGTGAAAAGTAACGGACCCAATGCTGAGCCCTGGGGTACTCCAAATCCTATTTTTCTAGTTAAACTGAGCCATTTCGTATTTCGAATGTAAACAGCTTCTTCCGTTTCACCTAATTCAAGGCTGTTAGTCCCCGTTTTTGCTGGCAATCCCAAAACAATTGCCCACTAACGAGCTTCTACTAAGGCCCACCGTGTACAATACTCAACGTTCAACGAACTCGTGGAGGTTTCGAAATCGACAACAAAAACCGATAAATATTCTAGCTCGGCCATTCGATATAAGGCTTTTAATGCCTGAAGAAACGTCAAATTGGTACTTATTCAACTGAACCCGCTGCTGTTGGTCGGTAGTACCTGATACCGGATGGACTGGCATAGGAAAAAGTTCGAATATGTCACGTCAAATGCAAAGCGATCGATCAAACGCTAGACGAGCGATGATGGAATGGGAATTACTCCTAATGAAGATGATGTAATGGCACCTCATTTGCCCGCTGTGGTGGTACTTCACGACGGGTTGATTCGAGGAAAGTCGTCGGTCATTACGGTGGCTAATGAAATGCGGAAAGTCTCGTGCTCGGTATTTGTGGTAGAATTAACAAGGTGAAGAAGAAATACTATGCGCGAACTGTGGCTTCGTTTAACGAACGACATCCTGAAAACGCCACTGATTCAGTACGAAACGAAAAGAGGGTGCGTGGAAGAGACGAAGCGGGGGACGTGGCTGCCTTAGGTCATGTAGCAAAAGATCTGACTTTCAGTACTAGAAAAATCCGATGTATCTGGTGTTTCACGCACAACTATCCTTGAGCAACATAAATTCTATCCTTATAAGATAAAAGATTGGTTCAGAAGTCCAAAACAACCACATTCGAATCGATTTTTTTCTCACGGGCACGTGAGAACGATCAATTAATGTTTCAACGGATGTAAATCGTCAGGAATGATAAGTGATGCTGCAATCAGGAGCGATGATTCCACTAATCAGACCTATTACGCCACGCCACCACGTCCCACAGAGATTAACCCACCGGAGTAATCCTTCGTCGGTTCATCGACTCCTCTTGAAGGAGTTCAGTAGGGTGCGAAAGTAATGAACCGCGAGAGGTTATCGAGAAATGCGGGCAAACTTCTCTGGTGGCGATTGTATGGGTGCAACGCGGGCAAAAAGGGAAGTCCTGTGGGAAAAAATTCGCAATTTTCACATCGCGAAGATGCTTTGGTAGCTCGTTGCGTGTCTGGGGCATTGGGCAATTGTTTTGTCATCTTTTCAATTGGATGTATGGGAAAATGTGTCGATATAATCGGTCGTTATCGTTTCATCGCATTCTTCATTACGTGCTGGTGTAATGAATAATATAGATTTTATCGAAGGTCATGAAGTGAAGCAAAATTCCAGATCGAAAAAAATACTGCACCCAACTTTTTGGGAATTTTTCGAATGTCAACTTGCGAGTAATTTATCTTCCAAGAAAATCATCGTAGATCTGAACGTGATACATGTTCTGAAAGAGTAACTCTTCCAGTGATAAATCTGAGAATTTCATCCATCTCGGCGCAACTGTTCGGTCTTGAGGAATTCTCAAGTGAAATTAGCAATTTTTTGAAAAATGCCATTTCCAAGATGAAAATCTAAACGAAGGGAGATACGCTTTCGAAATTGCTCGCAGTAGATTCAGCGTGTTCGAAAACCTATATTTTCGTACCAACATTTCGAATATCCGGCCGAGTTTAGGAGAAAATAAATTTTTTTGTTTTTCCACTTTTCATTTTCGAGTTGACTTCGGAGAGCTCTCTGGAGTGCAATTCTCTATTGAATCATCAATTTTTTGGTTTTCTAAGATCTTCAAAACAACTTCAGTGCACTCCATAACCTGAGACAGTAATGGAACATACTGATTTTCAGACAGAGTAGCAAATAGGTCATTTTAGGGGGGGTCTACCCCTTGCTCATTTTTGACCCAAAAAAACGAGATTTTCGAAATCGAGTTTTTGTGCAAGGGTTAAATCCTTGACAACGCTGATTATAGAACCGAAAATCCCAATTGGATCAGACGAATATAACAGGAGATATCGCAGATTGAAATTTGCAATTTTTTGAAAAATGCCATTTCCAAGATGAAAATCTAAACGAAGGGAGATACGCTTTCGAAATTGCTCGCAGTAGATTCAGCGTGTTCGAAAACCTATATTTTCGTACCAACATTTCGAATATCTGGCCGAGTTTAGGAGAAAATAATTTTTTTTGTTTTTCCACTTTTCATTTTTGAGTTGACTTCGGAGAGCTCTCTGGAGTGCAATTCCCTATTGAATCATCAATTGTTTGGTTTTCTAGGATCTTCAAAACAACTTCAATGCACTCCATAACCTGAGACAGTAATGGAACATACTGATTTTCAGACAGAGTAGCAAATAGGTCATTTTAGGGGGGGTCTACCCCTTGCTCATTTTTGACCCAAAAAATCGAGATTTTCGAAATCGAGTTTTTGTGCTAGGGTTAAAGCCTTGACAACGCTGATTATAGAACCGAAAATCCCAATTGGATCAGACGAATATAACAGGAGATATCGCAGATTGAAATTTGCAATTTTTTGAAAAATGCCATTTCCAAAATGAAAATCTAAACGAAGGGAGATACGCTTTCGAAATTGCTCGCAGTAGATTCAGCGTGTTCGAAAACCTATATTTTCGTACCAACATTTCGAATATCTGGCCGAGTTTAGGAGAAAATAAATTTTTTTGTTTTTCCACTTTTCATTTTCGAGTTAACTTCGGAGAGCTCTCTGGAGTTCAATTCTCTATTGAATCATCAATTTTTTGGTTTTCTAAGATCTTCAAAACAACTTCAGTGCACTCCATAACCTGAGACAGTAATGGAACATACTGATTTTCAGACAGCGTAGCAAATAGGGCATTTTAGGGGGGGTCTACCCCTTGCTCATTTTTGACCCAAAAAAACGAGATTTTCGAAATCGAGTTTTTGTGCTAGGGTTGAAGCCTTGACAACGCTGATTATAGAACCGAAAATCCCAATTGGATCAGACGAATATAACAGGAGATATCGCAGATTGAAATTTGCAATTTTTTGAAAAATGCCATTTCCAAGATGAAAATCTAAACGAAGGGAGATACGCTTTCGAAATTGCTCGCAGTAGATTCAGCGTGTTCGAAAACCTATATTTTCGTACCAACATTTAAAATATCTGGCCGAGTTTAGGAGAAAATAGATTTTTTTGTTTTTCCACTTTTCATTTTCGAGTTGACTTCGGAGAGCTCTCTGGAGTGCAATTCTCTATTGAATCATCAATTGTTTGGTTTACTAGGATCTTCGAAACAACCTCAATGCACTCCATAGCCTGAGACAGTAATGGAACATACTGATTTTCAGACAGAGTAGCAAATAGGTCATTTTAGGGGGGGTCTACCCCTTGCTCATTTTTGACCAAAAAAATCGACATTTTCGAAATCGAGTTTTTGTGCTAGGGTTAAAGCCTTGACAACGCTGATTATAGAACCGGAAATCCCAATTGGATCAGACGAATATAACAAGAGATATCGCAGATTGAAATTTGCAATTTTTTGAAAAATGCCATTTCCAAGATGAAAATCTAAACGAAGGGAGATACGCTTTCGAAATTGCTCGCAGTAGATTCAGCGTGTTCGAAAACCTATATTTTCGTACCAACATTTAAAATATCTGGCCGAGTTTAGGAGAAAATAGATTTTTTTGTTTTTCCACTTTTCATTTTCAAGTTGACTTCGGAGAGCTCTCTGGAGTGCAATTCTCTATTGAATCATCAATTGTTTGGTTTACTAGGATCTTCGAAACAACCTCAATGCACTCCATAGCCTGAGACAGTAATGGAACATACTGATTTTCAGACAGAGTAGCAAATAGGTCATTTTAGGGGGGGGGTCTACCCCTTGCTCATTTTTGACCAAAAAAATCGAAATTTTCGAAATCGAGTTTTTGTGCTAGGGTTAAAGCCTTGACAACGCTGATTATAGAACCGGAAATCCCAATTGGATCAGACGAATATAACAAGAGATATCGCAGATTGAAATTTGCAATTTTTTGAAAAATGCCATTTCCAAGATGAAAATCTAAACGAAGGGAGATACGCTTTCGAAATTGCTCGCAGTAGATTCAGCGTGTTCGAAAACCTATATTTTCGTACCAACATTTCGAATATCTGGCCGAGTTTAGGAGAAAATAGATTTTTTTGTTTTTCCACTTTTCATTTTCGAGTTGACTTCGGAGAGCTCTCTGGAGTGCAATTCTCTATTGAATCATCAATTGTTTGGTTTACTAGGATCTTCGAAACAACCTCAATGCACTCCATAGCCTGAGACAGTAATGGAACATACTGATTTTCAGACAGAGTAGCGAATAGGTCATTTTAGGGGGGGTCTACCCCTTGCTCATTTTTGACCCAAAAAATCGAGATTTTCGAAATCGAGTTTTTGTGCTAGGGTTGAAGCCTTGACAACGCTGATTATAGAACCGAAAATCCCAATTGGATCAGACGAATATAACAGGAGTTATCGCAGATTGAAATTTGCAATTTTTTTAAAAATGCCATTTCCAAGATGAAAATCTAAACGAAGGGAGATACGCTTTCGAAATTGCTCGCAGTAGATTCAGCGTGTTCGAAAACCTATATTTTCGTACCAACATTTCAAATATCTGGCCGAGTTTAGGAGAAAATAGATTTTTTTGTTTTTCCACTTTTCATTTTCGAGTTGACTTCGGAGAGCTCTCTGGAGTGCAATTCTCTATTGAATCATCAATTGTTTGGTTTACTAGGATCTTCGAAACAACTTCAATGCACTCCATAGCCTGAGACAGTAATGGAACATACTGATTTTCAGACAGAGTAGCAAATAGGTCATTTTAGGGGGGGTCTACCCCTTGCTCATTTTTGACCAAAAAAATCGAAATTTTCGAAATCGAGTTTTTGTGCTAGGGTTAAAGCCTTGACAACGCTGATTATAGAACCGGAAATCCCAATTGGATCAGACGAATATAACAAGAGATATCGCAGATTGAAATTTGCAATTTTTTGAAAAATGCCATTTCCAAGATGAAAATCTAAACGAAGGGAGATACGCTTTCGAAATTGCTCGCAGTAGATTCAGCGTGTTCGAAAACCTATATTTTCGTACCAACATTTCAAATATCTGGCCGAGTTTAGGAGAAAATAGATTTTTTTGTTTTTCCACTTTTCATTTTCGAGTTGACTTCGGAGAGCTCTCTGGAGTGCAATTCTCTATTGAATCATCAATTGTTTGGTTTACTAGGATCTTCGAAACAACCTCAATGCACTCCATAGCCTGAGACAGTAATGGAACATACTGATTTTCAGACAGAGTAGCAAATAGGTCATTTTAGGGGGGGTCTACCCCTTGCTCATTTTTGACCAAAAAAATCGAAATTTTCGAAATCGAGTTTTTGTGCTAGGGTTAAAGCCTTGACAACGCTGATTATAGAACCGGAAATCCCAATTGGATCAGACGAATATAACAAGAGATATCGCAGATTGAAATTTGCAATTTTTTGAAAAATGCCATTTCCAAGATGAAAATCTAAACGAAGGGAGATACGCTTTCGAAATTGCTCGCAGTAGATTCAGCGTGTTCGAAAACCTATATTTTCGTACCAACATTTAAAATATCTGGCCGAGTTTAGGAGAAAATAGATTTTTTTGTTTTTCCACTTTTCATTTTCAAGTTGACTTCGGAGAGCTCTCTGGAGTGCAATTCTCTATTGAATCATCAATTGTTTGGTTTACTAGGATCTTCGAAACAACCTCAATGCACTCCATAGCCTGAGACAGTAATGGAACATACTGATTTTCAGACAGAGTAGCAAATAGGTCATTTTAGGGGGGGGTCTACCCCTTGCTCATTTTTGACCAAAAAAATAGAAATTTTCGAAATCGAGTTTTTGTGCTAGGGTTAAAGCCTTGACAACGCTGATTATAGAACCGGAAATCCCAATTGGATCAGACGAATATAACAAGAGATATCGCAGATTGAAATTTGCAATTTTTTGAAAAATGCCATTTCCAAGATGAAAATCTAAACGAAGGGAGATACGCTTTCGAAATTGCTCGCAGTAGATTCAGCGTGTTCGAAAACCTATATTTTCGTACCAACATTTCAAATATCTGGCCGAGTTTAGGAGAAAATAGATTTTTTTGTTTTTCCACTTTTCATTTTCGAGTTGACTTCGGAGAGCTCTCTGGAGTGCAATTCTCTATTGAATCATCAATTGTTTGGTTTACTAGGATCTTCGAAACAACCTCAATGCACTCCATAGCCTGAGACAGTAATGGAACATACTGATTTTCAGACAGAGTAGCGAATAGGTCATTTTAGGGGGGGTCTACCCCTTGCTCATTTTTGACCCAAAAAATCGAGATTTTCGAAATCGAGTTTTTGTGCTAGGGTTGAAGCCTTGACAACGCTGATTATAGAACCGAAAATCCCAATTGCATCAGACGAATATAACAGGAGTTATCGCAGATTGAAATTTGCAATTTTTTTAAAAATGCCATTTCCAAGATGAAAATCTAAACGAAGGGAGATACGCTTTCGAAATTGCTCGCAGTAGATTCAGCGTGTTCGAAAACCTATATTTTCGTACCAACATTTCAAATATCTGGCCGAGTTTAGGAGAAAATAGATTTTTTTGTTTTTCCACTTTTCATTTTCGAGTTGACTTCGGAGAGCTCTCTGGAGTGCAATTCTCTATTGAATCATCAATTGTTTGGTTTACTAGGATCTTCGAAACAACTTCAATGCACTCCATAGCCTGAGACAGTAATGGAACATACTGATTTTCAGACAGAGTAGCAAATAGGTCATTTTAGGGGGGGTCTACCCCTTGCTCATTTTTGACCAAAAAAATCGAAATTTTCGAAATCGAGTTTTTGTGCTAGGGTTAAAGCCTTGACAACGCTGATTATAGAACCGGAAATCCCAATTGGATCAGACGAATATAACAAGAGATATCGCAGATTGAAATTTGCAATTTTTTGAAAAATGCCATTTCCAAGATGAAAATCTAAACGAAGGGAGATACGCTTTCGAAATTGCTCGCAGTAGATTCAGCGTGTTCGAAAACCTATATTTTCGTACCAACATTTCAAATATCTGGCCGAGTTTAGGAGAAAATAGATTTTTTTGTTTTTCCACTTTTCATTTTCGAGTTGACTTCGGAGAGCTCTCTGGAGTGCAATTCTCTATTGAATCATCAATTGTTTGGTTTACTAGGATCTTCGAAACAACTTCAATGCACTCCATAGCCTGAGACAGTAATGGAACATACTGATTTTCAGACAGAGTAGCAAATAGGTCATTTTAGGGGGGGTCTACCCCTTGCTCATTTTTGACCAAAAAAATCGAAATTTTCGAAATCGAGTTTTTGTGCTAGGGTTAAAGCCTTGACAACGCTGATTATAGAACCGGAAATCCCAATTGGATCAGACGAATATAACAAGAGATATCGCAGATTGAAATTTGCAATTTTTTGAAAAATGCCATTTCCAAGATGAAAATCTAAACGAAGGGAGATACGCTTTCGAAATTGCTCGCAGTAGATTCAGCGTGTTCGAAAACCTATATTTTCGTACCAACATTTCAAATATCTGGCCGAGTTTAGGAGAAAATAGATTTTTTTGTTTTTCCACTTTTCATTTTCGAGTTGACTTCGGAGAGCTCTCTGGAGTGCAATTCTCTATTGAATCATCAATTGTTTGGTTTACTAGGATCTTCGAAACAACCTCAATGCACTCCATAGCCTGAGACAGTAATGGAACATACTGATTTTCAGACAGAGTAGCAAATAGGTCATTTTAGGGGGGTCTACCCCTTGCTCATTTTTGACCCAAAAAATCGAGATTTTCGAAATCGAGTTTTTGTGCTAGGGTTGAAGCCTTGACAACGCTGATTATAGAACCGAAAATCCCAATTGGATCAGACGAATATAACAGGAGATATCGCAGATTGAAATTTGCAATTTTTTGAAAAATGCCATTTCCAAGATGAAAATCTAAACGAAGGGAGATACGCTTTCGAAATTGCTCGCAGTAGATTCAGCGTGTTCGAAAACCTATATTTTCGTACCAACATTTCAAATATCTGGCCGAGTTTAGGAGAAAATAGATTTTTTTGTTTTTCCACTTTTCATTTTCGAGTTGACTTCGGAGAGCTCTCTGGAGTGCAATTCTCTATTGAATCATCAATTGTTTGGTTTACTAGGTTCTTCGAAACAACCTCAATGCACTCCATAGCCTGAGACAGTAATGGAACATACTGATTTTCAGACAGAGTAGCAAATAGGTCATTTTAGGGGGGGTCTACCCCTTGCTCATTTTTGACCCAAAAAATCGAGATTTTCGAAATCGAGTTTTTGTGCTAGAGTTAAAGCCTTGACAACGCTGATTATAGAACCGAAAATCCCAATTGGATCAGACGAATATAACAGGAGATATCGCAGATTGAAATTTGCAATTTTTTGAAAAATGCCATTTCCAAGATGAAAATCTAAACGAAGGGAGATACGCTTTCGAAATTGCTCGCAGTAGATTCAGCGTGTTCGAAAACCTATATTTTCGTACCAACATTTCAAATATCTGGCCGAGTTTAGGAGAAAATAGATTTTTTTGTTTTTCCACTTTTCATTTTCGAGTTGACTTCGGAGAGCTCTCTGGAGTGCAATTCTCTATTGAATCATCAATTGTTTGGTTTTCTAGGATCTTCAAAACAACCTCAATGCACTCCATAGCCTGAGACAGTAATGGAACATACTGATTTTCAGACAGAGTAGCAAATAGGTCATTTTAGGGGGGGTCTACCCCTTGCTCATTTTTGACCCAAAAAATCGAGATTTTCGAAATCGAGTTTTTGTGCTAGGGTTAAAGCCTTGACAACGCTGATTATAGAACCGAAAATCCCAATTGGATCAGACGAATATAACAGGAGATATCGCAGATTGAAATTTGCAATTTTTTGAAAAATGCCATTTCCAAGATGAAAATCTAAACGAAGGGAGATACGCTTTCGAAATTGCTCGCAGTAGATTCAGCGTGTTCGAAAACCTATATTTTCATACCAAACTTTCAAATATCTGACACCGTTTAGGAGAAAATACATTTTATTGTTATTCCATTTTTCATTTTCAAGAATGGTCAACAGAAATTCCATTCGATTTACGACCATACTAATTTTATTGTAGTGTTCTCGTTTGTGATTAATAATTAACCATTAACTACAAACCAAAAAAACTACAATAAAATCAGTACGGTCGTAATTCAAAATCTGTCGACGCATGTCTTTTAGATAATTGCTCTTATTGCCACAAAGCAAACACGCGTGCACGTGAATACTGCTTGGAAGGTTCACGATAGGCTGGGCGCCAACGTCCAGACATAAGTAGTAATAAATTGAATCAAGTGACAGAAACATGGATCCTAATGGGAATTGCGAGCGCTGCTTGCTTGACCCTATAGTACTCTAATTGGGCATAAAAATGTGTTTATGGTCGAATTCTTTCTGACATGCTTAAATAAGCTACACCGTGTTAAAGGGACCCAGCTGCCATTCTACCAAAAAGAAATCTCTGTGAACGCTTGTCGTCTTGATTTCAGTTTGATCAGGCCACCTGTTGCTCACAATTCTTTCGAGGATTAAGACATGAGCCGTCTGCAGCTTATTCGAAATGAACTTCTCCCAAGATAGTCAGTCAGACACGAAATCAAAATAGGTGTAGTGTTGAAGAGATTATTTCCAAGTCTATAACTCACCTTGTATAAACCTCGTTGATTGATATCACTGATAAGAAAGAACAGAACATACTTGAGCATACTCAATTTAACGAAAATACGAAATTGCTACGGCACAAAGGACCATAACCAAGATGGTGGTAAAAAACACGCAACACACATGATGAAAGTCATTCCAGGCACAAACAAAGAAGATTAAAACAACCTGTGCTTCACTATACAAGTTCCGAGACACTTAACACCTATAACGACTCCCAATCTGCTCGGATATCCGTATAGAAATGATAGAAGAACGTGAAATGTTAAAATGCCCAAATCGGAGTTTCGTGCATCAAATAGATCCCGCCACGATACGTCGACTCTCATTTTATGCCAATTTACGCGGACTACGACAGCGAAAAATACATAAAAATGGATCCGAACCGTTCTAACGTTACGGAGAAAGTCCAAATCAGTTGCTGAAATTAAGTTGGGGAAGGAAATAACGCTATTTAGGTAATTAAGTTATTATTCTGCATTAATGGACCCATGGACCGTTTGTTCGGGTGGTACATATTCGTATGAGCCGATGCACATCGAATTCTCTTCCATTAATACCACTGATGGACCTACGAAAACAGCCAAGAAAAAACCCGCAGAAATCTCTGCCTAGATCGGGAGTGAAATCTTCCGCAGAGTCTTCCGCTTGGAACAACTCATCTCATATGGACCTGTGGGATCGGCAACGTAGTATAACAGCAGGTGACGATCGCCTTTTAATCATCAAGGCTAGGAGGATCCCTTCCATCCCTTCCCAATGGATCAGTGAGGGTTGCAAAGGGAGTTCCAATCTCTAAAGAGGCTGCAAGAAGCCGACTACACGTTCGTGGTATTTACGATCAGCAGAGAGCAAGACCTTCACGAGTCGTACTATCACGATTAATACACTTTTATAAATACCACGAAACTCACCTGGTATAGCCATCACCGACTGTTATCTCCAGCAGGACAGGAATTTTCTTCTTCGGACTGAGAAAGATATCGACCAACGACGTGAAAATGGAAGCTACACGAGTAATTTAAAGTGAGAATCCGCTTAGTATTGCCTCAACCCTCACACGAAGGTTTCAACTGGAATTGTAGGTCGAATCCATTGTCTTCAATTGAGGGGTTGTTAAAGAAAGGTTTCCCGATTCTATCGTGACATAACACGATACAACTATTATTAGTACGAGGATATATCGAAAAATTCTTAGCCTAGTCACTATACAACCAAAGAAAACTTCAATATCAAAATATTCTATTACTCAACATATTTGCCTCTTAATTGGATACATTTATTACAGCGAACCTGCAACGTCTCTAGACCTTTAAAAAAAAATGATTCTTCTTGCTCTGCAAACCACACCTCCACAGCTTTTATTACCTCCTAGTTGGAAGAAAATTTACGACCTTTGAAACTTTTTTTTCAGTTGAGGAAGGAGATGATAGTGGGATGGAGCAAAATCTGGTGAATAAGGCGGTTGTTCTAGTAATCCTAAATCACGAATTTTTTGAATGGCAACATGAGATTTGTGTGCAGATTTGTTCTGCAAGAACAAAACAGCTTTGGATCGCTTTCCGAGTCTTTTCTCTTTAATTTTTTCCCGTGGAATAGTCAGTGAAGTCGAATAGGAATATCCGGTTATTGTTCTACCAATAATCAATCATGATTACTCCATGGCAATCCCAAAATACTGAAGCAAAAACTCTTTCAGCAGATTTTTGGACTGACACAGAAACTGGCTTTCCCGATCAGTCATCATCTTCAATGGAAAATTTACTTCTTTTGAAGCTTGAAGTCCAATTTTTCACGGTCGCATACGAAGGACATTGATCACCAAGGGTATTAAGCAAATCTTCGTAAAACTGCTTACCTCTTAACCCTTTCAAATACAGGTACTTGATGATGGCTCAATACTCCAATTTTTCGATTTTCACAATTTCGGTGGACATCTTCTTTCTTTCAATTAATTGCATAACTCTGGCTTACTTTTTTGACCTCAAACTTCACACTGACACTTCTAATAAGTTATTGTTCGTTGCTATGGTAACGCAACAATTTTTTTATGCATGGAACTGGTCTAGGCTAACTAGATATCAATACATCCTCGTATCAAGTCGAATGTAACAATAGAAAACTTCATTCGGGGCGTATTGATTTAAGGGTATTCATTGAAGATGCGACAGAGGGCAATTCCTATTTGGAAAACATTGATATTTAGTGAAACATTGGGTCAAATTGGCAGTTATGGGGTGTCAAAAATGGGCGTAGACGGACCACACAATATTTTTTAAATATTCTTCGTTAAATTGCGAGTACTTCAAAGTGCATTCTGCTTTTATATTTCGCTTGGGTAAATATTTGGAGGAATATCGTGAAATGGGAGGGGTGGAGCACGACATGCATGGAAACAACCCATCAGTCTGGACACTCCTTAAAACTAGGTACGATTACGTTCGATGCGCTATCATCTGAAAGGAATGAGGTTGAAATACAGTGAACGGAGTAAACGCATAATCCGTATTAATCAATTCACTCCCATTTATCCAGTTTTAATAATCGTCACTAATTTGAGGAGATTAGATCGGCATAATTCATCTCATTAAATGTAACGGAACCATTCTTGCGTTCGCCCCGTGAAAACACAAATTCCCAACTACCTCAACGACCAGTAAATAGCGAAAGAAGAACATTCAATTATTTCCTCTTTGAAATATTCAGTTTCTGAGAAGTTCCAAAGGAACAAATTGAAATTTTTGTACATATATAAGGTGATATGGAATAGGGAAAAGATATTATTCTCAAATCATTATTCTGAAATTTGCACGGTTTCTTCGTGAAAGATTAAAAGTGAAGATTGTTGGAATTTTCTGGTCAATAAAGGATGGACATTTAGGATGACATCCGACTACAAATTAGCATGCTTTCACCAGTTTTCCGAGATTACGACTAATAAATCTCGAAGATATTAAAACACTGAATTCATAAAGTTATAAAAGGCCGCATTTCGGTATTCGATACGGAATATGTCGAGTGCTATTATGAATATTCATAACTGAGGAAGATGTTCATTTCTGATCAATTTCTCTTCGAACATAAAGCAAAGTAAAGAGCGATGATGAACGAGTACGTGGTAATAAATTATTGATGTATATATATATAATGAAATTACAATTTATAATGATACCTAACATATTTCCTCACCACCCAAAGAAATCAATGCCAAATTTCTGCTTTTCTTTGAGAAATTTCAATAATTTTAGAGAAAACTCAATTCGTTTGCGTTTTTGATTAAGGAAATTGATAAGGCCTGTAGACTAGAGGCTCCTGAGCTTGCTCATGTTCTAATGAAAAGGTTCAGCTCTCATAAGAGAGTGAAATTTTTCCCGGAAGTTGAAAGAAAGGACCATACAGGGCGAGTCTTTGACTCGTACAAATATTTCAACAGTAGATTCTTGAGGTCAAAAAAAACACTTGCTTCCTTTAGCATTTTTTCCGAATCGACTCGGTTTGAAAGATGAAGGCTTTGAAAAACCATAAAAAAATGCCATTTTTAGTGTTATCACACAAACGGTTTTATCGAATGAAGTGAATTTCGGAATATAGTTTTTCATTCATTTGATTAATCTTTTTCGAACACAAAATATCACCCACGTGTTTCAGGTTTCTCATTATGACCATTACATACTATAAAAATACCCAAAATTCAAAGAACCCAACTCTTGAAACTAAGTTGGACGCTATCTAATGAATAGTTGAACGTTTTGTGAAATAAAAGTATTCTTCATATTTTCTCGTATAGTGCGCTGTTTTCGAGTAATCTGATGTTCAAAAATTAAAAAGTATATATGAAATTTGAAAAATTGGGTACTTTGGCTGAATACAACTCTGTTTAAGAGATCCACAGATGTGTAGTGCCACAGATTTAGCTAGTTATTCTGAAGGTAAGTGAAGGGGTGGCACAGCTCATTATGAAATCTTAAAATGGCTATATCTTTTTATCAATGCCAAATCGGAAAAAATGGTAAAGGAAAAAAGTGTTTCTTTTGACCTCAAAAATCTAAAATATTTGTACAAATCAAAGACTCACCCTATATATGGCAATATTGTTGATGTCTATCAACAATAAAGAAGGATTTCTGGATTCCAGGTTCTTCTGAGCTTTAAACGGTACTGGTCAACATTTCTAGGCAATCTGACTGTTAGTTTGGAGACTACAGTGGTTTTAGTGACCACTGTAGGGTTATTATTTTCAAGACAATGAATAGAAAGCAATTTCGTAAGTTGATCAAACACTATAGAGAGATAGAGAAAATTAAGGTCGAAACGAAAAGCATTATAGGGACTCCACCAAAAAAATCTACTATTATTGACTCTTATCCTGAATTTGAACATTGGCCTTACAAGCACCGATGTTGCTGGAAAGTCTGAAGGGCCATGTAATGGACGTATTCATATAAATAATAAAAGTAGAATTTCCACCCTGAAAAATCATCGAGTGATATGTTATCTGCAATCAGCAATGTCTCTCGAACGTTATAACCTAAAACATGCCAGGCAACATAGATTCGGATATGGAATAACTACAAGAACACGAAAAATTTCCGTCGTGCGAACAACTTTCAAGGCCCAGATTAACTCCGGCAGAACGTACCCATTCTAGCTAATACAATCTAACCCTTCACATTTAACAGGTTGTAAACTCGACTTTCTACACAATCGTTCGCCATCGTAAATCTGACCTCGCCCTACGACAAATGGCGATACTACGAAACTTCATTTCGCCTAGATACCAGAATGGAATGCACCTATGCTGGATGATGATGGCAATTCGCGTTTGAGAGAAAAGTCCTGATAGGGGAACAAGATGCATCGTATAGAGCCGGTCGTAATGTTCTGTTAGAATTCCGCAGCACATGCCATCGACATAGGTAGCGCTGTCATACCGCGATCTTGGATTTCACGAAAGAAAAAATATGAAAAAAGGTGATCGCTGTCCTGGGGTCCTGTTTAACGAGCACTTGTTATATCTGATAGCCGCGAGATTTGCTGTTTTTGATGGCCGAGATAATGGTAATATTCCCGAGGAACTACAGTTGTTCAGTATCAGTATCTTGCATACCTCTGTGATGTAGAGGGTGGGCAAAATTCGTTGTCTACTGGGGGGATCTGGAGAACTATAAGAGCTAGAAGAAAACTGATGACACATTTTCGAGCTATTCTTCAAAGAAACAAAGAATGGTGAAAACCGAAGCCTCCTGCGATTCTTTGTTTTTGAGTAATTAGCAAAAAATGAGATTTTGACGATTTCGAAAAGTTCTCGTGACTTTTTTGTCTTCGAAGTTATAGATCTGAAATTTGAACCTTCTTAGGCAATTTTATACGTAGAATATACTGACAAAAGAATTTTTCCAATTCGAAATAACAAATTCAATAAAAGTTTGCGTTTAAAAAGACGAAAGTTCGTCTGATGATTCGAAATGAAAAAAAAATTTGAGCTGGTCAGTGGATTCTACGTGAAAAAGTGCCTGTAGGAGGTTTAAGTTTCAGATCTGTAACTTCTAAGACAAAAAATTTATGAGAAATTTATTCGATAGATAAGTCTTATTCTTAGGATAAGTAAAAATGCTGTCTTTTCACTTTCAGATAGTGCTATTCATCGTATAAAACTGTCATTGAAACTTAATAATGAGAGTTTATAGGCATAGATTGAATGTAGGTACGTCATTATTGTTAGATTTTTTTTGGTTTCTGGATGTATGGTTATTTTTTGTGTGATTTTCAAGAAATATTTGCTTTCTAGTTGGAATTATGACAATTTCTACAATGCGGTGTCTTATTTTACATTAATCAGTGAAAAGTAGTATACCGTGCTTTCATAGAATTGTTATTCGTCAAATAATTACATCTGAAAGCACCGAAATAAGGAATCCTTCAAACATAGACATGTAGATGTCTCTATGTCTATGTATGTGCCAGTCAGATAGGAAATTATATGACAGATACTTATTCACACTGAATAAAATTTATTCGAAGTGGATATTTTAAAATTTTACATTCGATCAATATACCCAATTTTTCAAATTTCGCAGATATTTTTTATTTTTGAACATCAAATGATCAAATTATTCGAAAACGGCGCATTATACGAGAAAATATGAAGAGTACTATTATTTTCCAAAATCATCAAAAATTAGAGAACGTTGAGGTCACTTTCAAGAGTTGGATTCTTTGAATTTTTTGTATTTTCATGGGATGTAATGGTCATAATGAAGAAACTGGAAGGTGTGGGTAGAATTTTGTGTTGGGAGAAGATTCATCAGATCAATGAAAATATACAGGGTGTTCCTAAATTGAACGTACAAACGAAAAGGGGAGATTCCTTGAGTGAATTTAAGAAAAAAAAGTCCCATAAACATGGGGTCGCAAACGTTTCGTTTTCGAGATACAGAGTGTTGAAGTTTGAATTTTTTTCAAGTTTTTTTCTCATAGTATCTACACTTCACAAGATATTCAACTGAAATTCGGCATAGATATTACATTTTAGAGTTCTCACCACGTGACATGGCAATTTCGATAGAAGATCTACAGGGTGATACTTTTTCTGGAACACTGCCACCTGTTCTTCTGCAGAACTTTTTTTTGGTGAGCAACTGTTAATTTGAAAAAATTTGAAAAGAAGCTTTATTCTTATACTAAACTTTTCGGTCTTTTGTAGTTTTGTCGTATCTACCAACGATTTCGAGAAAAAAAATTTTGAACGATTCTCTCGAAATCCTCGTGAAAATCCAAATTATGATGGGAAGGCCACTTTGTAAGCTGTGGTGAATGAATTCAGTGTCAGTTTTTATGGAAATTTTCCTGATCTGTAGCGATGATTCATAAAGATTGGATAAACTCGTATAATCAACACAAAAAATGTATTACTATGAGAAAAAAACTTGAAAAAATTCAAACTTCAACACTCTGTATCTCGAAAACGAAACGTTTGCGCCCCCTTGTTTATGGGACTTTTTTTTTCTTAAACTCACTTAAATAATCTCCCCTTTTCGTTTGTACGTTCAATTTAGGAACACCCTGTATATCACGAAAATTGTAGATATAAGTGAAAATTATATTTGTTATGGAATTTCAACCGAATTGGAAAAAATGGTAAAAGTGTGTTTTTTGACCTCAGGTATTTTCTGTTGAAATGTATGTGCCAGTCAGAGAGTGGCCCTGTATAATCTAGGAAAAATAACTTTTTCAACCTTAAAAACAACAGTTTCACTCACCATGAATACAGAACAGACATTTCTAACTCGAATCTCACTGCATCCAACACCCAATCACCAAAAATTTCACGAAAAACAATGTCCAAAAAAAAAAAAATCAAAATCATACCATTATTCCAATTCTCCACGATCTCGCTCTGCTTCTCCCAGTCGCTGATGTTAACGGAGCGTCCAGACCTCACGCGGGGCCTTCCCCGGAACCGCTGTTGCATACTGAAGACGAGCGACCGGAGGAAGACGAGACTGACCCCACCGTCCCAGGAAACGGCAGAACTCCGGCCTTGAGGGACGCGAAACGTCAACCCCTATAACGCTCATTATCCACCGGCATCACAGGAACTGAGGTGACATATTCGCTCGGTCTATCAACGTCACAACATCGAAAAGGACAGTTTTTGCGCACGCTTGCGCCCTATATTGTTCGCACTTCACTCCGAGGAACGTTCAAGATGGTTTATCTACGCGGTATCTTTGCCCGATCGGCGCAGGACTGGGTTTACGAAAAAAAACTAAATGACAGTTGCGAATTGGTTGTCGGAACAAAAACGCATAGAAATAATCATTATTTCTGTGCGTTTTTGTCGGGAATCTGTTACTCTGTGTTCTTATTCGATTGACACTCGGTAAAAACGTCAATTTTATGTTTTTCCACCATTGGCGTAACCACGACAATAGCTTGCTTAGAAATGATGTTGTTTCGAGTACCTAGAGACCCATAAGAGGCACTTTTGGCATCAGTAGGTGAGAAAATGATTGACCCCTTTTTTGATTTTCCATCAGGAAACCCGCAACGATGCCAAATATTCCCCGTCAAACTGAAATCCGCCTTATGCAATCAAAGTATCCATTGCAGGACACAAAACGAATCTTCAATCGACTAACCATATGAATAAAATATCAACTTTCATTCAAGACCCGTGCCACGTTATCAATCACCTATTGGGCTTCTTTTCGGATGAATACGCAGGAACTTAATCAACTTTCAAACACGAAACTGGATATCCCATCGGACATATGCTTTTCCTATGACATCGATGTATCACTCGAACATTTCCGTCATTAACCTGCTTTTCGACTGAGAAAAATTAGAATATTGACGATTTGTGGAGGACCTAAATCGAAAAGAAGATGAAAGTAGGGTAGGTAGGAGGATGTATTGATATCTAGTTAGCCTAGACCAGTTCCATGCTTAAAAAAAATATTGCGTTACCATAGCAACGAACAATAACTCATTAGAAGTGTCAGTGTGAAGTTTGAGGTCAAAAAAGTTAAAAGAAAGAAGATGTCCACCGAAATTGTGAAAATCGAAAAATTGGAGTATCGAGCCATCATCAAGTACCTATATTTAAAGGGTTAAGGGATAAGCAGATTTACGAAGATATGCTCAATACCCTTAGTAATTAATGTCCTTCGTATGCGACCGTGAAAAATTGGTCTGCAAGCTTCAAAAGAGGTAAATTTTCCATTGAAGATGATAACCGATCGGGAAGGCCACTTTCTGTGCCAGTCCCCGAAAATATCGATGCAGTTCATGACATGATTTTATCAGACCGTCGAATTGGGCTAAAACGGATATCTGAAGCACTGAATATTTCATACGAACACGTTCATCATATAGTTCACGTCAATTTGGACATGAGAAAAATTGCTGCAAAATGGATCCCCAAATGTTTGAATGTTGACCAAAAGCGTGCAAGGGTAGAAACATCGCGTTGGATCTGTGTTCGATTTGAAAACGATGTAGACTTCTTAAACCGAATTGTTACTATGGATGGGACTTGGGTATATTCCTACGATCCAGAAACAAAGCAACAATCGATGGAATGGCGACACTCTGTGTCTCCAAGACCTAAGAAGTTTCGTATCCAAAAATCTGCTAGAAAAGTTCTTGCTTCAGTTTTTTTGGGATTGCCATGGAGTAATCATGATTGATTTTTTGAATAAGGGTAGAATAATAACCGGAGATTACTAGTCGACATTACTGATCACTCTACGGGAAAAAATTAAAGAGAAAAGATGAGGAAAGCTGTCCAAAGATGTTTTGTTTTTGCAGGAGAACGCCCCTGAACACAAACCTCATGTTGCCATGCAAAAATTTCGTGATTCAGGGTTTGAATTACTAGAACACCTCCCTTTTCATCAGATTTGGCTCCATCTGACTATCATCTGTTTCCTCAACTGAAAAAATGCATCCTCTACGAAGGGGACTCTATATTTCAAAACTTGTTAATAAACTGTATTCACCGATTGAATAGGTACTCAGATTATGTTGACACAAGATGTTATAAAGCCGAATGCATAAAATGTTGAGAATTATTACCACAACATCTCAGATGCATATTTCACAGCCTTCGATAAACCGTAGTTAAAACCTGAAAGTCAATATTTTACATCCAGAAATAGCCGTCTGAGATGACGTCAGGCTTATGAATACATTTCGTGCGAATTCAACAGTTAGACTCATTTCCATGTTATATTCGCTAGATGTCAATTCTACACGATCCTTATGGAGCAAAGCAAAGCAAATGAACCATCGTATAACTGAGACAACATCACCTAAAGTCATACAAACATAGAAGACGAACAAAATGTAGGACAACATCAAGATCAACAACTAATTCCGGATTCAAAACGAAATAAGAGTTTCAATCCAACACTCTTCACTTTTATCGTATAAAAACTACTAGAATTGTTGAAATCCAAACGCTAATCTATCTCAGAATAAAATACCCCTCACCACCACCGAAAAAACTGCAACAGAACAGATCCCCTAAACAAAACGTCCCGCGCACCTTCACTCACCGAGAACGATCGTTTAAGACGGTTAAAACTTTCGGAAAAACTACAGGAGGCGTCCAAATTGCCGACCACACTTCTTGGACGTCGTCCAAACTCCGGATATGTACGAGACGTGAACGGACAATACGGTCACGTGTCCTGGGCGCTTCCTATGCGATCGTGGCCGCTGATCCGACCGGACTCTTCCTGTGTCGATTTTTTCGGGGAAGGAGCGGACCGCCCGTGTGCGTGCGTCCGCGATTGTAACGCCAAACTTAATCCGACTCGCGAGAGATTCGATTAGATACTATTATTTGATCAGTATATGAGAGTGGAATGAGTGAAGGTGGTTAATGAGTGGGACTGTTTTTTGGTCGGTTAATTGCCGACCATTCTTTACAAAACTGCATTGTGAAATGTCGACGTTTTAATTGGATCCCAACAATGGATAAGACGCCGATTAGTATAATAGCACTTCAACTACACCGCTCAAAAATTGTAGTGGATTTTTTATAGAAAACTTTTTGATTGCTGATTTTCAGTATTGCTGAACAAATGGGATTGAAAGGCAGCTCTGTAACCGTAAGGGATAGGGAAAAATGGATGGCAAGACATCGATTTTCAAAAGATGTATAATGGTCGAAACCACACCCTTCTATCTTCTTTTATTTTCAAGTTATACTTATATAGAGTCATTCGGGGTAAGAGCGCAGTGGGTAAGTGTGCGCAGTGCGTATATCTCGACTATGCAATGTATGAAAGAGGGGTTCATTTGGGTGAAGCAAGGGCGCAGAATCGCCATATTAGTTTTTCATAGGAGTGCGCCGTGCCACGTTTCTTTAACTTTTTATTTGCAATCAATCAAATTCACTAGTTTTCTTGTTAATTTTTAGCATCTTTGCACATTCTGCCAGGTCCAAGTTCCGAGTCCCTCAGTGTTAAACAATCTTTTATTCGATCATAGGCATATTAATCTAAATATATTATAACAAATTTTAGGTTCTCTTAGCTGCTCAACTCTATAAGAACGTCAATTCAAATTTTGGCTTACTGGGGAAAGTGTGCGCGGGTAAGTGTGCGCATAGATTCATTATATGGGCATTAGTTCAGTGAGGAATAAATTATGACATTGATGATTTTCTTGGTTAAGACTCGATCAATATTGTCCTATTTGCTCAGAAAAATATGAAGAGCCACCAACAGGGGAATGTATCAAGTGTTGTGTTCACCAAGAATTGTGGCACGAACAATAATGCATTGCTTGTACAAAGGCGCTTCTGTATTGACAATAAACAGCATTTCTCTAATATTGTAACATTTTGATGACATAATTTTGTAATTTGTTTTGATTGTGTGGTTCACTAAGCACTGCGTTCACTTACCCCGTGAGGGTGCGCACACTTACCCGCAATACGGGGCATGTGAACGCACTCCGACTTTCTCTATTAAATTCTTTTTTGCGGAAAGAAAACGTTTTTGTTTGTTTGCTTTTTGATGTTTTCTTATAGATTAGAAAATTCTCCATCTTATGAATATGTTTTAATTTTCCTAGCTTCAACATTTGAAACAGGGTATGGCTTGAGAGGCAAAAGTGCGCACAGTTGCCCCGAATGACTCTACTTATATCTACTAACTCATTTTTCGGCTCTTTGAATTGACGAATAGAATAATAAAACTACCAAGAGGTATAGGAGGCCCCACCTGATAAAAAACGTTGATTTCGAGGTATCGAAAATCGAAGAAATGCACAAATTCACAAGATGCCTCTTGCGTTAAACGTACAAGTACAATACCAAGATCACTTGCAGTAGAAATATAAAAACCCCACTGCTTTCCGATGATCAGAGCGAATTATAAGTAGTTTTTCCACTAGTCTCTTCAGTATTTGTTATAATGACTGAGATTACTCATTGATGGTTAGTTTCTTAACAGATAATTTTTTTAATTCGCATGAAGACTACCCCAAATTATCTCAAGAAATCGGAAGAACTTCCAGGAAGTCTTCTTCCGTTTCTAGAACCGCGAAATCAACTAAATGCTTAATTAATGGTGGGGAGAGTTTAAATACCGTTTATATTAATCAAGAGCTTAGACTTCTGGAGGAAAAAGTAGAAATTCAATACCTACTAATTACCCCTCATTTGAATCTTGATAATATTCATCGGAATAAACTCCGATGGGAATCCTCCTTTACAGGATAATGAAGTACTTCTGTGAAATAAATTTTTTTAAACCCTTTCCTAATAAAAATTTAAAAGGGACTCGAAAAATAAAGAATATGGCTATTCAAAATTCAAAGTGCTATACCAACATCTTTTCATCATTTATCAACTTCAACTGGGCAAACTTGACAACACACTTCTTGATTAGTAAGGGAGGTTGACTGATGTTTTTCGAGAATTTCATGAGATATATTCGTTTTTTGAAGTGTAGATGACTTCATAAACTTAAACTATGCAAATTTCAACAGGGGTTGTAGAAGAATCTAAAAATGAATTATCGTAAAAGTTGAATCAAAAAATCGAGGATATCGACTTGAAAATTTGTGAAAAAAATACTCACTGCATACAAAATGGGCTATGGACCAAACACAATCGAGAACTGCTAGAAACGCAGTTAAAATTCCGCAGAAGTCCATTCAAATCCAAACATAAGAACGATATTCCATAGAAAACGTCCAAGTCATTACAAGTGCCAACTTGAAGAGATATATTATTAGGTGCGAACAAAACAATACACAATCTTGTGGAGGAAAAGGATTTATCACCTTGCGTTTTCTGTTAATTGTGAATTTTGCTGCCTTTTTCTTCCTGAAGCATTAATGAGACCTTGTTAACAAGAAACAGATGTAATACTTTCAGTTTTCCTCATTGAAATTGAGAGAAAAAATTTTTCGATAAAATATTGCACCTGCTTTTTTTCCTTCTTTGAAATTCACACGCCCCAAAACTGTACAAATTCATGAGGGGTTGATACTCGAAAATATATACCAAAATGGAGGTGAAAAAAGTCTTTCATATTACTAGAAGAATGTACTTCAACCACCAAGTTATTTTCGAACATTTTCAATTTGTGAGATTCATCGAGCCTATATTTATCTCGGTAAATACAACAGAAACTGGTCTATGTGCAAATATGTCTTATCTTAATTGAATAATTAGAGCGTTAACAACTGATTGAAATTAGCATATGCGAATATTAATCAATATGTATATATGTGTATTAAGCGATTTCTGTTAGCATATGGGTATTAATCAGCTTCTAATTGAACTAACTTAGAACGCAAAAAAGGAATCAAATACGGATATGACTCGAAAAGAAAGAGTTACATATATTATTCTCAAACTTGAGTCGCACCTACTTATAACCTTAATTCTGTATACAAGGTGAGTTAAAACCTGAGAGAAATCTCGTAACGTAAGTTTTTGAAAGTATTACAAATCTTTAAATTGTAGGTACGGGTTGATATTGTAAACAGTTTTCAATCAAATCACCACAGATACATTTTCACAGAAAATTGATAAGAATTTATAAGAATATTCAAAATATAGACGAAACGTATTGGACCAACACTTCGAAAAGTTAAACTTGAGCTTGAATCTCATCAAAATGGAGGTTCTGTCAAAAACAGATTATCACCTGTATCAATATAGGCTCGAATATAGGTTAGGTAGATTCTGTATCTGTCAAATCATCGATGATATGTCTTTCCTTGAAAATTATGCACCATCTTCCCACTAGTTACATATTCTTAGGAAAAACGACGAATAAAAGCCCCACTCCTCTATGGTCGTGTCAAAAATTTCGTCCTTACGTCAAACATGTCAAAATTTCCCATTTTGACGTTGTCGCCGAGACAATCGCCAACCAACGAGCGTCCTAGATTCAACTTGTGACCTTGAAACTCAAAGCACCGAAAAATTCCGCACCAATCACCTTCACCGACGATTTGTCGCAAAAAAAACGCTCAGAGGGGTCGTAGCGTGCGTCCGTCGAAAAGTTCGGTTGGAACTGAGACGGGCTGGCAAAAATCGGACGGTAAAAGTACGCGCGCCTGGCTAATTTTCATCATCCAGGTAAATAATGCAATAACGAAGCTAAAGAAACGTCGGCCGTCAATTAAGAGCGGAATTGTTGGTATTATTCAATAATAATCCGAGATGCTTCGGTGAGCGCCGAGATTCTTACAGGCGAAGGATATACACGGGGTGTCCCAACTGGAAAACGCCCACAGAAGTCCAATAACTCGGCGAAAAATTTCTTTTACGGTTCATTCAATTGAAACATACTGACAGAAGGCGTGAATGGTTCCAGACGCTAAAATAAAACAAGAACAAAGTTTTCCTTTCTCGATATCCAGAAATTCCTTACTGCAGTCGCCAATGTTCTATATTTGACCAGTCGGAAACGCCGAGAGTTATTTGACAGACTAATGATCCTAGTAGGCTCAACGGAAATATTCACTACGAAAACATAGCGAACATAATTCTTCATAATTTCTCCACAAATATCGCCACGAACAAAAACATCCAGAGGTTCGTCTGATGGTTGAAGAGCTCCAAAAGTATTTCGGGAGTTTATAGCCAGAGTATTTTTGGTAGGCTTTTCCATGAAATTTCTCAATAGTATGAAAGTTGAAAGGCTTAGATTACACCAATAGATTTAAAGTTTTTTCCTCGAAAACCTTCGTCTACTTCTCTTCTATCGAGAGAGAACTGCTCAAATTAAGACTGTAGGCATTTTTCGCCGTTTGAAAATGACATGTCAATGTCATGTGTCAAAAAGCGAATGTCATGTGTCAAAAAGCTCTGCACTGAAGGTATCTCCCCACGTGAAAAGTTCTATCCTTGCAGGTATGCATTTGAGCATACGTCGAAATAAACCTCTATAGGATGAGGATGTATGAACATAACCTCACTTACCAGTAATCGTTTCTTGATCCTTGGTAAGTGGAGAGGGGAAGCGCGGCGTGCCACGCTTGTCTTCTAGGGCTGCCAGCTTGGACGATCACGTTTATCACAACTCCTGTAAAAAAATCCATTCTTGGTAAAATTGTTACGCCACTGTGTTTTGGGGAATTCCTAAAACTACCCTTTGAGCATGAGATTGGCAGAATACAATTATGTTTATAATCCATGAACAATGGATGATTTCAATGTATGTGCTATTTGAAGGTTCTTCAAGATCAAGGACCATACCTTCAGAAAAGATTTCATACAAAATATTACTTTTGAAGTCATATTATGTGAATTTCACTCTTCAACCGTGTTAATACACTAATATCGCACTCAAACATAGCACCAACCATTTTTATTGCATACGTGATGACAGAAAACCAAGTTCAAAAAATCGATAGCAGATGATAAATGAATAAATAAATATCGCAGATAAGAACTTTATCAAATAGAATCTGAACAGGGAAAACTTTCTGAATTTTACATAAAAAAAACTCGAATTTAATGAAGATACGTCTTATCAGTATCACTATAAATCCATAAATACTTAATTATTTCATTTATATCTAGATGAAAATCAGAGGTGATATCAAGCATTATGTATTGGGTAAGAAAATGTGTTACAAACAATCCAAACAGGCTGTATATCGATCATAAATATGTTCAATGCGAAATAATTGATTACATAGAGAACTGTTAGTTTTCATCAAACCCATTCGCTTTAAACAAGAATTCTCGAATCCATTTTGGATGCTGGGTTTCACATCTTTAATTCGCAATATTTAAATACATATGTATATGGTATTCTCTCTTGGATTATCTAAATCGAAAATATACTCTCATTGCTTTATCAATAATGTAATGATACGGTATCTCCCACAATCAAATTTAATTATATTTATTCTGACACATGATGAAAATTCTCTCATCAGTTGAGGCAGAAGTTGAGAGCTATTAATGATAGATAACACTGATGTAATTCTTCTCAAATTCAGTTCGTCTAAAAATTTATGGTAAGGATTCAACAATACCTTTCTAAAACTGAAAGCACCCAATAATTCACTTTTCTCATAAATCTATATTATCCAGTGGATAATAAACGTAAAAATATGAACCAGTAAAAATGATATATAAACAGATCATGAATAATATGAGTAATATGCAACGAAAAATGACGCAAAAGTGAAGAATTATAAAACACAATTAAATTTCTTGCGATAAGAGTAAGAAAATATATTGAAAAATTCAATATTGTCGTTTCTTATTATCCAACAAGGTTCAGTGCAAGGTACAGATCGGAAATCATTTATGTGAGGAGATTGATGATCCACAACTAAAAAACTTAAGAAAAGACTGACGAATAACCGAATAAACATTCATTAAAAGCAAAGTTACAAAAATTAATCAATATATTCTGCTAGTTGTTCCAGCTCTCACAAGAGCACCAACAATTAAACATTTCAATGAATTCGGCATTGAAAATGATGGTATTAGTCACCTCATGCATAGGATAGGAACGTCCCCCAGAAAGACCAAACCTTAAAGGTTATGTGTTCATTCCACTATTGATTTTTACCAAATTTTCGAAATGTTATCAGTTTAACAATCCAGATCAACTTACGTTTAGACATTTCATACTCGAGTACACTGAGAAATCTAATAATAAGGTTTTGTAATGTAAACGACAGAAATTACACAATGCACTCGAACAAGAGGGGTGGATTTATTATCATAACTTGAATAGCACACAGAGAGCACAAAGCACCATTATATGGAAAATAATACTAATGGTAGCAAAAGAAATGACTAGAATAACAGATCACATATACTATTTGCGAAACAGATTCACATGAATATAAAATTGACATTCTCCTAACGTAACACTGACAGATCGGACAAGGCGGTTGTAATTTACAAGGGCGGTGTTGTCAGAGTGATTTGAAGTTTGAATAATACGAATTGTCAATGTTTGTTCAGAAGTGATGTGGAATTTCAAATAGATTGAAATTATTTGTGGATGCATTATCAACGACAAAAAAATATTTTTCACAGTTTTTAGTTGTGAGTCGTGCTGAAACAGAACCTACCATAATATTTTATCATAGGAATTTAATGAGAACTGGCAACAGTGTATAGTGATAAATGGAATAGTGGAATACTGAGATTTTTCATTCATGTTTGAAAATTTCGAAATTTGCTCAAATATCTGGAGCAACCAATATCGTGTATAGTTTTTCGTATCTATATGTTTTTTTTTCTAAGTAATCACGGTTATATGTATAGATAATATTGAGATATAAGCAAACGAAATATCCCCAGATTGAAATGACGTCATGATTTATTTTGGTTATAAATGTCAATAGAACTAACATTACCAATGTTTAAATAAAAAAATCTCTAACAATTAATAACATATTGAATAAATTCAATTTTATCGGCAATTATAGATTCCAAATAATGATGCGGACTTTATCTATATCTTGTAATTATTGCTGATAGCGAATATTTGAAGGTTTAACCCATATATTTATCAGATTTTCTATAAAAATATAACTTTTATGACAAAATAAAATTGTTTGAACTTTCGTGAAAATTTGAAAAAGTGAGAAATTTTCATCAAGGTTCAAAAGAGATCTTTGAAAGCGGGAAATATTCCCGTGGCAATCATAGGGAAACTACTTTTCCTTGGTTGGCCAAAAGAAGTAGACATATATTGATTAAAATTAAAGGTAGTTTATTTTTGTCTGAGACTGAGATGGTCTTCCCACAATCTTGAGAGCGCCCGATCTATTTTTGTACCTATTCCTTTAAATTGTGAGTTTCGTGTAGTTACTATAGGATATGGCTGTTATTGAAGACCAGCAATTTTGTCTGAGATGGAATAATTTTCAAGCGAATTTCACATCACAATTTGAAACCTTAAGGGACGATGAGGACTTCACCGATGTCACGATTGCATGTGAAGGTCAGAAACTACAAGCACATAAAGTTGTTCTTTCGGCTTGTAGCCCTTATTTCAAGGAATTATTCAAGGTGAGTAAGGTTTTGCGGAATTTGTTCTGACGAAAATAGCCCTGCGACAGCCGCCTCATCAAAAAACAATAAATTATACTCGGCTGGGCTTCTTGTATTAACAGGGAATTTCGATTGGCACGTATGGCTGCATTGAACGTGAAATTCAAAATTTCAAAAGTATATTTACGATAACATTGTTTTATTTTGATGGAGAGTGATTTGATAAGAGATTTTAATGCATGAATTGGAAGGAACTGTATGGATCATCCAATAATGTCTAGATTTATTTATATTTGGTTGATTTCTTCGATAAGAATCAAGATAAAAGAAATCAATAAGGAAGAAGGAATTTGATCAATGAATTTTAATGTTTGATTAAAAAAAACAATGGCATATTTGGAGTAGAAGTTTTCAAACAGAAATTTGCCCCTATAACTGATAATTATACAATTAATCTACATTATAAATCAACTCACAGCAACTCCAGATGAAAACTGTATCATACTTCACATAATATAACTAATGCCACTCAGTTTATTCGGCAAAATAGATGTTCTATATAAGAATCAACTTATCCCGCCAATATTATGAGAGCCAACGCCTTCTATGCAGTTATTACAGTTCGAATAATGTTACCGAGGGCCTGAGGGGTTAGAAACTACCACTTTTTATTCAAGTGCGCCCAAAGTCTACAGGGTACAGGTAGTAAAATTTAGGCAACACACTTTGGCTCAAACACTGTGATGAAAGGCGACCAGTATCTCAAAATTTTAAAGCTTCCCTCTCGGAGTATATCGAATGCTTTTTGATCAAGTTGTGCATATGTTGTGTATTTCTAATTCGTATTCTAGAACCACTGATGAAACTTTGATATTTCTCGTCAAAATTGTAGTTGTAATTTGTGAAACATAAAGCATCATTACTGAAATCAAATTTAGCAAAATTCTTTCATTGAAAAATGTCCTCGATATGAATCAATTGATGTCAGAAGTCAGAAAGATCGTCGACAGATTGGTTGATGATTTTTTCGATGATTTTTGATGATGAGATTCAGCATCAAAGAGAAATAGACTGGAACTCATCATCAAAACTAAAAAAAAAATGTAAAATGAGTGTATCTGGGAAAAATGACCCCGTAGTAAATAAAACTGAAGGTTTAGGGTGATAGTAATTGGATTCGAAAAAAAATCTGCTCCACCACTCTAAGATATTCTTCGATTGATACCTGTGAAAATTGGGCAAAAATAGTTGTTTGACGAACACGTGTCAAATCTGACTATAAAAAACGTATCTTCTCGTCATTTTCAGACAAACCCATGTTCCCATCCCATAATCTTCATGAAAGACGTGGAGGCCCAACACATAGTGGCCCTGATGGAATTCATGTACGCTGGAGAAGTGAACGTAGCTCAAGCCAACCTGTCGGCTTTCCTAAAAACGGCAGAATCCCTGAAAATCAGGGGGCTCACAGACACAACCACTTCCTACGACACTGAATCGCCCAAAGGAGAAGAGGACACCCTGTATCTCAACCCCCAGTCTTCGAAGCAGAAAATCAACAAGCCGCATATATCCTCATCCAGTACCGTAACCTCTAGTCAAGATATACCAAAAGAACTGTCTCCTAGTCCTAGTCCACCGCCCAAGAGGCAGTGTAAGTCAGAATCTGACGTCCCAAGGCTGAGGGCAGTCAAGGAAGAGTCCCTGAGCGGGGTGAATCCCTTCGCCTTACAGACTGAAGTGAGAAGTCAATTAGAGTTAAGTAAGACGTCTTTGCAGCCGAAGCTCGAACTGCCGGATTATTCTAGCGAGGATGAAATGAGGGAGGATATTTCCAATTTTTATGGGGGATCTGAACTCACCGAACTGCCAGGTGAGTTAACAAGATGTTCCAATAAAAACTGAGGGATAAAAAATTATCACAGATGAATTATTGTTACCATACCGTGCCCTAATAAAAAATAACGTTATTACTCACAAGAATAGTGGAATAGGAGAAGATATCAAGCAACAGATATTGAATAACTTTTAGAGACGACTTACAAATCTCATTTTGGGTTAGAAAATACCTACACCTAGTTTTAAAAATGCATGAACCATCAAAAAGATATCAACCCTAACTATCAATACTGAGAATATCAAATAAAAAACCGTTATATTTGCAGGGGGTACAGAGATTATACCTCAAACGTCAACATTCAGCCTTAAAGGGACAACACCTGAATTGACCCTACAAAGTAAGTACAGTACTGCTTGAAATGTAGCTGCTTTAAGTTCAGATTCAGATGCACCAGACTCCAGAAAAGTTTTCCAAAAATGTTGATAGCTTATTTATAGAGGGTGAAAACACCGTGTATTTGTAGTCCAATTTCGTAACACCCTGTGGAACATTTCTTGAAATTTGTAGAATTTACACTCAGTTAATTACAAAGACCATCCTTCCTCTATTTCACCTAGATATCTTGAAGATATACGTATTCAAATAAAAGCCTGGAATTTTAGATCAAAATCGAACCTACCAATATCAAGATTAGTGCATGCATATTCAGGTCTTTCGGCCTGGGATCCATAAATATAGTATTCTAGGCGTGCTTGCAACTATCTATGTTAACTAATGACTTGGTTTGTTGCAGCCGCTGATTCTAGAAAGCTACATTCATTGGATCCCAGGCCTTGCGAGGAATGTGGACGGGTATATAGCAACTTATCCAACCTAAGACAACACATGAAACTGATACACTATCCCACATACGTAAACTGCGACGTTTGCAACAAATCCTTCAAAACCGATCTGTACCTGAGGAGACACATGATAGGCGCTCACAACAACGTACAGAACCGAAGTTTTCCAGATACGAAACCGGTGCTTTCCCTGAACAGAGTCAAGATGGAGTTGACAGGATTCCGTTGAGACTGGAAGAACGTCGATGAGAGTTTAATTTTTTTATAATCGTATTTATATGAGCTACACTAGCGGATTTAGCGCGAAATTTCGGAGAGAATAGTGAAATGACAAAAGGAAGATCTGTTCTTCTTTTATATACACATACATAAGTACTTCTTATTTATTCCATTGTTAGTCTCCATGAAATAAAGTCAAACATTAAGGAAAATTTGTTTGTATCAGTTTACCCCATAATTATCGAGCCCTACATTGACGCCATTGAGGCCAACAATGTTGGTGATGATTTATTTTTAGAGATAGGGATATCACAGTATTTCACTGACTCAACTCAGAGTCGAACTTATTTTCTGTTGTTCAGAGAGATGTTTCATGAAAATATTTGAATGTAGATATGCTCAGATTCAGAAGAAGACCACCTGAAGCCTGGCTTAAAGAATTCGAAGAATCCGAACTTTGCAGTTCTTGGAAAGATGAGGGAAATAATAAGAGACTGGTAAGGGAGCCTACACACTTCTTCTGATGTTTTTCTTCGCATTTCCTGCCTAAACCATTTACCTTTCCCTTCTACTGCTTGCTCCACCTGACCTCATCTAATTGCATTCTTATTTTTTCCACTTTTTCATCCATTATCCTTTCAGATTAAATTAGGAGATGGTATTGAAGTGTACGAAGACCAACTGAGAAGTGTTAAATGGAATGATTACAGGAAATTGACCAGAGGACTAGCAACCATACTGTTCAGCCCAGCAGAGTTGGCTACTTGTTCTGTCACTGGTCAGAGATGGAGTAGGGCAGGGAGTGAAGAGCGACCAGTGAAACCAGCTTTAGATAGAACAAAGGTGCAAGCAATCATATGTAAGCATTGCATTTTATACTGGTCCATTAGGAATGGTTTTGAGCTCAATGTTGTTTTTTTTAGCTTATGTAGCTACGCGTTTTCCAATGGTTGAGGTTAGTAGAATAAAACAGGTTTTAGCCTACAAATGTAAGGAGAATTCAACAGCATTGAGAATGAAAGCTGTAAGATATTATGGGTAAGTTTTTCTGACGCCCCAAAATCAGTTCAACAATGAAAATTTTTCAGGAAACAAGTGCCAAAGTAGGCTTAGGAGGCATGCCTAAGATGACAAATAGGATTTTCTACATATCAGAGAGTAAACGATGATTTTTGTTCAACTTGAAAATTCGTTATAGAATTTTCACCAAATCGAAAAGAATTTTCGTTTCGTTGCTAATTTTTCGATTATCAATGAAACCAATCAGCATCGAATTTTTATCACTAATATCACGATATTTCTAGTCTAGCCTATTTGGGTTCAAATGAAAACGAATCTGGAGATAAATAGTGATACAGAATGTTAAGTTTTACCATTTTTTATGTTTGCCGAGGAGTTTCAATTTTAGGTTATTTTATCGTTGGGATAATAATATGAAGATTGTAAAAATATAAAGTTTATTATAAAAATTTTTACAGGAACGGTACTGTTATATTTCAACGATGTTGTCATAATAAATTTTTATTATGAGGATTTTCTTATTTATCTATTTTATAATACACACCCACAGAACAAGTTGTTTCGAATATATATTTCAGTGAGGTATGTGATGGGTAAAATATTACAAATTTCGATTTTAAAGTGATGAATGATACATCAAATAAAAAAGAGGCACATAACACAAAAACTGACACAAATATAAAATAAAATATAGAATAGAGGTATAAAGACATAAAATCTAACCTCAACATTCGAATACGTACTTAAAATAAATCAGGACATACGGAGATCTAATCCACATCGATTTGTTGCATAGGCCTCAAACTATCTGAAATTTCAAACTCGCATCCAGTTGAGGCTTTCAGCTCTTCAACACTCAGTCCCTCTGCTATTTCTATCAAGGTGAGTCCCTTCTGTTTGTCCACTGTAAAAACCCCCTTTTCCGTGATTATGAGATCGACGCATTGCTTTCCTGTCAAGGGCAAACTGCAGGTGTCCAAAATTTTGGGATCTCCTTTTTTGGAATTGTGTTCCATGCATACAACCACTTTGGTGCCTGGAGCTGCTACTAGGTCCATAGCGCCACCCATTCCTTTCACCAATTTTCCCTGAAATTAGCGATTTTTGCGCATTGTCACTCAGAAACACACTGAGTAGAAATGGGTGAAGAATCATAAGGTTTTCAAAGCGAAAAAATTGTCTTGAGTCATGTTCAAAGTGGGAATATTCAGAAAATAAGTCTTGAATGTGTTGATTTACCAGCTATATAATTTTTTTACTCACAGGTATCATCCAATTGGCCAAATCACCATATTTCGATACCTCCATAGCTCCCAACATCGTGAGATCTACATGTCCCCTAGAAATAATATGAAACTTTTTAATTGAATGCTGCAGTTGCTAATAATTAACTGATATATATCCAAATTTTCACAATTTTTTCCTAGAGTTCAGGAACATTATGAACAATACCTAACCTACCCTCTTATCATGGCAAAGCTGTCATCACTGCTGAAGAAAGAAGCACCAGGTACTACAGTCACTGTCTCTTTTCCAGCGTTTATGAGATCGGGGTCGACTTCAGAGAAAACTGGAAAAGGCCCCAAGCCCAATATGCCATTTTCAGACTGCAAGAATAGCCTCAGGTTCTTGGGGATGTAGTTTGAGGCTAACATTGGCATGCCTATACCTAAATTTGCTGTGCGAATTTGTTCAGGAAATTCAATGTGTAAATGAAAAATTCTAACAGCTTTTGTAGTATAACTACAAACTATAAAGGAAAAGGATACCATACATGCCATCTTTGAATTCCAAAGCTGCTCTCTTGATGATCCTTTCCCTAAGAAGATCTGATTTTCTTTTTTCTACCTTAGAATGACTGCTATCATGATTTGTGGTTTTTAATCTCTGAAAAGAAGGAATTCCTTGATACAAAATTAGTTTACATGCATATACACTACCAGAACAACAAAATTTACTGGTCAATAGTTAGTTGGTATGTACCTAAGTACTAGGTAGTTAGTAAATCTTCGAATTTTGTCTCGGCATATCAGAGTTTCATTTTGAACCTTGTGGGGTCAGAGGCAAACACTTTCTAGGCGATAAAGCTAATGTTTCTCAAGAAGTTGAGTTTCAAAGTGGGCATACAGAGAAAAATCATTTTCTCACCTCTACTCTTTTCTCGAAAGAATCACCCTTGATTATCCTATCCACAAATATTCCTGGCACATGGACCTGATCAGGACCTATATCGCCTATATTCACAATTTCCTCGACTTCCACGATGGTTGTTCTCGCTGCTTTCGCCATCGTAGGATTGAAGTTTCTCGCAGACTTGCTATAAATAAAATTGTTCAGGGATTATATATGTCGCGACAACTGAATACTTATTTCATTCATGCAATACTTTCGGCGATCTAAATTCGATTGGCGGAATCGTTATTGTATGTAGGTACAGAGAGCGTTGATAATTGGTGTAGTAATGCAGCCAAGCAATTCATGTGGGGGTTTCAAGAATGACAAAATACACTGCGCAAAAAAGTTAACGCACATTCTGAAAATCTCAATTTTAATGAAAGTTAACTCTACATTGACTTTATAACTTATTTTTTATATTCTCTCGGGAAGGTTTTGAACGAAACAAGACACATTAAATGGAAGAAAAATTCAGGATTTCACCCAATCTTATGTGGAAGAAGAGAAATGAACAATTTTCAAAATACTGAAATGCTGATAAGTGATTTGATACTTGGTATTTCCACCCCTTGCGTTAATTACAGCTCGGCAACGACGGTTCATACTCAAAATGAGTGATCTTAAAATGTTCTGATCTAATCCTTCCCAGATTTCTCCGAGTTGGATTCCTAAGTCATTAAGAGTAGCTGGATGATTTTCTGAACTTCTCAGCCTTCTATTGAAGTTGTCGCGAACCTGCTCAATCGGATTGATATCTGGACTTCTTGCTGGCCATTCCATTCGAGAGACTTCAACCTCTTCAAGGTACTCCTGAACTATGCGCGCACGATGGGGTCTGGCATTATCGTCCATAAAAATGAAATTTTCATCAATGTATGGGGCAAATGGCACTACATGCTCTTCAAGAATGTTCCTTATATACTTATCAGCATTCATAGCTTCATTATCAGCGACCACTAGGTCTGTGCGAGCAGTCAAAGATATTCCACCCCATACCATAATCGATCCTCCCCCGAAACCAGTAGTATTCAGGAAATTGCACTGAGCATATCTTTCATGTGGACGTCTGTATACATGGGAACGTCGATCACAATGTTAGAGGCAGAATTTAGACTCATCTGTGAAGAGAACTCTTTCCCAATCGGCCTCTTCCCAATGGATATGCTCTCTCGCAAAATCCAAACGCGCCCTTCGATGGGCTGGTGTAAGAGCTGGGCCTCTTGCCGCGACACGAGGCCTTAAATCATATTCTCTGAGGCGATTTCTTATTGTCTGAGTGCTAATTTGCACCTCATGAGTTTGCTCAAGCTGAATTTGAAGGAGGCGAGCGTTGTCTCAACGAAGAAACTCTCAAGTAACGTTCTTGAATGGCAGTTGTTACCCGTGGTCTACCCTGTCCTGGTCTTCGGACATTCATACCTGTCTCCCTGAATCGCTGCAACATTCTGGACACATTTGTATGGGAAACTCCGAACCTTGCTGCAATTCTTGTGTATGTCCACCCTTCTTCTCGCAAAACTACCGCTTGGGCACATTCCTCTTGGGTCAAATTGCGTGTTTCGCGTTGCATAGCGATCGAGTGTAGAGAATCAAACGAAAGAAAAACTATTGATCACTAGAATTGATCGAGAACAACTGATTTTAGAATGGAGCCAATACATTCAAAATCTGATAATATCATCTTTTCTTATTCCTGCTGGGAAAAAACATCTGTATTGAAGAAAATCGTTGAAAGTGGATAACATATGCATACATAATTCTGATAAAAATAATTATCATTGAGAACAGCTTCAGTTGTAGAATGAATTTGAGATTTCCATAATGTGCGTTAATTTTTTTGCGCAGTGTATTTGGGGGGCCCAAGAGGGAAATTCAGGATTTACTAAGAGCGTGTCATATTAATACCCTGTAGAGTACCCCTACCACAAATTTGACCTGTATATAGTAGGGCATTGTCTAATTATGGAAAATGACTGTTAGGCCGTGTTTCCCAATATGTCACCTACTTGAATATCAAATTTCCGAGTGGATCTGCCTTCCAGGCCTTTATGAGAGCATAATCGCCAACAATAGCCTCTTCCATAATGTAGGGCTTTCCATTAAAAACCTCTGACTTCCTGGCGTTACTAGATAACTCCACCTTTCCTTCTTTATTATATTTTATCGGAACTCCACCTTCGTGTACCAATGTACCATAGGCTGTTGGAGTGAAAAAGGCCGGTATACCTGCTCCACCAGCTCTTATTCGTTCTGCAAGAGTACCCTGAAATCATCGAATCGTGATTTAGAAACGTTCCTTTTTGAAACATAAAAAAATGTATACCTGTGGCGTCAACTCTAACTCTAACTCCCCTGTTAAGTACTGCCTCTCAAATTCTGCATTTTCGCCAACGTATGAAGCTATCATCCTCTTGATTTTACGTTGAGATAGCAACAAACCCAATCCAAAATCATCTACACCTGCGTTGTTTGATACCACTGTCAAGCCCTTCGCATTGTGCTTCAATAAACCCTTTATCAGATTCTCTGGGATGCCACATAAGCCAAATCCTGAAAAATTGGCAGTCATTAAGAGAATCATTCCATTTTTTCTGAGATGCGATTTACTCACCACCCACCAGGAGTGTTGACCCATCTTTGATGTCTTTCAACGCTTCTTCGACATTTTGGAAAATTTTGTCGTTGCTACGATTTGGTGTCGCAGCTGTGGAGAATTTGGTAGAAGCTATCTGGAAATTCACAGATTATAAACAGTTTTTCTGGATGGGAAATAGCTCATTATTTGCTATTGAAATCCATATCGCAAACGAGGACAATTCCACAATTTTCAAAGAATGAAATAGGTTGCGAAAAACCCAAAAAATCAAGATATGTACTGAAAAATTCTAAAAGGAAAACTGTTAATTCTCATAGATAATAGAAAAAATACAATAGGGCAATGTTTCCCAGACAATACCAACTTTAAACCATTCCAATTTGGAAGAAAAGCAATAGACCGAAATCCCGAATTTAATTCTTCCTTGTAAGTCTGTCAACGTCGCATCTCAGTGTTATTGACACCTTCGTCGATAAGAGGGAAAGTACACCGAAAACCGACGATTTCCTGAATCGATTTACCTTATTGGTCAACCTCTGCAATATTTCCAAATTTTTTATGGCAACTCTCATTCTTCTCTCGCAGGTTAAGTTCACCAACTTGGACATATCGGTTCGATCAATTTATCAAATCTTCCACCATTCGGAGGTTCTAACCTCAAATCACTAGCTCCCTGGAGATGACCCCCACTGTTGAAGTTGAACTGAATTAAAAACTCCATCGCCTATCCATCATCGTGCAAGGTTATCGAGTCCCAATAAGATCATTGTTTCGACACCGGGGTATTTCACATTTATTGACTGCTCGGGAATAAATATTTTGAACATAATGACGATATCGGGGGGGTTTATTGAGGTTCAGGAGTTGTTCACGTAGGTGATTTATTTATAAGGTTTTGCGAAACCTGGTGGATTTGTTCATAATACAACACGATCTGGTTTATTTGCGATTCATCTTTTTCCTTATCATTTTTTTTATTTCCGCGTTTCCTTCAAATGGGGATTTGAAGATATTAATTCAAAATGATTACTTATTGCCCATTGCTAATTTTTTTCAATACGCACGTCCAAAGATAGCCTAATTCTTCTGCAGAAACGATAAAAAATCAGTTCATTCTAAATATTGAAATGATAATGTTCAGTAGAGAGTATGGCAAACTACAGCCTGAGAAAGCCTTTGCATACTTCGATCAGATTGTTGAATAAGTCTTGATCATTTTCTCTCCAAAATTGTGGTAAAAGCAGTCCGAGTTCTTGAATTATATGTGGAGGTAGTTGATGAGAATCCAAAAAGCTCTTTTCGTAGCTGATCCAAGCGTGTGTTCAATGGGATTGAGATCTGGCAACCGACGGGGCCAAATGATCGTGTAGTCAAAGTAACTTGCTTAAGTTTTACCACCGAAAAGATTTAACATCTTCATCGAAACGCGTGTAGTGGTAAAATCATGATTTTTTTCAAAACAAACACTTTTCAGAAATATACTGCTGTGGCATGGTCTTGGTTGGATGCTAGGGGTGGTTACCAACACAATAATTACTAAATTCGTATGGAGAATATTTACACCTTTATTTTATTCTGTATCGAAATGTGTAACAAAACATATAATTACGTATAGTACTACAACTATTGCATGGAATATTCTTTGTTCATTTTTCAATAGGTAAAAAACGACTGATAAAGATAACAAGCAAAGAATTGAGACAAATAACATATCTCGATCGACAACTATACGAATCATTCCAACTTTTTTTTTGTAAAGGAGTTCTTGAACGAACAAAGTCCAAACTCTTTTATTCATCCACTATCACTTCATCCCCCATTTTGGCACTTTTCTTATGTCAGTCTGCCGTCCCTTGCGTCTGTGACGGCCCCCCAAAGCTCTATGATGAGATCATCCGAAAAACCGAAGGCTTCCAAGTCGGAATTATCGATGGCATCGGCGAAATCCATAGAGTTTGTCTTATCGATTGCACATTCCCAGATTTGTGTCGCCAGTTCTGAATCGTTGATACCCAGGAAGCTCTCCAGGATGGAGTTGATTTTATCGATGCCAGCGTCCATGATATCGTCCTGCAAATAAACCACAACCAATTGTAATCACCAGGAAATTCATTGATGAAAAAAACTATGACTAAAAATCGTTAATTTCTTCAGGGTGTAAGTGAATAATTACCTGTTCTTGAATTTCAGCTTTTCCGCCAGCTTTGAATCTTAGGGTACCCTTACCATTACCTATACCCTTTTTGTTCGATCTCACGCTACTTTTGGGCGCGATACTGCTGAAACCAGTCTTCAAAGGCTCCACCAGGCGAATAGTGAACGTCGAACCTTTAGGGATCTCTTTCAGGAATTTGGCCACTTCGAAATGACGTTTTCCCACCATGTTGAAGCCGTCCAACTTCTCTATGTGATCACCAACCTGCGAAAAAACATAAAAATTCTAATCTGAGGAAAAAATTCAACCCTATTTCGGAGGATGCCTCATAAATGAAACTGAACCTCAATCTAGAATCTAAAAACGAATTTAACAAACAAATACCGAGGTAGTTAAAAAATTCCAACGAAGCAATTCGAGCAGAAAGTTAATAAAATCTGGTCATAGTTGACTGAATGAATTCTAACAATCTGAGAGCATTTCTGGGTATAAAATTCGTGAAATCATTGTTACGTTTTATTGATCTATTTCAACATTGACCTTGTTGATGAAGTCTTACTTATATGGAAAGAATTGTAGTTTTTTTGTGTTGTACAGGCTGTCCCGAAATTAATGCAATTTCTGCATTTCCTTTTCGGCTTCAAATAATCCCTAATCTCACTCAGGGGAAAAAATGTCCCACAAGTACACCTGAAGCTAATTTAGGCTTGAAACACAAGTATAATCTATTTTTTTAGCGATGGCTTGACGTCACAGCTGATATAGATCAATGTTGCCACCTTGGAAACGTCCACAATGCGATTTTTTCCCTTTCATGGTACCTTATGGATTCATGAATTCCTCAGATTTCTCTCACTTCACGAATAACTCGCATACCTCAATAAAGTTTCATCAATTTAACGAAATGAGCGGAGCGTTGAGCAATGCTCGGGTGCGTCCGTCCATCGAGGAGAGACACTGTTAATTGGACTTGACACTGATGGAATTACGATTCTGTGAATGGAACTGGTTGCGGGACTTTTTGCCCTGTCCAAGTCAAGAACCCGCAGCCATGTGCGACTCTTTGGAAACCTTAGGTATGTTCTCACCTGTATGTGAGGTATGTTGTGGATAACGGACCCCTCCTTTATTCTCTTTATGAAGGCATAGCCGGCTCCATTGTCTGTGATCGTGAGGCCGAGAGCATCTTCAGTCTTTTGCAGTTCCACCTCTTTCGCCCTACCTGAAACAAAGCCATCGTCTCTTGTCCAAATTGATTGTGCACAAGCGAAATAAAGCAAATACAAAATACGCCATAATGATCTAAAAATGTCTCATTGGTTCACAGAAGTCCAACGAAAATAACTTCAACTGTCTGTGTAACATATCCTCGATGATACAGAGTCACAGAAAGAGGTTAATTTTTCAGGAAATGTCTCTCTTAATTCTTTGATATTTTGTTCTTATTTTTTTTATCCACCATGGCAAGTGACATAGAAAACAGCATAGTATTGATGAATTTATCACCTACAATAATATTTTTTGAATACATCTCTTTGAAATTTGAAAAAAATTGGGTTTTCCGAAAATGATTTCGGAGAATCTTTATGGTTGAGCACAATTTTGTTGGAAGAATCTCAAAAACAAGCTCTGAGTACCATCGAACGTGACAGAAATATTCTCTTTACTCTCGCGCTATAAATTTCCCATGCTAATGCAGTAGTAGCCTTTATCGTATCCATTTTAAGTTACGGCTAAGTTGAAAGAATGAAGAATTTTGTGCAACAAGCGAAAAGATAAACGTGCAAGAATGTGCAACCAGATACTCAACTAGAGCTGGGGTCAGCAGGGTCCATTGATCACAGAGTAAAATTCTTCATATTGAAATCGGATTTCTCAGTCTGATCGACTTTCATAAATTGATGATCAAAACTGATTTTGCAACTTAGAAAGAGCAATAATGATAACCTATTATTGTTTCATTCGTCCTCTGAGAACTAGAACAGTTACTTCTTTTACTTTCCCCTTCGAGTCTAGGAGATCTTCACGCAATATTTTGGTTCGTTATTTCTTTTAAATGGATGTAAAATTATACCAAATTATTAGAGAGAAATGTACCTGTTACCCGACTGTGTGGGTTATTTACAACAATGATGAATATTGTCATTCAGTTAGAAGAATTTCATCAGTGAGTATTAATCAATACATATATTTTTCGGACAAAAAACTGAAGAGAACTCTGCAATTGGAATTAGAGTTGAAAAAGAAAATAATGCTTTTCCTATTACCCAAAATTGAATCAATTATTGTTTTCACACTTGTACGTTACATTCTGAGGTCAATATACTGGTTGAAATACATTTTACCATTGTCACAAATTATATAAAATCTTACTCTGAAAATAAAACACTTTTCAAGTTTTACAGTAGATATTATTTCTTCACCTTTTCTGTGTGCAAATATGAAATCTTCCAATCCTATTTGTCCTCCTAATAGCTTTTTCATGTCTGTCTTGTGTGTGTTCAGTGTACAGAAAAGTATCTGAAATGAAAAATTCAATCTTAGAACATTAATATCACCCAGAAAAATCATGATAGGTCTGAATGTGATACATATTCAAAAAGAGCAAATATTCTAGTGAAAAATCTTGATCGGAGTATGCAGAGTATGATTGAAATATACTCCATCAACACCTGGTTGCTCAATGTCGATTTTATATTATGTACGAAAATCATAGGAAACAAAACAATACAATTATAATTCGCATAACTGATAATTATTGCTTTGTGGATATTCGATTAGACTTGTCGAACAATTGCAGAACAGGCTTGATACGTTATTTTATCATTGAAACATTTGTCCTCCTACAAGTTTCAATGCCGTTTAGTCAATGTACTAACAGGAATAGACTTATATACATAGCTGTTCATTAGCGTAACGTGGTAATTTGAATAACAGTTGCATGTTAATCTAAAGCCCGCATAATAGAATGAATATAACTTTTAGAGCTTCCTTATTTATCTTCGAGTCAACTGTCATAGCGATTTTGAATGGCTATATTTAGACTTCGAAGAGATGACCCCTTTTTGTAGTTGAATGAAGAATTTTCCAATGAAACATGTTGATAAATCTTGTTTGAAATCAATAACACAATCGTAGAGTTGGGAAATGGTTGTCCAATTGGATTGTTATCTTTACTTCAGAGTATTTCTCATGGTTATCAAGTGTATCTCTCGTAGATTCGTGATTTTGATGAAACTAGCTGACCATAGAGATTCCGAAACATCAAAATATGTGTTCGTATCATAAACTAGGAAGATATCATCAGTCAGCATGCGAATTTTCGATCGTGGAAAACTAACAAGGCTTTTGCAGCAGGTGAATAATTGAAATTTTCTGAATGACAATAGACAGCTGTCCTGAAGCGGTATCACGGTTTTTGAATACCGGAAGTTGAGCACTGTAGTGAATCCGCAAGAGGACATGCAGGAAGAGTTGAATAACTTTATATATTCCAACGAGTAATACGAATTCGATCATTTAATCACAAAAAACATGTAACATTTTTTCACATCAATCTTTCAGTTGTAAAAATGCCCAAAATCCAATATTCATGGACTCAATGACTGTCTGTCATTGACATTTTGATGACGATAGGCATTTATGGTAGTATTAAACACTCATGGTTGATGAAAATCATGTGATTCTACCAAATACCTCATTAAATAAAAATATCATTACTCCCAAATGTTGAATCTTGAATCATCTACAGAATTTCATGTTCTATTCAGTTTCCAAACTAATCCCCCACAAAAACTACTCGAAGAAACTCCAGCTAGATTCTTCGTTCTTCTTAGATGGACCGATTTGGAATAAGCTCACAATTCAGTCGATTCTCACAAGTCGTGAACGATCTTATCTCGCTCCACATTCAAAAGGGTTCAAGCAGAAAAAGCGCAATATTTCCTCGTATAAAAACCTTATTCGAAATATAGTCAGCTCGACGAAATTTCGTCATCGAAATATCATCATCGCATTCGGAGTCAACGAACAATAGGTTGAAAATGTTGAAATGTGATCGTTAAGTTCAAATTCCTCGAAGGAAAGGTCAAAGAAGACGATGGGTTCAAATGACATCGGTAAATTCACGAATTGCACAATTCAGATTGGCAGTTATTGAATAGTTGGAGTAAATATTGTCTATTGTCTCAGGAGTAGACGGAAATTTATCAGTAGGTACTCCTGCAAATGGGAATGGAAGATATTCTTCCACATCTTCTGAAGATCACCAGAATCTGCACAGCAAAGATTATAATCTTTGCTGCACAGCATTAACTGGCAAATGCGAACAAAAATAATGCTTTGCATACCAAATTTCAAACCAGGTTTTGTGGCGTGTCTGTACCAAGCTTCTACTTCTCACACAGCCCTTAACACTGTGTTTAAGAGGGCTGTGCTTCTTATAACCAGTTTCCGATGAGATAATGGGACAAGGCTTGTTGAGAACAGGGATAATTAATTTTTATACCAACCATAACTTTCGTGTAAAATACAACTTCATCGACGATTTCAATCATACTTAAATTTTCATGTTAGGATATAACTTTTTTATTTTACAATTTTTTTTTCGTAATTAGCTAATTAAGAAAATGGAATTAATCTAGCAAATCTACATGTTTCATCATTCAAAATCGAAACAAAATCTACTTAATATAGAATATCAACGGATGGTGTCGATTATTATCATTGAAAAAGCTAGGATTTTCGAATAGAATCTCAAGATATGTTCATTAAAATATCGATAACTGAGTTTCCATACTTAGGTTATAATATAAGTGTATGTAGATGTATGTGCATATTAATCTCATCAAACTTAATCAACATGAAGTTGAAATTACACCGTTACTCATTAGTGGACATTTACATGACGCGAAATGCAATTTCTTGGACGAGATCTTAAGAACAACTTGCACATCTAACTAGCTCATTGGTAAAATTTTAGCGTTCACATGATTTCACATTTTTAGAGCAAAAAATCATATATACAAATAAAAATAGTTTCGTAATTGCAGCTATGTAAACGTAAGAGCTAGAGAAAAATGGATGGCACGTTTCTGAACCCGATTTTCAAAAATTGGATAATGGCCAAACCGCACTGTATCTAAGTCCGAAAAAAAAATTATTCATTCAGCTATATCGACCAGGTTCAATTTACCGACTAATTCGAGGTCGTAGATCACGAATATGCAATTAGTTTTTTTCTACGATCAGTATTTTGGGAAATAAATCACTTTAAGTGGAAAATTTCTAAAAAATTGGTCAACTTTGAGGAGCTGTAACAGCCAGAAAAAAGGCGCTGGACATATACTGATTTTTTTGGTGATAGACTGATCCTTTGCGAATAGAAAAATCCAACTTTCATACATCTACCAAAAACACTTCTGATTTTATGAATTTTTCCGCGAAGGTCCAAAAACTCGAATTTTTCATCGGCCATAATTTGAAAAATAAATTTTTTAAAAAATATCTGTTTGCATATTCGTGTTCTACGCCGTCGAATTAGTCAACAGTATAAATTTGGTTTTGATCAGAGACAAAAAATTTTTTTCAAAAAATCGCAATTTTTCCATACACATGTATGGAAAATTTTAAAAAATTTTCGATCTCCCCGATTTCCACCAAAATTGGAGCATTTACTAAATCGGGGTCGTAGATGACGAATATGCAAACAGAATTTTGCTGAATGGATTAGTTTTCAAGTTATGGTCGATGGAAAATCGGAAATTTTGGACCTTCGCGGAAAAAAACATAAAATCTAAACTGTTCACGGTAGATTAATGAAAGTTACAGAGATATACCATCGAATTTTGCCCACCTTCACGTGAACGTCGATTCTTTGCTCGATTTTCTCACATTTATTAGAAATTTAAGAGAAAAATCTTCCAAAATTCCCGAAACAAAAGCTATCATTAACTGTAACGCCAACTTCCTCTGGGAAAAAATGTACATTTAATGTTGAAGATTACCTCACGATGAATACAATAAACAGAACCATTAAAGAGAGCCGAATAATAAAATGTAGGTGAGGATAATGACTATGTATGTTTTCTTTCCTGATTACGATACGACAACAAATTTTACGGTAATTAAACCTGAACGGCATTGAGAACTGCTGGCCGAATTCAATTCAGAACATATCAAAAAGTATACATACACTAAAGAAATGAAGGTCGCACCAATAATATTGAACGTAGGTATACGATAGAAATATCAATTTGGCTGGGAGGAGCATATTTTTTTCATTATTCTACGAAAGGCCACCTAATAATTGAGAAGAATTGAAATGAGGGAAAAAAGGACAAACAATTCGACTGCAACGATAAAAAGTAATGAGAAAGGGTAATAGGTATATGACAGAGGAAATCCAATTAAGAATTAGCTATTTTAAACTTGTTTCTAGTATGGAGAGAATTTTGCAATGCATAAATTAAGGCAACCCATTAAATCTGCGATTTTATGAGCCTCAAGGTCATATATTCGACGTGTTTCGTTAAGTCCTTTGATTAAAGACACTAAATAAGGTGATGAAGAGTGAATAACAAAATTAAAAGCCTCTTGAAAACATTTTATCCATTTTTTCAATCCAATTTTCGCTAGTTCCTTCTACAATGAAGCTCTATGTAAATGTAAGTTCATTTCAGGACGCTTCAAACTTTCCCATTAGCTCATTGTGTTTTAAATGGTAATCAATTAATTTTAAAAAACGCTGCTATAAAAAAAAAGTTGTTTTTGGACTCCATTTGAGTTGAAAAATTAGTTGAATGGTAAAAATATTTGATTCTCTTTCTAAAATAATGAATTAAACCAAAATGCACACTCTCAATAGTGCATAAATTCATTGGTTCGTTTTTGCGAGTTACTTTAGCCGAATGATCGATCCTCTAATATAAGAAAATAAGCCAATATTGTTCCTCATCAGAACACTGGACTATAACTTCTTCCACATAATCTGGTCTTCTGAGAAACAGTTAGTAGGTAACCTTGTACGGATTGCTTTCATAAGAATTCCTATTAACTATAAACAGGTCAGATATGGTGACTGAATCACGTTTCTGATAATGAGAGTTCAAGAAAGAGATAAGGTGAATAAAAATTTGTGTTGGCTAGAACGAATATTTCCTTCTGATTCTTCATCCAGGTTTCAGCTTCATGAGAAAATTCAATTTATTCATTGCTAAGTCTTCACCAAATATGGGAGGAAGCAAGTGAACACTACATAGTGAGGTTTGTAAGTCCTGAAGAAACTTTTGAGTGTTACATTTCATTGGGAATTGAACCGACTAAAAAAACAACCTCGAAAAGATAAGTCATGATGCTCTCATTTTAATCCTTGTCGTTTTGTATCTCCGAATTTCAAAACACTTCACCAATCGAAGAAAATAATGATAGATACCTACAAATATTCGCAAATTACCTACTATATATACACGATGAACAAGATAACGGAAATAATAGAATCCCTTTGATGATAGCATTGCAATCTTTCATTTTTCGAACCAAGGTAGCTGATAAAATCGGAATAAAAATGATTCGACCAATACTGTTTTCATTTCGTATCTATTGAAACGATTGAAATTTCATGAAACAAACTGCAAACTCAGAAAACCAACAGAAAAAATTATTGGAGTTCAAGAACAGTAGATTTATGTGTTTTTCCCCCACATGACCTACAGGATTCAAATTCTACGTATACAGGACTACGATAACCCATCAAAATTCTTCAAAACGAAGAAGATACCCTATATTTATGAAATTTTTGTGCAATTGAAGTGACGCTTAATGCAACTTCTTAAATTTGAATGAGACAAATTGTTTCTTTTTGCATAAAGGTAACTTATTATTTCCAATTCATACGTTTTAAGTTTATTGGAAATAATTTGGATGAAACAGTAAATAAATAGTTCAATTTATTTACTTTAGGCTAATGAGAATAAAAACGTTAACACGTGTTTTCAGATATTTCTTTGTATAGGTAACAATATAGTAAGAAGTACTATCAATAGTAGGTAACTGTCGCTAAACTAATTAACAGAAACAAACTAGATCGTATTGAAAAGAAATGATCATGGCTTCTGGTAATTATGTCAGAAGTCATGAAGAATTGTGTGATTCTCATCCCACATCACGTCCAACTAGGAAATTACCACGGTTTTAACGCACAAAAATGTGGCAAAAACTGGAAGACAAATTCGAAATAAAAAGGGCTTTTAACATGCTCAGAAATTGTCCAATTCCAATTGGAAAAATTTGGGGTATTTATGGTTAAATCAGTATTACAATACTCACAGAAAATATGCCATAAGATGCGTTATGCATAGGGAGTAGATTTGTGGGGGAAAAACATTAATGAAATGAGCATTTTCATGTGTTTTTTGAATTTTCAGATCGTTAGATGAGCACTGATGGAAAATAACCTTTATTCAGGACAGTTAGATTCGCCCAACATCGTTTTTCTTCAGTTTTTCAAGGAAACTTCGTATTATGAGCATGTGAGACGTGAAATTGCGTCAAAAATGCTCTGAATTTGATACAATTTCACGATATTTCAACTCAAACTATAAAGAATCGAAAGTTTGTGTCCCTGGGATTTGCGTTCTATCCAAAAGGCTACTGAGAACTTGTGTACATTCAAAGAAATGAATGTATAAAAGACCGTTGTCAATGATCCTCGATTTTTGTACCTTATTTCATCAAGTTCTTACTTAGATTTGGAAGCTGCATGTTCCAGAACGTAAACTGTGAACTTTTTTTGAGTTTTAGTTATTTGTATGAGCAACCAGAAGGTGCCAATCTACAACGCGAAGAAATAACCCAACACTCACATCTGACGGCGGGAATTCAAAACATTCCGCGATCTTCTGGTACAGCTCCTTGACATTAGAAAATCCTGACACGAAGGCGGTCGGGCTGCCATGGGCCAGCTGACAATGGAACTGCAGCAAGGACTTGGTGACAGGAGTAGCAGGACTCACGGGCCCATGATGAGCTGCGTTTACGTGGTTGTGGTCGTTGTTGTTGTTGAAGGGCTCCAACGTCGGCTTGTTCTTGTACTTCTTGAACATCTCGCAAGTATAATCGACACGGCCGCGCGTTTATCTAAAACTGGGGGTACGAAGTGGATTTTGGAACCGACACCATGATCCGATACCTTATCACCTGATAGCGATCGCGATTACATGCATGCCTTCGTTCCCGATCAAAACGCACCGCTTTACGTGATACACACAATCTCACTTCTCTATGTACCGAACCGTACTCTGCTGAAACAGGTGGGTAAGCTGGGAAACAAGTTTCGATGCAAGTATTCGTCAAAACGTTTCCATCGCTCAATGTTTACTATCCTTTTTCATGGGCTTCCACTCCGCCAGACGGAAGTGGGGCACTCGCTTTTTATTAGCGTAAATGTACAGGCTGATTCGCGGTCAATGAACAAGTACAGTGTGGTCCAACGACCTCGTAACTGCAACTCCCTGAGTGCCATCCCTTAAGGTATAAGAGGTGTTGCTATACCTCATGTTGAAGATCTTATCGAGTATTACCTGATCCTGAAATTTCGCTTCAAAATTCCCATCGATAACGAAACGACAGGTAAAATAAAATAGGGAAAGAGTACTTACATTTGTGATCAGTTTAAGATGCTTGAAATGGGCACCATTTACGCATTTACGCGCAAAAAAATTAACGCACATTCTGGAAATCTCAATTTTAATGAAAGTTAACTCTACATTGATTTTATAACTTATTTTTTATGTTCTCTCGGGAAGGTTTTGAACGAAACAAGACACATTAAATGGAAGAAAAATTCAGGATTTCCCCGAATCTTATGTGAAAGAAAGGAAATGAACAATTTCCAAAATACTCTGAAATGCTGATAAGTGATTTAATACTTGGTATTTCCACCCCTTGCGTTAACTACAGCTCGGCAACGACGGTTCATACTCAAAATGAGTGATCTTAAAATGTTCTGATCTAATCCCTCCCAGATTTCTCCGAGTTGGATTCTTAAGTCATCAAGAGTAGCTGGATGATTTTCCGAACTTCTCAGCCTTCTATTGAGGTTGTCCCAAACCTGCTCAATCGGATTGAGATCTGGACTTCTTGCTGGCCATTCCATTCGAGACTTCAACCTCTTCAAGGTACTCCTGAACGATGCGCGCACGATGGGGTCTGGCATTATCGTCCATAAAAATGAAATTTTCACCAATGTATGGGGCAAATGGCACTACATGCTCTTCAAGAATGTTCCTTATATACTTATCAGCATTCATAGCTCCATTATCAACGACCACTAGGTCTGTGCCATTATTGAATCTTCAATCCCACCAGCCAATTAAGAATAATATCCTATCTAATAAGGACCAAGGGATATAATAATATATGTTGATTGTTTCTTAAAAGTTTATTCTGTTGGGCATCATAAAATTATTAGATATCAAGAAAAATACACTAAACACTCTCATGAAGCTCAAAACCAACATTCAAATGGTCGCATTTCAATGCAGAAAATTAATTTCTGCTTCGGTCAATTTTATTCAAAACTAAAAATAAGCAGAACTGACAGTTTTCCGAAATATTCGTCCACTGAATGGCGTTACCATGGTATCAGCGCCCAGATGCGAATCTGACAAAAATTGGGTGGTTCTTCTGTTCGTATGTTAATTTGACAATCAAAAGTCACTCAAATGTAAGAAGGAGCTCTGATAAGTGTCCAGATTAAATAAATTTTGGTTTGGTTGGGAGTCTCGAGAGTGAGATTGAACATTGAGATTAATTCTAATTTGAAAAAGTAAAACTGTCGAAATGGCAGCGATGAAGCATAGAGCAGGACAATATTCAGCGGAGGTATATTGAAAAGATCATCTTGGATTCAGATTTTTTATTTGGATGTTTTCAGAAAAGTTCTCAGAAATATCTGAAGACAATTGGGTTTACTTTAGGAAAAACCATAGGTAAAGGGACTTACAGCAAAGTTTGCCTCGCTACTAACGAAAATCAGAAACTGGCATGTAAAATAATAAACAGGAGAAATGCTGGACAGGAATTTATCGAGAAATTTTTACCCAGGGAACTGAAGTATCCAAGGATGATTTCCAGATTGTGATGAGAATTCTAACGTTCTTTTTTCCAGGATATTGCGCAGTATAAAGCATCCTCATATTGTTACGATTTACCATATTCTAGATATAAATAATATTGTTCATATTTTTATGGATTTTTGTAAAAATGGCGATCTACTGGAGTATATAAAAAATTATGGACCCCTCAGTGAAACTAAGGCTAAGATGTTCTTCAGGTACCTACCTAAAATGTGACAATACATATTTCAGTCACATGCTTTAATATTCGGTTTTCACAGGCAGATTACTTCGGCAGTGGAATATTTACATAAGCATAATCTAGCACACAGGGATTTAAAATGCGAAAATATTCTCCTCACGTCCGCCAACAAAATAAAAATAGCAGATTTTGGATTCGCGCGGTTCACGGTAAATGAAGAGGGAGAATCCATCCTGTCGAAGACTTTTTGCGGATCAGCAGCTTACGCCGCACCTGAAATATTACAGGTGAGATTTCTCGAAAATTAAAAAAGAAGATACCACACCCACTGCTGTTTTAGGGGATTGCTTATGATCCTAAAAAGATCGACATATGGGCGCTTGGTTGTATATTATACATAATGATGTCAGCAACCATGCCCTTTGACGACTCCAATATCAAGAAAATGGTCAAGGCCCAACAGAATCGTGCCATAAACACCTTCATGAAGTTCAACTGGGAAACGTCTCTTTCTCTCAAAGAATTGATGGGGTAGGTATTGTTGGTTATTTTGCAGGGTGGCCAGACTTAAAGTCATTCATTATGTACTTTTTTCAAGAAACATCCTAGAGCCAGAAGTTTCAGAGAGGGCCGATATAGAAGACATCAGATACTCGGCATGGTTATTGAGAGAAAACTACCACGGGGATAAGGAATCCACAAAGCAGAAATCTTTGTCGATGCTCCAAGTAATGATGTAATTGACAACCCCGTATTTTTCTTCCAAGCGAAAATATACAGCAATTTTTCAATTATCTTCGTTTTGTTGATATTTTGTTGTGGAAATTTTCTAACAGAATCTTTAATTCATGTTACCACATAATTTTGCTGAATAAATATCTAGATTGGAAATATATTTTTTAGTTTTAGAGAAAAAATCGGATAAACTTCCAGAATGTGTTTACTTATTAGAACCATAAACAGTTTTAACAATAATTACCAGTATAAAAATTATCATTTCTCACTTAAACATAAAATGAGATTCGATGCTGATCATTAAAATGTTTCTTTAACCCTTTCCACCATGAGGATCACTCAGGGGTCCTGATAACTGGGGATGATAAAGGCTTGGATGCAAGCCCATCTTGGCACAGGAGAGCAACTTGAGCAACATCTTTCCCTCTGGTTTCTGGTAAGTAGATCCTACAAGGTTAGAAAAACGGTATAATTTCCCATTACAAATCCAAATAAACAGTCAAGATAACCCACCTAACTAAGAAAAATAGGAACACTATCCATGTGGAGAATATCACAAAGGAAACAGCTCCAAGATACCGATTCATCAGGGGGAAAAACAGTCCAATGAAGAAGTTACCGCCCCAGTTGGCCATACTTCCTAAAGCCATGGCACACGGTCTAGGACCAACTTCGAAAAGTTCCGAGGCTATGAAATACGGTATTGGGCCTAAACCTATACCATAACAGAGGACAAAACCCAGCACCCCCACTATACTTAAGTAAGGCATCCATGTGGCAGCGTGCTGAAAAACATTTGCATCATAACAGAATCATTTTTTTCACCCTTGATGGATTGAATGGAGCCTTGAGCTAGTACTCACTAAAAATTGTACAGCTACAGCTAGTAGGAAGAGGAAAAATGCGGTTGTAGCTAAACTCAGTTGGATTATGAATCTTCGGTTAAACTTTTCCATGATCCTAATGGATATTATAGCCATAAACAGATTACAAACTCCTGCGGCTATGGTGCCTAATTGTTGACCACTTTCTGACAATCCGGCAGATTTAAAAATGGCAACAGAATAATAAAATACCTGAAACGAAACAACAACCTAGAGATGAAAATCAAAGAAGAGTTAAAAGAATAAAAACACGATAATAAGCAGAGTGAAAAGAAGCTGATCTGAAACCTATTTTCTACTGATCATGGAAAGACAAACTCTATGCACTCACTGCGTTGATACCACTGAATTGTTGTCCAGATTGGAGGGCGCAAACTAGCATAATCGGAAGCAGCAATTTACGATCTTTCAGCACCCTACCTAGAGACCAAACATCATCCCTCAGCGAATCCTTCACTTGTTGTTCATCCTTCAGTTCTTGAATCTCCTGTTCAAGTTGACTCGCCGATACATTGCGTATTCGAGAGAGACCTGAAAACACGTCGGCAAACTTCTTAAACGAACAATTTTCGCAATGGGAAAAAATAAGAGTGTATAAAAATGGTTCATTCTTATTTTTATATTCGGTTACCTTTCACAGCAAGCTGGTGATTTTTCTTTATGATGAACAAATACTTCGGACTTTCCGGTAAAAAAGGAAATATAATACTGCATAATACTAGAGGAATCAGAAAGAATGATAGGCAATAATTCCAGTAATGTTCGTTTCCTGAAAAGATTAGAATGATGCGAGTTACCACAGCGGGTTTCATCCTACCTCACCTAATATTCCTGGCAATGATATTATTTGTCCAAGTAGGACTCCTGTACATACTCCTAAAGGGCATAGAACACCCATTGACCCTTTTAGGTGTAAGGGAGCCATCTCCATCAGATACATCGGCATTATACCTGTGATCATACCTGGGAAAGAACATTTTTTGATTTCTATCGAGGACCACTTTAAAATTTCTCACCTGCAGATAGCCCTACAAGTAGCCTTCCAACCATAAGGGTCTCAACGGATCGCAAAACTTCACTGGAAACGAAGAGAAGGCCAGCAATGAAACCTAACAACTGACTTACTATAAGTCCTCCACGTCTACCCAGAGAATCCGCTATGGCGGACCCTCCCAAAGATCCTATTGCTCCCCCTATCAAAAAAATTGACACTATAGAGGACCATAAGAAATCTAACTGACTGCCAGATAACACCACACCGTATCTATCGTAGATACTCTGGTTGCAAAATGGTTTGATGACCTAGAAAACATATAACAAGAATACTGTGTTGCATTTTGTCGAAATATTAATTGAATCAAATCAAAACAGAGAGAATCTTTGTAGATATAAATAAAAAATGTGAAAATCTTACAACAGCGGGGGCATTTACAACGCCTATGTTGTATCCCACAGAAAGTGAACCTCCAACAGTTGTCGAAAATCCTGCTAGTAACAGAATTTTTGTCCACCCTACCACTGTTGTCTGTGAAAATAAAAACGAAGTTGGTCAATGTGACAGTAGGGTTAAGCGAAAATAAGGCTATAAATATATAACACTGCATCATTTTTGTGAAAGCGGCCTGATAAAATCTTGCAGCTTCAGAATTACTAATATTTTAGCAAATACGCCTTCAATAAGGGTAATCGGCGAATCATTAGATTAAGTGAAATAAGGACAGCTGAAAAGTTTAGTAAAAATATTTAAAAATGAGTTATAAAAGCACACAAAAAAAACTACAGAAGAGTATGAATTGTAGTTAATATTGACATATTCACATTGTAAAGATGGAAGATGCTTTCCAAATAATTAAAAGAACAACATGCATCACAGATTTTATTTTCAATATATGTACAGTAAAATGACTAGAAAAATACAATTTCTGGACTGAAAGTTACTTGAAAATCCTGAAAAGGCATTTGATGACATCGATTAATACTTTTTCTTGAGGATAACGTTACACACAACAAAAAAATCGTAAATTATCGGCAACACCCCTATGCTGAAAATCCACCAAAACCATCCACACTGCCATCCATTGAGAACGAAGTAACTGAGCAGAATGGATGCGGAAGAATGTGACGCCACAGCTAATATTCGAATTAAGGAAAATTCTTTCGCTATGTTTCCTATCTCTATTTTTATTAAGAATTGATTGTTGCATCAATTTAAAGTGTTTAAACAGCGACGATAAAACCAATCATGTTTCCAAAGCTGATCATTTTTTTATGACTTCCGATCAGTAATAAGTGTTTGAATACCGTCGAGAAACTATTGATTCTAAAAAGTAGGTACATTGAAGGGAATAACACATGAACACAAAAAGGAAATGATTTCTCTACATCCCTATGCAAAAATCAAATCAAACTTTCGTCACTCACTTTCCTTTCTTGAATAGAAAATTGCAATTTTTTGCCGTGGGAATGAACATTCATTTCTGTTGACAACAAAGGTGGGTATGTACTATCATAGGATTGAAATTTTAAATGCAATCAGCCGCGTGGTCTATGATTTATTATCGTACTCGTGCATTGTAGATAATGTGACAAAAACTGGAAGATGTTGCCAAATTTTCATTCAATCGAAAAGTAAATGTCTTATAAAAGGTTTATTTGTTCGAGATTGTTGAAATTTTAATCCTCTAATCATGAAGTCATATACAATTTGCATCTAATACGTCTTGCTTGATTTCCGATTCACCAAAATTAGGGACGATTATTAGTGTCTTCAAAATGTAGCATGAAAAAACATTTCTACTACTTCAAAATTCCATAGCCTATTTGATAAAAAAAATTTTCCTACATTTTTGTAATTCCTGACTCATTTCCAATTGAAAAACGAATGGAATCGAGCTATGAATAAAATTGATGAATTTTTGTATAAACAACAAGTTTCATTCTGACTTCAGACGACAACCTCAGTGGCGTAGACAGGATTTTTTCGGAGGGGCCTGGGAGACTCGAGTGTAGTTTTATGCTTACTTATTGGAAAATGTCGTTTTCAGTATCTGTGGTCGAGGGGTACCGAGAATTTTGGAGGAGCCTGGCCCCTAACCTATCTACGCCTATGACGATGCTCCCAGCTTTTAACTTCAATGGATTCTAAACAATACCAATATTCTTTATAGAATAAGTTTTCCCTGAAGGATATTGAAACTTCTCAATTCTTCTCCTATTTTCTTCAATGCAATCTTTTGATTGAAGGAAATGAAGCAATATCACTGAATTAAAAAACAACTGAAAACTACCTACAAATTACAGAGAATTTTTGTGGCAAATTCTGTTTTGAAAACACAATAATTAACAGAAGACTAATATATTTTCAAGGATTTTACCGATTTCAGGTGTCCATGACGGATGGACTATTATTCTAGTCTTTCCTTAAATTTCACACCTCTACGTTAACATATTTAGGAATTACTCAACATAACAATGTTGCTCGCAATAGTAGATACTGGTGCTCTTCTCTGAAATGAGAGTGAACAATGGAAATGATACAAAAATTATTAATAAACAGCTCACATTTATTGTAATAATGATGAATCTGAAACTAAAAAGGATACACAACAAAGCAGATGTTGAATCGAACATAGTCAATCCAAGTAAGAAGGCAATTAGCTCAATGCATATTTTTCCAACAGAAACACTCAAGCCAAGCATAAATCTGAAATATTGTACACATAAAAACATTGCTTCCACTAAGAAATTCCCAACCCAACAATGAAATGTATTCCACATCTCGTAGAATAATGCAAAACTTTATCCCCATATGGTTTGTTCAGAACTATGCTGATAGAGTAGGCATTGTACACCTAAATAATAGCATCTGAGAAAATTCAAATCTTGTGACTTACTGTGTTTGTTGTTTCATTTTGGGATGGACCTGATTTTCTATCACTTCCATTGATAAACATTGGTGTTGATGGTCCGTGTGACTCCATAATAAATTAATACAAATAATGAAATGGGCAATCAAAACTAAAAAACGACTTGGTACTAATCCTGAAGAATTGTACATCACATCAAATTCAGAAGGCGACTGAAATGAAATAATTGTATGTAAAGCAAAACGTAAACAGTTGTAGCATTTTACTTACACAATTAACAGAAGCAGTCGACGATAAATAGACTCATCAATAACAGTAGGGTATACTAATGAGAAATGAATATAAGCATGATTGTGATTGTTTTGATTGTTGAAGTATTTTAATCTTATTGTTGTTTTTTTTTTCTATGACTTTCATAGAGAAGTGATAGAATTTGAAAAATCTTTGGGGTTTCGATTTAAAGGATAACAATCAAATGCAGATTAGAGCTCTATCATCGTTTCATTTTTAATTTCCAAGACTACTTACTGTAGATACTAGTACTAGATGTAAGAATGCATACAAAATTTTTTTAGGTTAGGAGGTATGGAATGCAGCTGGCGGTATTCGATAAAACACGAAGCAGTTTTACTGAAAATATCAAATTTATTTACACAGTTACATTTATAACTTCAATCATCTTCTTCCTCGAAGTCTCTGGTTTTCACTTCCTCATTTTCACCATATTGTAGAGCATTATCAATGGTTATTAGAGCATTTGTCATACTTTCTTCGTTGTGCAGGTTTAAGGGTACAAATGAAATTAATGAATAATCACTCACTATATCCGCTATAGATTCTGTGAGCTTCATATACTTTTCATTGAATGTTATGAAATTATCTGTACTAATTTCGTCAAGAAGGGCCTCTGTATTTGGATCTAAGAATCTATTGATACGCTTTTGCATTGCTTTACTCAAGAGATCCATTTTTGATAGAATATTTACATGTTGTGTATTCATCTTCAGCATTACACTCAATGCAGCCATTGTTCCTTGAAATGACAATAAATTGATTTGATTTCCAGAAGACTCCACATAAGCAGTTTATCAGGCTATTAATGATGAACAGTTCTAAGTATCCTCTCACCTGATATGAATTTAGGACCATCTGTCATGAATTGAACATCTATTAAAAACACAACGCAGACATTAAAATTCCAACTCTGAAGTCGTTCAATGAATTTTCTCATGGCTGGAATATGTGTGAACAATTCAATCTGACCTGGACAATCAAACAATATATACTCATCTTCTTGTTCACCCAACTTATCTTGCAACCAGTCTAAGTTCTCAAACAAATATTCCATACAGAAAACTAGCCCTCCGTTAGGACCAAAATGTAGTTCTTCGTCCTCCATGGCATCTTGAACATTTATCAATTCCCTAATATCTATCATAGGCTCATAGTCGAAATGTTCTGCTCCAGGGTCTAAATTAATCACATCAGCTTTTCTTTTCATGAGCAAGATATGATCTTGCATAGCCTTGCAATATGTAGACTGTAAGCATGAAATGATACACATTGAACGGTTTCATTTCTGGGTTTTTTGGGTTCATCAGTGAATATACCTTATTCTAGTCTAAGGCTAGGTCTAGTCTCAGGCTCTAGTCTAAGGAATATACCGATAAAATAATTCTCACCTTTCCACAACCAGCAGGCCCAACAACCAATTGTGCATATCTCATGGTTGTAATTATGTACTGCTCGAATAATTAATTCGAAATTACTTCTGTATAGAATCGAAAAGTCGTATATTCTTTATTATTTATTTCAAAATTTAAAACTAGTAATTCGAAAATTCAAACTTTTGAAAGAGGTTATGTTATGGTAACCTAAACCAAAGAACTTATGTATTCTCTTATTAACCACAAAAACCAGTTGCTTGGCCTCTGCATTGTTAATTTTTATTTTAAACGATTAGGTTCTAAGGGTGACAGGATGTGAAGCAACCCTTGAGGAAATCGGTATGATTTCCTGCTCGTTTTACCAAGAAATTTCTACTCTTTCGTTCAAAATGTATTTTTCTATCCCTATCATGAAACGAAGAACTAAATCGCCGAAATTTGGGTTTTGGTTCGATTTCCTGGGATTTTCTACATCTAATCGTTACCTTTGATACGAATATCAGAGGTAACTAGCTGCCTTCTATTAAAAGGACTCGTCCTGAATGTATAGTTTTGAAATATTGTAACTATTTGTGAATATGGAAAATAAAAAATATCCTCATACAATGAATTCAAAATTTTATTTTAACTGTAATAATATAAAAAATACTCCTATATAATGTATGATTATGAACTATCCCAAAAGCAGACATGAACAAAAGAAGCCGTTCAGTTAATTATCTACAGAGCATCAACCATTTTTAATTCCTTTAATTCAGGAAGTAGACTTGTTCATATAATTTAATCTTCCACAAAAATACATCATGGTTTTTATAACACGTCGGGTTTTTCATATAAGGTACTCATTAAGTTGTTACATAAGTAAATATCAAACGTCTATTTTTACAATATATTAAGTACACTTTTCGATAATCAAAATACGAACATACAATAATCTACACTATTCTCCAATAGCGGCTTGACACAATTGACAGGTTTTGATGAGTACAAGAATATACCGGGGATGTCGAAGAAACAGTATTTAGTATTTGAAAAGGAAACATTGAAAAAACCAGAAGTGTGTTATGTTTAACTTCAAGTAGTAGTTACCAGTTCATCATTGACAAATTCAAATTTTCGAATTCTTTAATTGAAGATGCAAGTTTGTCAAGCTTTTCTGTAATCTGCTAGCCTTTTTTGTTCGCTGTTGAACGAATTTTGAAGAATTAATTTTGTTTATATCACAATATTCCAAGTTCGAAGGTCATGCGACAAGAATGAATTTTATTCATACTTGGATGCAGACATTTGAAATATTTCTCGTTAAGATTCATTCGCATAGCTCTAATAACTATTTATTGAACATCGTGAAAAAAACTCCGAAAGGCGTGATCAAAGATGGATTCGTCGTCAAAAATTTATAAACTTTTGACAGTTGACGTTTTGTGTTGTCAAAACAAAACGTCAACTTTTGAAATTTCGGGGCTTACTACGATTTTGATGAGAGCTTGTTATTTGGAACAACTGGAATCAGTTGGATTGACTAACGGGATTGTTTCTTCTATGTATCAATCATCTCTGACATGGAAGTATCAATGGAAACATTCTAGGATTTAGTAATGAACTTGAAATTTACTTAAAAAGAAATACATTGGGTCAAAATAGTAGAACATAAGGACTTTTGTGGCGATGTACTACTGTTTATCGACTGATAAGCTAGATATTTTATAATTTTTAAGTCAGTAATTCTTTCATTAACGGATAATCGTTGCAGCTGGTTTTCAACATGGCCTGATGGATGAATATTCTCAATGAAAAGACCGTTTTTACCTTACTAATTTTCACTCCAGTGTAAATTCTACTTATCGGCATAACTCCTTAATTTCACAGCACTAACGAGCCTTACCCAGATAAGCTCACGACCTATAATCTCACTATTCAACAGCGGAATCTTACAAAAGTAGCGTTTTGGCAACTAATTACCTGCAACTCGTTGAAAATGGAATAATCGGAAGAATGGGAAAAGCTCATAGTTAAGAATCCTGACAACGATTCGTTTCTTCGTCAGACTCGTCACGTTCCCTCAGTAAAGGACTGTCGTCCTCCATCCTGTTCCTGTTCTTCTGGCTGTTGGAAGCGTTGCGTTTATGACCAGGAAAACTGGGTGCAAAGTTCCCGCAAGGTGTGGTGGGAGCAGATTTTGACAGCCAGCCTTTATTGAAGAGCTTAGAACTATTCGGCGAAACCTTAGATTTAGAATTGAAATTAGGCCCTTCGTGTAACGGCATATACATAGTTTTAGCCTTAATCCTATGGAGGTACGACCTGCTCCTGCTTTCCTGCTTAGGAAGATGCACTGGAGGACTCTTCTGTTGGCCTATCTGCTGACTCCTGTGGACTACGTCCACAAGGGGGTAGTTCGAATCACCGGTAGAGTTCCTGGCGAACTGGAGAGAACTGTACCTAACGGACGCGTTCGAACTAGCGATGGTTTGGGAAGATGAAGGGTTCTGCTGCTCTTTAGGCGTTGTTCTTGCGTCTTCCCCCTCGGGTAACGTTAAGGCTCTTCGTGTTAGCATACTTTTCGGGGCTTTAGATGGCATTGGATCACAGCTGGTTCTGTCTTCGACCGCGCTAGCGGTGTCTTGAAGTGAAAGTGGTTGATTCGTTGCGACGTGGGTAAAGCAAGGATTATCCCTGATCGAAACCACTGAGTGTGGCCTTGAATGAGGCCTCGAGGGTGGACGATGCGAGGGCGTGTTCTGGAGGGACGAAGGCGCGTTGTTGGAACAGGCGGAGAGAAATTGGTTCAAGTCTGAACTTGGGCTGGACGAAACGGAATGCGTCATCGAAAAGCCTTCGGGGTTGTTCGTTGACGTCACTTCTTCCAAACTGCTGATCCCGGAATATGGAGGGGGAACAATGATGTTCGCCTGAAACATTGAAGGGTTTATGGAGGCTCTCAAATTCAATAAGAAGGGATATACAGGAGGATTGCATGGCCTAGGAAGCATATTCATCTTCCTGGCAATAGAGGGCGCACCGATCTGTATATTTCTCAATGGAGCCTTTCCATTTTAATGATATAAACGTTCAACAAACAGTGTCATCAGATTTTCTTCGGTAAACTTGTGTGTATATATGAGGTTATCTGTGTATAAGCTATAAGAAATATAGAGGCTTACATATTTTACTAGTATTTCTTCGGAATAATGAACCTATATATGTGTAAAATTGGCTGCATAATGTTCATAAACTTGAGATCATGAATTCTGAAAATGTCGTACAATGAAAATCATCTCACCTCATTCGTGGCGCTACAAATATAACTGGAACTCAATGAATCCAAAGTGCTCGTGGCAGATATGGACCCTACAAAAATATACGTAAATTTGGGTTGCTCGCTTGAACATTTCTGGTCACTTACCAACAGGCCTTACGATGAAATTTCGAAAATATTGCACCATAAAATAGCCTGAAGCGCCGTTATTTGCCTTGATAACAGGATCTCCATTGAAGCTTATCACCAAGGGGTACAAATCTGGCTTTGAAGTCACCTGGCAAATGAAATTTGTGTTAAATATTTAAAAATACATAAAGCGTGAGTTCTTCGATCAGGTTAAGTTAGTTTAGGTAAGGTTAGGTAGATAGCTTCGAGTGATGAAAAGAAAGGGTTCCAAACCCGATCAATATCGTTGGAAATGTCATACAAGAAGGTCATTTTCTCTGTTCTAACACATATTGAAGTTTCCATCAGAAAATACAGTGTTTCAAGCTCAAGTGGATGTTCACAGCAACTTTTACCAAATGATGTGGGTAGTTGTATAACTCAGAATTATAGTAAAGTACTGATTCATCCTACCTCTGAGTACGGTGGTGGTGGCTGATAAAAACTATTACATCTGCTGTATTGTGGAGGCGCGTAACATGACCCATTTGACTCTGGCTCAGAAGCTCTGTCATCTCTTCCTGAGTTTCGACAACAGATCCCCCCTTGGTGGTGACGTTTCCATAAGGAACAGGCGCAGAGTATGCCTGCTACTGTGGCCGTAACAGCTAACCAAAAGTACCTGCAATGATTCCATAGATTTAAAGGAAATTACCAAAATAAAATTTCTGGAATATGATATAGGTTATCCTTTCAGCAGCCTTTCTAGTTGGTATCTACTCCAAGTCCAAGAAGCTGTTATCTGAGATCATGTGCCTTACCAGTAGTGCTTCAAGTTTCAGTATGAAGGATTTGAAGTAAAGTGAACCTAACTAAGTTAAAACAGCACAACAAAGTCAAACAAGTAAACAATGCAGATTTGTAAAGAGGTAATTGGAAGTTTTCAACTCACCAGTGACCTAAGAAAAGAGGATTAACTATATTTCCAGATTGGAAGACAGGCGACCGTACAGAATTAACAAAACAGCATCCTTGTTTGCAGCATTCTTTCGGAGCAGTGCAAGTATAGTGTCCACCATCACATTGCCTTCCTAGTTGCTGAAACCAGAGGGAATAACAGTCCTGAGATGCATCTAAACCATTCGAATAAGAATAGAAAACACGCAGTTTCAAAGAATTCATTACAAAATCGTAGAAATGAATTTAATTTTGGAAAAAGGCACTGGGGTACTATCTTTTTCTTCAAAATTATGAAAGTCGATGCCAGTACGCACGCCACTGTAGTTGGTACAATAAAGGTACAAAAGCTTAAGGTACCTGACATAAGATGAAGCTGATTAACATGCAAAATCATCGCTCATAAGCTTTAACGTTCCTGAAAAACCTTTATCAACGTACCGTAGTCATAAGTATGGGAAAAACAGAGGAGTTTCCAAATACGTAGCACAGAACTGTCGCATTGCACTTTCCCCGACGTACGTCCGACCCTGGAGCCAGCGGAATGGGAAAATATGAACTGAAAGAAAAAACATCTCAGTTTTATGCCGGGTAAATGTTCTGGTCGGATGGTTAGGTCTGATCATCCGAGGAGACAAGGAAGGTCTTCTTACAACTAATGGGTTTAGCCACAATAATCAAGATTTCGACGAACTGGATACGTCGCCGATGTAGATGGAAAACATTTTCCTGCTTGGATTACAGGGAAATTTCAAATCGGGCGTTTCTCTTTAAAAGCACGATCCAACTCAGTTTTTATCGATGGAATATCCTTTATAAATGGAAATGTAGTTTTGGATACTATATCTCAAGAGGAAACAACTCTTTTTGAGTTTAGATTTTTTTATAGGAATCTTCCACTTTTGAAAGCCATGAGACCTAATTTTTCCATCACAGATAGGTGGAGAACGCAGGGGTGTCTCATTTGAAAGGAAAGGGCTTTCTATTCTGAGTTCAGCATATTTCATTTTTTGTAATTTCATCCATTCGTTTTCGAAATATTCACATTTCAATTTTAAAGAACATAGGTTTTCCCTTTAGCGTGCTGTGTAAATCAATCGAATTTTGACTCATTTTTTTTGTTATTTGGAATAAATTAGGAAAAATGTGATTGATTCACACAAGAATGTTTAACGAAATTACCAGTACTGTACAAAATTTAAATTTGAATATCTATCTCGAAAAGCAATGGATTGAATGAAAAAAATTGAATATGCTGAACTCAGAATACCTTTCAAAGAAAGTATTACTTACCCTATCTTCCCCATTCAGAATATACAGGGTGAGTTTTTAACTCGTACAAGTAATTTAACAGTAGATTCTTGAGGTCAAAAGAAACACTTTTTTCCTATACCATTTTTTCCGATTCGACCCTGATAAAGAGATATAGCCAATTCAATTTTTCATAATGAGCTGTGCCACCACTGCAAAAACAAAATTACCTTCAGAATAACTAGCCGAATCTGAGATACTACACATCTGTGGATCTTTTAAACTGAGTTGTATTCAGCCAAAGTACCCAATTTTTCGAATTTCACAGATACTTTATAATTTTTGACAACAAATTACTCGAAAACAGCACATTATACGAGAAAATATGAAGAATAATTTTATTTTACAAAACGAAAAAGATTCATCAAACAAATGAAAAACTATATTCCAAAATTCATTACATTCGATAAAACTGTTTGTGAGATAGAACTAAAAATGATATTTTTTATGGTTTTTCAAAAGCCTGTATCTTTTAAGCTGAACCGATTTGGAAAAAATGGTAAAGGAAAAAAGTGTTTCTATTGACTTCAAAAATGTACTGTTAAAATATTTGTACGAGGGTTTCAGCGATATGGTCGTGAATTTAATCTTAAAAGTTGTAACTCTGGAACCAAAAATTTCCATCTTTTCTGTTTCGTTTTCAAAAGCTCACCCTGTATATTATCTCGTAGATAATTGAAACAATATTCTTAATTATAATCGCTTCGAATAATCCACTTACGTCACATAAAACATTAACATCTTTTTAATGCAAGGACATCATTAAGTGACGCACGAGTACCTTCTTGAATGAAAAAAGAAAATTGGCGAACAATAACCCGCGCAATGTCGCGGATGGATCAATTCCCTCTCATCCACCTTGGAATAGCATATTGAATGCCAGCCTACATAATTATCTGAAGCATAACCAGCGCATTGTTTGGGACAAAGGACGTAGGAAAAATGTATCCAGCTCGCGAAGAACGGGGTCAGCATAAAATCGAGTTATGTACCGGTGTTGTTCGGAAGCTGGGCTGTAGCTGGCGCCAAGCTGGAGATGAACCGGCGCCACGTGTCTGAAGGACGAACGCCTCGCCAGGACCTGGCAATATTCCGATTGGGGGAACGGGCAGGCTTTCGTCCTGGCGTAGACGGGAAAGAGGGCGGTTTTTTCGAAACTGTTAAGATGTTTACTGTTCCCTTTAACTGGATGAAAATGTTCATGCCTCCGCATTGATATTGATCAATATATGTTCCATTAGTGGCCTCAAATTAAGAACGTTATACAGGGAGATCCAACGAAAACTTAACACCTGGATTTTCCGACTTTAAAATGAAAATGTGGAAAAATGTAGAAATAACTACTCTGCGCGAAGAACAGCGGCTTTATTTAACGAACGACATCCTGGTTACCAAATTTGACGCTATTTATTCAGTCTGAAACAAAAAGAGGGTGCATGAAAGAGACGAAGCGAGGGAGGTGGCTGTCTTAGGTCATGTAGCAATGAATCCGACCTTTAGTACTAGGAAATTGTCCGATCTATCTGGTTTTTCACACACAACAATCATGAGAATCCTTAAATAACATAAATTCCATCCTTATAAGATACTTCTCTCTCAACTTTTTGCACCATTCTTCATTTATTGATTCACATATCAAATAGCACGTTGGCTCCTCGTGAAATGAAAATTAAAAGGCTTCGGCAGTATAAAGTTTCGTTGCCACATATCAAAATCCTTGGGTAGCGATGAAACCTCGGCATTTTCTCACCCTTCGTCAGTTTCCAGGCTTGCCAGACACCAGATAACGGTAGTAAAACCCTTATCTTGACCGTGTGATCGAACTATATGTTCTCATGCCAGGGGAATGTCCACCACGACGTAGATATTTAATTCAGGAGGACCCTGATGGCTGAAGTTGCAAGTTCATTTACTAAACATGAAAAGGGAGTTGCCATTTCGTAGTAATCAAGGATGGTTGGCTATTAAGTTTTAGTTGTTCGACAACCTTCTTCTCATTAAAGTTTCCTGAGGAGTTGAAGGACGCTTATAGACCAAATGCTTCAGGAAAAAAGTTTGTTCTGATAATTTTCAAGTCGCTCTTCATCCTAAACTCAAAATCAAACTACTCATATTTTTCAAAGTCTAGTTTTCTTTTACTGCGATATTTATGAGCAATTCTATATATGTATATGCAGTCATTGTTTGCTTAATCAAAGTTTGTAATGATGCAGTTCTAGGCAGCTCTAAATTCACTTAGATAACTGAGGTACTGTTATAACCAAAAATTCAGAAAAAATTACTTATCGATAAAGGAGCTTAAGCAACAATATCTTGATATGAATTTTCAGTTATTGACAAGGACTAAAGAATAACCATACCCTCAGGAACATTCTGATATACCTAGCTTTAGCTTTGGGGAATAAAAGGAGAGAAATGAGAAAAACAATAACTGAAAAGGCCCTATGTCAGCAATAAATAAGGGTAGAAACAGATGAATCAGGTATAGATTTGTTTTTCCACCCCCTATATAAACTTCAAATTCAGCTCGAATTAGAGTTTCCATATGAAGACAGCTACTTTTGTCATTCATTTCGAGAATTTAAAGTTACACCAGGTCTGAAAAAACTAGAAATTCATTTGATATAAGTCGACACTCTTTTGAAAACCGTTTGCCTATTTTTTTTTTAAATCTTCGGTGCAATTCTTCGGTCTTGACGAATTTTTAACTGACTCATCTTATTGGGAATCGAGAAAGTTGTTCAATTTAAGGGGCTTTCTAACGGTTTAACAGTTTTCAAGCAATTTAAATACGCTGTTAATGTTTAGTAGTAGATACCAATGTTTAGAACCAACGCATTCACCAATTTGCAACCGCGTAAATAAAAACAACGGGCAATATTCGTCATCAGATTTTCAGCAAATTCACCTTCTCAATCACCCTCTATGATTGACTTTATAGAAGTCAAATTCTCGAAAGTAAATCATTTTCAATCCTCTTCACGTGAAAGAATATAAAACTTTCAGTTCCGTATTCAGATATCTTTTATAGGTCCCTCCAAGAATGAAAGTGAAAGTCTATTAAACGTTTGCCCTAATTCCAAATTCTGACGTAAACTTATCCTTGAAACACTGCAGTCTTATACACGGCCTTTTCAATGTTCCGAATTTATTGATGGTTTGCCAGACCGTCTGATAATTTAAAACACATTTCCCAAAAATAATCAACTGATGGATTGAATCTATTGGGGATAAACTCATTCGGATTATTGCCTCGCAATTGGGTTAACCAATCCAATTTATAGATCGAAAATTAGAAATATGCCTTTGTCGACGTGCTCTACTGTAAATCCACTGGAATTTGCTAATTAGTTGCTTCTAAATCCACGATTCTGATAAGCATTGACCCCTAAAAGTATCGATTAATCTAACCTATATACCTCCGAAGAGAACAATGTCAAAACAATTCATTGGGCCTCTTCTGATACCTTTCACTTACGGTTCACTCACCGTTCAATCCGTTAATGATCTTACCAAACAAAATAAACAACCCCCAAAGGGAAACAAAGGGAATTAACGATATAAAATAGGCTACGTAATAAACCCAGCAGGTATATCCTGGAAAGCTCAAACCAATTCAGCACTCACCTCGATGTCTAATGAAATGAGTAAACAAGTCTAATTCTCGCTCGAAACAAGTATGTACATGTCAAGTTGACAAGAACGTGGCCGACTAGATCGCGAACGCTGACGTGCGTAGACTGACGCCATCACGAGGGAGAGAGGATGAAACGGCACCGCGACGTCGTGTTTCATCCTTTTTGTGCAGCTTCAGGCATCTGCAGATCGACGTGGAAGTTGGGGAAGTAGTTGTTTGGGGTATCGAAGGGATTTTATGAATACGAGGGGAGGTTTATTCGTCAGAGCGAGGTTTTTATAGCTGATCTTGATAACGAAAGATGGAAAATGGAAAATTTTGCGTATGCATGGAAGAAAACTGTCTTTTCTTCGATACCCTCTCTCCTCTCAGGGCTTAATGACACAGATAACAGAGTTATCTGAGGAATTTTTCGAAAAATCAACGCAGTTCTGCTTTATTTATTTCGAAATAACTTTGCTCAATAATCTGCTGGTACCTAATAACGGAAAATATGAATACATATATGTACATTATTCCTGAAATCGCGAAGGCGTTACTTTAACTTTAATGTAGTAGCTAAACTGAATGTGTAGAAACAATACAATTTAAATTAGGCCCATTTACTTGATGCACAGTTGACAGACTGACGTTTTGTTTCAGATCAAGTTGTAACATGAACAGGAAAGTTGAAATAAGGATAGAAACGGAAAAATATGATCTTCCAATAACTTTTCTAGTCCAACTTCATTCACAACAAAATTTGAGTGGATGAAATGCAAAGATATTGATGAAATGAAACACAAGTTGCATTTGATACGTTGATAAACTCTGAAAACCGCGTAAAATCCTTCATTTGGTGTTCAAATCACTCGGATTTTAACTCCATTCATGTGAAATCAGAACGAATGGTCCTTCTGATAGATTAGAAATTGATTTGTATGTTATGAAAAGTAACAACTAACTATAAATATTAAGTTGTTGGATTTATATGGATTTCCATCATTTTGGAGGATTCTATCAAAGAGTATCAACTGATACTCTTTGATTCTATCCTACATTTCGGCAAGCATTCGGAAGCTGTCTTCCTGCATTAAAATTAAATGGAATATCAAGTTTTCAAGTTCCTGCCACTTGAAAAATAAGTAAAGATTTGTGAGATCAAGCGCAAATACTGGATTACTGGATGTTGAACTAAATTCTCACAGTTGGCGAACCTGAGAACTATTGCTTGCCCTGATTTTTGACCAATGAAAACATTCAAACAATTTTCTAACCTCTAGTGTACTTGTCAAAAAATCAAAAGAAGTTTTTTCCCTTATAATTGAAAGAAAAACCTCAATGAAATGGCTGACAATAAGGGAGACTTCCTTCGATATGCGGTTATGGATGCAGATGTCTATGCAATGTGTGTTCAGCATGCATTATCAACAGAAAAGGAGGAAATAATGGGATTGCTCATTGGCGAAGTGTGTTAATAATTGTTCTCATACATATTTTCATCCACTTCCACAATTTGAAATTATGATTTCAGGTAGACACTATACATAAGAGATCATACATTAAATCTACTATGATATTGACCAGGAGTGATAAAAAACCAGATCGGGTTGAGATATCACCTGAACAAATTTGCACCGCATCATCCTACGCCGATAAACTTGCAGAAAGAATGAAAAGGCCTTGGAGGGTACTAGGCTGGTATCATTCACATCCTCATATAACAGTTTGGCCTAGTATTGTCGGCAAGTTTTTGACATCAAACAATGAACATAAACTATATATAATTTTCTCGTAGATCTCCGGACACAAGCTACCTACCAAATGATGGATCCATTTTTTGTTGGCCTCATTTTTTCTGTTTATCAGACTAGTGGAAATTCAATGAACAACAGTGTATATATTTGTTGCTTTCAAACGGTCAGAAATGGTTCGTCATGTGATAAGAGATGTGTAAACTTGGAAATTGCACCATCAAGTCTTAAATCTTACAACTTAGAAGGTTTGCCAATTTTCGTTTTATATACCTGTTGAGATATTTTTTCATCGATAACTTTTGAAGGATCCATAAAACTGCCTAAAATACTATATGAAGAAGAAGTGAAGTCTCATGATGAACAAACCAGTGAAGATATGGATAATCTAACTCGATTATATAATGAATCAATCAAAACTGTGGAATTAGTTCATATTGTATCCTATGTAGCAAAGCCTTTAGCAATTGATTTGGAGGAGAGGCTGAATATCACGAAAAAAAGGATTGCAGAATTGGAAAAACTCAAGAGACGTTTAATAGCACAAAAAAACCAATGATACGGTTCTTGGTATTGTTTATAACATACTTCCACTGATTCAGAAAAGTTAGTTTAATAATAAAATAATTTATTATGTCTGTTATTTCAAAATTGTTTTTATTAGGAGGTTGCTCAATATTATCTATTATATTTTTATATTTATACATTTTGTTTTAATTCATCAACTGAATTTTTATTCTCATATTATTTATGATAATCTTACTCAGCCAGTTGTTGAGTGGATTTCTGGTGAAAATGGTAATATTTTGTCAGGAGACAAATGAAAGGAAGTTGAAAAAATTCAAATGATCATGTCCAAACAAAAAGTGCTTTATTAAAGTAACTTTACCCAATATTATTATTTACACATAGAGATAGTTTTCTAGTAAAACATCCATAATTAATGGATAATAACAGATATAGAAATATATATGATAAAAAATCAAGATCAACATTATAGATAAGGATAGATAATTTTAATGCGATTATCAATCTTATATGAAATTAACTATCAATTCAAAACCTAGCTATGAGTTCTCAATTACTATGCTACAGTTTTGATCTCAACAATATACAATAAATACATTGATATTTTACAGACTCCTCAATGTACAAATTCCATCAAAATTCTGTATGATTTAAGTAAATTATTCGAAACAATTATTCCACATACAATAATCCTAACGATCTTCCAAAATTTTAGTTTCAAAAGCCCTGAATTCTTCATGATATATTCTTCCTATTGCTATTTAACATGCACACTTTTGAATTAAATTATATTGTACATATAAATGCCTTAAAACTGTACCCAGTTACTGTTCGAGGGAGAAGGTTGATTTGTCAAAGAAGAACTGAAATTAAAACACCATTGATGATTCTATAATTAAGTCAATAGACCGTATAATTCAATTCAAACAATGTTAAGGCTTACTTTGCTTGTGCTGAAGCGAAATCACCCCAGTCATTACCTCCTGTAGGAGTTTTTACGGCATGTGCAGGGGATCCTGCTGGTGAACTACCTGGTGGAGCTGGTAATCTAGTGCCTCCTGGTGGTGGAGGTAAGAAACCAGTAGTTCCACCAGTAGGTCGTTGTTTGGTTCTTGATGATCCCTCATTACCATCTTTTTTCTTTAAAAAAAAAAAACAAATACCATATTATAAAATATGGGTTGAAGCTCTTTAACACTCAAAGAGAAATAGATAATGCCCTTACACTAATTTTCATGTTGATCTTGATGGTTTCTCCTTCTTTGAAACCTAAATCAAGAGCTGGACCAGATGGTTCTTCACTTATTTGTTTCTCTTTTTTAAGCCATTTGAAATGGTCTTGTAGAGCAACATTCAAGTCGAAAGAATCTGATCTATCCCCGAATCCAATGCCAATAAATGCCGCTCTGCCTAAATAAAAATAAAGAATTCTAGTCACAATTGGCGAGGAATTAATTGGGTCTCACCATTGTCATCTTGAATTCTGAGCACAAAATACCTAGAAGAATCCGATACGGCCTCTATTGCCACTCCAGGATAATTTTCAATAGGACACTTTGCGAAAAGTTCACCTGTGTTTTTATCTTCAAGTTTTATGGCGCATTGGTCAGCTTGAGACACTAATCTCATTCTGCCAGTCCATGAGGGTTCGGCAAGATTCCAATCGGCAGCTCTGAAGATTTTCAATTAATTCATATTTTATTTACACGACCTTACATAGCAGGAAGTGGGTGGATTTGGATCATGTTCTACGAAAAACTTCAGAATGATACTCACCTGTAACTTCTATTTGATGCCCTTGGTGGTATGTTGAAAACGAAAACTTCTGGTTTAACTAATATTACGCTTTCGTAAGAATCCATAATAAATTGATATTTTTCTACAATGGAAACACTTTTAAAACGTTTGACAACTAACTGACAATCATCTGGATCTGACTGTCAGATTCTGACATGACAACAAAGATTAATGCTAAATGTTGCCAATGTAGTAAATATATTATTGGAGAGTATCGGTTGGTCACATTGAAGCAGAAATTTAGTTCTTGAATTTGAAATGAAATGCTTTTCCCTTTTTGTGAAGGGGGTATTCCATGATAAGGTATTATGAAATAAAACGATCTAGTTCTGTTGTTACTTCTTTAATTACTCTTCAGTTTCAAATTATATAATATATAGGTACTATTCATTTTCCAAAATCTTGTTTAGTTTTACGACAGGAATTTCTGAAAGAATGTGTTTTTGAAATCCTTTCGTTATTTCATTAATTTTTACTCACCTTTATTCCTTCACTACTTTCATAGAAGCATTTTCCAATTTCCATAGCAGAAATGCATTTATCATCCAGAGTTTTTGCTGAAATGAATGTACCTATACTTTATGGAGAATCTATTTCATTAAAACATTCATTCAAAACGAGAAAATGTTGATGATGCGCCATTTTTATCTGAGTTGAAAACGAGATCTTGGAAGTTTTCTTTTATTGAATGTATATTGACAATAATTTGTGAATATATCAAAAATCTTACCCGAGTCTTGACAAAGTTCTATCACACGTTTTCCTTCGTCATGATATTCATCTGGTAACATCTTCATTGTAGCCAAAGCACCAGCCTTATTGAAGGTATTGTCCTTGTTTTGCTATATCATATGTTAATTTTGAAGTCTATTTTATTCATTGGCAATGAGACAATGTTCATTGAAAAAAATATTATGTAGTGGAAATGAATAAAGAGTCGACATTATCAATATTTGCTTTCAAAATGATGAAATAAGCAAATATTGATTTGCGAAAAATGAGCATCCAAATTTTTAGCTCAACTACACCAAATTCTGATCATTAAATTGCTTACCCATTTATTACTGACTAGGACACAATTGATGAAGCACTGCAAAATAAGTCAAGATATAATATGAACAGAAAATAAAATAATATAGGTAGTAATTAAAATATATTCATTGTTCTTCTTGAGTCATTATTATCTTGAAGTTATTGAAAGGTTTGATCGATATTTTTATGGAAATCCAAAGAGTTAATCTTCAGGGATCTTACCATGGCTGGTCTTGAAAATTGTCCACTTCTCATTCCTTCTAGGTCCTCTGTTGGGAAATCATTTCACAGATTAATACCTATTTCAAAACTTAGAAGAGAAAACTTACCATCAGTTGCATTTGATCGAGGTTTACAAATATTAGTGATCATTTTTTTCGCTGATGCCAACTGCTTCTCACTAAACTGAAAAATATGAAATTTTTCATGACTTTCCATATCCAATACTGACTATCCACTATACTCAATTAAAAATTCATCCACTATTTCCACGAAATTAATTACATCCTCAAATCCATCGATGTATTCTCAGGCTACTTATCAATTATATAGTAGGTACTTTCTCGAATTTTAATAGATCCTAGCATTTTCACTTACCGCTGCATTAGTGTGATACAGAAGAAAACAGAGAGTTGATATTACTATGCAGAACTTATAAAATACCATTTTTTCAGACATCATCAAAACCTCTTGACACCAAAGATTGATTCAAAATGTCTCAATCTTCTCAATTTTTCACTTTTATCCAGATAAATTGCAAATAATATCAAAATGAAGAACATCAATCATCCTCATTATATACTACCATACAGATCCAAACTTAGTTATTTTACGGTCAAGTAGGTAGTATCAATTCCAGGATACCAGACTCTAAATCAGATTTTGATTGTCCTTAATGATGAATTAATTTATGATACCAGGAAACTGGGAATTCGAGGAGATATAGGTATATTATTAATTTTAGAGCTCAAACGAATGGAATTTCAATATTAGTTGTTAATGGTAGGTGACAATCTGTTTTCAATTCGTATGTTCCAGAGATAGAAAAAGTTTTCGATACAAAATTGAAAAAATATGAGAAGTATGGTGTATAAAAACAAAGGAAATTCCTATATTTCACTTTTGAGTTTGGAACCAGATCTTTGGACTATTCCAAAATAAATTTAAGGAAATAAAATAAATATTGATTACTTATAGGATTATATTTCTTACAGAGGGGTATTTTATTGTTATGTATTCAAGCATACGGTTCAACAATAGTCTTTCATGTTTTAGTACATCGTACAATTCAGTCAGAACATTCTAAATCTGAATCGTTGCTACACATAAGTCCTGGTGGGCATGTCTGTAGGTCTCCTGTTATCAAGCCTGGTTTTTCCTTACCATTATAAATACATTGGTAGAATCTTGTATTGTCATAACAAACGAAACCTTTGTCGGAGTTACAAAGAACTTCTCTGGTATAACAGATATTGACCTAAAATACAAAACAATGAAGTTGCAAGTTGCAAATAAACACATTACAATGTGCCAACATTATGTAGATGAACTTTGATTTATTGCGAATGATAATGATGAAAAATGTAACATCATATTCATTTGGTTTTGCCAGCTTTAAGAACAGAAAGAAATAACTTACAAAAAACAGCAGAATTGTGAATACCAGGATGAACTTCATGATTCTAGTGTCTTCTCTTCGATACCAACAAACTTTCTGGAACAATATCAACCAAGTACATGCCTTTTATAAAGTCGTATTCGCATATTTTTCTGAAGATAATTTTATAGCTTCGAAGAAATGAATAAATTCAGTTTTTGTATGGGATATACACAATGTATATTTATTTATTCGTATTGATCAAGGCGAGAATCGTATAAACACCATAAAATTTTGTTTTTGAAATTATAATTCACAGCTGACAAGTATTTGATTTTTTTTGCGAATTTTGAAACTGTCCGATTCTTATCGAATCGTTAATGAAATTTCCATTAGTCGTATTATCTATTCTGAGAACGATGAACTCAACAATCTAAATGTACACATATATACCGTGTGAGATAATTTAGAAAATAATACCGAATATTTTGTTTTTTCCTCTGTCCTTTAGATAGACGTAGAGAATGGACTGAAATTATAATTTGTAGGAATATACATGAACTTATATTAAAAATATAAGAATAAAATGAAACCGGTCTATTCTGTAGCCTTTTATAAAAAATTCGTTGGAAAATCCTGCCTTAGATCAATCGACTGATTTCAATATCATTTACCTTTATAATTCTTTCATAATTGAACTGGTGTAGATAGAAACGATTGAAAGATATAGAAAGAGTACCTATATTGAAATATGACTATTTTAATGTTATATTTCACTGAAATAAAACAGGGATTAGGCGGTATAAAGCCATGAAACTATTTTTGGATAACAAATTCTTTATTATTTACACGTCTTAAAATATGTTAGATGTCTTATTTAGAGATCACAATTGTAAGTATTAGATTGCTGATCCTTCTATAAAAATAAAGGAAATCTAATAGAGTAGGTAGAATTTATAACTGAGTAGGTATAGAACTTGTAAAGAGTATGTTTTCAAGATGTCTGAAGAAATTGCTCGTGGGAGTGGCTTTGTCACAATACACAACAGAATTTCGTTTTGTTCCTCTTCATTTTCGACTCGACATATTGACTTCCCTGGTTGCTGGCGACAGTATTGAATGTTTGGACCGTGAATTCAATGTCTTTTGTCTCTTCGGCATCTGCAAGAAATCACGAGAACTCAAAAATGTGGAGAACCCTGTATATTGCTCTTATTATGAATGAATAGTACCTTTGAACGCTTCATTGATTGTGTCATGATCGATCCAGGTTAGACCCATTTCGACTTTCTCTGCCAGGTCCTGCCAATTCCTTCGGTTTTCTAACGTTCCTTGATACAAGGGCTGCACCCAAGGAAATGTGTCGGACAAAACTTTATACAATGGAAGGCAAATGACGTCTATGAAACCAACTTGCATCTGGGGTAACTCATCTTTTCTTTCTCTATCCATCATTGCCTGCAGAAATATTAGGAACAATCTGTTGGTGTTGTGCATTTTAGGAATCTCTTCAAGTGTTTTTTGTGCTCTTCAATTAGGGTAAAAAGATACTCACGATAGGCTGTTCTTTCAGTTGCATCTTCTCCAAGTCCCCTTGGTCAAAAAACTCATCAGCCACCAATTTGGCCACCCTATGCTGAACTTCCCAAGGTTTTGCTATAGCACTAACATCGCATGCTGTCATCATCATACCCGATAGAACTGGAAAGAGAACAGAACTTGGTTGGTTTCGTCCACTCTTCAGTTCAGAAAAAGATAAAGTGAATGTGTGGTCAATGAAAATAGCTGAAACCATTTCTACACTCTTTTTCATATAACACAGATATACTTACGTTCTTTTTTATCGTCGCTTTGCCAGTCAAATTCCCCGTTTTCTATTAGTTCTAAAAATTTATTCCTTTTTTTGAAGTACATTGCTAAATCAGTCGATAAAATTGCAGTTTCTACCAACTTCATCACTTTTCGGTAGTCGTAAGGTGATAATGCCTGTAATCATTTAAATTTATACGTTCACACCAACAAGAGCGTCTTTAATTTGGGCTCCATCATGAGCACTTTCATCACTTGCAATTTCTTAAAACATAGATAATGCTTGAAATGCAAACAATCTGATTTCGAGCACATAAGAAGTCATGCTTCGTGAAGAAATGAAATTTTCGAATTAATTCTAGCCGAAAATCTGCGTGATCTAATTCTACACAAAAAGAGAAAAACCCACCTACTTGGAATATATTATTGCTGTCGGTATTCAGGATCATGACGCACTGATCGAAATGATGATGCTCCATGGTACTGGTAGAATATAGAATGGCCAGAGGCGACTCAGTTTTTGTTTGAAAGGCGTTATTTGTCCCCCTGTGATCCAGATCGTGACAAAGGCATGCAACCAGAAGACCAAGTATCTCCAAATCTGTCATGAACCTCTCCATTTTGCCCGTTTTGAACATGGCGAACATGGTCTGCGTTACATTCAGAGCATGCCTCCAATTGTGGTACTTCACTGGTCTATAATTCTTCTTCACACTCAGCACCCATCGGCATAGGACCTGTAAATTTTCAAAATCAAGCTTTAGGAAAATTCCTAACATTGCTTTCGTAAATCGTACGTACGGCAAAGCCCAAATGCATTGCGGTACAAATCATGGTGCAGACTGAAAACTACAGACCCTAAGGAACACAAATAGCCCTTCCGTACTTACCTACCCCCACCACAGCCCGAGCAATGACCTTTGGAAGTCATCAATAGACTCTGCCGCACATATAAACAAGAAGGTAAACCTGGTCACTTACATCGTATGGTATAAGAAACTGCTGAACAAGGTCACACTCCAGAAACATCCTTATGGTAGCCTTACAGGTATCCTCGTCAGACAGATCGAAATCGATGAACGTGAAACTGTACAAATTGAACTTTTCCGCCGATGGGATTTCCACCTTTGCCAGTTTTTCCGTATCATCGTTTCCAGCGGTCGCGTGATACGAAAGACACTCCAGCGCCACTTTCTGTTTGGCCATCAACTTGCAAGCGTTCTCATACATCTGGGTGTTGTGGATGCCGAGACCGCAGAATATCGCGAATGCCTCGAATAGGGACACATCGCACTCGGTGAAGACCGCCCCATTATTCTTGTTGATCAGCTGAGCGACACCTGGAAATCAATCGAATGAGGGATAAATAGCTAAACTTCAATTTGCCAATGTGGGACATATGTGTCCCAACGTGGAATAGCTCAATCCCACCATGGGACACATACGTCCCAACGTGGGACATATACGTCCCAACGTGGGACATATACGTCCCAATTCGGGACACATACGTCCCACTGTGATTTTCAATGTGGGACATATGTGTCCCGACGTGGGACACATACGCCCCAATGTGTTATAAACCCATCAAGGGCAGTAGAATGGTGTAAAGTTGAATGAATTAATTTACCTATCAGTCTTTTTTGTCCGTTGATGATGGGCATGCACAGGATCGTCCTGGCCGATTCAGCATCGCCGTCGGTGTGTTGCATGTTAAGCCAGGCCCCCACGTCTCCTATGTTCAGGATCTGTCCGGTCGTAGCCGCGTAACCAGCAATTTGGGCCAACGTCGATGTCTTCAGATCGTAGGATGATGGCCTTGAGACGAGGGTGTTGTTACCACCGTCTCGCAGCTCGAATACGGTGGTGAAAGAACATGGTTTCTTGAGGCCGAACTCCCTCATGTCTTCCGCGGTTATAGCTCCGCTTTCTACTCTGTTCAGGGGCCCTTGGCGTTCTATCACCCTTCCAGGACGTTCCAGGATTCGTTCTAGATGACTCTGGCAATTGGAGAAGTTGAGAATTAAGAAATTTCGTCGAGTAGTTCCTGGTGAAATGATTTTGCAATGGGAGAAAATGTTTTTTCTTCTTTATTTCGAAACCTTCAGACCAAACACAATTTTTAATCTTTTTGCAGCAGTTATTTTTGAAAGAACTCATTTTTTTGCATGAAAAGCATCACGAATTTTCATTCGCCTATGTCGTCAAGACTGCAGAAGGTGTGGATGCACTTACCGCTTCCCCTAGATCCAAATCCATCAAATAGACAGCACATTTTTCACAGTTCAAAAGATCCTGCGCCTGCTTCATAATTTTTGTGACTAGACATTCCAGATTGTTCTGCTCTTCGAAAATACTTCTAGCAAGATTCAGTAGTATCTGAAACAAGGAGAATACGAGCATGGTTTTAGTTTGAAAACAATACGTTCGGTATAAAATGAACTTTTTTCATGAGTATGTCCTGTATCTTTCCGGTTAAAGGTCTAAAGGAGTCCAAATAAGTCGGAGAACAACATCCTGATTTCGTTCGCAGCACTTATGAAACACCCTGTATATTCTTAATCCAATAAATCGCGTGGGAAATCCCCCTGATCCTCCGAAGCTTCGAAAAACATTTCAGACACTTAAGAGCTGTTCGCTCGCATCGCAAGAGCTGATGGGACCTTTCAACCGTTTTAAATGAAGTTGTCGACGCATTTCCTGTTTTTCCCAGAGAGAAACCTGGAGTTTATTTTCTCCTGATAGAATATAAAAGGAGGCGAGTGCAAAGTGTTCGCCCGGTTCTATCTACCGGTGAAAACGATGAAAGAGCGCTGAAAACATACTTTCGGGATTTTTCCCATGCGGCTTTCACTGGAGTTACCTATCTATAGAATTCTCCGAGGCGTAAAGCATGTGGGGAACTGAGAGAGAAATGTGAAAGGATCACGTAGGTGGGCCAAGAATTTCAGAGCTGACATTTCAATTTATTTCACAACGGAATGAAAAAAACCCAATCTGAAGAGCTTAATTTTTTTTTTTTAGTGAAATCGATAAAGACGGCAATCAATTAATATCTCATTGTCGCAGCTGATTTTAATGAAGAATACTCCGTTCAATACTATCATTCAATTTGTTCTGAAATGAATGCGTTCTGACCATAAAAAAACGGACCATCGAAAATGTTTAGATGGTTTGGGACTTATTATCAGTTGGACCTGCAAGCTGCTATGTTACCTGATTTCGCTTATACTCCAGCACGGACACTTCGAAAAGCTGAGCATTCTGCAATCCTATGCCACAAAAAGTTAAATATCTTTGGAAAACCTCCACATCATGCTTGGTAAACTCTTGGCAATCGTTCGTTTTGTTTATTATTTGAGCCACCCCTATAACGTCACCATCATAATTGCAAATGGGCATGCAGAGGATCGAGTTCGTTTTGTAGCCAGTACGCATGTCTATTTCGCTGTTGAAACGGTTATCCTGAAAAATGAAAGAAGTTATTCGAATTTGAAAAGAAATGGAGAAAAATCCAGCAAACACTGAAATCCAAACACAGAAATCGTACATTAAATACTGCATTTTCAAAATGCAGAATTATCAATACAGAAACTGTACAGTAACTGTTCATCAAATACAGCATTTTTCAAACGCATTATTATCAATACTTGCAGTTACAGTACAACAATGTCTGTGCTGCATTCAGGTGACACTTGTTATGCAGTTGGTATCTGAACAGTTGCTGAATCTTGTGAATTTTCAGATCAGTGTGTTGTTTCGAAGAAAATTCCGTTAATTACGAATAAGAACAAATCAGAGTTTTCTACGTCAAGTTAGAAAATTATACTACTACGTAAATCCAAGATACTTGTAATTTTTTTTACGAATAATTGTATAAATCGAATTTGGAGTAAAATCCTCGAAATATTTTCAACAATGAAGCTTCGACCTAGAAATGTATCGCATACAGCTTACTGAATGAAAAACCACGATGTAGGTAGTGAATAACATGGTAGTAATGAACAATTACTATGCTAAACATGGCTCAGTGATGAATGATACTGGTCAAGAATTTGAATTTCAAATTTCAAGCAATAATGCGAATTTTCATCATCGACACCACTGATACGGTCGTTATTCGATTAAAGCATTCAAACAGAATTTTTTTGCGAAAAACAATCCTTCATTTCAAACAAAATTGGAGTGGAGAATAGTCAATGAAAGGGTTTATGACTTTCATGAGCTTGGATCATTGGAAAATTGGCTTGGTTTCTGCTCCTAGAATCATCGTGAGATATCCCCATTTCGAATATCTGCAAAATGACTCAGGTTTTTCAACATACATCAGCTTTGAATCGTATAGGAACCTATTTTGAGATGAAATTCGACCTGCAAATCAACAAACGGTTACTCAGTTGCTGCACACATAAGCGACGACCCAAATTTAATCGATTTCCGAATTACCTACACTACGAAGAGAGGTACTCAATGATTAAATGACGCTAAAAATGAAATGGATGGCCCCTCACCGTCTCTCCATATAATTGAAATGGAGTTGAGAAACTCACTCCCAACATCAAAGTAAAATTAAATTAAATTGGAAAATTCACCGTAGTTTACCTAATGGAAATCGAATGTTATATCCGCAATACGGTGTTAAATTAAAAGGCCTAAGCTGAGGCATGCGCTTCAATGTATAGAAAGTAAAAGTGTGCTTCATTGGGTGTAAATCATACTAACAGCTCTAGTAATTAATGTACATATTTCTACGGAGAGACAGGGTATCAGAAATTCTTCATATATTCGTTTTACTATAACTTCTGAAATAATTCATCGATTCAACTGAGAAAAAAATCACGACTGGACTGAATGAGGCTATAACTTGATTCGAACTCAAGAGAAACATCCTGTATAAATAGTTTTTCATTCTACGTTCCATATCTGCATGATCAATTGCTTCTAATTAATGAATCATAGGTATGCCCTATATATGGCTCATTTCCAATAGTGTTTTTTCTTTATCTTTAAGTCGAAGATTCGCCCTGTATAAACAACCTGAAAAAATATCCCCTAACTCGTGCAATTGATGGCTTTCCATAAGCCACCAAAATTAATTCCATTAGCGTTGGACATCGACCTCATATCACACTATAAAAGAGGGATATAGGTACATATTCCTAGCATGTCGATTATAGCGATTGCGTTGTGTTTACAATAAAATTCCGATACAAAAGCTCCTATTTGTATCGCCTACGCCAGGCTTTTCCTATACAGAGCACAAATAGGCTCAGCTTGACGTAAAATTGCGTGTCGACCAGGGGGAAACAAAATGTTTAGATTTGTAGGAGCGTGCGTCTAGTTACATCTACTTGAAAAAAAGTTGATATCAAGTGTGTGAAAAATGACGAAGCTCACTGATGTGGAGTTGGGAGCTTTAGCTGTTACACTTCCCCTTGAATTTTGAAAATAAATCTGGAGGATTCAAGAGAATTTCTGTGTGTGTAACACTTTGTTGTGATCTTAAGCAGCCTATTGATTGACAACGGTTTATGAGTTATTCCGATTTTTCGAAAAAATCAATATGGGTACTCTACAGTTCCCAATTTTGAATCTATCGAGGTGAACATTCACACCTTCGTGCCTATATCTGTACTTGGTTCAGGAGAAGCCTAATTTTGAGTACCTAATTGAGGAATAAACTATGTATGTGGAAACTGGCAAAAGTTTCATGAAATAATGAAGAGAAGTGTAAAAATTCCAGTCTTTTTATTTCACAGTAATAAGAAAATCTAGTCTCAACAGATGGGAAAACTAGGAAAGTGACACATCATCACTATGCCAGTTGTTTCTATCAGTAACACGACAATTCCTCACACAATTAGCATACCATCATATATTATTTATTGTTATATCATTGCTACGATAATGAGCACTATAAATAATGACATTTTTGTTGTGTAGAGTTGCAGAAACGCTAATTTCGAAACGTGTTCTGAATTAATCTCAGAACGCTATTGATTTCCCTGCAAGGATGTTAACTTTTCTTATTAAGAACGAGGAACAATAAATGACGTCATTGATTGACGACAGGATCGTTGTTTTTAGTCCATACTAAATATATGGAACCATTCGTCTCCATCCATTTTTTATGCGTTTTGATGGGAATTCCATTTCTCTAGCCTTCACCTAGTAAGGTTTGTTAATAGGGAATTCGATCATTTCAATCTAAATATAATTCATATATCCTACAATCCTTTTCTTCTACCTAGTTGTGTTTTTTCTGAATCATTAGGATTGAAGGTAATGTTTGGTGAAATTTGATTCCGTAATCCATTCTTGCTTCTCAAAACATCCCCCGTTTCTCATGCACATTATGAAAATCCCCAGCAGGATCAATACTAACTAACTGTCCCTAATTCCGGTCTATATTCTACCCTGCTTGGTAATTGTACTGCTCGCTCAAATGTTCTGTGAATACATTAATGCCACATTAGGCTCATCCCCTTATATGGACCAAATAGGATCTGAAGTGCTGAATCTCAATACGAGTATACTTCAGGATCAGGAAAAATGTTTCATTTTTCAGCTTTTTATTTCCTTCATATTCCAAATTATCATCGTCTCCTATATAACACGACGTCAAAAAGAATATGCCTATCTGAAGTAGACGGAATTTTGAAGATTGGCGTTCTGAATTTGAAGTTACTACTTGCACTATGAATAGATATAAAAGGCTCTTTGACAGTTTTGTTCTTCTCTCACGCAGTGTACAAACATCAAGGAATTTTTAAGTTGTCAACTCATGTATACAAAAAATTTGTATGCGCTCACTTATAGCTAAGAATCTGATTTTTAATGTCCTACCAATTATTCCTGAATTTTTGCTCGAAAACTACTAGAAATTCTCACCACCAGATTTTTTGATAACGTCGATTTCACCCTACAAAGATTTTCCTTTCTCATCTTCAGTCGATTGATTTGAGGGTCAAAAATTGTCATACTGAATGTTTTCTGCTGATTTAATTATTTTGAGTATGTCCACGTAGAAATTGAAAGACTTTTAGGTTTACCTATAGTAAGTATTCTTTCGAACTCCAGAACTTTGAAGTTTTGCCCTTAATTTCTGAGATATCTTGATTACGAAAAATTAGTGAAATAAAAACGTTAATAATTTTAATTTGATGCTTTTGGTGAAACACTTGGGTGAAATTTGGCACATACATCAAATGCTACACCCTCTTGCACCTTCAGAATCAATGGTAGATTGCAGATTGTGGAAAAATACATGAAAATTATCGAACCAAATGCTTAAAACTATTAGTGTGCGATTCTTTCATCGTATGGCTTCATCTTAACTAATTTTCCTGAGTTCTTTAGATTCCCGCAACTCATATTGGTAAAAAAACAACATATCTGTGTGGGGAAGTGTAAGGAAAATGAAAAGTGTGTGTTATTCATCTATTTTATTGTTGGTTTCGACATAAAACCTACATCAATTTACTGTTTTCTATACAAAATCTTCGAATTTAAAAAAACAAACTTTTATCTTCCTTTTCATCAAAACTTGATTATTGATCAGTCGATTTCATATTCTTTTGATGATAATTTAAGAGGTGTTGATTCAATATTTCAAAGGGTACTTGAAACAATGTCAAAAATGCTGTAGGAACATCTATAAGAGATTCTTCGTGAAAAAGATTCTGTATTGTAGGGTGAGGAAGAGGACATTCTAGTGTTTTTTACTCTCAAGAATAATATGATGAATGAAAGGTGTAGTGTTTCGGTCTACTCACGTTGTAAGCGTCCTTGATGTTGATGAGCGTCTTGCTCTGGGCCACGCTTCCAGCAATACCAACTCCGAAAGGTATCCTTATCTCCTCAGCCCTTGCCATCTTGATAGCCTCTTCCAGCGTCGTATCATGTCTAACATCGAACAACTTAGCTACCAAATACTTATCGCTACCTACCCCCCTAGCTAAAAACAAAGATCCCCTATCGGCGTGCGTCAAAATATTCACATTCTTCAGTATCTTGTGACAAAGTACATCGATATCCAGCTCATTGGCCACATCTCTTATCAGTTCCATGAAGAGCTCAGATTCCTCCATCGAATCGAAATCTTTGTTAGGACGGACATTTTGCGAAGGATTGTGTTCGTTTCTGGATGGCGAGGCGGCCAGCCACAACTGGAACAGGTCCGGGGTCATGGTGGAGTTCTTGGGAGAGTTCTGCAGGGCCTGGTGGACCCTCTGGCGCAGCTCGGGAGACGCATGGTGCCTCAGCCAGCGCTCCACCAGGTTGGGGTTCGCCTCCAAGAATGCGCCGGTGGACTCGAGGTCATCCTCTGCGACGGAAGTGGTCATCGTTGTTCCACATGTTCGTCACGGCGACCGAAACGACAGCGGGTCGCTGTACCGCTTCATGCCGACTGGTGGCACATGCACCATGCCCCCAGACTCGACGAGGATCTTATTGATTTCCTGGTGCTCGCGCATTCGGTCAGGTCAGTGGAGGAAGATCCGTACGCTACACTCTTCTCGATTGTTTTCCGCCGGTGTTTGTTTTCGGAATGTCACGGAGTCTGCGATCAATTTCGCTGATGGCAAGGTTAGCTGCCAGGAGTCGGGTAACATGATCATGATCGAAGGGATTCCGATTGACCCTTTACATACACAAGTTTTCCAAAGGTCATGTAGGTGTACAACAGGATGCTCAAATGGAAACAGCCAGTTATTGTTTGAATATTTCGAAAATGCTACTCAGGCTGCAATTAAGTAACCGGGACAGATTCTGTCTTCACATTCCCCAATAAACTTTGCTCGTGTTGTACTGATGAAGACTATTTTCCCAACATCAGACGTCTCGCCAGCTTATTATACTTATAATACTTACTCCAAAGTAATAGAATATGATGCGGAAGGACAGAACCTATTTATATCACCCCGAGGTTGCATCAGAAAGGGAGCACAAACGCCACTTATTGGCTGGAATCTTTCTGTGATAAAGGAGGACTGCCAGCCACTCGAGATTGGTTTAAGATATCGTGATTTGTTTGTAGAACCTTTGTAGCAGCAGTCGACGACAATTTTAGTCAAGTCACAGCACTTAACATCGCTTATCTGACCCACCGCAGACATTATAAGAGCTCGCCTATACTTTTGAGTGATAAATATCTGTCGAACTGCCAAAACATTCCTCAAAATTTCATGCCCAATAGAGTAAGAGAGAGAGGGGGCCCCATACTTGATATTAAACCTTTATTTCAAAGTGTTTGTGAGGAAAGGAAACTATGTTAACCCTGCAGACTACACCAGGTTCATTTGCTGAAAGTGATTTTCAATTTTAGTACTTCAAATAGAAACACATACACCATGTCTGGCCTCGTTGAAAACTTTCGACTTGATTTCGTTGGAAAAATCTAACTCAACCAAATTAAAACATGGAAATACTGGTATCCATTCATGACAAAGTTATGGTATTGTCCCATGAACGTCCAAGGGGCAATATATCTGAACGATTGGCAGTCACGCTTCGGTGTCTCATAAATTTACGTATAAAGGTGTGCAATAAAAGATGGCAGTCTCATGTCGGTTTGTAATTAATTTTTCCTTTCACGAAATTAAGTCGCACTGACGTAGACCAACCTAAATCATAATTTTACAGCTGTCTCGTTTGTTACGTTGCCCTAATTTCGTTATTACTGCTTCGTCATTCAAACTGACAATATGCATTTCCTACGTCTGGTCTTCTCTCTTCTTTGACTGAAGTAAATATTTGGAATCAGTATTTTCACGATGCATTTTTGTATTACTGATTTATTTTTACCAATGATACGATTAAAGTTCGAATAAAGCACGAATACTGGCGATCAAATTAATAATTGCATAAATCCTAAATATGCGCCAGTGATAGAGCACGAGACAGTTCGAACCATATGAACCATTGATGAGTGTTTTCCAGAAATGAGTCTGTTCCTTGTTTGAGACCTCTCTGCTACATATAATCTATAATTGTGCTCTCATTGTGATTTGCATGTGATAAAGTTAGAACGGAATGTATTTTTGCTATTTGTTGCCACTTGGGTTGAAGAAAACACGATTTAAAAATATATACGCTTTATTTTCAACAATAATATTGAACATCTTATCAAAATAGATAACAGAAGTAACTTTGGTTCTGAAGTTATCAACAAAATCCTGGTGTAGATTTGTCATGCTTAGAAAATGTTCCTTCAGTTATTTCTGTCTATAAATTCATAAGTTTTTAATATTAATAATTAATCCCAACATTGTATGAAAGCATACATAATAATAAACGAAATTAGCAACAAGTACAGTACTGATTTGATGATGAATCGATAAAAATATCATTTAATATAAATGATCATTGAATGTATAAAGTGACGAATTGAAAACAATTCTGAAAACTAAAATAACTACTTATTCCTATCAATAACTAGACTAATCGAAGAATTATCAAAAATAGATCTTTTATGGATATACAACGGTGATTTGGAACCGAGTAAAGAATACAAAAGCTAAAAAACAAAATAAAATTTTACAGCCTTCATGGACCAATTGGTCCTTCATGTTGTAAGGTGATCAACACAGTATATTTTCAGGAACTGGTGTGCTCAAGACCTGAATGACACTCTTCTTGAAATCTTCATATTCCGGAGAGTTCTGATCGTAAGATTCCACGTACAACATGGCCGACTTATCGGAACTTTGCGGCAAGCTCAGGAATTTTTTCAACTTAGTCCATTTAGAGCTCGATCCGTTTTCGAAGGGGGACAAAGGATAAGTTAGGTATAATTTGAGTAACTTGAAAGTTTCTTTATAAGTCTCGGTCAGTTCGTTATCGTACAAGAAACAGAACAGTTGACGCGGGTTGAACTTCTTCGACGGGTCCGCGTAGATCATCGTCAATTCGTTTTCTAACCGGCAAAGATCGAAGAAACCCTTGTAGAACTCCATGATGTCGAAGAAGAAGACCTTTGGGAACTTATTCCAGTAACCGGTGAACTTAGTCTCGTCGAGTAACTCGACGAATCGCAAATACTTGATGTCGCCGAAGATATCGATGATTTGGTTGGCGATGAGGTTGATGGCAGCGGCGGTTGCGCTCTTGAAGATTTTCACCTTGTCGGAGGATAGATCCTCCTTCGATAAGCGGATCTTGTTCTCGTCCAAGCAATGATTTATGCACACGGTAGCTTTCACGTTCGAAATGTTCTTGATGGTTTGCTCGACTTCCTGTATGCAAAACGGCACGTCTTCGTGGAGTTTCTTCTGTATGGTGTTGGAAAGATGGTCGATGTGTGCGAAGATCTTGCTGAACAAGTAGCAGAACATCATGAAGAGGGGACAGTGGAGGTTTTTCTGAACGATATAGGCGGAATTCACGGAGTCCAAATCGATAACGTACGGGTCCAGAATGATGTTGTTCACGATTTTCAGGATGCGCGTCTGTTGAGTGAGGATGCTGTGTATCGCCTTCGAGTGAAACTTCCATAAAGTCTCGCTCTCGAGCGGGAAGTTCAGGCCGTATATCGTCAGATAATGGGCTCTGTTCGGCACCTTGAAGAAGTTACATATGAAGGTTACGTTTCTGATAAACGAACGTATTTCGTCGATGCTCTCCAAGTTTTGCAGGACGAGGGTGCTGAGTCTGTGGAAATGATTGGGCAGGAAGAGGAGCTTGGGCATGATAGTTTTGATCCCTAGTCGTAACGGTTTCATCAAGTGGGATCCGTCATAGGAATGACAGACGGCCTTCCGGACGTCGCCTGTCACTGTGTTGAATATTTGAGCTAGGTCGAAAATTTGGACGATTTTGTAGAGACCAACGAAGCGTTCTTTCACCACGCCTCCGTGAACGTACCTGGTTGGGAGAGAAAATTAAGGTGAAAAACTCGGCGGGGAACTGGACTTGATACATACAGGCTGATTCATCAAGGGTGGCGACTGGCCATATTACAGGAACCGAATATTCTATGACTTAAATGGAAAATTCGGACGGAAAAAATAAATTTCTAATATTCTCGTGGTTTTTCACTAGATGGGGCAATCTATCACTTCTCATACCTCTTGTCGTTCACCAGGTTTGCCCGCCACCCTTAATGAATCACTCTGTAGATGGGCTACAGGTTTTTTCTCACTTGAATAAAAACCCCGACAAAAATCGCTTTGTGCTATTCAGCAGAGTCAACGAAAAATAACCTAATCCTTAATTTGGATGTTTATAAGCGCCTTCATTAATACGAGGTGTTATTGAAGGTGAGTTTGAGTTTGAGTTGACAGTTCAATTTTGGAGTGCGAATGAAAATATTCAATATTGCCCGCGCAGTCTAACCCGACGTAAAAATATAATTTCAATCTTTTAAGACCACCACGTTGTTTTAACTTACCTGACCATAACGCTGTATTCGTTAGTCATTTTCGGGATAGTATCCACCAGAATGGAACAGAATTCAGTCTGGCTTATTTCCTTCTTGATATCTTTGAACAACTGCGATTCCATCAGTTTGACTATCCTGCCGTTAACATCCGAATAGATCCGTCTGTAGACTGAAACATCGCAGAGATACTTCTTCATCACAAGTTCGCCGACTGGATTTTTGTCATTTTCGTTGAACAATTCCAACTTTTGTCCGTATCTGTTCAGAACGATTAACGCGTCAATTATTTTCGATAAAACTTCTTTTCTTTCGAATGAATCTTTCTCCGACTCTCTGCCATTAGTGCTTTCACGTATTATACGGTTTTTACCGGCCATAATGTACAATTCCATGTTTTTGATATGTCCCTTGGATAGCTCATGTTTGTTGGCCTTCTCTGGGAATTTTTTGATGGAATCAACGCCTGAAAAAAATTTTAATATTGTCAAAGATTTGTCTGAAAGATTGCCTCAAGTTATCAATGGAAATTGAATAGCCTTTGCGAAATGAAATGATTTGTTGAATCGTGATAGATAGATTTCGAGGTTCACGCAAAAATAAGAATATGTTTTCTTGCGACTTGCGAAAACAAATATAAAATAGATGAAAAAACCTTTCACATATATAAATGCGTTATAAAAAAGAAAACTGTACTTCATTTGATGTTTTATTTATGTTGAATATTACAATAAAATTTAAAAAAATAAGCCATCTGATAATAAATGATGTAGGTAGGTTGCTAGCCAAAAATGAATATTGTAGTCGTCTTTGTGTTTCACTGATTCCAAACATCCACTGTTATCACAAAAAATTTCAATTTTAATCTTTTTGTGATTGTATTGTTGGTACAATTTCTCAATTTTGAATTTTTTTCTATTATCTTCGTTGAAGCCATGGTTATTATTACAACAGTTCAATTTGGTGCTTCTAGTTTCTAGTTCTCGCTTCAATATCTTTCTCTCTTTCAAATGTATTATTTGAAATCTCTTCAATTTGGTTTGCAGTTCTGCTGATAGGCATTATTAGTACTGGCGAATCATTATAAGAGTGTTTTCACTAGAACAACGTCTAGGTGGTAGGAATTTTGTGCCTGTACAAGATCTCAATCTGAAAGTACTTGGTTGATGGTTCCTCTAATTTTGTTGGCAGCTCCAGCCTTACCTCAGTCGAAAAAATCTTGAGTGATCTATTAAAACTTGAATTGATGAATTTCATTGTCAATTATTGGAATCATTTTGAATTATAATAAAGAATATAATAAGAGTAAAATAACTTACTAGGTGAAGGACTTGGCTCCTTCGAACAAAGAAATTTTCTTTCGAGTGGTGCCTTTCTTGTACGTTTTGGCTTTGTGGAGGGAAATATTGTTGGGACAGCACTGAGCTTCAATTTTTTTTTGCCATCCACTCGAACTTTCTCCCACATTTCAGGGGGAAAATGGACCTCAAATTATAATAGGTCGTATTTATAAAAATGTTAAAATTGAAACTATAAATACTCACCTCACAAAGGGTAGAATAATCTGTAGGCTCCCAATTAGCCCTTTTCGTTCTAATAGCCCATTCTTTTCTTCTTTTTGGATCTTTTGGGAAATATTTCATGGCAAACCCTTTCGCTGATGAGTTGCTGCAATTTATCGCAACGCAGCTAGGCATGTTTTTCGAGTGATTTTGATTCTGAAATATATTTCCATTTTTTCGTCATCATTTAGAAGATTGAAGCTTAACTGAGGCAGAAGTCATAAATAAAAAGTCTGAGATAACGAAAGTACAATAATTTCTACAGGTAACAAATATGTAGTGTATATTATACTAGCATTAGTTGAATTATTCTTACCTTCAACTTCAAAAGGTCTTACATTTCACAAAACACCGAAATCACATGAATAGAAAATTTGTCTGAAAATGGCGTGATCAAGATCATGCAATCAAAAGATCAAAAACAATTGAATGTAGCTAGAGACCGATGCGCCATCTACCGAGGAAATCTTGGAAATACTAGGAAAATAGCAGATTTCTTTATCCTCAAGGAAGAATCGAAGTAAGTAATGAAAATACATCGAAACGAGTGGCTGTTTTCCATTCGAAAGGTTTTAGGAATCATTAAATGAGTTATATCTCTAGGTCATTGTTCTTATACAATGCCTAGGTCATATCCACATAATTTTCCTTTGAAAGAGTAACCTAGATTTATGTAGTGCACTCTAACTGTGATAGATGGCGTAATTATCCGATGAAGGTATCTACACAACCCCAGAAACGGTTAACAGTTACATTACAAGCTTGAGTTGTAGAATTTACTAATAGCTAAGGCCGGCGAAGGTATCATCCTCATTCCAGAATTATTCTCACAATCATTCAACTCCTTCAAGTTTATCGAATTGTAACCGGTCACTAATTTGAAGAGGAAAAGGACCTTTTTCATATTTTAGCTGTATATGTAAAACCAACATCGGTTATCTTTATCGAACAAAAGGTCGTGTCCAGGTTTTATTTTTTATAAAGGCCATTTTTCGGATAACATAAACAAAGATGACATGTCTGTGTATTCTAGTTTCAACGCATGCGCATCCATATCTTGACATAACACGTGAACTCTTAAGAATCCTAATGAATTGAAAAGAAAAACGAACAACTCACCATCGTACGCCCAAGAATTATCACCACCGTATATAACACATGCGATACAAAATAATTTATTCACACTCTTGGATCCGCAGAGCCACGGAAATTCATCATACCACTTGGGGTTGAATCTTCTCCAGGTACCACCGTCATTGTGTTGTAGGTCCAAGTCAGGTTTGCTTCTGTTCTGCCTTATCGCCGACTGTTTATCGGGCTCCAACAAGTGGAAAGTAAACTTATTATTCTTAATTTCACTGATTATATCGTCGGTCACGAAGGGTTTACTCATTGTGTTGTTTGATACGAAAAATTTGTCGTTTTCACTGTCACTAAACTAGAAGCGCATCTGCGCCAATGAAGGGTTGTTTCATAGACCGGCGTTCTTTGTGGAACAGGGACATTGTCCGTTGCGTCATCCAAATGCGCAATCTCCAACGTTCAACGACTTCGCTTGTTTTCGTTTCTTCTGCCGAGGTTGCCAAGCCTCCATTATGCATAGACAAACTAACGATAAAATTCCTTCCTTTCTTAAATTCGTTGTTTCGAGAACATTAACGTTTTATCCATACCATAATATACCCAATAACAAAATAACAATTTAGACATCCTCATTGCAGTACCTATACGAAAATTTGGAGAAAATTTATTTGTTAAATCGCCTTCAAGATTTTTTCTGATTTTTTTATGCGCATGCGAAGTGATAAAATAAATCTGGAAAAGGAGCCACATTTTGATATAAAACGGAATCAAGAATCAAAGATAGTGGAGATATTTGTAGGTAATAAATTAAAAAGATTTTGTCATGAAGATACGTAATGATTGCAATATTAAAATGAATAAATTTTTCTCTTTATTCTTCAACAAATTTTTTTAGTACTTGCGAGACCACAGTTTTCCCATTATAAATAACTATAGCATTTTTTTATTGGAATTGAATGTATGAAAAAGAAAAACACCTCAACAGTCACTTTATTTCTTTCAAAATAGGATTTTTCATATACAAAAATTACGTAATCAATTTAAAACTTAAGTAGACTTGAAATATTCTTTTGATCCTTGTGGATCAGGTTTGATGGTTTTACCACCCTTCTGCCAGTTGGCCGGACAAACTGAAAACAAACAAAAAAATCAATATTGACAAGCACTTAGATATAACTTTCAGTTATTCTCATAATTTTCAAAGAAAGCTCATTAACAACGCCTAAATTCTCATCTACAATTAATTATAAGATATAAAATGTTCAAACCATACCTTCACCATGTTCATCATGGAATCTTATGGCTTCGATAATTCTCAATGCTTCATCAATGGACCTCCCGATAGGCAAATCATTAACAGCCATTTGTCGGAGAATACCATTGGGGTCAATAATAAAGGTACCTCTTAAAGCAATACCTTCTTTTTCTAATAGTACATCATAATCTCTGGCTATTGTTTTATTTATATCTGAGAGTAATGGGTATGATATTGGACCTAAACCACCTTCCTAAAAAGAGGATTATAACTAATAATTTTCATTAGATAAAGGGATTTCTGCAATATAAATGATTTGAGCAGAAATGAATAAGAATTACTATTCTTATTTCACAAGTTGAATTTTTATTCATACTAACTTTGGGGGGCGTTTTGATCCATCCTAAATGAGAGTAATGTGAGTCAATAGAGCATCCTATAACTTCTGCATTCAGTTTCTTGAACTGATCATATTTTTCCTGAAGAGCCCTCAATTCTGTTGGACAAACAAATGTGCTGAAAAATAGTACCACTTATAATCTCTACTTACTTCTCTCCAAGTTATACTTACAAATCTAGTGGATAGAAAACTAAAACAACATATTTTCCCTTAAAATCCGACAGCTGAATTTCCTTGAAGGTTTCTCCAACAACAGCTGTACCCTTGAAGTTAGGAGCCGGTTGCTGGACCCTCGGAGCATAAGCAGTTGAGGCTAAAATTAAGATCACTTTTCATCAAGTTCTAAACGTGGTCCTTTCTTATTCAATTAATACTTACCTAATGAAAAACTGACAACCGAGTTCTGTACCTTGGTGATGTTTGAAGAAGCCCTGAGCACCTGAAATCAAAGTCATCGTTGAAACGTAAAAAATATTGCACTCATACTCATTTGGTTAATTTCGAAATAAATTATTCATTTTTCGTACTAATTTGAAAGTATTGAATTGATAGGATTGGTTTATCATTGAACTTACAGTTCGGCTCAATTTATTGAAAATTCCTGACATTTTACGAGATGCTTTTATGTGTAAACCCAAAACTGAAAAACAGGATTTCCAAATTCCATAAATAGAATTATTGATAAAAATGTAATCGCGATGAATGAAATGAAACGTCTTGTCATATTTCGACAATAAAGATAACTGTTAATCTTGATAGAAACCTGTTTAATAATAATAGAAACCTGTAAGACATTCTAGAGATCTGTAAACTACTATAGAAACCTGTAAATTACCATAGAAAGCTATAGGAAACTGTAAATTTTTATAGAAACCTGTAAATTACCATAGAAACCTATAGGAATCTGTAAATTTTTATAGAAACCTGTAAAAAACAGATTAGATATTCTTGTCTCCGCTTTCTGCAATAGATGGCAGCATATGTGCTACAACAATTTAATTACAGAAGAATCTCTGATTACAGTGAACTCACTTCTTTATCGAGTTCCATTAAACTCTAAAAGAACTTTTTTGAGTTGAGTTCACAACATTTGTTGTGAGTTGTTACTCTTTGGTATTATAACCAACGCACCTCTTTTTATATTCATAATTCATATGAACGTTCTTGATTTTGTTTGACCAGAGAGAAGAGACTCTATCCTCTCCTTAGAGATAGCTGATACCTTCGCAGAAATAATTTTCCAAAGGAAATTTATCATTCATCCATAAATTTACAATCTCCTTTTCCACTCCAATCCAATCTCCACTTTTTGAATATCATTTTCTTCATTTCATTACAACGCCATCTGAATGATGTATAAGCACCAATCGGATTCTCACTGCGTCTGCAGATGGATGATGGCTACCTCAAGCATAATGGACATAAATACTCAATGATTCAACGTAGCAATTCGGGTGTGCCAACTTCTTTACTCTCAAACCTATGCAAGTGCAACAGCAAAGTTTATTTGAACGTTGAAAATCCTCCCTGAAATCCAACGCAGCCATAATCTGTGCAGATATCTTTCCACCGTTAAATAAATACCAAAACGCCAAGAAGTTCGCCGATCTAATTATCTAGTCGATATCACCCGCCTTGGAAAATCCCCAAAAAACCATCGCAACCCCTAAAGCGCGGCTGTTACGAAATGGAAGGTGCTGATTTTTCTCCGGCTGCTTAGACGAAATGGCGCAGCTCTCAAAACAGAAGGAGGCAAATTGCTCTTCGCCCGGATTTTACATTTGAACACACGGTTCGGTGGCTGAGATCCCGCCTCGACTTGGGGGTGGTGTGAGAAGTTATTAACGTTAAAACGCCGCCCGCAAACCGAACCGCGAAAATAATATGGTCTAGTTTAGGGGGCCGTCCCAGGGGGCCCATTTGTGCAACGGAATCGTAATGCATTTTCCTTATATAGCGTTTTTTATTATGTCTATCGTTTCGCTCGACTATGCCAAAATGGCGACAATATTTGATATCGTTGCCGGGGGTTGCTCTCGCTCTATATCTTCTCTATATCTCTCAGATAAATTGCTTCGGGAATAGCTTCGCTCTCCGGTGCCGCTTCCTCGAATATTTCATCTGGGTAACGTCTTTCGGTTATTTTATTATAACTTTTTCGCACACGTTGAATTTCTCGAAAAACACTCGATTAAATGATAAAAACTGCGTTAAGAATTCCAGGAAATTGTTTGATATTGTATTTAAAAAAAAATAGAGTGACACCTCGTGAGTATCCATCAAATTATTTATACAGCCACCCTGATTTTTTCACAATGACAAAATTTTTGTTGTAGCAATTAATGATGTTCAGATTTCTAACAAAAAGCAAACTAATCGCTTTCTCACTCTCTCAAATTAAACAAAACTAAAACTTAGTGTGGGTTAAAAGCACATTACGGAAATGACTAGGAACACAGAAGGTTTTCAAGTCGTTAGAATAGATTCAGCGAATCGTGATATATCGATGATCTTCGAGTAGGGCACACGATATTTTGCAGACCCTGTGTATTGAACCCACAATACCACATCAATTCAATGGGCAGTATCTAACTTTGAAGTTATTATTAAGTTATTGAGGAAGGTGAGAAATTTATGAATGTTATAATTGATTATGCAGGAAATCATTATAAACAAAAATGGAGTTGTCATCGCTTCAAGTAAAAACGGCTGAACTGATTTTATTAAATTTTTTCTTAAACCTTCCTCGTTCTTCGTAGAAGGCTATAAAGAAAGAAAAGTTGGGAAAAATTGCCTGAGAAACTCATTTAAATTTTGAGCGCAAGTGTATGTTGGATAGTCTACACTCCACAGACAAGTAATTGACCCTTGCTGGCTGTTGACATCTGAAAAATGAACATAAATTGATCTAAAGTTTCTTTCTTTTTCAAAGTTCAGCATATTGATTATCAGTTAATTAATCATTGTGAGTCTTTCAAATAATGCACGAACCTTCAAAACGTTATTTGAGACTTAGAGCCAACTACTCAGAGGGATTTTTTTTCTGGAAACATTGGAGAATGGCTTTTTCTCTTCGAGGTTCTTGAAAAATTTCACCATAAATCTATAAATTTTGGGAAAATAAACTGACAAATCTATCGTTTTTGCCATCTGTCAACGAGCCCCAGCCGCAGAAAAACATACATGCGCCGAATACTTGGAACCATCGGCCGCCGTTACACGCCGATGTAATCTACAGGGCGAAACTAAAATCAATTATCCCAAGCACCTGGCAATATGAAATAAATAGTAGGCTCTGTATTATCCCTCGCCGTACTATAATAAAATGTTGCCATGTAGATGGCACCTAGATACAGCCGGAATCAGATAAAATATAAATGAGTGTTAAATGCGGTCACGTGGCCGCGTTTGGTGGACGGGAAGCGGATGCTTCGGTCGGGGGTTGGTATGTAAACTTGAAAAATTGGGGCGAGGGTCCGTTTGGCAGTGTGAAATTAATGGCTTATTCATGGGGCTATGAGGAGGTAATTTGAACTACCTATTCGCAAAGTGTACTTTACTGCGATGATGAGTGAGCGGAAATTAGCACTTTTACCGCACTAGTGCGTAATTGGAAATGAGGAATAGGGAATAATCCTTCTGAAGAAAATGATGTATTTTTATGAAAAATAAAAATGGGTATTTAAAATTCAAAGCGTTTTGTTCCTATTGCACAAGTTGGCAACATCGACTGAAATATTCGTTGATAATAAAGAACAACAAATACACTATCTGGATGAGATAGACAAAGATGGCTGTCTATGAAATCTGCGACAAACGAGGAAGGTCGTAAAATTTTATGGTATTTTTAATTAATTAATTGAATTATTAATTGTAATCCAAATGCAAGATCCAAACAGGATGATAGCTATACGTGTAACAAACCTAGAGTCAACGTGAGATGGTAACGTTGCTATGAAACTAATATAAAACGCATTTCCTACAGACATTTTGTCTTTTATTCAACGATAAATAACATTAGCCTTACTTGAAAACTGCCTACTATTCTCCCACAGAGAGAATAGCATGTGAAACCTCCACAAAACCGAAAATTTCCTCAACAAGACACCCGAACATCGAAAAATCGTTATCTAGGACCCCACAACCATCCTGCCATAGTTCCAAATGATTTTTTCTATCTCATAGTGGAGATGAAAGAAGCCATTTATCCGGATATTCGCCTCCCCTATCTGCAGCGCCAACCATTTATGTATGACTTTTTATTACTTAATTCTTGAATAGGAAATCCCTTGATCATTTGCAGTGGAGGACGATGATGAATCTTTTTGTATTCGGATAAAAACGCCCGACTAAGGGGGCCAGCAGCCGATCTGACGGCCCTTTTGTCTATCAAACAGAGACCGCATGTGGTACGTGAAACATGAAAATTAAAACCAGCGCAATTTAACGTCGATCAATCTTGATCGAACTCAAGGGTGGAATCTGTTCCTTAATTTGGACTGAACAACCATGCAGGAAATCCTGCATGGAGATTTGGAATACGAAGAAGTACCTGAAAAACAAGGTTAGCAGACGTTTTTCATCCTTATTTCTTATAACGTTTTGTAAAAATTCTTCATACGAGGATGTATTGATATCTAGTTTGCCTAGACCAGTTCCATGAATGAAAAAAATATTGCGTTACCATAGAAACGAACAATAACTCATTAGAAGTGTCAGTGTGAAGTTTGAGATCAAAAGAGTAAATCAGAGTTACGCAATAAATTAAAAGAAAGAAGATGTCCACCGAAATTGTGAAATCGAAAAATTGGAGTATCGAGCCATCATCAAGTACCTGTATTTAAAAGGGTTAAGAGGTAAGCAGATTTACGAAGATATGCTTAATACCCTTGGTGATCAATGTCCTTCGTATGTTAAATTTTCCTTTGAAGATGATGACTGATCGGGAAGGCTAGTTTCTGTGTCAGTCCCCGAAAATATCGATGCAGTTCATGACATGATTTCATCAGACCGTCGAATTGGGCTAAAACAGATATCTGAAGCACTGAATATTTCATACGAACGCGTTCATCATATAGTTCACGTCAATTTGGATATGAGAAAAATTGCTGCAAATGGATCCCAAATGTTTTAATGTTGACCAAAAGCGTAGGGTAGAAGCATCGCGTTCGATCTGTGCTCGATTTAAAAACGATGTTAACTTCTTAAACCGAATTGTTACTATGGATGAGACTTGGGTACATTTCTACGATCCAGAAATAAAGCAACAATCGATGGAATGGCGACACTCTGATTCTCCAAGACCTAAGAAGTTTCGTGTCCAAAAATCTGCTGAAAAAGTTCTTGCTTCAGTTTTTTGGGATTGCCATGGAGTAATCAAGATTGATTTTTTGGATAAGGCTAGAACAATAACTGGATATTACTATTCGACATTACTGACCACTCTACGGGAAAAAATTGAAGAGAAAAGACGGGGAGAGCTATCCAAAGGTGTTTTGTTTTTGCAGGACAACGTCCCAGCATGCTCAGCATCTGCTCTTTTTCAGTGGAACCTTTTCCATGTAGTGGTCCTGACGATGGCAAATTTGTTAGATCGTAACATTTCATCCCCAATGGCCATATGAATGAACCTTCCTGAATCTTTTTAGTGAAAATTGTCTTTAATCCAAACTTAGTCACCAGAATCTTCGAGCTCGGTTCTGATGTTCTTTCCGTAGAAATTAAATGAGGAATGTTTCATCAATTTAACGAATGGAGCGAAGATTACATCGTTCTTATGTCAGTAATCACTTAGGTACACCCGAACCTGAGGAATATCATAATCATCTCCATATCCCATTGAAACTTGAAAGCTTTTGAAGTCACCCCCACCCCCCACCCCTCCGACGTACGCCCAAAGGACGCGGCGGTCCTAATGTTCCCGACATATAGATTAAATGTGTCAAAGAAGGTTTAATTTTCAGGGAAATTTTTCACCGTAAGGTTTCTTACTTTTGTGTAACGCCAGATCAGTAAGCGCATATATAGCGAAACTCGGCTGAAACGGTTTTTGTCTCCGCGTTCCTCTGATGTCTGTTGATGATTTGTTCCTGCTCAAATGACTGTGAAGTCGAGAGTTCGCGGAATTATGATTAAAATTGCTATATACATGTTTGCATGCTCTCATTGCATTCGTCTTTGTGTTCAAGTTACCAGACATATGAAGAAAACGCGACAGGGTTGGATTCGTCGACTGTTACAGAAATATTTCTTTTACATTCTTGTGAGGTTGTTACTAGAAATGAGAACCATTTCATAGGTTTCATTTGAACATTTAAACTGCGTGTAACACTCTGTATACAGGGTGAGTTTTTGACTCGTACAAGTATTTTAACAGTAGATTCTTGAGGTCAAAAGGAACACTTTTTTCTTATACCATTTTTTCCGATTCGGCCCTGATAAAAATATATTGCCATTTCGAGTTTTCATAATGAGCTATGCCAAAACCGTTGGAGAAACAAAACTCCCTTGAGAATAACTAGCTAAATCTATGACACTACACATCTATGGATCTTTTAAACATAGTTGCATTCCGCCAAAGTACCTAATTTTTCAAATTTTACACATTCTTTTTAATTTTTGAACATCAAATTACTCGAAAACGGCGCATTATACGAGAGCCTACCTTAGAACCAAACATAATTTCAATGTCTAAATATTTTATTACTCAACATATCCTCCTCTTAGTAGGATACATTCATTACAGCCAACCTGCAACGTCTCTAGACCTTTCAAAAAAAATCTTTCCTCTTGCTCTGCAAACCAGACATCCACAGTTTTTATTTCCTCCTCGTTGGAAGAAAATTTACAACCTTTTAAACATGTTTTCAGTTGAGGAAAGAGATGATAGTCGAATTGAGTCAAATCTGGTGAATAAGGGGGGTATTCTAGTAATTCAAACCCTAAATTATGCATGGCAACATGAGATTTGAGTGCGAGGGGTTGTCGTGCAAAAACAAAACACCTTTGGATGGTTTTCCGCTTCTTTTCTCTTTAATTTTTTCCCGTAGAGTGCTCAGTAATGTCGAATAGTAATCTCCGGTTATTGTTCTACTTTTATCATTGAACTCTAAAAGAGTTCAATGACCCTTATCCAAAAAATCAATCATGATTACTCCATGGCAATCCCAAAACACTGAAGCAAGAACTTTTTCAGCAGATTTTTGGACACGAAACTTCTTAGGTCTTGGAGAACCAGAGTGTCGCCATTCCATCGATTGTTGCTTTGTTTCTGGATCGTAGAAATGTACCCAAGTCTCATCCATAGTAACAATTCGGTTCAAGAAGTCTACATCGTTTTCAAATCTAGCACAGATCGAACGCGATGCTTCTACCCTTGCACGCTTTTGGTAAACATTCAAACATTTGGGGATCCATTTTGCAGCAATTTTTCTCATGTCCAAATTGACGTGAACTATATGAGGAACGCGTTCGTATGAAATATTCAGTGCTTCAGATATCCGTTTTAGCCCAATTCGACGGTCTGATAAAATCATGTAATGAACTGCATCGATATTTTCGAGGACTGACACAGAAACTGGCCTTCCCGATCGGTCATCATCTTCAATGGAAAATTTACCTCTTTTGAAGCTTGCAGTCCAATTTCTCACTTTCGCATACGAAGGACATTGATCACCAAGGGTATTAAGCATATCTTCGTAAATTGGCTTACCTCTTAACCCTTTTAAATACAGGTAATTCATGATGGCTAGATACTCCAATTTTTCGATTTTTACAATTTCGGTGGACATCTTCTTTCTTTTTATTTATGGCGTAACTGGTTTACTTTTTTGACCTCAAACTTCACACTGACACTTCTAATGAGTTATTGTTCGTTGCATGGAACTGTTCTAGGCTAACTAGATATCAATACATCCTCGTATGAAGAATACTTTTATGTTACAAAACGTTCAAATAACATTATTAGAAATCGAAGACTCGCCCTGTATAATCATAACTAAGGTAAACTTTGAGGTTCACCTTCTGTCTACGAGTGTCCCAACCGAAGACTTAGTTTAAATTTTATTCTGCAGATTTTTCAAAATACCCAATTTTCTCTAGATCTCTAGATGGAGATGGAGCTCCTCCATTTCAAGGTTCAATTTTAAAATACAGACTTAATGTATAATAATAAAACGAATTCCATAATGAGGACAATAAACTTGATTAGTCAATCAATTAACAGCTAAGCCGGTTCCATGTGCCTTTTTATCAGGATCCGAGATCTGGAGTAGATCTCAAGTTTCTAACAGCAGGTGCGCGCTTCCCTGTTTATTTAGGGGAGAGTACAACGTTGGAGGGTGCCTATTGAAGCTTTTAATAGGGAGCACAGATTAATCTGCGGACCTTAGTGATCTTTCTTTTAGTGAGTGCATCATGTCCATTATAAATGACTCTTCTGCCACAGGGGAGTCCGAACTGCCAAACCCCCAGCACAGATTTAAACATATCGTTGGTTATTACTCAATTACATGCTGGTATCTTCGATCATTGCTGTCAATACAAGTTGGATTGTTCATAAAGCATTGCTGATCTCAAAATTCATCACGTTTAAGGATAAGGATAATTAACTGAAGGACATCATCACATTCTTATATTTCTTTATTAATTAAGGTAATTGTAATTTGAAAGATAAAACTTCAAACGTTCAAATCTTCCCAATCTTCTTGCTCTTGAGGCATTGTGAAAATAATTCCACCTTGTGGCAAATTCTCGATACATTTTTTGGTCAATGGATTATCTGTCAGGTTCAGGTTGCTTAAAAATGTTGCGTTCCTCAAATTCTCGTGGTCGATATCTGAAAGACGAATCATGAGACCATCACATCATGAAACTGAAAAAAAATACGCACCTGTTATTCTGTTTTTGCTAGCATCAAGTTCCTTCAGGCAAGGTAACCTATAAACACATTCTGGTATTTCTATGAAGCAGTTACTGGAAATGTTCAACCTCTCCAGGTGTGCCAAGGCAGAAATTTCGTTTGGGAGTGAAGCGATCTGGTTCCTGGATATGTCCAGATCTTGGAGAAGGCCGAATTTCACAACCAGTCTGGGGGAAATCTTTGTGAGTACGTTTCCGCTGATGTTGAGAGTTTTAACTTCCGTTTCTTTCATCAGATGGTACACCCCTTCGGCTATGTGTACCATCTGGCAATCCGAAAGATCTGGAAAGATTGTTTTGAAACAAATATCGATTTAGAGATATTTTGGGAGGAAAGTGCATGTTTCTTGGGATTTTGTTCTTCACCAACTGTTAAACAAGGGTTCATGTTTACATCATTCCTCAGAATAGTGAGGGTTTGACGACTGATGATATCTAAACAATATGAGTAATTCAATCATCCAATTTAAGGTTTTGGAGTTGGGTTCAGACTACTTCATTTGAGAATGAATTAGAAGAATATTTTTCTGAAAATGTATCAGATATTGGAGGAGAAAACTCATAAAATGAGTGTAGATCTCACCATATTTTAATTGGAGTATTTTTCAGGCAACATTTGCCTTAGAAAGAGGATTATGTTAAAAGTGTACATTGAAAAGTCTCAATTCTCATGAAATTCAAAGTAATAAAGAACTTTCAGGTGTCAAATTGGTCGAATCACTCTATCATGAAGTAACCACGTAGGAATTTATCCCAGGTAAAAGCAGCCTACTCCGGTTCTGATTTCTGAACACGTCGATAAGGAAGGAAAATGAAATTCCTCCACATTGGATGTACAGATGGCAGCAAAGTTGCCTAGGAAATCGAAGGATTCAAGAGCAGTTTGTGCTTGATTAGGCAGGTTAATACATGGTTCAAAGTACGGTGGAAGAACATATACCTAAATGTTGCGTTTGCATAGCCTCTTCACATCGGTAAATAATTCGAGCAACTCCACTTGCCATAATTATTTAAATAAACTCGGTTCAACACACTATAGCAAGCAACCGCAGTCACGTTTCTGTATGTTATTTCTATTAATAAGCTCACCTAGGGAAAAGATGGGTTTGGACGGAACTGAAGTCGGACAGGGGCGGATTCAGGACGATATGTTTCTCAGTGTCTGTTGAATCAGATGAGTAATAGCAGGTTTTCGCATGTCTTCGTCAAAAAAGACATCGAGGATGTCTGAGAAATCAGCGAAATGAACAAGGGGTCAACAAGGCTTTTAGTCTAGTTTTGTTTGAAATAGTATTCAACTCAGTGAAAGTAGTATGTCTTTCCTCTCAATAGTGTGAGTCTTTGACTCGTACAAATATTGTAACATTAGATTCTTAAGGCCAAAAGAAATACTATTTTCTTTTACCATTTTTTCCGATTCGGCTCGGTTCAAAAGATACAGGCTGTTGAAAAACCATAAAAAAAATATTTTTAGTTTTATCTCACAATCGGTTTCATCGAATGAAATGAATTTCAGAATATAGTTTTTCATTTATTTGATAAATCTTTTTCGACCACAAGATATCACCCAGGTCTTCCAGTTTTCTCAATATGATCATTACGTACCATAAAAAAACCAAAAATGGGGTATTTTCCTTAATTTCAAAATATATGTTGTTAAAATCTTTATACCTCAAATATATCGAAATATATTTTTTTCGAATTTTATCATATTGCATTTTGTCTTTATTCACTGATTCTGATTTTAGAAGTGCTCTCTTATGAACATTCTACGTCATTTTCACAATCCGCCAACGCTCTTTGAGTCAATAATGGTCATGAAAGTTTTCTGATCAACATAGACGTAATAAATATCAAGTTTTGTGATCAAATTTGACGAGAAAAACAAACAATGACACAAAATGTCATCGGTTTTAAGAAAGTATAGACACGGATTACAGAAACAATTTTATGCAATCTGTGGATATCTTCTTGATCGGTTCCGCTGTTGTCGAATTAACAAAAATTACTAGACTTTAGTAAAGGCATTCTACGTCACAAGCTTTCACATATTCGAATGTTTACTAAGTTTCGAAGGGTGTATTTCTGAAATTTCTGAATTCTGAAGCGAATCTTTCAGGTGTTGGATAACTAATGGAGAAGGGTTTCCATAAATAATCTTAAATTCGATTTTGGAGTTTTAGGAAACTTGCCCATTCAAAGAACCCAACTCATGAAACTAATGAATATTTGAACGTTTTGTCAAATGAAAGTATTCTTCATATTTTCTTGTAAATGCGCCGTTTTCGAGTAATTTGATGTTAAAAAATTAAAAAGTATCTGTGAAATTTGAAAAATTGGGTACTTTGGCTGAATACAACCCAGTTTAAAAGATCCACAGATGTGTAGTGTCACAGATTAAGCTAGTTATTCTAAAGGTAACTTTGTTTTTACAGGGGTGGCATGGCTCATTATGAAAACTTAAAATGGCTACATCTTTTTATCAGGGCCGAATCGAAAGAAATGGTATAGAAAAAAAGTGTTTCTTTTGACCTCAAGAATCTACTATTTGTGTGGGTCAAAGACTCACCCTGTATAATTAAGCTGTTAAGCCAACTGATGGTACGCAAGAATTATTCCATTTCATCGGGAATAATAGAGTTTATCAAGAAATATTCGTTCACTATTCTGTCTACCTACCCTTCATTTGCGCTTTTCATAGAACCACACCACCATTTTTATGGCATACGAATCAAAAAGCGCAGTATATTTCAGTTTGAGAGAAGGGTCGTAGATCTCCATATCGGAAATAACAGCGATTCCATTTTTTCTAGTAACCAATCACAATTTGCATTCCCAAGGCCTAATTGATCATGATGCCAAAAAAGGCGCGGCGACGTCCCTCTATCGGTAAAAAAACGTATCGGCGAAAATAATAGCGAGACCGTGTAATATTGTTATGAAAAACCGTAAATATATCAATGTAGGTATCGAATATCCGCCTGGAAGCAGGGCGCTTACTAGGAATAGAGTTGTGTCAGCTAGTAAAACGTGGTTTATGATTTGAAACGCGATGGTCCAGATGTCTATGGATGCTGTAAATCGTCCTCGATGCGCCGTAAATCGTGATGGATTATCCCGATGTCAGGCGGGGGCCGCTACATGCCGTACAGGCCCTAAAACATTGACGTTGCCGCCCTATCTCTAAATCCTGCTGATATTTCTGCAACTACATCTAGCCGGTGTAAAACACAGTCAGGCCGACGATGGATTACCTGCGAGTCTCCTCTGGAAAAAAAGAAGATACACGGACATAGTGCTGCGGAATTAGGATAGGATAGGGAAATGATGAAGCATCACCCTTCATCTGAACGCTGGCTGATATCTCAGATTCCACGAATTTTTGTGTAGCAGTCGTTTCGGCGGTTTTTCGAAGAAAAGTTCAGTTCTACATTGGGTGGGTTTTTCAGTTGCCATTGTGGTGATCTCCCGAAGAAAGCTAACCAAGAATCATTGAAACAATAATTGATTTCAATCTGGTTCTTAAAAGTAATATATCATTGTGGAATAAGTTTCCTCTTTTGAGAATCAAAAGAATCCCGAAGACATTGATATGTTTATATGTCTCTCGACCCGAATTTCACCTCCCTGCACTAGCAGAAACTTTTTTTTGTAGCTCGCTAGATTGCCATGCAATCTCTCTTGGTCTCTAAAAGTAGTTTGAAAGATGTTATAAGAAGAAATTCCTTGCTCCCTATTTAAATGTGAAGGGTTCAATCTTTGAGCTGAGTTTATGGATGCTTTTAGATTACATAGGTTCTTTATAAATGATAAACTCTACGATATTCAGTTATGAGCAGTATACTATCAACTTCTTTTTTAAAAATCATTAAGGAAGACAATGTAGTGATCAGTTTACAATGGAAAGCTTTTTATTCAACCTGAGCTGTGTTCATCAGCATCAATGGTTAGTTTAGGTTAGGTTTTGTAAGGATAGGTCAGGTTAGGTTAGATTATGTTTTTAGGTTAGGTTAGGTGAGGCTAGTTTGTGTTAGGTTAGATAAGGTGCCCCGTGCTCCCCCTGGGTGCGCCAATGGTGTGAGGAAGCCATCCTAGGTTGATACTGGATTAGGACTCTGGAACTGGATGGCGAGTTGTAGGCCTCAAAGCTCTGATGGGAGTCGAAAAGTGGCAATGCAACGAAAGTTGGGGATGTACAGATAACATCAATTATATTACTCAACACTTTGAATAGCATACACAAATTCTCCAACTTTAAAATCATTAAGAAAGACAATGTTGTGATCAGTTTACAATGTAGTGCTTTCTATTCAACCTGAGCTGTGATCTTCAGCATCAATGCTTAGTTGTTACTGTTAGTAGGTAGGAGGTTAGTTAGGTTAGGTAAGGATAGGTCAAGTTAGGTTAGATTAGGTTAGGTTAGGTAAGGTTTGGTAAGGTAAGGCTGGTTTGTGTTAGGTTAGGTAAGGTAAGGCTAGTTTGTGATAGGTTGAATAGAGTAATATTAGGTTTAGTATTGGTTGAGACCGTACAGTCAACATCAATCATATCTCTCAACGTGGAATAGCGTCCACAACTCACTGGAGTAAATACTTTGTTGGGTTAAAATTTTCTAAGAAGGTGATGATTCTTCGAACTTTTTAGGAAATTGGAAACAGCCTGCTGTAAAATATACATACAATATAGTTGTATTAGAGTATTTCCCATGAACAACTATGCCTTTTTGTCAAATTTCTCTGAGCCTCTTTTGAAAATAGAAAAAACATCTTGGAGAATAGTATTTTGAGGACAGCATACCCAGGAAAGGGTTTATCTTGAAAGAAGTCTTATCGTTTTTCGATGTAACATACGAAATTTCAGTGACACCTTGTAGATAAGTCTCAACAGTAGTTTGCAATCGAATGATATATGTAGAAATGATTCTTGAGAGTTTCAGAAATGCGACATAGCGATAATTTTTGAGAGTCAGGCTGAGATAAAAGCAATAAGCTCCCATATTGTCGATTCTAAGAAGATATGGGATTGCCAAAGGAACCTCAATGAATTAGGCAAGAGTAACCAGATCTGTTTAGCCTAGGTATCAAAGGCAATGAAGAGCCCAATACACTTACCAAGAAAGGAGGACAAATACCACTTTCTGGCCCAGAACTGGTATAGGAAAATGTACCAACAAGAAAGAGTTACAAGAAGGAAAAAACTGAATGAAGAATGATTCTGCCACAGGGCAGAGGTGTGAGGAAGCCATGCAAGAAACTGGATTAGGACTCTAGAACTGGATAGCGAGCTGTAAGCATCACAGCTTTGATGGGAGGCACAATAAGTCTAAAAGTGGCAATGCAACGAAACCCTCCTCAAAATCCACAATCTCCAACGTTTTCAGCACTGAACCGACCAAGTCACAAAGCCATCAACGCTAACCTCCTCAGATCCGATACGAAAACGGTACAGCCGACAGTATTGGCCATCCGAGAGCCGGGATGCTGGGGCAGGTTGCCACGCTGTAATCCCCGGACAATCTTTAACCGATAATTAAAACGAAAGTTGGCGCAGCAAGATGCGATCCCGAGACCGCAAGCCAACGGCCATTACCGACAACTGCGGGCTCTGGCGGTGACTCTACGGCCGCAAAACGTCCCAGGCGACTAATAAATTAATCAGCAGTGCCAGATACCGGCATTGAATCGCCTCCGCTTCCGCGAAGCGAATACTTTCAACATAAATCGGCCGGGAAAGCCTTTCTGAGTGTTACTTCCCATAAATATTGATGTATCGAACATTTGCTTCAATCGAAAGGTTTAGAGGAGTTGTGTACGAGGGCCCATGTGGCGGGACGCAAATTGATGAACGAGGAAAAAATACACGGCCGAAGTGGTTTTTCGTTCCATTTTAATTTAGTCTGATGTCTGGTATTTATAAGGGGAGGGAGCCACGAATGCATTTCAGGGATGGCACGGAGGAAACGAATCACCTAGTGAAATTTAAAAAAAAAAACAGTCTCACTCAGTCGAATCAGTAGGAAATAAGTATACTCCATTCACATTTATGTTAGCAGTCGGTTGGCCATGAAATAATTTTCTCAAATTTTTGTAACTAGAACGGAGTAAGGTTGGCACTCATGAAATGTCTTTAATGTCATAACGCCGTTGCCACAACTAAGATGTCTATACTGCATTCACATTTATTTTAGCAGTCGGTTGGCCATGAAATAATTTTCTCAAGTTTTTGTAACTAGAACGGAGTAAGGTTGGCACTCATGAAATGCCATTTATGTCATATCGCCGTTGCCACAACTAATATCAATTTTTATTACGAAAATGCCGAAAGTGATTGAAAAAAGAGACAGGGTTTCAGGATGTGCTATTTAGAATTCAGGTCCGCTCATTCAAATAGTTATACCCTGATATTCTAAAATCCACAATACGTCAGATGGTAGCGAAAATATTCAATGTAAGAGAATTCATATAATGTTTCATCTGAATCTAAACGACTTATATTTCAGCTGAATATTTCCACAATCAGAAAGATTGTGAATGAAGAGGATGACAAAGAATTTCCTTCTATTGCGAGACCCAAAAAAGTGGTGGCATTTGTGAATTTTATGTTTGAGTGAATTAATGCCAAAAGTTAACTACAGGATTTTCGATGAATGTCATCGTAGAATAAGTTCCCGAAAATTGATTTTTCTATTTTTCATTTGACTTGTCCTATACATTGTAAATGTCTTAAGGTACCAATAAATACCTAATTATTATTATTATATCAATGTATTAAGATGAACAGCCACAAATACGCGCCAGTTGTCTTGCTAAATATTTATTCATGTGAAATTTTTGTTCAAAGGTGAAGTTCATCTTGATTGAAACTTCCTTTAATTCCATTTACCTATATTGATGCAAGATGATTTTTGTTGAAGAATTTAACATTCTTGTAATTATTTGTTAATTCCTTCGGGAGATACCCATTCCAAACCATTCATATGCATTTCATCTTCGGGTTAATATTTTTGAAATCTACAACTGATGTAACGTATTCAAACTTTAGCCAAAGAAGATAACGAACATTAACTCTCCTCAAGCTAGTGCAAATTATGATATTATACCGATCTCTTGTATTTTCCATGCAAATAACTGGATTTGGTATGCCTTCAATCAGTTTATATAAACTTCAATTACGTTCGTCACATATTTTCCGAAGAGATTCGACATTGTGATAAAATACGTAATAACAGAAACTTTTACGTAGAACGGGCAACATAGCGTTGATTTAAAACCCAAAAATGTTTTGACAAGCTTCATAACACCACATTTTCGTACTATACAGAGTGAAATGTGTCAAATTTCCATGGCCAACCGAGAGCTAAAATAAAAGTGATTGGAGTATAGGTCGGTAGGGCAGGATACTTTTATAAAGGTAAAAATTATTTTCTATGTTTGCCCAGCTCATAATAAAACTTAAAATGGCTATATCTGTTTATCAGGGCCGAATCGGAAAGAATAGTATAGGAAAAAAGTGTTTCTTTTGACCTCAACAATCTACTGTTGAATTAATTGTACTAGTCAAAGATTCACACCTGAGAATGAGTCACGTAGTACCGGGACACCCTGTACACGGGTAAAAGTATGCCAAGTTTGAAACATCAATTACAAAATTGTTCCCGTTATTCGCCGAGATAAGATTCATGTATATTCAATTCCGATCAGCTCGCTCACGTCAGAACTGCCCTTTCCGCTACCGAAATTAAAAAAAAAATGATCATCGTCGAAAACACCCATCGGCATATGGCGGGGTCATAGATTATGCCCCGTGCAACATTTGGCGATATCAGATACAGGTAATTAGGACCTACCCCCGACTTGACATTAATTAAAATCGCCCTATCCGATAATTCTATCTATTTGCACTTTACGAAATATAACCAATTATAGAATCGGACCTCATAATTTGATTGTTCGCGAGATTAGAGGTCTTTATTTGACTTTCTTGGTGTGCCATCACCTGCCCCATGGGGAAGGGCTGGCGAAGGATGTGCAAGGATGTGAATTTTCGGGAACGGTGGTGTTTCAACAATTTGTTTAAGTATTTGCATTTCAGGTGTGAGGTCTTTGACCGGTGAGATGCCGACGACGATAAAGTTTCTGGTCTTGAATCTACCCTTGCACCCAAACTTGGCCTGGAAACTGAAGGTTTGGAACAATAAGAACACTTTTTTATTGAAGCTTGCTACAAGGCTAGACAGATTTTTAAAGGATCTTTTTAGGTTGCAGACTTTCTTCAATGCAACTCTTTTCTACAAAAAAATTTATCTCTGAAGACAGAGATAAATAAAGCTCAATGCAATAGGTGAAAAATGACCGGCTTTCGCAGAAACTACAGCACTTTTTTCAAATCGTGTTTCCAAGCTTTTTGGAGTACATCATCGATAGGTCACATAGGGAATACATTTGCATATAGGTTGAAAACCTCAAAATAAGACGAAAATTCGTCGTAGAGTTGATTATGGATTCATTCAACTTTTTCAATGTGGGACAGAGATAAATAAATGAAATTTTGCTGTGAGATTTTCCGAATATAGATGTATCTAGAATTCAATTTTTTAATCATCCTCCATAGCTACATAGGGATGTTATAGTAAAGGTATTTTCATATCCCACCATAAGTCTTCATTCATGCTTTGAATATTATCATTAAAAATATGCATTGAAGGTTGTATTTGGAATCCTGGACACTACGTTAAATGAGTTTTGAGTGAATCTCTATTTGAAAAATACCTCTCCCAAATTTCATTTCTTTATCGCTGGAAAAAAAAATTTATTTTGAGGTTTTCAAACCATATCCAAATTTATTTTCATAAATCCTGATACACCCTGTGTTATGTTGGGAAAGAGGAATCCATTTCTTAGTTAGATGAAGTTAGACTCAAACATAAAATTCTCAAATGCCACCACTTTTTTGGGTCTCCCAATAGAAGGAAATTCTTTGTCATCCTTTTCATTCACAATCTTTCTGATTGTGGAAATATTCAGCTGAAATATAAGTCTTTTAGATTCAGATGAAACATTACATAAATTCTCTTACATTGAATATGTTCGCTACCGTCTGACGTATTGTGGATTTTAGAATATCAGGGTATAACTATTTGAATGAGCGGACCTGAATTCTAAATAGCACTTCCTGAAACCCCGTCCCTATTTTCAATCACTTTCGGCATATTCGTAATGCCAAAAATTGATATTAATTGTGGCAACGGCGTTATAACATTAAAGATATTTCATGAGTGCCAACCTTACTCCGTTCTAGTTACAAAAACTTGAGAAAATTATTTCATGGCCAACCGACTGCTAAAATGAATGTGGATAGAGTAAACAGTAACGTAAAATTCGAAACTTTTGTGGTATCAGTGTAACATAATTCATTTTGGCCCTTACACTGGCAAACATTTGAAACAAAAATGCGTTCAAACCAATATGAAAACACCTGAATTTTTCTACAGCATTAACCTGCGGAAGGATAGGTCATGTACAAAATTTGTTGATTATATAGGAAATTCTTTAATGTGATTGTGTGATTCATTTATAGGATATCCAATAGTCACAAAAAATTATATACATCTACTGACAACATAATAAGCTTTATAAAATTTCAAATACTGACTACACCTAGTACCATCGAAAGGGACGAGTGACCAATATAACAATTAATCCTAATTAACCAGAGCCGTACTCATTTTTCCAGCTCGACGAAACGAGCCACGCGTAACAAAAGTAATCAATCAGCAGATCCTCAGAATTTCGGAAATAACCGATACCATCTATGGCGAATCCATTTAAATGAATGAATTAGGACCACACAAAGGGCCAGACCAATTTAGGTCTGTCGATTTATCAACTGGTGTAGAATTGCCAGGGGCTTGAATACATTGTGACTGTTTCAACGGAAATAATGAAAAAACAAAACTACCCTCCACCCCTTGTAGAGGCTGCATGACAAACGCATCAATAATAGATAAGAAGTTGCGTAATTTGAAATAAAAATTGACCTCTTGACATTTTTCACAAAACAGTGAATAGGTACCGAAGATATGCATTTTACTGTACCTATATACAGGGTGAGTCTTTGACTAGTACAAATATTTCAACAGTATATTCTTGAGGTCGAAAGAAACCCCTTTTTCTCATTACAATTTTTTTCGATTCAGTCCTGATAAAAAGATATAGCCATTTAAGTTTTCATAATGAGCTATGTCACCCCTGGAAATACAAAATTACCTTCAAAATGACTAGCCAAATCTGTGACAGTACACATCTGTGGATCTTTTAAATAAAGTTGTATTCAGCCAAAGTACCCAATTTTTCAAATTTCACAGATACTTTTTAATTTTTGAATATCAAATTACTCGAAAACGGCGCATTATACGGGAAAATATGAAGAATACTTTCATTTTATAAAACGTTCAAAGATTCATTAGATATCATCCAACTTAGTTTCAAGAGTTGGGTTCTTTGAATTTTTGGCATTTTTATGGCACGTAATGGTAATAATGGGAAAACTGGAAACCGGGGGTGATATCTTGTGTTCGAAAAAGATTTATCCAATAAGTAAGAAACTATATTCCGAAATTCATTTCATTCGACAAAACCGTTTGTGAGTTAGGACCAAAAATAAAATTGTTTTATGGTTTTTCAACAGCCTGTATCTTTTAAACCCAGCCGATTCGGAAAAAATGGTAAACGAAAAAACTGTTTCTTTTGACCTCAAGAATCTACTGTTAAAATATTTGTACGAGTCAAAGACTCACCCTGTATACTTGTCCACGAAAGTTAGGGAAGTTGAGAAATTTTTTGACCGTTCCAAAAGATGAAAAATCAAATGTTTCCCTTATATCTAAATCTGAATGGTTTTTTGCTTCTCGTGCGTTAACTTTTTCAGTTTCAGGCAATCTTTCTATGGGATCCGATGTACCATCGATGTTCAGTTTTAATTACTACCATTATAAGTGTAACCGATATCCATATATGAAATTGGATATTCGGTTTCGTTGGATAACGAGCGAAAACAGACCGATTCCTTCAAGTACGCGGTTTCAAACCGAATGCTTACCATAATTAATTGAAGGGTAGTTAAAAGTTGAAGATCAACTTTGTAAACTAAGACCGAATATTTCCATATTTCCATATTTCCATCAGACCATTTCAAATCAAGCGAATCGATCAGATATACCGTATTTTCCAAAGGATGGACAGAGGCCAGCTTTTAACAGTCCTCAGTGATTAATTCCTCAAATCTACATATCTAACAGCAATCGCCTAAGCCCTTAGGAGGCAGCTAGGCAGCATTTGAATAAAAAACGTGTTAAATTGCGAGGAAGAACGTGAGGAATTTTAAGTTGACACCGAGCTACGTTGACGACTAACCCTTAACTATGTTAATGGGGGTTATCTATTGTAATTAATTAAAGAAACAAAACTATTATTCAATCCTTCGGACCCAAGAGTCGGTTAAACTACGACAGTTATGGCCCAGCCAATGGTCCTTTTATTTTTCGAAGGGATGGCCAGTTGGTCAAAATAACGATTAGAAATAATGTCATTCGTCGAGTCGAGAAAAGCCCTATATTTTTATGGATTGGGGAAGTCAGAGAAAAATTTTTTTTCAACAGACTTTATTTTTCAGGATTCATTATTTGATGATTCGGATCACTCTACCAGTCTGGTCCGAAAGACACTACAATTTTTCGAAAATGACCTTCAAAAACTGCCCATCTCTTCGAATAGCTTAGTCGTCATTTCCATGGAAACCTTTTAAGCCTAAAATGCATAGTTTTTAGATTTCGCGCACAAGAGTATTTTCAGTTTGTTCGTGCAAGTTTTACTGAAGAATCCACTTTTAGGAAAATGTCTGACAATGTGAATTGGTACAGATTTTAGCGGTTTTGGAATAGGTACTCATCTCCAGCGAATTATACGTGAGCTGGGGCCATAATTTGACGCTCCTCGAATCTAAGTAGAGCGTGTCCGGGCCAGCCTATCATGCGCCACAATTTGTGAACTAACACCTCAATTTTCACGTTTAATACACGGGGCTTTTTAATTTTCGAAACCATATAATGACGCCATTAATATTAATTAAAACTTCACTTCCATCAGCTGCTCCGGCTACAGAAGGTTGTCTTCCGAATGTAAATCAGACTCCGTTGATAAAATTCTAATTTATGAACGCCCTTAACATCCCTATAATTGCAGGTTTCGGTGGTAGTATTTGTTTTATATATTTTTTAATAACGGTTGGTCGGCCTTTAACGGAATGGTTTTCACCCTAAATCATATCTTCGTTCCGCTTCTTGACAGTGTCTGGGCTTTCTGATAATTTAGGTTATAGGATATTTTGGTGTATCTCTCTATTGCACACAAGTATATTGCATCATTTTGCAATCCTTGGAATGTCCCTGACTCTCAAATCCAATTGATAAAAAGAAAATTTATATTGAATTTTCGAGGTCAGTTTTGACATTATTCAGGCGTTTTTTAGTGTTTCCTGCAATATATTTATGGTTTCATCCATAGACTACTAATTTATTTATTATTAGACTATGGTTTCATCACAGAACGCCTCAACTACTAATGTGTTCTGTGATGAAACCATAGTCTAATAATAAATTATATTTATGGTTTCATCCATAGACTAATAATTTATTTATTATTATTATTATTGATGTTCACAGAACATCACAGAACACATTATTTGTTGAGGCGTTCTGTGATGAAACCATAGTCTAATAATAATAACGTAGGAAGCACGAAAAAAACGCCTGAATAATGTAACTCACCTTGAAAATTCAATATACATTTTCTTTTATATCACTTGGATTTGAGAGCCAGGGACCTTCCAAGGTTTGAAAAATGATGAAAGCAATCGAAAGGCATAAATATAATTTAAAAAAAATACGTTTCCATTGAAAGAATTTTTTTCTATTATTTACAAGGTTGGCAAACGTTCCTGAACTTGTCTATTGTTTAAAAATCGCGTTTTTTCCAAAACGTACAGCTAAAATAGTGCAGAGTTCCTATTTCCCTTCTTGTTATTATGTTAATTGACACTGGATTGATCTATATGTTTTCAAATTCGATTATAAATATGGTTAGTGATAATAATATGGTATACTGTTCAACAAGCATGGAATTCTACTTAATTCCACATTGCTTATAACACAAATTTGCATTTTATACATTTCGGAATTATTGTTGACCTTTGTCAGAACCTTAGAATAAACTATGTGTACGGTCAAACCTAATTGATGACCTGTTTTATCTTCCAACTTCCGAAACACAAAGAATAAAAATGAAAAATTGTTGTTTGTAGAAATTCCTTCTGCTTTAGAGAAAACGATTTGACTGTCGTTAATTTCACCCTATTCATATACCTGGGAGTGCAATTGTCGAACCTTTTGAGAAAGCAATAAAATTGATTCATCATAGCACTATAACTTTCATCATTCATCATTGTTGCATTACCTGAAATTTGGTAGTTTCTCCTGTTAACTTAGTGGAACCATCGAGGAGGAAATTGAAATCATAGAATACGAATCTCTGACACTTTGTTCTGAACGATTCCTTCCGGCTAGTGTCAAACAGTTCTTTGGAATTTTTTATATTATCTAGTCGAATAAGGAGAACACTATTCGGTTAGAAAATTAGTCGTACGTGGCAATCTAATTTGACGTCTTGATGAAAACATCCAATCAGGATGAGCTATTTTATCGTCTTACACTCCATATGTCACCCATCGATTTGTCGTATGTCATTATGACAGCAAGAATGGCGCGCAATTCAAATCTAGCGCTCTTCTCACCCTTCGACTTGACTGTTCGAAACCAATCGCATAAAAGTAAGTCGAACGGTTTTAAAGGCCGCGTGTTCTAGTCCTCAGATACCATCGAGATCTTATCGACGATAAGAGGGAGACCAACTAGGCATGTTAGGCTAATACGAGAGCAGGGGTCTATTAAATGATTATCTAAGCAAACAAAAATCATCTACTTAATTAGAAGGGCCCCCACCGGAAACCTGGTCGTGTGGACGAAATGCAACTAATGCGCATTTAAATAGTCGCTGTTTAGCGGATGTTACCAAATTATGGGGTTTTTGACTCTGCTGCCCTCTGGCAATGGCTCGTGGGCGTTGAGGGGTCAATATACTATATCATTTTTTTTAACGTTGGTGGACAATGTACCCCGCAATGGCACATTTGAAACCGTGAACAGTCACCTGACTCAAAGGTCTTCCAATCGAACATGCTGAATGTGAACTTTTTGATATCGTTTTTAACATGTAGCAGCACTCGAAAAATCCTTAAAAAAATGGGTTCAGTAAAAAATTCGTCCAGATCGAACGGTTGCGCCGAGATGGATGAAATTCTCAGATTTATTACTAGAAGAGTTGCTCTTTCAGAATATGTATCACATTTTCATCTACCGTTACTTTCATTGAGAGATAAACGACTCGAAAGCTGACCTTCGAAAAATCCTGAAAAAGCTGGGTTCAGTAAAAAATTTGTCGAGACCGAACGGTTGCACCTGGTTCTTTGAGAATTTGAAAGAAATATTCTTTCGAGAGGAGTAGATAGATTCAATATATTAATAGTAAATTTATTTTCTCTCTAAAAAAACCTAAACAACTTTCTGCCGAGGACCTCAACAAAGCGACTCAATTCCCTACCAACCGGTTTCGCAGAAATCATCGTCCTATACAATTCATCGCTTTATTGACAGAAAAAATATGTCGCTTCATTCGAGACCGGGAACACATCCAATTCAATGCGTAAATGGCATTAAAACTCGACTTGAATGGTCCGTAATATAACACTTATGTTTATCACAAACTCAGGGTAAAATGGATAAGTGTCATATTTAATTCACAAAAAAGCTTCTGCTTTATGTCATTCGACCTCTTCGACACTTGGTTGGCCCTTCTTTGCTCCCTCTACACTCACAACAATATGCCCGAATTTGCCGGGGAATTTTTTCCTTTGTTAAGGCAATGCCTCATGTTCTGAAGTGAAGTGAAATGATTTTGTCGAATTCGCATCTTGTTTAATGACACTAATTTGAGCACGAGTAATATGATGGTTCTTTTTTCAAATTATCATTTCGGAGAATAAATGAGAAATGATTACCCACCGAATGTTTCTTCGAATTCTACAATGGCACTATATTTCGGTCAGAAACTTTTCAATTAGAAAGCTTCTCCCGTGAACCTATATGAATATTATTCATATTATCATCAATGTTTGGCTCAACCAAAATCCTGAATAGCATCAGAAGTTTTCATGCGTTTCTCGAAATCTACTATTACAATCAAAGATAAACTAAGTATTTTCTAATCTGATTCCAAAAATATAGGTTCTGACTTATCTGTAACCTTTCAGTTCTAATCCTTTTCTATTATCACATCATCCTAATATCTAGGTAGAATTGTGTTATGAATGAGAGTTAACGACTTGTTAATTACTGACCCTAATCCTCTTTATAGATTTTAAATGAGAGATGGTAGAACCCTACCGGTACCTGAATTGTAGACTAATCACCCTGATAAGTTTTACAACCCCCAATTCAATATTTCTCGGAAGAATAACATTGAGGTCTATCATTTCTCAGAAGAAAGATCGAAAATTTTGTATAAAAACGACTTTCTTCAAAATTTGCACTCAGTATTCACCAGTCCACGGTCAGTTTAGTAGTTTCCTTAGCGAATCCCGATCTTCAAAGTGATTAAAAATGTACGGAGAATATATGCATAGGTTGGTCGAAAGCCACAGTTTCAAACTGTTGGGAAATCTGATCGATACCATAGGTGATCCAGATGTTCTGATCGATACGGACGAGACTGCCCTGTATCGCGTATCGCGAAAATTGATTTCGAATCCAGCGAAACACAGTGAAATGGTGAAATTTTTGATGAACAGAGGTGCGGATTTCTTGTGGCAACACGAACTCAATGGATTCTCGCCAGCTGTCCACATCATCAAATGCGATGGTAAGTTTAGTTTCGAAATTATGTATTTTTTTCACATTGTCTCATTGTCGAATGAAAAATATTTCAATCGCATCTCATTTTTATGAAGGTATTATTTCATTTTCAATCCCGAATTGTAAATCGGGATTTTTATAACATATAACTTTCGAATTTAATTTTGTAGTTTGTTCGTGTAGTTTATTATTATTATTACAATGTATAGGACATGTCAGGAATAACGTAAACTTAAGGATGTCATCCAGATATTCTTCTACTCTCTAATAACATTTTTCTAACATAAGTGTTATCACAACTTTACGAAATTTTATTCTATTCACCGATTTTATATTATTCTGCCAATCTTATACAAATTTTCGTACAAAATTATAATATGTAATTATAGCTATAATATTATTTTCATCAAAAAATTAGTGACTGACATTCTTAACTCAAAAGGAAAACCCAGTGTATTGTCGCATCGTAAGATAGCTGATTTGATTGCAATTTCAACAGAATAGGTACAGGGTGGTCCAAATTCGTTGTCTACTGAGGGGATCTCGAAAACTATAGCAGGTAGAAGAAAACGGATGACTCATTCTCGAGCTCTTTTTCATGACTAATTCAAATCTGAAAACAGAATCGGCTTATCATTTTTAAATTTCGAGTTATAAACAAAATTTGAGATTTTGACGATTTCGAAAAGTTCTCATAACTTTTTTGTCTTTGAAGTTACAGATCTGAAACTTGAACCTTCTTAGGCACTTTCATACATAGAATCTACTGACAAAAGATTTTTTTTCCAATTCAAAAATAACAAATTCGATAAAAGATTATATTTAAAAAAATGAGTTTACGTAATGATTCGAAATGTGAAAATATTTCGAGCTCATCAGTGGATCCTACGTAAAAAACTGCCTGTAGAAGGTTCAAGTTTCAGATTTGTAACTTAAAAGACAAAAAAGTTATGAGAACTTTACGAAATTGTCAAGCTCAAAAACGAAGTATCGTAGGAGGCTGCGGTTTTCACCATTCTTTGTTTCTGCGAAAATGAGCTCATTGAAAATAGTGAAAATTTTTGTGAGAAAACCCATCCAGCAGAAAAAACAATAAAGTTCGACCTCAATATTTTCCATAAGAATCCCAATAACTGATAAACCGTTGATTTTTTACCCAAGGTATGACATACTATTGAAATAGCATCAAATCATCTTACGATGGGAATATATACTGGGTGTGCCTTCTGAAATGAGAAAATAATATGCCGAATTGAATTCGAATGTTGTTAATTTCATCATTGCTGCTACATCGAGTTATCAGCGTTTAATTGATATATCATTGTTATTTCAGATGGAGATCTCGTTGATTTGCTCATTTCCAAACTCCACTACATCAACAAACCAGTGGACTCAGATGACAGCACTTGCCTACATCACGCCGCAAGATGCGGTGGTGAAAAAACGGCCTTAAAACTACTGAAAAAAGGCGCAGATCCAAATAAGGCAAATAAGGACGGCTACTCTCCTGTGCATGAGGCTGTGCTATCAAAGAAAGGGCACAGAATACTCAAGCTCTTGATTGAGTATGGTGGTGACATCAACCTGTGCACAGGAGGAGGCATGACACCACTGCATCTAGTGGCATTCACACAAGGAGGTAAGGAAACCATGTACTCTGTTCTGCAGTGCAAACCAAGCCTGGAGGAAAGGGACTCTTTCAGACGTACAGCCTTATCCTCCTTCGTGATCCTGATGAGGGAAAGTTTAGATGAGGTTGCAATGCTGCTGGATTGTGGCAGTAATGCAAATGCCAAAAACGAGGGTGGTTCAAATCTTCTCCATGAGATGGCGGAGGAAAGATTTTCGGACAGCATTCAGGCTATGGCGAGACTTCTCATGGAAAATGGGATAAATTTAAATGAAAAGGATCTATATGCTGAAAATACTCCAATACATCTGGCGGTATTACATGATAATACCGAATTTGCCGAGCATTTATTGACGAGCCACCCGAGTTTGTTTTTAAGAAACGCCAATGGTGAAACACCATTTGATATGGCCATAACGAAAAATTGCAGTAATATGGTATCCGTTATAATATCCCATTCAATACTTAACGGAATCCCAGAAGAAAAACTTATCCATAAAAGTGGGGATGTCAAAATTCCACGGAATACTTTTATGGGTATTATAGTCGAAACGACTATCAAATCATGTGAACGAGAAATAGAATCGATGAAGAACACTAACCTGGAATTTCATCCAACGGTCAGCTTTTATGACCTGTGTGTAATGAAGGAAAGAAAGCTGGTTGAGTTATTAAAGAAATCTGCAGTGATAAAAAGTTTGGATTTTCAATCGTCACAATTAGAGGGCTTCCTTCATTACAAATATCTGTTGAAGGAAAGAGTTTCAATGGCTCGCAAGTATAGAATTGCCAAGGATATCGTCCTAGATCATCTCTGCAGTTTTACACCTCAAAAACTGCCTAGAAACTGTCTAGAACGTATCGTATACTATATGGACGTGAAATTATCGTTAAAACTACAAAGGCAAATCACGAACTCCTTGGCATTTGCTCGTAATAATTTGGAAGGAAGAGAAATTGAAAATTCTCCCTAATATTTCAATTTGTTAATTTTTGTCACTGTGTTTTATTTTGCTTTGATCTATTCATTGATTATGTGAGTTAATTTCTTATGTAAGTAATATTGTTTGTTCAGAATTATTAGTAATTGATTGTTTTTGTAATGATATGTAGGTATATGTATATAATAAAAAATATTTATGTGAAATTTCAGTTTTTTCCTACATAACCCTTTGAAATAAAAAAATTAGGGAATCTTATGTAATGACGATGATAATTAAATAATTTCAAACTGAGTACAAATTTGTACTCAGAAAATTACGAATACCTACCAACAGGCGCAGCAAAATTTCGATTATTAGTAGATACATAAGTTTTGTGTGAGGGAAAATTTCCATTTTCAAAAAGAGATGGAATGTAGAAAGAAAAAATTTTGAAGTTCAACTTCGATCGGCAATATTGCCGTAGTTCCTTCCACTGATAACTTATCTATGCGTTTTGTGCACACGAGCAAAACGAAAGGTCAAAAAAAATTACAATATCATCTTATTGAATAAGATGAAACTCAATCAATGATGAGAGAATTATCAATCTTTTTTTTTTTCAACCAATATCTAAACTCTTTCATTAGAAAAAATAACTTCATTTGATCTGAAGAATATAATTGCTGCTTTGAACTTGATTCCCACTGTTTCATTGATAATATTGAAGTTCAATACTCTCCAAACGAGTGCATAGTTTGAATTGTTCTCAGTTTCATAAATAGAGATGTTTTAGACAAGTGTTCAATTATTTTTGATATGAAAATGGAGTGGATTTTGTGTTTTGTATTTGATTACAGTATTGAATAAGGTAATGAAATTTTCTTAAAGAAACTTCTTCGAGCTTGAACAAGAATCAAGAACTCCTTGGTAGAAAAGTCATTTAAAAATTTGTGGAAGACTGAAAAAATTATTGAAGTTCTGAACGAACTTCGTATAACATCGACTTCGAGAAACAATTGGTAATCACACTGTATATAAAATATACTGATCCACAAAAGTTAACCACCAAAAATAGTCATTTATGAGAAATCAGATGTTAACTCCCTTATTTCTGAAAGGTTTTTTTTGCTCCTCTGGATAAATTTTTTAGTTTCAGAGTGTGAAACTTAATAAGAAATGGGCAAAAAAATGAGTAACACAACTAAAATAAACATTCAGATTTCTCCTATTAAAAAAATATTAAAACAGTCACAAAATTTCTGATCTTTCTCAACTTCTGTGGAGCATCATTTTATTTATCATTTCCACATTTTTGCTTATTACGTAGGTACTCTGAAATATTGCTGATGTTCATAATTTTAAATACAATAAACCTGAATCTGAGAATATTTGATTTCCATGAAGATATATGTCATTTATATAAATAATGTTCAATAATTGATACAAGACTCGCGATAACAATCTTTTGAATTAGCCTCGTTAACAAATAACGAATTGAAGGGGGTTGTTTTTCGACACAATGAGATGGAATAAAAAAAATCGAAGTGTGAACGCCTTTTGGACCGTCGACGACCGGATAAAAGAAGGAAGCTTGTAATTTAAGGATTTATTTTATTCGTAAAGAACCACCCGAGAGGGCGTACCGCCCCTATGTGAAATAGAAAAACACTTCAATACAATAAAACCATTCAAAGCCATGACGATTGCCACACACACACGTACACAGGTCCGGGGGGGTTCTAGATCTCTAACTCGTAATTTTCCAGTTTATAAAGTGTGTTAATTATATGGAGGAGTGGACTTTGGGACGGCATGGGGCCTAATGAACCGAATGAATCGTGTATTGGGACCCTAGGGCCATTGAAATTTAACACAATAGTAATGATTCCATAAGGTTTACTCTTGTATTGGTTTCGGTTATGAGAACTGATTCTAGTTGGAGGGAGAGTGGTTACGCAAGAGGAGGGAGAATACAACATTTCATTTGTCGTACTCAACAGACTACATGTAGCTACGAAAAATTCGTAGCCACTGAAAATAACACAATTGCTGAAATCTTCTTAGTCATCATATTCTAAATAGAAGAGTGATTTCTTACAATAGATGCTGGTTTATTTCTTTATTTTTTTGTTCATTTAATCATGGAAGCAAAAAATGGTCGTAAAGTAGGCTACGGAATTCTGAAGTTCGATATTCTGTACCACTTTACTGTCAAGTCAGGTTTCTGGATTGTTGTTGTATTTATCTAAATTATCAAGATGGTTATTTATTATTGAATCCTTCTTCAGTAATGAGGAGAAAATAGAAGACTAGGTAGTGTTCAAAGAAAAAAGAAAGTAGTAAATGAGAAATGTTGAAAATATGAAGACAAAAGCTCCGCGAACCTCTGTTCAGGTTTTATCTCAACAAGTGTCCGTTGGAACAGGTCCCAAGATTTTGAAAGAAGACATCAACTTGTTTCCCTATAATCTACATAGATCGACGTGTTATCAGAAAATTTAAGATACTGATTACCCTTGTGGGATGGCTCCTTACAATGGTTTCTCAACCTCAACCAATTCATTAATAACTTGAATATTTTTGTTTTGTTCACAATCCTGAGTATGTGAACTTAGAAAGGTTGAATCTATATCAAAACATTTACTCTACAGATCAATATTGACGTTTTTGAAGTGTTTTGGAGAAAGCATTCGTGTTGTGTTCTGACTGACACATCCTTCAATAATGCTGGCCATGGTTTAATTTTCAAACCAGCTTTTCGTTATCATCCTGTTCCTTTCTAGATTGAATATCAATGTTTCTTAATTGTAGGAACACAATTAGTTCATTACAACATATAACAGAAGCTGCCAAATTCAGCCGCACTTAAAAATACTTGTTAAACTTACTGACGACAATCCTATTTTTCCATAATAATTCAACTGAATGAAAACACGACAATAAAATGAATATGTTACGGTTAGTAAAATTTCCGATGGTTTCCACCAAATGCACAAATGCAAAAAATGAAGTTGTGTTCCTTCCTTGAATTGACTCAACAGAAAAAGTGCCTTTGTTCAACATTCAGAAACAGTTCAGGAGTCATTTCATCCTTCAAAAATTGTTTTCGTGGGATAGATTTCCGAAAAATAATATTCTCTTATTGTTTCCCATTCAGTTCTGTAGAAAAAAAGTCTCTTGCAAAATTTCGAAACAGCGGATACTTTTCTCGGAAAAAATAAAAAGCAATTCATTCCATTTCATCGTTTTAGTGTTTCATAGAATGACTACCTCCCGCTAAAATACATGCATCAACTCTCTGCCTCATAGACCTTCGTATACCGCTTGTAAGTTTTTTTTATTCCGAGAGAAATCCTCCGAGAGACCTTTTTTCTCCAGAGTTGAATGGGAAACCATAAGAGAATTTAATTTTTCGAAAATCTATCCCACGAAAACAATTTTTGAAGGAAAATCATAAGGGGTTGTTATTTTCAATTCCTAATAATAAAGTTATGAGATCTAAAAAAATTTTGTGAGTAACATCTACTTAGAGCTTCATATTATGTATAGTTTCATGACTCAGTGTTTTTTAGAACCCGTAAAAAAAATTTAACTGTCAACTCGTCATCGCCTTCCAAAGGCTGTATGTTGGAAGGGAGGTCAAAATCGAAAAAAAATTATAGGAACTACCCCTGCTTATTTTCATCGAGGAATCATCTCCCCAAGTCTTTCGCATTGGTTCACAGACACCCTGTATAGGGTTATTCCCAGATATTTGACTCCCACTGTATGATGTCTCTATTCATAGAGAGAGTAAAACTGGTCTTATTCTTTTCCGCAATATCATATTCCTCATCCGAATGCATAACGAAACCAAAAATGTATAGATAACCAGCGATCGAAACCTTTCGGTCAAATAAAGCAGAACTTTCAGATAGAGGACTGGAAGCCATGAAATGTGAATAAAATACGATTTGAATAAAACGACCGTGCATGTAATCTGAATCCGTTCAGACCCTATTAGAATGATTCAAAACGATTCAGCAGCGATGAATGTTAGGCCCCGTTCCTATTGTGAAGCGAGACCAGATGTTCATAGGGACATGATTAAAGTTAAACTGAAATTAAAAGCAATCGCCCGAACCAGCTCGAAGATTCTTCGATTGTGACAGATAAGTTCAATTCTGGATTGATGTTTTCCCCCCATGCGGGAAGGCAAATTTGATTCTTATCGTGCCAGGAGAGATTTGATTGCTTTTGATGGTCCAACTCCTCTGCAGTCGGTCAACTACTTGAAAAATTGTTTTCGGAATATTTTTTAAATAATCAGTTAGTTTACCACTTTGCCTCGTGAATAAAAGATATTATAATATGATTGTTGAGTAATATTATACACTGCGCAAAAAAATTAACGCACATTATGGAATTCTCAAATTTATTCAACAACTGAAGGAGTTCTCAATGATAATTATTTTTATCAGAATTATGCATGCATATGTTATCCACTCTCAACGGTTTTCTTCAATGCAGATGTTTTTTCCCAGCAGGAATAAAAAAAAAATGATATTATCAGATTTTGCATATATTGGATCCATTCTAAAATCAGTTGTTCTCGATCAATTCTAGTGATCAATAGTTTTTCTTTCGTTTGATTTTCTACACTCAATCGCTATACAACGCGAAACACGCAATTTGACCCAATAGGAATGTGCCCAAGCGGTAGTTTTGCGAGAAGAAGGGTGGACATACACAAGAATTGCAGAAAGGTTTGGAGTTTCCCATACAAGTGTGTCCAGAATGTTGCAGCGATTCAGGGAGACAGGTATGAATGTCCGAAGACCAGGACAGGGTAGACCACGGGTAACAACTGCCATTCAAGAACGTTACTTGAGAGTTTCTTCGTTGAGACAACGGTTTGCAACCGCTCGCCTCCTTCAAATTCATCTTGAGCAAACTCATGAGGTGCAAATTAGCACTCAGACAATAAGAAATCGCCTCAGAGAATATGATTTAAGGCCTCGTGTCGCGGCAAGAGGCCCAGCTCTTACCCCAGCCCATCGAAGGGCGCGTTTGGATTTTGCGAGAGAGCATATCCATTGGGAAGACGCCGATTGGGAAAGAGTTCTCTCACAGATGAGTCTAGATTCTGCCTCTACCATTGTGATCGACGTTCCCTTGTATACAATGGAATGGCCAGCAAGAAGTCCAGATCTCAATCCGATTGAGCAGGTTTGGGACAACCTCAATAGAAGGCTGAGAAGTTCAGAAAATCATCCAGCTTCTCTTAATGACTTAGGAATCCAACTCGGAGAAATCTGGGAAGGATTAGATCCCATTTTGAGTATGAACCGTCGTTGCCGAGCTGTAATTAACGCAAGGGGTGGAAATACCAAGTATTAAATCACTTATCAGCATTTCAGTATTTTGAAAATTGTTCATTTCTCTTCTTTCATATAAGATTCGGTGAAATCCTGAATTTTTCTTCCATTTAATGTGTCGTGTTTCGTTCAAAACCTTCCCGAGAGAACATAAAAAATAATTTATAAGGTCAATGTAGAGTTAACTTTCATTAAAATTGAGATTTTCAGAATGTGCGTTAATTTTTTTGCGCAGTGTATTTTCCACTTATTCTTACGTTAATTCATAAACAGGCAATTTTTCCACGAATTCCCACATATTTCTACTACACTTACCTGTGAAACTCTGAAAATTGGAGTATTTTTTAACCTTCGATCATTTATATTGTTAACCATTTGATTGCAATTGAATAATCCAATTTTCTCATTATCGAAAATTAGCATTAATGTTTAATTCAACAGCAAGTAACTTATGTCCTCACTTAGAATGAACTAAAAAGCTTTCAACAGAAAAATCACAGTTTCCTAATAAACATAATGTTCGATAATTTATTGGGATTGGAATATTTTGAACAACGTGAACTAAGTGCCAAGGGTTGCCAAATTGTCCTATATTTTCCAAGAAAATGTACGATTGTGCACTCATATTGATTCGAGGAAACGTAAAAATGAAAACGTTGTTTTTTTGACGTGAACTGAGTTCTCTACGATTTCATCATTTAGATGCAATTATGTTTGGCTTGGCAATTAAAAATAGGTAACAAATATGTCGAATGAACAACCATTTTCCATGAATGAAAATATTTCTCATCAATTCTTTTGAGCTGAATGGAATATGTAGGTTTCAGTACAAATAAATCGAATTTCATGAGTCCAATTTCAAGAGTTTAATAGATATGAATGTGAAACTTAACAGATTTAGATTCTTAACATTGTTGAATTCGTTTAACCAATAAAGCAATTCTGAAAAGTTTTTGATGAAAATTTTAGATTCATCTGAATAATTTTCTACTTTCGATATACGTACTGTTTTGGTTGTAAAATTGGATACAAGTATTCTAGGGAAGTCCACACAAACTAATTACCTATGACTGGTCATTGTTTTCTTATCAAAAATGATTATTGCGTTTGATGACTAATGATATTCTGCAATTTGGCAACATAGAAAATACTTGTCCACATTATCGCAAATTAGAGTTTCAAAGCTATTCTAATTAGTGAATGTTCCTAGTATGTGTGAAATATCGGTAAAATCATTCCCATATTCATAAATGTAACGCGAAGCTACAGGTAGCTCTATTGTGCTTCAGAAAAATGTGCATATAAACCTTCTGGAATTTGAAGAAAGTTATTCTACTACATTATTAACCACTTGTATCAAATTCACTTTGTATGTCACTGCGTTTATGTTTTATGGGTAGGTTTTTGATGATAAATGAAATCCCAAAAAAAATTTCTGAAAATAATCGAGCTATTAATTTTTTCCAGCTTTTGGGAAATGATTCAAAAAATTAAAAATTTCTTCAGCCATGTGCTGGATGTCTCCATCAATTGTTATACTTTATTCATTCACCACATCATCTGGTTTCGTATGAATGTGAAGAATGGGATTTCGAATAGTTTGATGTGTTTAAATGGAAAAACTGCAATCGTTACTGGTGGCAACTCTGGTAATTATAATTTTCATTTTGGTTGGGCAAGAGCATTTTTCACAACACCATCTATTGATTCTATTGTTTAATCAGTGTTTGTTATCGTATTAAATGAAAATTGATATTATTAGTTGTTTCAGATGGTGTGAGATGAAAATACGAAAGAATTCTTCGATATTGATCCTAAAGATTCATCCCATTTTAGGTATAGGATACATGACCACTATGCTGCTAGCATCGAGAGGTTGTAGAATCATCATAGCCTGTAGAAGAAACGCCGAGAAAGAGATAAACGAGATTAAAAAAGCGACAAACAATCCCAACATAACGTTCAAACATTTAGATCTGAGTAGATTCGCTTCAGTCAGACAATTCGCAGAGAATATAAAGAAGGAAGAAACTAAACTAGATATTTTAATCAATAACGCAGGACTTGGCTATAGTGACGATGTACTAACTGAGGATGGACTAGACACTGTGATGCAAACCAATTTCTTAGGCCACTTCCTGTTGACACATCTTCTGATGGGTGAGAAATAATGTTTGGATCGCTGCATAAATACACCAAGCAAGCTGAAATGATCGAAACGCGATTTATTCTGTTCGCAGATCTTTTGAAGGCAAGCGACGGAGGGAGAATTGTATTTCTGTCTTCGGGAATTGCACACGAACATAATATGAGCGTGAAGAATTTGTATCCAACGATACCACCGACTGTAAAAAGTCGCATTTGCAACTACACAAATTCTAAGGGATGCAACATTCTTGTTGCCCAAGAAATGGCCAAGAAAGTAGCAAGATATGGTATCAAGGTCAATGCTGCTGACCCCGGAGTAGTGGTCACTCCAATATTCGACATTTTGAAAGAACCAGGAGCACACAAGACTGCATTAAGGAGGCTGACCAACTTATCAAATTTCCTACTAGCTACAGTAAGTTTTAAGGCTACAATGATTTGACAAATTGAATCATTTCTTGTAGGCGATTAAATATGGGAATTGAAGAAGTTTAATAAAATCTAATAACTCGTACTATGCTTCCAGTTTGGCAGGGAGATTTTGCTGGTATAGCTTTAAGTTAATACCAACAGACTCCTGTTAAAATTTTTTCTTTTGTGTATTATTTGCCTTAGAACATTTTCATTTCAAAAAGAGACATGCGAAATATAGGTTTGAACATTCTGCATTCCCAAAATTCAAACTCAGAGAATGATACTCATTTTCATAATTATGCGACTTAGTTCTACAGGGTAGGAAAGTACAGTAAGAAGTCTGCTGTGTCGCTGTGTGTTCAAAAACTTTCAGGATGTAGATAGATCTATAGATACCTATAGAAAATCCCTCAAAAACCAATGCTGCTGCTCTGTAACTTTAGTTCATCGAATCTCCATTTCTGAAGATTTTCAATACACACAAAAATGAATAATTAATATGTTTCATATTCATGAAAAATTTCTTTGGAGAAACCTATTCGCAGAGTGCTATAGAAAACCCTTGTTGCTTTTGCAATATCATATCCTCAGTTTGAACCAATTATGAAATTATTCTCAAATTTTTCCATTATCTCGTAGGATTTGATTAGGGCTGCCAATAACCCGTTTCATGTTGCTATAAGCGAGGAAATTGTCAGTGGCGTTCATTACTTCAGATGCCTGCCTTTTCCAAAACTTAGGGGACTGAACGACAAACAATTTTGTGAAGAAATTTGGAGAGAATCAGAGAAAATAGTGCAACTCAGACCAGAAGAAAGGCTATAAAGATAATACTATACTATATATGTACTTATGTGTAATATTTAGCTCAATTTGGATGAATATATTTTTTTTCAATATTAATTGTTTAATCATAATAAACAAATAAATAATATCCAGAGAAAACTCATAGTGAATATTTTTTATAATTTAAATACCTAATCCTGATGCCCTTCCTTCTCGTGAAATGGGTAGTTTTGTACTTAGTTATTATCACTTCAATCTTCAATAACTACTCTTAAGTGATCAACTGGCATTATCTTGATGAATAATTTTTGTCCTGTACCCTTGTGGTTTTTTCATCAGGGTTTAGTCACAGTGGCATCCTTTTAATATGTTAAAGTAACAAAGTACAGGGTGATTCATTAAGGGTGGCGGCCAAAATTGATAAAATGCGAATATCTTCAGAAAGAGAAGAGATATGAGTTTGCGGTTTTAACAGGTTGATAGTTGACTTTATGTCAGATGGTTAGAGTTATTGCATGGCTTTTGCCATCCTCGAAAAAAAATCACGATTAGAGTAAGGTGCTACATAACGCCCTCTAGTTTACAATCAAAACAATCGATATGTTGTTGTTTCTGAAATCTATTTTGAATGTCCTTCAAAGTTCATGAATCTAGGATCACGTTTACAGAAGTTACAATGATTTTGCGCCAGAGAAATGTTCATTCAACCCAACACTCAAAAATAGAAATATGACCTGGAAAAATGTTGTGAAATGGAAAGAATATTTTCTAATTTCATTACTCTTTACAAACCTTAATTAGTATAAATTTTATGAGAGAATTTGTAAGGATATAGTTGTACTAAAATGGATAAAAAATCAACTATTGATGGGTCCTTTTGTTGAATACCATTTGGTGTAAGATTAAAGTTTGTGGTTGTTAAGGAAAATATTAGTGATATAGTGAACAATTATATACTTGCATTAATTATAAAATGAAGATAATTCAGATGATTTTATTCATCCAACGATTAATGCAATGCACTTTGGTCAAAACCGAATTGCGCTGTTGCCTCGTCAAACTACTTTTTTAATGAGAATTTTATGAGCATCTATGTAATTGCTTAGTGAATTAAAAAAAAATACCTACTAATATAAAACTGCGAATTCCAATTTTGAAACGATACTGGCCCATTGACATAATTATTCTCCATCGAAAATGATTGTCAAGATCCTACCTAGTAGTTTTCCATAAAGGACATTCTCGTTCTGGAGCGCGTTTAGATGTATAAAAAATTAATTGAGTTCGGCAACATGGACTCAGGATTTTTTTCATCCGTTAGTCGATTGTCTTAGTCTATCGATTGTTCCATTCCGAGTGAGTCGATTGGAATAATTGAGTCCCCGATACTCATTAAATATTAAGTTAGTACGGGTGAGTTGAAAAGGTCAATAGAAATAGAATAGCTCCATCATGTTTACTACTTCAATAGATCAATTAGCCATCGATATTTAGAAAAAATCTGAAAAGAATTCGTTGAAAATTTTTCACATTTTCTCTTGATATATTTTCGGTTTTTTTATTTTGAACATAATATCTTAAAATCCCCATGAAATCTCGTACAGATCCATTATCCAAAAAAGAAAATATTTTTTATATTTATCGCATATTTCAAATTTTTACTGACTCTCTTTTGCATTCTCTCAAAAACAGAAAAATGATACAATCAATAAAGGATTTCTTCAGCATAGCCTTCAAGGTTATAACGATATTGATTTCCTTGGTTGCCAAAAGCATAGGATGGTTGATCATGAACTACAGGAATGGAATGTCTAACAGCATGACCTGTTTGAAGGGAAAAACTGCCATTGTCACTGGTGGGAACTCTGGTAATGACTTTTCCCATCAATTGAATCAGAACATCATGAAAAAATTTTATTAGATCCAAATATTCATTTCTTCTCATCTGAAAATCTCAGTGATTGTAAATTTTCACAAAGTGTAATTTTATAATAGACACTCTGTATGATAAGGTGGATTTTCCTCGTTTCAGGAGTAGGTTACATGACTGCAATGTTGCTTGCATCAAGAGGTTGTAAGGTCATCATTGCCTGTAGAAGAAACGCTGAGAAACAGATAAACGAAATAAAAGAGGCGACAAATAATCCCAACATAACATACAAACATCTGGATTTGTGTCGATTCTCTTCTGTCCGACAGTTCGCAGAAAGTATAAAGAAGGAAGAATCGAAAATAGACATTTTAATCAACAACGCAGGAATTGCTTTTAGTGACGAAATTGAAACTGAAGATGGAGTAGCCCCAGCAATGCAAGCCAACTTTTTGGGTCACTTTCTTCTGACACATCTGCTGATTGGTAAGGGTCCTATTCTATATTGAGCAATAATAATACTAACCAACATTATTTTTTGCGCAGATCTATTGAAATCAGCTGACGAGGGAAGAATAGTTTTCCTTTCCTCTGCACTTTCAGGCTTTCAGAACATCACCGCAAAGAAGTTATATCCAATAAGACCTGTTACAATGGATATCCACTTCGAAAACTATTCGAATTCAAAGGGATGTACTGTGATCGTTGCCCAAGAAATGGCTAAAAAATTGGGGAAATATAAGATCAAAGTCAATGCTGCTGATCCAGGTGCATCTGTAACCCCTATCTTCGACACTTTGGAGGGAGAAGAAATTGATAAGACTGCTTATAGAATAGCGTTCAAAATCATGACTTTCCTCGTGGCAACAGTAAGTTGCCACTGACTAGTTTCGCTCTACTATGTTAGAGTATCTTCAGACCAAGCACTCTCAACTAAGACTAGGACAATAAGAAATGAATTACTAAAATATCTCATAAATCTATTCAATATTAAAATGCCCACCTACATAGTATAGCAACAAATTCGTTACGGAAGTGATTTATATGATATTTCAGTAATTTGATCCTTTTATTTTTATTTTCTCAACGTATTGAATATATCGAGAAATTATTCCAAATTTTTATCTGCAGGATTTGCTCAAAGCTGCTCAGACTCCATTTCACCTAGCCACAAGCAAGGAAATTTTAAATGGAGCACATTACTTCAGATGCGTCCCTCTGCAGAAACCCAAACAACTGGATGATGAACATTTTTGTGAAGAAATCTGGAGAGAATCAGAGAAAATAGTTCGACTCAGACCTGAAGAAAGACTATGAATCAAGTTGTACAAGTACTTCTGCAATAACACCACTCATTGTATGCCAATAACAATTCATTCATCTTCATAATCCCAATATGTAAAATAAATAATAATGATAATGTATCTATTGTTGGTACTGTATTTCTTTACAACAACTTATAGTCATTGAAGTCCTTTTGATGTTATTTACATTGAAACGACGTTAACGAGTTTAAAACCTTTCATTTCATCAATGATTATAACAGGCAAATTCAAAATAATTTTCTATAATATTAACAGGAGCAAGGGTTTTCTATACAGGATCTTTCACGAGGAACCTCACCCATATTTATGCGGGAAACTACTGAACGTATTTTCATGAAATTCAGCACTTATAAGTATTTCACGATGCTGATGAAATCTAAAATATTTTCAAGGCATGAGCACCTCCGGTTTTTCCGGAAATGACGTCAACTTCCGTTTTTCAAATTAGAACACCATTTTTTATTGCAGAAATAGATTCCTTAGAAAATTTCAAGTTATTTTGATGTAAAATTTTTCAGTTTTGGTTGGAAAATTCTCTCTGAGCGGGAAAATTCGAAAAAAAAATCGAAAATAGAGCTCCGCTGAAACAAGAATAACTTCGAGGTTTTTGGATGGAAAATTTTCATTTTTGGGATTTTTCAAGATGTAAAATTGATGTATCCACTTTAAAAATCGAAATCGCGATTCATGATAGAGGGGGTGAAAAAATCGCTATCAAAGTTAGGGATGACAAAATCGTGAAAAATTCAAATTAGAACCCCATTTTTTTATGGCAGATATTGAATCTACGTTAAAAAATAATGTGAGTGTATGCATCACACCCTTGCCCTAAAATGGATATTTTCTGAGTTATTCACAAAAAACTGTTTTTCGTCTTGAATTTTCAGCTATTTCTTTTCCCTTCACGCCAAAAAGATGAAATTTTCAGGAACTGTTATTTGAACCATGCTGTAGATTTTTCACCCCTTCTTGAAACCGACTTCAAGTTACTATTAGGAGAACCATGGCAAACTCTCGCAGTTATAACTAGAAAAGATGCTCAAAGTTTTGACCGTTAATTTTTAGACATTTATTTATACGTCTCAGGAATGCTTCGTGCGTTGCTCTTCTTATTTCATCGGGAGGAAGAGATCTGCAAAAGTGTTTAAAAACCAAATTGAGTTTCAAAACTATGAATCTAAAAATCTAAACAAACCTGAACGCATTTCTGACTCGTTCTATGCAGTCCTCTTTATCAGTCAGGGGAGTTGAGTAGACAATATTTTTTATCCTACCCCAAACATAATAGTCTAAAGGAGTTAAATCGGGAGAACGCGGTGGCCAAAGATGTGGACCATTGTTCGCCAACCATCGATCTTCAAATAGCCTGTAGAGGATATTTGACACATTGAGTGAATTGTGTGGAGGCGCGCCATCTTGTTGATACCATAAGTCATTATGGTTCTGTACTAGCGGCTCAATTATTTGAGTCAATATGTCAGAATATCTATCTCCTAAGGGAGAACATTCTTTAAATAATGCAAACATGTGTAGTGTTCTATCTTACCAGTTAAAGTCCCATCATAAATGTGAACATCGAGAATTGCATTATTTTTGATGGCGCGAAAAACATTGAAACTCCAGGTCTCTTGAAAGTTCCATTGTCTGAAGTGGTGGTTGTTCTCTTCATCCCAATAATGACTGTTATGCCTATTGAAAGAACCATTCTTTGTGAATTTAGATTCATCTGTCCAAATTATACAGTCCAAAAAGTTTTCATTCTCTTGAAATCGAATCATCATAGCTTCGCAAAACTCTGTTCTCCTGACGAAATCAGTTTCCTTCAAATGCTGTACCCTATTGAATTTATATGGGTGCATTTTATGTTTTTTTAATATTCTCCAAACACTCGATTGAGATAATCCCAGATCAATCTCGGCATCTTTGAGAGAATTTTGAGGATTCACACGAAAATATGCAAGAACTGTAATTTCGTTGTTCTCATCTTCTACTACACTTTTTTCTCTGTGTATAGTTTTCTTAACGAAAGATCCGACATTTCTCAAGTTTGTCATGGTTCTGTTAATGGTATCTCTCGTTGGACTGGGTCGGTCAGGAAACCTCTCAATGAACAGTCGAATCGTTCTATCTACAACTTTATTACATTCTCCATGAAGTAGAATGAGATTTAAATAATCTTCATTGGTAAAATTAGGCATAGTGATCGATTTTATAACTTAATACGAATTATCACCAAATTAATAGTAAACACAAAATGCTACTGAATAAAGAGGAATTTGGCAGATGTAATTAATGATATCTATCATCAAAAAAAAAAATGTGAAGCATGGTAAGTTTTTGCATATGGTTCATAAGAAATTATTTATTTATCACTGGAGAGAAAACCGATGGCCGATTAGTTGTAATAAAGAGGTTTCCGATACAAATTCGAATCAAAATTCGCCATCTATTTAGGAACAACCTGTAACTTTTTTCTCTTGCATATTAGGGTAGTAAAATCTAAAACATGGTTTAAGTAACAGTTCCTGAAAATTTCATCTTTTTGGCGTGAAGGGAAAAGAAATAGCTGAAAATTCAAGACGAAAAACAGTTTTTTGTGAATAACTCAGAAAATATCCACTTTAGGGCAAGGGTGTGATGCATACACTCACATTATTTTTTAACGTAGATTCAATATCTGCCATAAAAAAATGGGGTTCTAATTTGAAAAAATTGATTTTTCACGATTTTGTCATCCCTAACTTTGAAAGCGATTTTTTCACCCCCTGTATCATGAATCGCGATTTCGATTTTTAAAGTGGATACATCAATCTTACATCTTGAAAAATCCCAAAAATGAAAATTTTCCATCCAAAAACCTCGAAGTTATTCTTGTTTCAGCGGAGCTCTATTTTCGATTTTTTTTTCGAATTTTCCCGCTCAGAGAGAATTTTCCAACCAAAACTGAAAAATGTTACATCAAAATAACTTGAAATTTTCTAAGGAATCTATTTCTGCAATAAAAAAATGGTGTTCTAATTCGAAAAACGGAAGTTGACGTCATTTCCGGAAAAACCGGAGGTGCTCATGCCTTGAAAATATTTTAGATTTCATCAGCATCGTGAAATACTCATAAGTGCTGAATTTCATGAAAATACGTTCAGTAGTTTCCCGTATAAATATGGGTGAGGTTCCTCGTGAAAGACCCTGTATAATACATATCATTACAGAATGAAGGTGAAATTCATGTCTATTAAGAAAGCTGCGATTGAGTAATTGAATCAAACAATTAGAAATCCGAATTAACATATTATATGAACAATGACTGATTAATTATGTCTCCTTAAGATACTTTTCTTGTAGTAAACTGGAAAATTAGAATAAATTTGTTCGAGGATTATTACGTATGTGATTTGTTTTTGATTCAGGGCCTGTGAAACATTTCAGTCACAGGTAGGTGTTCAGTTTCCTATGTAGAAATTTTGGTATTTTCTTCAAAAACTGTTTTTTACCCTAGTTAGTGAGTTCAATACTTTCTATATTTCCTTAATTTTCAACTCAAGAAACAATTAGCTTAATTCATTCGAATTTGATCTATATACCTTTAACAATTGAACCAAATCATTTCATTATTTGAAAAATATTATTGAGATTTTGGTTTAATTTAACATTGGAGGTGAAAAATTATTTGTGTTGGTTATGTGGAGAAATTGAGGTATTGTATTTCATTCATATTCACTGTAAAGTTTAACCAATTCGTGAAATTTCATTGTGGATTCGATAAAATATTTTTATGTTTCAGTTATTCTTGCTCCCATACTGATGAGCTCAAATAAGAGCGAAACCGGTCTATCGCTACTCTCCTTCGATATCGGCAAGCTGAAATGTAGATTTCTGTCAGTCTAATTGTTCTCATTATCTTTCATAGCACTATCGACGTTGATCTCATTTCAAAATATGAAATTTTTCAGCAAAACTCAAGGTTTTTTTTCAATTTATTTCACTTTTCTAGTGGAAAATGATCCTGAAAATAATCAAGAATGAGTTGAGCCTGGTATTGCAGCTTACAATCAGAATTATTCTTATTACCAAACACGGTATAATCTGGCTATTAACGAATTTAAGGAGTGGCATGTCCAATAGCATGACTTGTTTAAATGGAAAAACTGCCATCGTCACTGGTGGAAACTCGGGTAATGATAATTCTTCAAAATATAATAGGTTTTTAGGGTACTTATCTATTAGCAGTTGGAAAATTCGTTTGTTATTGTTCGAAATGCAATTGTAATTCACCTATCCTCAAAATCTCTAATAAGCTTCGACTTAGTTTTGATATGATAGATGAATTAATCTTTTATTACTGTTTGAATTCTTTTCATGATCATTTCAGGTGTGGGATACATGACTACTATGTTACTTGCATCCAGGGGTTGTAAAGTTATTATTGCTTGTCGAAGAAATGCAAAAAAGGAGGTGGAAGAAATAAAAAAAAAGACAAATAATCCGAATATAACATTCACACACTTGGATTTGTGTGAATTTGCTTCAGTTCGACAGTTCGCAGAAAATATAAAGAAGGAAGAATCGAAAATAGATATTTTAATCAACAATGCAGGTATTGGCTGTAGTGATCAAAAGCTAACTAAAGATGGGCTTGACGCAGTGATGCAGGCAAATTATTTAGGTCACTTTCTGCTGACACATCTGCTGATAGGTAAGATCTCTTCAACGATAGATGAACTAACGACTAACGTCGTTATCTATACAAATATGTATACAGGGTGTAAATGAATAGTTGCAAGTAGATTGGCGGGAAGATTCCTTGTCAATAAATAGTGTGGGGCTTTTTTTAACAGCCCGTGCTTATATACCGAAAGTACCAACTTTCTGAAAAATCAGTGTTTCATATTTTTATAGAACCGTCATCTTTATTTGCGCAGATCTTTTGAAAGCAGCCGACGAAGGCAGAATTGCCTTTTTGACATCAGGATTGTCAGCTGTACACAATATCAGCGTGAATAAACTGTACCCATCAACATCTCGAATAGTGGATACTTTCATCGAAGCCTATTGTAATTCGAAGGCATGCAATGTTTTGGTTGTCCATGAAATGGCTAAGAAATTGGGTAAATATGGCATCAAGGTTAATGCTGCTGATCCTGGTCTAGTTGTCACTCCCATATATGACAGTCTGAAGGGACCAGAAAAAGGGAAACTTTGCGTAGGAATGGTTTTCAAAACAGTTTTTCCACTCCTGGCATCAGTGAGTTAGTTATACATCATTAATTCTGAATAGCAATAACAAGTAAATATATTTTAATAAGAATACTAGAGTAATGGTAATTTTTTACATAGTCACAGGTCTCTATTTTTGTTATACCACTCTTGTGACATCCGTTCTTATGATACAGGTGTCAAAATAATCATGAGTCTTCAGCCTTTTCAAATAATTGTAGAATTTTCTTACAGTCTCATGTCAATTGTTATAAAATTGTAATTATAATATTGGATTCGTAGGATTTGTTCAAAGCTGCTCAAACCCCTTTTCATGTGGTCACAAGTAAGGATATAGTGACTGGCAGTCATTACTTCAAATGTGTTGCTATGCCTAAACTGAGAGGATTGGACGACAAACAGTTTTGTGAAAAAATTTGGCAAGAATCAGAGAGAATAGTCCGACTTCAACCAGAAGAAAGTCTATGAAAGAATAGTTTAAATTTGCTAGATAACAAAGGATACTGTTATATTTCTCCTTAACTGAAATGAATTATTTTTGTATTAAATGCGATAATAAAAAATTTTGTGATGATTATTCCTTTTAGCATTTTTTTGTGTGGAATATAATATTTACAATTATTATACCTTCTTCATGCCCATGAAGTGAAGAAATTATAGAATCTTCCCACAAACTTCCATGGATTGAATTGTGAAAATACGTTCTCAGATCATTTGAATTCATTGATGATCATTGTTCATAATTTTAGGCAATTTCAATGAATTTTTTTGAGCACGCAAAAAATTATGAATGAGAAGCAGTTCTAATCTGAGTTAACGAAGAGGTTATCGCATATTGAAGATTAGATGGTCTTAAAATTTATATATAAATGAAAGATCACCTATTGAATATCAACATTCGGTTGAAAGTTTTAATTTATTTCAGTCCTGGTGTCCTGGGAACTTAAGCAGTTTTAAATTTTCGATCAAAATGAAACGGTATAGAATAGTGTGATTTATTTTCAACCTACTAAACGATAGGTTTATGAATGATATACAGTTTCTTCGAAGTTATGCTTTCATTAATCTGTATTTGAAAAATTGTTTTTGACCCGGAGAAATTCAAAATAACGGTGAGGAGCTCAATTTTTATTTTGCTTCCTTTCTTTTTTCGTTGATCCCATAGACAAGAGTGTAAAGATATTGAAAAGCATCCCTGGTATATGATCAGCATTTCAGAGTAAAAAAAGACGAAGCCTTAAAGCCATTGTAAAATTTTGGATCATAATTTTTAATGTCTCTTCAGATTATGCTTCTCATTTTCTAGATAAGAGGATGCAATTGATGGGTACTTTCAAATATATTATCCTGTGGCTTGCTTCTATTTGGAAAGCGGCTCATTCTCTTTTCTATCTGAAATGGACGATTAGAAATTTCACGGATAACGCAACTGAATGCCACCATTGCTTGACAGGAAAAACAGCGATTGTCACAGGTGGAAACTCAGGTAAGTTCGCAAGAAAACCTTAGCTTTAGCTGAATGTTGGTGGCTTCATCTCCAACATCTCTACGATTGTATATTTTCAGGAATCGGCTACGCTACTTCAGTATTATTAGCCTCTAGAGGATGTCGTGTAATCATAGCTTGTAGAAGAGATGCAACACAGCAAAAAGAGGCCATCATGAAATTAACTGGCAACAACCAAATCACCACAAAACGTTTGGATTTATCAAGGCTCGAATCAGTTCGTCAGTTTGCTCAAGACATTGCGAAGACTGAGGAGAAAATAGATATTTTGGTCAACAACGCAGGTATTGGTGCTACTTCTCAAAGAGTCACAGAGGATGGATTGAATACGATGATGCAGGTTAACTATTTTGGGCATATACTCCTCACGTATCTGCTTGTCGGTAAGTGACATAGAAAATTTCACATAAGGATAAATATCACAACTTACAGACCTCTGTTCTTTCTTTTTTTGTAGACAAGTTGAAAGTTTCATCCTCCCCAAGAGTCATATTCTTGTCGTCGTTGATGGCGAACGTCCACGACCTGACAGTTGACAATTTGAACGAAACTAACTTCAAGATGGACGCCACGAAGACGGCTTCGCATTATTCCAATGCGAAGCTTTGCAGTATATTGGCAGCCCAAGAAATGAGCAAAGAATTTCAAAACTACGGAATAATTGTTAATTCAGCCGATCCAGGCATAGTGAAGACATCGATTTTCGATTCAAGTTATAGCGTAGATTTGGAAAATCATTGGTCGACTAAGATAGTCCTCGAGTGTCTTTTGCTATTGTTCAAGACGGTGAGTTCAATTTTCCGATGATTTGAGGAAGTACACTGCGCAAAAAAATTAACGCACATTATGGAAATCTCAAATTTATTCTACAACTGAAGGTGTTCTCAATGATAATTATTTATATCAGAATTATGCATGCATATGTTACCCACTTTTAACGGTTTTCTTCAATACAGATGTTTTTTCCCAGTAGGAATAAAAAAAGATGATATTATCAGATTTTGAATGTATTGGCTCCATTCTAAAATCAGTTGTTCTCGATCAATTCTAGTGATCAATTGTTTTTCTTTCGTTTGATCTTCTACACTCGATCGCTATGCAACGCGAAACACACAATTTGACCCAAGAGGAATGTGCCCAAGCGGTAGTTTTGCGAGAAGAAGGGTGGACATACACAAGAATTGCAGAAAGGTTTGGAGTTTCCCATACAAGTGTGTCCAGAATGTTGCAGCGATTCAGGGGGACAGGTAAGAATGTCCGAAGACCAGGACGGGGTAGACCACGGGTAACAACTGCCATTCAAGAACGTTACTTGAGAGTTTCTTCGTTGAGACAACGGTTTGCAATCGCTCGCCTCCTTCAAATTCAGCTTGAGCAAACTCATGAGGTGCAAATTAGCACTCAGACAATAAGAAATCGCCTCAGAGAATATGATTTGAGGCCTCGTGTCAGTCGTGTCGCACCAAGAGGCCCAGCTTTACCCCAGTCCATCGAAGGGCGCGTTTGGATTTTGCGAGAGAGCATATCCATTGGAAAGAGGCCGATTGGAAAAGAGTTCTCTTCACAGATGAGTCTAGATTCTGCCTCTAACATTGTGATCGACGTTCCCTTGTATACAGACGTCCACATGAAAGATATGCTCAGTGCAATTTCCTGAATACTACTTTTCGGGGGAGGATCGATTATGGTATGGGGTTGAATATCTTTGACTGATCGCACAGACCTAGTGGTCGTTGATAATGGAGCTATGAATGCTGATAAGTATATAAGGAACATTCTTGAAGAGCATGTAGTGCCATTTGCCCCATACATTGGTGAAAATTTCATTTTTATGGACGATAATGCCAGACCCCATCGTGCGCGCATCGTTCAGGAGTACCTTGAAGAGGTTGAAGTCTCCCGAATGGAATGGCCAGCAAGAAGTCCAGATCTCAATCCGATTGAGCAGGTTTAGGACAACCTCAATAGAAGGCTGAGAAGTTCAGAAAATCATCCAGCTACTCTTAATGACTTAGGAATCCAACTCGGAGAAATCTGGGAAGGATTAGATCAGAACATTTTAAGATCACTCATTTTGAGTATGAACCGTCGTTGCCGAGCTGTAATTAACGCAAGGGGTGGAAATACCAAGTATTAAATCACTTATCAGCATTTCAGTTTTTTGAAAATTGTTCATTTCTCTTCTTTCACATAAGATTCGGTGAAATCCTGAATTTTTCTTCCATTTAATGTGTCTTGTTTCGTTCAAAACCTTCCCGAGAGAACATAAAAATAATAAAGTCAATGTAGAGTTAACTTTCATTAAAATTGAGATTTTCAGAATGTGCGTTAATTTTTTTGCGCAGTGTATATGGATGGTATTTCTTTCAGGATGCATACTTTTCCGCTAAGACAATTCTACATCTGGCTGCCAGCAAAGATCTTGAGGCAGGATCCCATTATTTTCGATGCAGAGTTTTCGAGACGCCTTCAATTTTGAAAGATCGTCGTTTCTGTTCAGAAATTTGGCAGAAAACGAAACAGTTGTTGCTGATAGATTCGTGAATGTCGTGAAAACTGTATTATTTACATGTATGTACGTTTAAATTTCCTCGCCATAAAAGATCTGAAGACTAACAGCTACATACCTAACCTTCGAAAAATGTTTTGTGTCTAATTAAAGTTATTTTCCTTCTAAACCCCTATTCCCTACCAGCTTCAGATTAGCAGAATGCCAATGGATAAAATAGTGCTGTGAAAGATTCAGTAAGTAAATAAGACAACAACTAAACAACTTACACTTCACTGAAAGAGACTCCAACCTAGTAAAAAGAGGAGTAAATCCTTTAGATATCAATAAAGAATGTTTTCATCAAATACCATTTATTTACTGTAACAACAACAGTCTGCTACTAATTACACAACGAACATATATACCTAAATTAGTTTTTGGCTTGAAGGTAACTGCGGTAGCAATTCAAAGTTATGCCTCTATTTACAATTAACTACATACAATTTGAATAAATATATAAATACAAATATGCACTATTTACAAAATTCGAGTCTATAATAATATGCACACTCAAGTTTTTCGAACGTCCAAATGAAGCTCCAAAAACTTTGTCTCTTCTCATGAACACCTCGAGATAGTTTTTTGCACAGAAACCCGAAAATTCACGTAGGATATCTTCAAACCAGACCAGACATGGGCGGTCTGACAGGACTAGATGGCAAATTGTGCACTGCAGCAGCAACTGCTTGGTGATGGTAATATAACGAACTAGGATACCCAGATGGGTTTCCTACAGACGTGGACCCAGAGCTCCCACCTTCCCTGGATGGATCCAGGGGATGATGAAGCGATAAGGGGTGCGTTTGGTCGAAGGGGTGTCTTATCGAGGAATTCGCGGATTCGTGGTAGAGAATTGGGACCCTGACTAGTCTCTGGGCAGCGTGAGCCATATTCGCAGCTTCCAGCTCCGCTGCAAGCTGTCTTTTCCACTTATTCCTTCGGTTCTGGAACCAAATTTTCACCTGGGTCTCTGTCAGGTGTAGGCTGGCAGCCAGACCTGCTCTTTCCGAGGACGAGAGGTATCGTTTCATGTCGAAAGTAGATTCCAGTTGAAACACTTGTGACCTGGAGAAGACCGTACGCGTCTTCTTCTTTCTCTTGTTGGCCAGCGAACCACCGGGGCTCAGACTGGCGTTTTGAACTTTCTTTTCTTTGTCGTTGTCGTAATCGCTTTCGTCTTCTTCCATTTCCTCGTCGATGGTCATGTTGTCGTTCTCTCTGTAGGGACTTTTCGATCTCATATTTACATAGTTCTGGTCGAGGAAGGCTGGGTGAGGGTTTGTCATGATGTTGTGCGGACTAGATGTGGGGGATCTATGGTTTTCTGATGGTGTGGATGGTCTGGGTGATCTACTTGTTTCCAGGTTGATTCTGGCGTTTTCTTCTTCTCTTCTGGGGGATGTGGGTGGAGTTTGTTCGTCGTTGATTGATCCTCCTGAAGCAAAAAGGAATTTTAGGTTTCTATTAATCACAGAAAAAAGTGTTTTTCAATTTTTCTGTCATAGTGCATCATATTTCAAGAAATAACACAGGTCGATTAATAGAGAATCTGTATAAGTTCAGGGTGGGCCAAATTCGTTTTCTACTGAGGGGATCTCGAGAACTATAAGAGCAAGAAGAAATCACATGACAAATTTCTGAGTTGTTTTTTAGAGAAACAAAGAATGGTGTAACCGTAGCCTCCAACGATTCTTCGTTTTTGAGTTATTAGAATAAAATGTAATTTTGACGATTTCGATAAGTTATCACAACTTTTTCGTCTTTGAAGTTACAGATCTGAAACTTGAACCTTCTACAGGTTTTTTTAACGTAGAATCCATAAGATTCGATATGGTATATTCATAAAATAATCTGCTCCACAAGAGTTAGGGATATAGTATTCAATCGTTTTTAAAAGTATGTACTCTTCGAGAAAATCGCTGTAAAATCATTTAAAACTCAATAACAACCTGAATCGATCCAATAAAAATCAGTGTGAGACATTTCGTCAATCCGGTCGCCTTTTTTCTGAAGTTTGGTTCTTTGTATATGATTCATGAATGCTCTTATTTTGAAATGAAGTCAGTTTATCAACGGCTCCGATTTGAAACGAGGTTTCTGAAAATGCCAAGACGTAAATTAACAAACGCTGAGGCTAATAGGGCTATCGGAATGCTACAGGGTGGCCTAACTCAGGTTGTAGTAGCGGAAAGGCTCCAAGTCAGGCAAAGTGTAATATCTCGACTTTGGAATAGGTTCAGGGAGACAGGTTCCGTGTTGGAAAGACCAAGGCTTGGTGGGCGACGAAAAACAACACCTGCTCAGGATCGTTTCATCACCGTTTCGGCGAGAAGAAACCCCATATCTACGTGTAGAATGCTACGGAATACTCTTCAAAATGCAGATGGGGTCCAAGTTTCCATCGAAACCATCAGACGACGTTTGAGAGAGGTGAATCTAGGTTCTAGACGTCCATTAAGAGGAGTTCCATTAACACGTGATCATAAGCGTCAAAAACTGGAATGGGCAAGGCACTAGATCAATTGGAACGATCAATGGCGTAGTGTCCTTTTCACTGATGCATCCAGATATGGACGATTCTCAGATTCTCGAAGAATAAGGGTATGGACAATCCCACGCATACCCCGTAATCGTCCCTATGTCCAAGAAGTCCATCCATTCCGCGGGGGTAGAGTTATGGTATGGGCCGGGATATGTTTCAACGGGCGCACAGATCTACACATTTCTCCTGGGAATATTACCGCCTCACACTATAGCGAGCATGTCATTGACAATGTTGTGCCAAATTTTCACGCTTCTATTGGTGAAACTTTTCAATTTCTAGACGATAACGCTAGACCGCACCGTGCAGCCATAGTTGAGAATGCGCGCGAGGAGCTTGGTATTCCACATTTACCAATACCTCCGCACTCACCAGATTTGAATTGCATAGAAGTCATAGAACATGCATGGGATATGCTCCAAAGAAGATTAGATAATCATCAACCTACCCCAGAATCCTTAAATGATCTAAGAGAGCTTCTGCCCCGTTATGGAACCAAATTCCTCAAAAAATGTTCCACAACCTCGTGTGTAGTATGCAAAGTAGATGTCAAGTTGTTATTGATGCCCAAGGAGGCCACTCATTGTATTGATAGTCTCAAAATACCTGAATTCTCTGGGAATAAAATTTCGTTATTTTACTCGATTTTTCTTAACCACCCTGTATACGCTGCAGACCTGCAAGCTAAAATTAATTTGCAACTTGAAATCATATTAATATAAATTTTCATCACAAAAATCATATTTTAACTATATTTTTTTGCAATTTAAGTCAATATCCCTAACTCATGTGGAGCAGTTTAATTCAGTATAGTGTACCAGTAAAACAGAAAATCACCGTTTATTCGAATTGAATGGACTGCGTAAAGTGACCCAAATCTCCTTACATTGATGCAATCCACCGGACACTTTCGAGCAGACGATGATTAGTCGAAATTCAACTCGTCAAATTGTGCGGTCAGCGGTTTTCAATTACCCGAAAAGAAGAATACTTGAAACCGACGTTATCGACCGATTACTGCGTAACAACCCCATTTATGTCGAAGTTCCAATTTCTTTCATTTCGAAAGATAATCCTCTGCCGTGGCAGGTCTAAAATAGCAGCCAGAAAGCTTCTCCACTTTACTCGGGGGAGAACGAAGCGCCAGAGGCGTAGAGAAAAGCGGGAAGATATAATCGATGTTCAGTTTTCACTCTTGAATCTCTGATAAAGACAAAAAGTGCGAAACGTCGATCAAAATATAGGGGGTGAGTCTTTGACTCTTACCAATATTTAAACAATAGATTCTTGAGCTAAAAGAAACACATTTTTCCTATACCATTTTTTTGCTACTCTTTTTCCTGATCCAGATGAAACTCAATAGAAACATCTGGATGATGCCAATGGACTGGTAGAAGAGAAGCTTTTGAATGAAATCCCAGGTCTTCAAATTTAAAACCTATTTCTTATGAAGGTACATTTCAAATTAGATGCTGTAACTAACTAAATGCATCTCTACTCCATTCACATTTATTTTAGCAGTCGGTTGGCCATGAAATAATTTTCTCAAGTTTTTGTTACTAGAACGGAGAAAGGTTGGCACTCATGAAATGTCGTTAATGTCATAACGCCGTTGCCACAACTAATATCAATTTTTATTACGAAAAGGCCGAAAGTGATTGAAAAAAAGAGACAGGGTTTCAGGAAGTGCTATTTAGAATTCAGGTCCGCTTATTCAAATAGGTATACCCTGATATTCTAAAATCCACAATACGTCAGACGGTAGCGAACACATTCAATGTGAGGAAGTTTATATAATGTTTCATCTGAATCTAAACGACATATATTTCAGCTGAATATTTCCACAATCAGAAAGATTGTGAATGAAGAGGATGACAAAGAATTTTCTTCTATTGGGAGACCCAAAAAAGTGGTGGCATTTGAGAATTTTATGTTTGAGTGAATTAATGTGAAAAGTTTACTACAGGATTTTCGTAGAATAAGTTCCCGAAAATTGAATTTTCTATTTTTCATTTGACTTGTTCTATACATTGTAAATGTCTTGAGGTACCAATAAATACCTTATTATTATTATTATTATATCAATGTATTAAGATGAACATCCACAAATACGCGCCAGTTGTCCTGTTAATTGTTTATTCATATGAAATTTTTGTTCAAAGGTGAAGTTCATCTTTACTTGAAACTTCCTTTAATTCCTTTTACTTATATTGATGCAAGATGATTTTTGTTGAACAATTTAACATTCTTGTAATTATCTGATAATTCCTTCGGGATATAGCAATTCCCAACCACTGCATCATATGCCTTTCATCTTCGAATTGATTTTTTTGTAACCTATAACTGATGTAACGTATTCAAACTTTAGCCAAAGAAGATAACGAACATTAACTCTCCTCAATCTAGTACATATTATGATATTATACTGATCTCTTGTATTTTCCATGCAAATAACTGGATTTGGTATGCCTTCAATCAGTTTGTATAAACTTCAATTATATTCGTCACATATTTTCCGAAGAGATTCGACATTGTGATAAAATACGTAATAACAGAAACATTTACGTAGAACGGGCAACATAGCGTTGATTTAAAACCCAAAAATGTTTTGACAAGCGTCATAACCCCACATTTTCGTACTATACAGAGTGGAATGTATCAAATTTCCATGGCCAACCGAGTGGCCAAAATAAAAGTGAATGGAGTATGTATCTATGTTCATTTTTATACATCGAAACTAAATGAAATCCGAAATATTGACGCTTCTCCTTCATTCATAAATAAGTCTTTAATGACTAACGAAATGAGAAGCTTTAACCTTCCTCCTTTCAATGCGTAAAATTTCTTCAAACTGCGAACGACTGAGAGACCTCATCCACTTGAATACGATAAAATCGGTTATTTGAAGCAACCGACGCGTGCACGGCACTGGCGTCGGATTTAGAGTATACATTTGAAGGGTATTTAAACAACTTAAACTTGAAATGGTTTCCGAAACCTTAGACTATGTTTCAGTCTAATAGACGTAGCCTCACAAATGCGGATTGAACGGTTCCAATCCACTCTTGACAGCTGCTAGAAATTGAAAATTTCCCGAACAATAAAAGTAAGCTCGAACGGTAATCTGCTTTCCCGATTTTCTTGATTATGCGCGACTTTCCACGAGTATCATTTGAAGCCTTGCCGCGTTTCCCGATTTTCGTAATTATTGTAGAAGGGCTTTCTGCCACGACGGCTGATGCGGATTTCCACACCGAAAACCGGATATGACTTCGATTGCTTTCTAGGGGACGACTTTTTCACGTTCGAGAATCGAAAGACGTCGATTTTATGCGTTTATTTCTTCGCGATCGAGTTGAGATAAACGAATCGATTCGAGCGAACACAACACCCAGTATTAATGAATTTGTTTCAGCAATTTCGGTGTAGGTACGAGGATGTATTGATATCTAGTTAGCCTAGACCAGTTCCATGCATAAAAAAAATATTGCGTTACCATAGCAACGAACAATAACTCATTAGAAGTGTCAGTTTGAAATTTGAGGTCAAAAAAGTAAACCAGAGTTACGCAATGAAGTAAAATAAAGAAGATGTCCACCGAAATTGTGAAAATTGATAAATTTGAGTATCGAGCCATCATCAAGTACCTGTATTTAAAAGGGTTAAGAGGTAAGCAGATTTACGAAGATGCCTAATACTTTTGGTGATCAATGTCCTTCGTATGCGACTGTGAAAAATTGGACTGCAAGCTTCAAAAGAGGTAAATCTTCCATTGAAGATGATGACCGATCGGGAAGGCTAGTTTCTGTGTCAGTCACCGAAAATATCGATGCAGTTCATGACATAATTTTATCAGACCGTCGAATTGGGCTAAAACGGATATCTGAAGCACTGAATATTTCATACGGACGCGTTCATCATATAGTTAACGTCAATTTGGACATGAAAAAAATTGCTGCAAAATAGATCCCCAAATGTTTGAATGTTTACCAAAAGCGTGCAAGGGTAGAAGCATCGCGTTCGATCTTGTTACTATGGGTGAGACTTGGGTACATTTCTACGATAGAGCAACAATCGATGGAATGGCGACAATCTGGTTCTTCAATACCTAAGAAGTTTCGTGTCCAAAAATCTGCTGGAGAAGTTCTTGCTTCAGTTTTTTGGGATTGCCATGGAGTAATCATGTTTGATTTTTTGGATAAGGGTAGAACAAAAACCGGAGATTACTATTCGACATTACTGACCACTCAACCGGAAAAAATTAAAGAGAAAAGACGCGGAAAGCTATTCAAGATGTTTTGTTTTGGCAGGACAACGCCCCTGCACACAAATCTCATGTTGCCATGCTAAAAAATCGTGATTTAGGGTTTGAATTACTAGAACACCCCCCTTATTCACCAGATTTAGCTCCATCCGACTATCATCTCTTCCCTCAACTGAAAAAAAAAGTTTAAAAGGTCGTGAATTTTCTTCCAACGAGGAGGTAATAAAAGCTGTGGAGGTCTGGTTTGCAGAGCAAGAAGAAACATTTTTTTTGAAAGGTCTAGAGACGTTGCAGGTTCGCTGTAGTAAATGTATCCAGGAGAATATGTTGAGTAATAAAATATTTTGACATTGAAATTTTGTTTGGTTCTATAGTAGGCTAAGAATTTTTCAATATATTCCCGTACATACATGTGCCAGTAAGTAATCGATCGAAATCCGAGAAAAATCAAACAGAAGCAAAAAATAATAACTTGCCCTTCGATAGTTGTCTCAGGAGCAAGAATAAGTCAAACCCAATAGTTGGAGACCATTTTCTGCTACAAATTCGAAAATTACGTTAAATTACACCTAAAAACTGAACCGGTGACTTTTTCTATTCTAAAATATAATGTAAATTTTCGAATCTCACCATTAGAACTGCATTTCTCTTGTATCTGCGATGGTAAACGTCCCCAATACCATGGTAACGTTCTAGGGTCTCCTCCAGGATTTCCACAAAGAGCGGCATATCTACTACTTGCTGCTGCCAAAGCACCAAAATGTGACATAAGACCCAACCTGCAAAAAAAAAATAGTTATGGTAAGAAATATCGAAATGTTATATCTTGAGCAAGCCTGTTGGGCAATTTGAATATACAGGGTAAGTCTTTGACTCGTACAAATATTTTTAAAGTAGAATCTTGAGGCCGAAAGAAACAGGTTTTTTCTATAGCATTTGCCCTGATAAAAAGATATAGCCAATTTAAGTTTTCATAATGCCACCCCTGGGGAAACAGGGGTGCATTCAGCCAAAGTATCCAATTTTTCGAATATATTTTTCATTTTCGAACATCAAATTACCTACTCGAAAACAGCGCAGTATAGGAGAAAATATGAAGAACACCTTTATTTCACAAATCGTTCAAATATTCGTTTGATAGCGTCCAACTTAGTTTCAAGAGTTCTTGAATTTTCGGTATGTTTTTGGTACGTAAAGGTCATAATAAAAAGTTCGAAAAAGATTAATCAAATAAATGCAAAACTACATTTTGAAATTCGATAAAACCGTTTGTGAGAGAGAACTAAAAATAATTTTTTTTATGGATTTTCAACAGCCTATATCTTTTAAACCGAGACGATTCGGAAAAAATGGTATGATGATAAAAAAGTGTTTCTTTTGACCTCAAGAATCTGCTGTTAGACTATTCGTACGAGTCAAAGAGTTTTTATTACAATAGTTTGCAAGATGAGACACTGAATAACTGATAGATCAGGAAAGGAAAAGTCATCTGGAGTTTCCATTTTGCTGCCCCTAGAAAGGAGCGAATTTTCCAGGTCGGGGGAGGTTTGCACGCGTTTGTTTATTGATCAAATCGGAAGGAATATCAGGCCACACTTAAAGAGGAAATAAGCCTCTTAGGGAATTTGCCGATGGAGGAAATCTCCTCCCACTCCGTTCCAGTCGCCATATTTCATCTCTTAAAGGTAGGAAACACTTAACTCGATGCAAATTTAATGGCAACTAGAGTTAAGCCCCCCTGATTGCCCCAAGAGACGGTACTTCATATCGATTTACGGCACCTCCTTCTTAATTTTTAACTGCTCCCCGAAAATTTACTGCTCTCAACTCCCCAAAGTGCCTCTTCGTTGAAGTCTTCGAGTAGCCGATTTTACGATGAGGTTTTAACGTTTCCAGTGCTCTCTCGCAAATTGAAACCCAATTGGAGATGATGTGATGGCAGATATAGTGGAATAATTCAGTGGAAAATCGATAACTTGCTGCTACATCGAGGTATTAGTCGGTGTTGAAGCTTCGACGTTCTGTTAAGTCTACTTAAATAGTCTGCGAATTAAGCGATAAGCAAAGAAGGCAATTGTATATTCGAAACGATTATAACGTGGTGAATACGAGTACAAACTAAATACCAACTACCAATCCAACAAACAACAACAAAGTTTGTATACTCCATTCACATTTATTTCTGAAGTTGGTTGGCCATGAAATAATTTTCTCGAATTTTTGTAACTATAACGGAGTAAGGTTGGCACTCATGAAATGTCTTTAATGTCATAACGCCGTTACCACAACTAATATCAATTTTTATTACGAAAATGCCGAAAGTGATTGAAAAAAGACACAACGTTTCAGGAAGTGCTATTTAGAATTCAGGTCCGCTCATTCGAATAGTTATACCCTGATATTCTAAAATCCACAATACGTCAGACGGTAGCGAACATATTCAATGTATAAGAGAATTTATATAATGTTTCATCTGAATCTAAACGACTTATATTTCAGCTGAATATTTCCACAATCAGAAAGATTGTGAATGAAGAGGATGACAAAGAATTTCCAGCTATTGGGAGACCCAAAAAAGTGGGTGCATTTGAGAATTTTATGTTTGAGTGAATTAATACGAAAAGTTTACTACAGGATTTTCGATAAATGTCATCGTAGAATAAGTTCCCGAAAATTGATTTTTCTATTTTTCATTTGACTGGTCCTATACATTGTAAATGTTTTAAGTTACCAATAAATACCTAATTATTAATATTATATCAGTGTATCACGATGAACAGCCACCAATACGCGCCAGTTGTCCTGTTAATTGTTTATTCATGTGAAATTTTTGTTCAAAGGTGAAGTTCATCTTGACTTGAAACTTCCTTTAATTCCTTTTACTTATATTGATGCAAGATGATTTTTGTTGAAGAATTTAATATTCTTTTAATTATCTGTTAATTCCTTTAATAGATACCCATTCCCAACCACTGCATCATATGCATTTCATCTTCGGGTTAATATTTTTGAAATCTACATCTGATGTAACGTATTCAAACTTTAGCCAAAGAAGATAACGAACATAAACTCTCCTCAAGCTAGTGCATATCATGATATTATACTGATCTCTTGTATTTTCCATGCAAATAACTGGATTTGGTATGCCTTCAATCTGTTTGTATAAACTTATGTCCGTCACAATTTTCCGAAAAGATTCGACATTATGATAAAATACAGAAACTTTTTCGTAGAACGGGCAACATAGCGTTGATTTAAAACCCAAAAATGTTTTGACAAGCAAAATTTCCATGGCCAACCGAGTGCTAAAATAAAAGTGAATGGAGTATATGTAGTTCATTTTCTCTTGAACCCTTTGGCTGCTTCCAGCAATATTTTTTTGAATTGTTGCTTAGCGGTTCAAAACATCAATTTCTCGTTCAACTTTTAATTGATACGTAATGACAAAAATTGACAGATATGTCGATCTGACTACCAATATTGACTACTGAGGGATGGGTTCAAGATTTGCCTGATTCTAGAAGAAAATTATGATTTTGACTTAGGAAGTACGTTTGGAAACGGTGAAGGTTTGAGTAAAATCGTACTCGATTTAATTTCTAGTTTTTTCCAACTTTTTACAACTAATATCGACAGCAAATAGTCGAATCCTCTTCCAGTCTAAACAAAAACATAAAATTCTAAAACACAATCACGAAATGATAGTAAATTTCCCCAAAATGCAATAGAATACTCTGCACGCAAACAGAATCCATTCATTTTCATCAATTCGAATAATATCGAATTCGTGATTCGACCAATTGTAACAGGTTTATATTCTCATTACGATCGTATCCAGTTTCAGTTTTGGATTACTTCATTTTCGTAGTGCACAACATTTTGTTGTGCCTCCAAACGCAAAACTGTTTGGTCAGGCGCAAAGCGTGCGGCGCTATAATTCACGTTGTGCAGGCTTAATTGGGAATTAATTGGTAATGAATTATTGAACAAAGTAATTTTTGGGATGCGGTTTAGTTTTAAACGAGGGCCGTTTAAATTTTCCGACGAGTCGAGATTTTCAACATTATTCGCAGTTGTAGTGGAATGTGTAATGGTAAATCTGGAAAGTATTTTTGTTTGTAGATACTGTTTAACGCATTGGTGTATTGGGTATTGAAAATATTTCTTTTATCTATATTTATTCGGGATGTGAATGTTTTTCCTTTCAGCAGTTCCGAGTCTGGAATATGACAAGGATAGTTCATGGGTCTTTATGATAATGTTTTTCAGTATTATTTAGCAGATTTAGGGATTTCCAGGACGAGCAAATCATAGTTTACAAACTTTAAGGGACAACAAACTTTCCCATGGATCAATCTTATGAAGAAATCGATTACTTGTAGTAGGGTGCAGATGGTAGAGTGAAAAACCATGTGGTATTTGTTGCTATTTCTGTTTCTTCTTCGTTGCAACGCATAAGTTCCATTTGAAGTGACAATCTTTGAAGAAATGGGAGCAATATCGATGCATCATACGGTGAATACACGAAACCCTTCGTTGAAAATTTTATTGTAATTGACGGTAATTCTTGTCCTCACCGTAGTCGCCTGATAAATGAAGCGCTATAGAAGGGATGGACTGGCCTGCTTGCTCTCCAGACATAAATAGCATCGAGCACGTATGGGCAGAGATGTCTAAAGAACTGTCCTCCCTAGAACAACCTCTTAACAATCTCCAACACTTTAACTGGATATTTTGACCAATATGTACCAAAATTTCATGACATGTCTCATCGAAAGCATGCCTCGAAGAGTAGAATGCTTGAGACAAGCTCGTGATGGACCAACAAAATAGCATTTTTTAAGCAAAGTATGCTGCGTAATTTCCTTCTGTGAATTTCTCTTTCACTTTTTCAAGAGTAAATGGAATATATCTCTTCTTGCCCTGTGATATACTGGGTAATATTACTTTTTCTCAAAAATGAGCATTTGAACTGAATTTATATTCGTTATTTGAGTATTTTTGTAATTCTAAGTACTTGGGGCTTTTTACCAATACTCAATTGGTGGATGAATCAGCAGAGCGATTCGAAATGAAAAATTTCTCAATGTGAAAAACAAAGAAAAAGTGCCAACAATAAGTTCAAACAGAGATTCAATCATTTACAACAGTCACAATGCTGATGATCGATTATGGTTGCGTTTCATTTGAATACAATTGATTTTCGTTTTAATTTCATTGTTAATTTAGATTTTTATCAATCTTCGTGAAAATTCAAGAATTTCGAAAATTCATGCCATAGCTACAGAAATATGGTTCGAAATTAAAGTCAAGAATACAAAGTAGGTACATCGAATATACAGGGTAAGTCTTTGACTCGTACAAATATTTCAACAGTAGATTTTTGAGGTCAAAAGAAACACTTTTATCATTTTTTCGATTCTGCCCTGATAAAAAGATATATCCATTTTAAGTTTTCATAATGAGCTGTGCCACCCTTGGAATAACAAAATTACCTTCAGAATAACAGTAACTAGCTAAATCTGAGACAAAAAAGAGTTGCATTCGGTCAAAGAACACAATTTTTCGAATTTCACAGATATTTTTTATTCAAATTACTCGAAAACGGCGCATTATACAAGAAAATATAAAGAATACTTTTATTTCACAAAACGTTTAAATATTCATTAGATAGCGTCAAACTTAGTTTCAAGAGTTGGGTTCTTTGAATTTTTGGTATTTTTATGGTACGTAATGGCCACAATGAGAAAACTGGAAGACGTGGATGATATCTTGTGTTCGAAAAAGATTAATCAAATGAATGAAAAACTATATTCCGAAATTCTTTTCATACGATACAACCGTTTTTGAGATAGAACTAAAAAAAATATTTTTTAATTTTTTTCAGCAGCCTGTATCTTGTAAACCGAGCCGATTCGGAAAAAATGGTAAACGAAAAAAGTGTTTCATTCGACCTCAAGAATCTAGTGTTAAAGTATTTGTACGAGACAAAGATTCACCATGTATATCTTAAAAGCTTCACATTTTTAGATTTATTATTATTATCGTATTTTCTGTGATGTAACTCATCCTGATCATTGAACACTTTAATTCCCGAAGGAAAAGAGCTTGGGACTTCGGGGTTCAAATGAACGAAATCCGCTCAATAGTTTCAGAGTAATTGTCCTCAGAAATTTCTTCGTTATCAATATTATTAATAAAAAAACGATGCCATCGAGTTTGGACTTGGTAATTTGTTGATTTGATTGCTAAATTTACCAGTTGAGGTTCAAAATGTGCAAGAATCTTCAAAACCTTACTATACAAACAGAATAGGTGTATACTGGTTCACCAATTCTGTGTTTTTTGGAAAATTGGTCGAGATCAGAACCTGAATGGTTGGCCGCTCTGCTCATATTAATTTGTATGTTTTTTCTGTATTATTCCTTGCCTCTTTTAAGCTTTTTATTACTGATGAAGTACAATGTTACCAGGAAGGTCCAAAGGTGCAGGAATTGACTTGAAGGATTTCCTTAGGTGAAACTGAAGAAAATAACGAAATACTGCCGAGATTTTGAGAATTTTCACCAGACATACCTGGACAACATGTTGGCATCGCTGTCAGAGGTTAGCCCCCTGTCAATCCCCGGAAAAAAACCGTTTTTCTTCAGCGTCGGCTCGGTCCTCGACAAAATGCTGCTGATGGAGAAGTTCGTAGACCCGCTGGAGCTCTTCTGATTGCCCTTCAGGCCCTCCCTCTCGTCAGTCTTCTCGATCTCGCCACTTTTGATCACCGGGAAACACGTGATGTTCGACGTGGCCAACTGATTGATCAGCCGGAAGTTTTCCGGTTCCGGGGTGGCGTTCCTGCTGGACTCCGGACTGGACACGACGCTCACCTCTATCTCCCTAACCGGCGAACTCATTTTGCGAAAAGTCACTGGTTTTTCTCAGAAATCAACCGACGACGAAGGTCTCATCACAATCGCGCTCGTATTCTTGTGCCGCTTAAAAAACGCTGCCACTTGATAAGCTATTTGGTCAAATACTGGTTTTCTAATACACTTAGCGAGGGTTTACGCCGTGCAGGGGCGGTGATTTTCAGGACACACCCTTCTGGAGCGAGCACACCCCTAAGGCTCGTACCTAGCGTCGCTTCCTTCTCGCGCGGAGCCGTCACCCCTAGCGCCGTCTCCGTCTAAACTACCCCTTTAACCGTTGCATCGATGAATAGTTAGGTCTACGGCGTGTGTTAGCTGTTCGCGCTCTATCTCGACGCAGTTTTGCGTCTCTGTTATTTTCGTTTACCTGCCCGTTGAGATTTTCTTTCGTCTTATGTGTATTCTTCGTCTTCGGCTGTTGGCGCCTCTCAAAGTGTCGTCTTGATGGCTGTTTCGCTCGGATTAGGTCTTGACGATGTAATAAACGCGGTCCGCTTGCCGCTTTGTACAGGCTGTGCATGGCGATTGTCGCGCTGAACCGTCCGTCTTTAGAAAAAAGTACATTTTTGGATGTTTACTGAAACGCTCGAAGTACTAGTTTTGTCCTTGTGGTAACTTTGTTTTCAATTCTTTCCGCATAACGTATTTGAGGAGATTCTCGAGCAAGAAGAGCCCAACTCATATGGCGTGGATAAAAATTGAATCTCTTTGTAGAAAAATCGATTTGTGAAAACTTCAAATTGACAACAATGTGACCAAGTATCATTTTCTGCACCAGTGCGGGAAATTAGGTGAAAAAGCACAAAAGTAGAAAAAACACTTTTTCAATTAGGTACCTACCTACATTTCGAAATGACACTGTTATCGAAATATTATAAAATTAATATTTTTCTAGAATCATTGAAAATTTCTCATAAAACCTACGAGAGACCATGCCATAAAAGTTGATCTTTACCTAGAGGCAAGGTTTCAATGTTTTATCATATTTTTCTGAGTCACATCGTTGGTTGTATTGACGATTAATATGAAAATTCATTTGAAATTAATTAGAAATATGTCTACATAAACTGAGTAGTTTAAGTAGCGTACAATTTCAGTTTGAATTTGCTTTTTTCTGAGGCTCAAATGCTATAAAATAATAAAAATGTTTATCAAAATAAAAAAATTATTATTCTTTGTCAACCTGTTATTTCAGTCCAAATTTGGGGTTTGTCACACTTTGTTTAGGTGCTCCTTGATAAAGTTCCTAGCATATTGAAACTGGAATTGAGCTCACATCCGCCATATATTTTTATATATATTTTAATGCGATTTCAACCAACTTAATTCTTGTGTGATCAATTTGGAGGGATTTTGAGTTTCTTGCTTGTTTTAAATGGGATGACAGGCATCAAATTATTATATTATTTGAAGAGTATCTTCAATATACGTCTTCATTGGTACATAAACGAATAAACTGAAAATTTTCTTGAAAAATGTTAAATTTTGACATAGATGGAGAATACAGTATGATGCTCCATATATTTTAAATTGAACCTAATGATATTGAAACTAAGGGCATGTGCACTTGCAAGCTGTACAATATACATACATGATATCTCAGAATGAATGGGTAATCCTGAAATACAATACAGTTGAGTTTTTGGATGCCCTGAAAAAAATTCGAAAAAAAATCATTTCCTTGTAGAAATCTATTTTTTTCTGAAGTAATTCAACATTACGTTCAGTGTTTACCATGGTTTAGTGGTCTAATAATTCCTAAAGGAATATACCAAAAGATATACAACAAATTGTGTAGGAGTAGATATATCATAGTTTTTGTAATTTTTGTTCAATATTTCAACAATTTTCATCATGAAATAATTTGAGTATTTCATTGAGTAAAAGTAAAGGTAAGCTTAAGTGGTGTAAAACAATTGTGTGAAATTCAATCAAAGTTTTACATAGCATATTCCGCATTATCAGATCTACAATAAGTAGATATCTACATAAGTTATGAAGATGCATTGTAGGTACCATTTTGAAATCGAAGAAGTTTCATATTCTATTGTGGTACATTGTAGTTGTCCGCTCTGACTTTCATACATTTTATTTTCACACTCAAATTCTTACAAAATCAAATATCAACCTCATTTCCAAATGAAAAAAGTTTAGAATTTTCCCTAAAGCTTCACAACAGATATTATATTATTATTTGCTGGTGCAGATCGATTTAAGTTATGAGTACCTAATTGTGGTATATACAGGGGGGGCTTTTTAAAACGAAACAGACGAGATAACGGGAGGAATAAATTTATTTCAAAAAAATGCTCGGACACTTCGATTTTTGTTTCGAGGGGGACAACTTTTAAGGTCAAATTCACCACTACATCGCTTCAACCCTTGGTGTTAGAACACCAACCCCTTAATTTTGAATAAAAAAGATAGGGTGAGAGGTACCTCATTTGAAAGGCCTTTTAATCTTGAATTCAGCATATTAATTTTTTTCTCATTTAATGCATTCGTTTTCGAGATATTCAATTTTGAATTTCGTACAATACCATCAGTCATTCCGCTAACCATGCTATGTGAAATCATCAATTATTTCACTAATTCATTCTGTGGTTACGATGGTAACCGTTAATTGTCAACATTAGACAACGAAACAATTATTATTGGTAATTACTTTCTTCAACAACTAAGGTGGTTATCTCGTCTGTTTCGTTTTAACAAGCCCACCCTGTAGAAACGCAACGTGGCGTGGTAGAAATTGTTCGATCCAAAAAATTTCTACAATTTTTCTAGAAGGGAAAGTTTTTCAAATTATATCAAAAGCGACTTAGAGCTCTTCTCTGAGGTGTTATGCATATACATACCCTAAAATCGAATATTTTTTTACCAAAATATTAAGATCAGTATTTAGATGATTACTATTTTTTTTAACACAATTTTGATTGTGAAATTCAAGGTTTTTACTTCATTTTCGAATGTGAAACGGAAATCCTTCAGTTTCATGAAGAAACTTCGGTGCATTCACCCTACAAGAGCCACCCTCTAAGCAACAAATTCCAAGCGAGAACATCCCAACCCCACGAGTAGAGTCGCTCGTGTAAATTTCAAATGGGTATAAAATCGCGTTCCATCAAACACTTTTCCCCCTCGAGGAGTTAATAATTGCCCCCTCCACCGCGTCATATCCAATGGGAGTGTCCGGTCGGCAACCACTTGACAGTCTATTACCACCCTCCAATCGTAACCGAGGTTTTCAAGTCGATATTTGTGCCGCTTTATGAGGGCATATTTGACATCTTTGTATAGCGGCGAAATTTTGTACGATCCGAGCTTCGTAAACGGCGTATGATGAATGGGGTGGTTTTGGGGTTGTTTTCGCCCCCTGGCCGATCTCTAAGATTCGAGATATTTTTCATAACGCGAATTGAATGATACTGTTTAAGGGTTAATACCCTTATGAGCTTTTTCGTCTCTCAGAGTGGAAATGCCGTTCATGTTTATTAGGTTACAACCTCATCAATTGGAAATTGCATATTTTTCGAAACTGCATTAGTCTCTTTCACCTGAAAACAAGAAAAAATATATAAAAAAGCAAAGAACCCAAATCCTTTTAAACGAAAATGATATCTCACAACATCCCATTCTTCTGGAATAAAATAAATGCAAAAGATAATAGTGATAAGAACTACTACTAACAAACTATTTATGTTAATCATCAGAGATATAAAATATATTCATAATCTATAGTTAATAACCAAGTTCACTTTTTAATGATGAACAAATTAACATAAAGACTGTTGATCCTCATGCCTATTAACAATCTATGCAATCTAGATCGATGAATCAGACTTGGAAATCACATTATGAATATGACAACGTATACAAGGTGGGCCAGGATAAGCAAGAGCAGCTGTGAATTTCTACGTCGTGTAAAACTGTTATCAATCCATCGAATATTATTCACTTGGGCGATCTGTTTTGTGATATGTGTATCTTCCCTTGGATCAACTCCAAATTGTTCTCCTCATAAGTGGGTGTATTTTATGGGTATGGTAGGTATAAGGAAGCTATGAGCTTTAGGCAACGCCTAGAAGAATATACATTACCTATTAGGAATTTTTAAATTCGAATAAGGGTATGATAAGGTGGCTATGCAGAATACTGTGGGCTCCATGCAAATGAAATAACTAAATCCTATGTTTCAAATATAATGTGCTCCTTAGAATCATTTTTATTCAATTTTTTTTTGGCAAAAATAAATGAATAACCTCTTGATATTCCAATTTTAAATTCCCTTAATTATTTCATTTATAGTTGATGTTGTTATAGAGTTACTGTTTGTTGAATATCTTATCAACAACAAGGAATAAGAATTTAATATTTGTTCCGTACGTATAACTGACCCGAATATTACTGAAAACTCAGGGATACAGTTTGAAAAAATGATGAATGACTTCATACGAGGATGTATTGATATCCGGTTAGTCTAGATCAGTTCCATGCATAAAAAAAAATTTTGCGTTACCATAGCAACGAGAAATAACTCATTAGAAGTGTCAGTGTGAAGTTTGAGGTCAAAAAAGTAAACCAGAGTTAAATCAAAAGAAACCGAAAATTGTGAAAATCGAAAAATTGTTTCGAGCCATCATCAAGTACCTGTATTTAAAAGGGTTAAGAAGTAAGCAGATTTACGAAGATATGCTTAACACCCTTGGTGATCAATATCCTTCGTATGCGACCGTGAAAAATTGGACTGCAAGCTTCAAAAGAGGTAAATTTTCCATTGAAGATGATGACCGATCGGGAAGGCCAGTTTCTGTGTCAGTCCCCGAAAATATCGATGCAGTTCATGACATGATTTTATCAGACCGTCGAATTGGGCTAAAACGAATATCTGAAGCACTGAATATTTCATACGAACGTCAATTTGGACATGAGAAAAATTGCTGCAAAATGGATGGATCCCCAAATGTTTGAATGTTGATAAAAATCGTGCAAGGGTAGAAGCATCGCGTTCGATCTGTGCTCGATTTGAAAACGATGTAGACGTCTTGAACCGAATTGTTACTATGGATAAGACTTGGGTAAATTTCTACGATCCAGAAACAAAGCAACAATCGATGGAATGGCGAAACTCTGGTTCTCCGAGACTTAAGAAGTTTCGTGTTCAAAAATCTGCTGGAAAAATTTTGTTTGGTTCTATAGTAGGCCAAGAATTTTTCAATATATCCTCGTATATAAAATACGCGACACGCTGAATAACATTTTTTCACATAAAGAATAACGCATTTCAGATTCCTTATGGTTCTGTTCGATCATATTGTCAACGAATAAACTCCACTAACTTCATTCCAATTTACAGACTCACACAGTATAATAGCCAACTATTTTTTCATACAATCAACCATTTGACTTTGAATATACAAAAGAGGGAATTATGAATCGATAAGAACTGATCTATTATTACTTTTCCTATTGTATAGAGAAAATTTTAGGTGGATTTTGATGTCTGACTCTTTTGAATTTCCAAGGCTCACTTAATGGGATAACAGGAACTCATAGCTCTTCTCTATCGAAGCAAATCCATAAAAATTTTTTAGCTTCTTCGGGGAGTACTGAGGTATACCTTATATTCTTATACTGATGAAGAAATAAAGGTATACTTTTCGAAGAATTCTCAACATTGTAAAGTAGGTATATCTTCCATGCCGATCTGACAAATTGCCTGGTAACAGCCCAAAATTCACGCGATCCATTATGTCAACCATTCTATTATACCTTGACAATCCTCCATCCCACAAAAGTGCTAGAAAGTGTCGGCAAGGCCCTAGAAACCTACTTAAGGGCCTTATTTCCGACACAAAAGGTGACAATAGGAGTGTTTTGCTAACTAACGATCTCTTATGCACGCTTGGCTTGCTAACAACTGTTCATTGTGTCAAATGGCTTAAGCGATTATCGGAAACAGCTTCTAGATCAACGTCCGCAATTCACATGGCTACCTAGATTCAATGGTGTAGAGATATTCAAGTATTGGGTCAGATTTTGAGAAGATCTCCATTTAGCAACCGGTAACCAGTAGCTTTTCTTCCAAAGAGGGACTTGGACGTTAAGAGCGCTTTTGAAGGTTTATAGGAGCTCTCGAATAAACACTTGATGTCTTTTTTTAAGGATAACTGGATTTTGCTCACCCATAGTCACAGTTTTTTCATTTTTTTGTGAATAACGATAAAGTGTAAATAGAACAAAAATTATGCTCTTATCTCCTTCAATTTATGTTCGATAGATGAATGTTTTCTGAATCAGAAATATAAATTCAACAACCAAGATTGTCATAATCGTCCAATCTAAGGTCCATTTGTCCCTCGTAGAAACTCCTTCAGAAGTGGAATCTTCGGCGAACTAATGAAGCTATCAGAGAGTCAATGTTTTAGTGGAAATCCCTGACCAGCCAGCTACTCTCCCATTACGTTTAAGGGTGATTATATAATGCAAGTGGAGGTCGATAAAATGGTTGGTTTATACCTTTGCCGGTGGTCTTGATCAATTACCGCTGATTGAACCCAATTGATAGAGGTCACTCAGGTTTACTATTAATTAGACCACGTTCTTATTCAGGCGTTTCCCTTTAGACTCTTACAGCAGCGGAGGTTTTGGGGAAATCGAGTGCTCTGTATTTAGCTCCACCTCAGAGAAATCTGCTTCGGGGATCTATGTATCCATTTTTTCGTTGCTTTTTTGGGTCTCCCTTATAAAATTACGATAGGCTGATGTCGATGTTTACTTATTTTCATTTTTTTAAACATAATTATTCAATTAAATAATTGAAGGAAAGAGTAACAGTTGAAAAACATTAACCTTGAAATTTTCATCTATACTCCATTCACATTCATTTTAGCAGTCCGTTGGCCATGAAATAATTTTCTCAAGTTTTTGTAACTAGGACGGAGTAAGGTTGGCACTCATGAAATGTCGTTAATGTCATAACGCCGTTGCTACAACTTATATCAATTTTTATCACGAAAATGCCGAAAGTGATTGAAAAAAGAGACAAAGTTTCAGGAAGTGCTATTTAGAATTCAGGTCCGCTCATTCAAATAGTTATACCCTGATATTCTAAAATCCACAATACGTCAGACGGTAGCGAACATATTCAGTGTAAGAGAATTTATATAATGTTTCATCTGAATCTAAACGACTTACATTTCAGCTGAATATTTCCACAATCAGAATGATTGTGAATGAAGAGGATGACAGAAAATTACCTTCTATTGGGATACCCAAAAAAGTAGTGGCATTTGAGAATTTTATGTTTGAGTGAATTAATGCGAAAATTTTACTACAAGATTTTCGATGAATGTCATCGTAGAATAAGTTCCCAAAAGTTGATTTTTCTATTTTTCATTTGACTTCTCCTATACATTGTAAATGTCTTAAGGTATCAATAAATACCTAATTATTATTATTATATCAATGTTTTAAGATGAACAGCCACAAATACGCGCCAGTTGTCCTGTTAATTGTTTATTCATGTGAAACTTTTGTTCAAAGGTGAAGATCATCTTGACTTGATAATTCCTTTCAGTTATATTGATGCAAGATGATTTTTGTTGTAGAATTTAACATTCTTGTAATGATCTGTTAATTCCTTCGGGAGATACCCATTCCCAACCGCACTGCATCATATGCATTTCATCTTCGGGTTAATATTTTTGAAATCTACAACTGATGTAACGTATTCAAACTTTAGCCAAAGAAGGTAGCGAACATTAACTCTCCTCAAGCTAGTGCATATTATGATATTATACTGATCTCTTGTATTTTCCATACAAATAACTGGATTTGGTATGCCGTCAATCAGTTTGTATAGACTTCAATTATTTTCGTCACATATTTTCCGAAGAGATTCGACATTGTGATAAAATGCGTAATAAAAGAAACTTCTACGTAGAACGGGCAACATAGCGTTGATTTAAAACCCAAAAATGTTTTAACAAGCGTCATAACCCCACATTTCCGTACTATACAGAGTGAAATTTTTCAAATTTCCATGGCCAACCGAGCGCTAAAATAAAAGTGAATGGAGTATACTAGTATTATATCACTGAAGTGTCGGACTGAGAAAATTCTTTGACTACGCCACTGCATTCTACATGAAAAAGAATGTTACATTTGTTTTTCGATATAACTGAAACTTTACGAAATAGAGGCACCAATTAAAAGAGCCGAAAAATGAGTTTCAACTTATAACAGAAGAAGGAAGATCCATCTTTTGAAAATTGAGGAGGGAAATGAGTCTCTCATTTTCCCTAGCTCTTTTGGTTACAGTGACAGCACCCATCGAATTTTGCCCATCCTGTACATGGTATTTCTCTGTGATAAGAGGAAACATATGTGTTAGTTCTATATAATATATTATTATATTTTCCTTTGGCTTTCAATGAGATACTACACGAGCCTACTTCTAGCTGAGTGTAGGATAATATTCACACTTGAAAGAAGCCGAAGAAAAGCTGGCAATTCAAGTATTAAGTCTCACCATCGATCCCTTCTGAACACAATATAGGAGCTTTACGTTTCAATATGTAAAATGGAAACGGTATTTTACACCTCAACGATAATCCCTTGTACATGTTGACAAACAGTAAGGAGCAGAGTAGACCAAAACGTCGTACATATTGGAAGTGTGAACTTAGCATCTAAAGTTGGTGCCACACTAGAGGATATGGGAATTGCACACTATAGAATAAAGAATACATTTTTCGATACTGAATGCTTGTTGAATGATGGAGCTTCCTACGCATGTAATTTTGATTTTTCTGATATCAAGGTAAAATTTTGTACATTCTATTTTTCCTCGTTTCAAACCACCGAGTTCCTAAAGTCGCCTAGTGTGTACCCACCTTTACTTCCACTCCATAATGATTCCAAGGCACTTAAGGTGCCATAAGAGCTTATAAGATCCAGATTAAAGGTATTGCAGTTAAGTACCTACTTCAGTTCAACGCGAATTCAATAGCTGAAAGCCGTAGAAATGTGGTGCAGCTTATTATGCTCAAGGATGTGGCGATTTTATCATTTTGTCGACGACCTTGCTACCATTTCAACAAATTCTCTAGATTGGGGTAATGGAGAACCTTTTCGGCTTTTCTTCAGAGTTTTACTTCCCCAAATTAATCTTTGAAGCTACCTATATCAAGTTTTCGATTGGTAACATTTGATGAGGATATATGGATACTACCATATACAAATTCCCCAAATAAAATTGTAAAGATCGAAGAACCGGTCATCCAGAGTATAGAACAGATAATGTTGATCAAGAATTTGTGCACATAAATCAATTAATTCCATTAAAATGTCGAATAAAAGTTCAATTAAAATTTTACGAGAGTTAACACTTTCTAAAAAATAAATTACACCTCCAGAGCGTTGCGTGTTTCATTTGGGACACCCTGTACGATTTATTCATTACGATACCATAATTCCATAATGAGGTAGATGGATATCTCCCTGAAAAAGTGTCATCTCTTAATTTCATGCTGGTCACGATTTCTGGAGGACAAATACTCGCATGTTCAAATTACCATATAAACTTGATTTCTTCTGGGAAATTACAAGTTTTGATTATTTGCCCTCGGCGATGCTCGCTGAATATCTGAACGACTTTTCGACAGGTCGTTCAGCGTCATATTGTCAAGATCGTACTCGGCGAGGAAAGTGAGAAAACTAATTAATGTTTCGGAGCAGAATGGCTCGCTGTGGATGTATTCGGATGCAGACGTAGTCATCGCAAGCAATGGCATAAAATCATCATGAAAATTAGGTAGTTTCATTTCGCATTGAGATCGAGGAAAAAATTCAGATTTCAGACATCCATCGAATATGCAAACGAAGGTTGTAAATAGATGGGAAATAGCCAGATCGCCCAGTTTTTCATAACCCTGAAACTCGTACAAATATTTCAGATTATTGAGGTCATCAGAAGCACTTTTTTAATTGTTAATGATAGATGGATCCTTTGAAAATGGAAAATTCTATTTTTCATTGATCTACCGCGGACAGTTTAGATTTTATGATTTTTTCCGCGAAGGTCCAAATTTTCCCATTTTTCATCGTGCATAACTTGAAAAATAAATTTTTGAAAAAATATCTGTTTGCATATTCGTTATCTACGCCCTCGAATTAGCCGACAGTATAAATTTGGTTTCGATCGGAGACCAAAAATATTTTTCAAAAAAAATCGCAATTTTTCCATACATATGTATGGAAAATTAGAAAAATTTTTGATCTCCCCGATTTCCACCAAAATTGAGGTATTTACTAAATCGAGGGCGTACATTACGAATGTGCAAACAGAATTTTGCTGAAAGAATTAGTTTTCAAGTTATGGTCGATGAAAAATGGAAAAATTTGGACCTTCGCGGAAAAAATCATAAAATCTAAACTGTTCGCGGTAGGTGAATGGGAGTTGGAATTTTTTATTTGCAAAGGATCAATCTATCACCAAAAAAATCAGTATATATCCATTGCCTCTTTTCTGGCTGCTGCAGCTCCTCAAAATTGACCAATTTTTTCGGAATTTTTCACTAAAAGTGATTTATTTCCTGAAATTCTAATCCTAAGAAAAATCTAATTGCATATTCCTAATCTTTGACCTCGAATTAGTCAAAAAAATGACCCGGGTCGATAGAGTTCGAAAAATAAAAATAATTTGGATTTAGAATATATAATTTCTTATGCTACTTGTTTTTACCCGCGCTTCACCACAAAAATTATTCATGTAGCTAGATCGACCTGGGTCATTTTACTGACTAATTCGAGGCCGTAGATCACGAATGTGCAATTCGATTTTTTCTAGGATAAGTATCTTGGGAAATAAATCACTATGCAGTTCTTACTTTTCTGTGCCTTTTCTTTAATTATATGTGTAGTCATAGGGGCGGATGAATCTTCTCAAAATGGCTATATCTTAGTTGTTAGTAGTAAGCGTTCAACGATATACAGAGTGTAAAATGAATAGGTTGAAAAATATTTAAGAGGTGAATCCTTTTCATAAACTAGAATCGTGGTTCTTTCATATAATTTTTTTATTTGAGCACCCCCATCATGAACACAACCCCCTAAAGATGCCAAATGAAAATCACTCCCATAGAATGACTCTGAATTTCATTTCTGCCAGTGTTCTGGTTTCCAAAAAATAAAAATTGCTTTTCAGGTTATTAGAGGGCTATTTGTAAACAGGGACTGCTCAAAAAAATCAAATCAAGGACCCACTCTACTTTTCGACAAGGTATTTGTGGACATGAATTTTCAACTACTGAGAACAAATAATTCCTGAATTTTTGAATGAAACACCCTGTTACTCAAGTTCTGATATTCCAGATATAAACTAAGGAAGGCGATTTCTTTTTTGACCACATTCAGACATATAGCGAGCGGATTTTCTAGCTGATTCGGGGCTTGAGTTCTGGCAGGGTGTGTGGACGATGTTTGAAAGCCTCATTTTCAAAATAGCCCCAAAGAAAAAGTCGCAGATGCTCAAATTTGTTGAAAGCGCTTGCCACCCCACGTCCTCTTACACTGAGAACAGTAACGTTGAGATATTACTATGACGGTAACTTTTCCGATCCAAATCATAGTTCCAACTAAAAACTTCAGACCCTAAGGAACGCAAAGAGCCCTTCCGATTCAACCTGCCCTAACCATAGCCCGAGCTATAATCCTTGGAAACTAGTCAATCAGCTCCGCCGCTTTTTATATTCGATAAGTAATGAAAAACCGTGTTAAAAATCAATTTCCTTTTTTCTTGGCAGAGAATCACCCTAGTTTTGTTTGGGTACATTCTTATTAATGTTTTTTTTGAAACACCTCGTACCAACATCGCCCAAGGTTGTCGCATAAAGCTGTCTCGAAATATAAAACTTAATCATTTTAATTCCGAAATCTCCGGCCGCCTTCTTATACCCCGAGACGTTAATCTAGGTAATTTGTCAGTAAGAATCTCCCTCCCCCGAGATGATGAAGGCGGAAATTTAATTTCCATCTGGGGTTGGGGCTATTCAGCGATGATCAAAGATACAAAACGGATGGCGATTCCGTTAATTTTACTTTTGATGTCGACGTAGTTGGTAAGTTGACGAGAACTTGAAAAGATATCTCTTGAATCAAGATTTCAACGTCCGCATTCATCGGGCTTGCGGGAATATTGGCCGGAATCGGGAATAAGGACCTGGGGGTTCCGCTTTATGAAGGGCCGTCCTTTGGTGGTGAGCGGTTGACGTACTTCGCATATATGTCATAACGGGTACTTTGTTCTCGAGAAGAGGCGATGAAAAGTCTTCTATCTAATCTTCCGAAAGTCGAATTTATTTTCAAATGAGCTTCTTCTTATGGTTTTTCCTTGAGTCATTTTGAAACTGCCTCCAGCGTGTCCATTGAATCATCAACTGTTGAACACCAGCATGGTTTCACTAAGAATTGGAATTGTTACAGGGTATGATTGATGGTCTTGATGATGGAAAAACATGTACATATTGGACTGTTCTTGGACCTGTCTAAAGCGTTCGACTGCGAGGATCATGATCTACTACTTCGTAAATTTGAATGCTATGACATGAGAGACCAACGGTTACAACTCACTAAGAGCTACTTAGGTAATAGGAAACAGATTGTAAAACTAATCATTGAAGGGTCTACTTTTACATCTGAAGAGCTGGAAATTGAACAGTGCAGGGTAGTATTTTAGGACCATTATCATCCATCGCATACACAATAAAAACCTACCAATTGCAATCAAGCCAACACTATATGCAGATGATGCTTACATCATATTATCATTGCCAAGTGTTGTGCTGACAACAACTTGTTCCTGAATATTCGAAAGACAGAAGTGGTCCAATTTTATACTATTCAGTCGAGCTCCCATATTTCTGCAACAATATAATGCCCCTGAATATCAACCACAACGAAATTTTTGGGCTTGTGGCTCACAACTTTTATTCCTTATTATCATATGGCATCATTTTCTGGTCAAAAAGTGCTCATGTTCAGAGTATTTTCGAGATTTAAAAGTTAGCCTTGAGGACAATGCTAGGGTTTGGCATACTTTACCTCTGACACAAAATATTTTATTACTAGAAGAGTTGCTCTTTCGGAATATGTATCACATTTCCATCTACGGTTACTTCTATTGAGAGATAGACGACTCGAAAGTTGAACTTTGAAAAATTCCAAAAAAGATCGGGTTAAAAATTCGTCAAGACCGAACGGTTGCGCTTAGATGGATGAAATTCTCAGATTTATTACTAGAGTTGCCTAGACAATTGAATGTACCAGCCTACACAATTGTTTTTCAGGTTCCCTCTTTATGGGCAATAAAAAAATTTATCTGAAAGACTAAACTATTATTCGACGAGGAATTACCCTGGTCGTTGTTACTCTTCATTTACACCCTGTATACTCTCTCTTCTCTCGGAAAAACACTGGACGAATTTCCGTGGAAATAAAGATCCACAAAAAAGCATTGTATACGCCAAAACGGGCATACCATAGTACAAAAACAACGCGATAGTGTAAACAAAACAAATTCGGAAATAATTGCTCCAACTTTGACTCGAATAAAAGGCAGTATTGCCTACCAATCACTGATAACTGGAGGTCCCTGGTGTAAAAATAAAGAACCCCCGAAACAAAAGCGCTTCCTCAACTGAATATCGGTCCAAATGAACGTTGCCTCTCCCTTAATAAAAGAAAGGATGAATTGGGCCTGGTCGACTCTGTGCAGCCAAATTGAAACACTAACAAATGAAACTCGAAAAATAGGAGGAAGTGAATATCGATTGAAAAAAGACAACAATGTGGGTAAAATGGGGAGCGATTGTTGGTCGTGATTGTCGTTTACCCCATCCAGACCGTCTTTGATGTCGCTTTTTAATCAGTCTTGAATATATCGAAGCGCTGCTTTGACATTTGACCAAGTAATCCGCCTTTTGTGCCTTCTAACAGACCCACTTCGGATTATAGTGCGCTTCTATCCATCATCGTGAGGTCTCCATTCTTTTCGGGATACTCTCATCAGATATACGATAATTACCAAGAAATAATAATTCCGAGTAGAGAGGGGATGTAGACGAAGATCAAAAGGTTCCGCCGAACTACATATACCGCAGATTGACTATTTTGAATCCCAGAATGCCATGATTTCAGCAGGAATGAAACGCTGAAAAACATTATGATGGAAGAGATGGAATTGGCCGATAATTCGAAAATACGTGGATGTATTGATATCTAGTTAGCCCATGACAAAAAATATTGCGTTACTATAGTAACGAACAATAACTCATTAGAAGTGTCAGTGTTAAATTTGAGGTCGAAAAAGTCAAACAGAAATACGCAATAAATTAAAAGAAAGAAGATATCCACCGAAATTGTGAAAATCGAAAAATTGGAGTATCTAGCCATCATCAAGTACCTGTATTTAAAAGGGTTAAGAGGTAAGCAGATTTACGAAGATATGCTTAATACCCTTGGTGATCAATGTCCTTCGTATGCGACCGTGAAAAATTTGACTGCAAGCTTCAAAAAAGGTAAATTTTCCATTGAAGATGATGACCGATCGGGAAGGCCAGTTTCTGTGTCAGTCCCCGAAAATATCGATGCAGTTCATGACATGATTTTATCAGACCGTCGAATTGGGCTGAAACGGATATCTGAAGCACTGAATATTTCATAGGAATGCGTTCACGTCAATTTGGACATGAGAAAAATTGCTGCAAAATGGATCCCCAAATGTTTGAATGTTGACCAAGGGTAGAAGCATCGCGTTCGATCTTTGGTCGATTTGAAAACGATGTAGACTTCTTAAACCGAATTGTTACTATGGATGAGACTTGAGTACATTTCTACGATCCAGAAACAAAGCAACAATCGATGGAATGGCGACACTCTGGTTTTCCAAGACCTAAGAAGTTTCGTGTCCAAAAATCTGCTGGAAAAGTTCTTGCTTCAGTTTTTTGGGATTGCCATGGAGTAATCATGATTGATTTTTTGGATGAGGGTAGAACAATAACCGGAGATTACTATTCGTCATTACTGACCACTCTACGGGAAAAAATTAAAGAGAAAAGACGCGGAAAGCTATCCAAAGGTGTTTTCTTTGCAGGACAACGCCCCTGCACACAAATCTCATGTTGCCATGCAAAAAATTCGTGATTTAGGGTTTGAATTACTAGATCACCTCCCTCATTCACCATATATGGCTCCATCCGACTATCATCTCTTTTCTCAACTGAAAAATAGTTTTAAAAGGTCGTAAATTTTCTTCCAACGAGGAGGTAATAAATGCTGTGGAGGTCTGGTTTGCAGAGCAACAAGAAACATTTTTTTGAGAAGTCTAAAGACGTTGGAGGTTCGCTGAAATAAATGTATCCAATTGAGGGGAGAATATGTTGAGTAATAAAATATTTTGACTTTAAAATTTTGTTCGGTTCTATAGTAGGCTAAGAATTTCTCAATATTTCCTCGTAGACGATAGATTATCAGAAAAATTTGCATTATTTTTGCATAAATTCAATACTTTGTTCATACCAACATATGCTGAATGAATTCTCCGTGTTCTCAGGCTTCTGCGCAATCAATATGTATTATTCTCTTTCAGCAAAACTAATTTTTCCTTCCAACTCTCGTGTGCTTATCCTTGTATGTATTATCATAATTGCTCCAACATCCTATCGCATCAGACGATCTGCTTTATAATATACCATCCAGATTCATAATGGAAACCGCGGGGGTTACTCTCAGATCCGCAATCACCGATCCTCATCGTAATGATACTTGAAATCTGTATTTTCGCATCCATTAGAGAAGACCGACACCCATATTGACTTAATCTGACCACAAAGACCGAAAATTACGTCGAAAACGCGCTTATTGTGAGCAACCATTAGCAGTCACAAAAGGTAAGCTCGTTATTTGTAAAAGCCCGTGTATATAATACAATTTATATACAAACGAACGGTCGCCGAATCACGTTATATTAGGCACGTGTTGGCGCCAATTAGGATGGGCATGCCGTCTACATGGGGTGCGTTCCATTGGGTGAAAAACCAGGGACGGCCTGGCGCCCACAGTTTGCAAAATGTTGGCATGTATTGGATTATCCTCAGGGGCCATCTTTTTCAACTTCAAACGCTTTTACTTTGCTATAATCTGCTACCGAATTTCTCAAATGAGAGAAAAAACCTAAAGTTGAGAGAAAAAACCTAAAGTTGAGAGACATAAAGTATATAGCTTCTTAAAATCTCATATACGAGGATATATTGAAAAATTTTTAGCCTACTATAGAACCAAACAAAATTTCAATGTCAAAATATTTTATTACTCAACATATTCTCCTCTTAATTGGATACATTTATTACAGCGAACCTGCAACGACTCTAGACTTTTCAAAAAAAATATTTCTTCTTCCTCCTCGTTGGGAGAAAATTTACGACCTTTTAAGCTTTTTTCAGTTCTGTGATCTAGTAATTCAAACCCTAACTCACGAATTTTTTGCATGGCAACATGGTATTTGTGTGCAGGGGCGTTGTCCTGCAAAAATAAAACACCTTTGGATAGCTTTCCGCGTCTTTTCTCTTTAATTTTTTTCCCGTAGAGTGGTCAGTAATGTCGAATAGTAATCTCCGGTTATTGTTCTGCCCTTATCCAGAAAATCAATCATGATTACTCCATGGCAATCCCAAAAAACTGAAGCAACAACTTTTCCAGCAGATTTTTGGACACGAAAATTCTTAGGTCTTGGAGAACCAGAGTGTCGCCATTCCATCGATTATTGCTTTGTTTCTGGATCGTAGAAATGTACCCAAGTCTCATCCATACTAACAATTCGGTTTAAGCAGTCTACATCGTTTTCAAATCGAGCACATATCGAACGTGATGCTTCTACCCTTGCCCGCTTTTGGTCAACATTCAAACATTTGGGGATCCATTTTGTGACTTCTTCGTTAGATAAATAACGTTATGGTACAACAGTTGAAGGTGTTGTCAATTATTTTTCAAATAACATTACCTATGCTACGCCACTGCTAAAGAACCGAGTTCTGTCTGTTAGCTTAACATTGCCACCTTCTACGTCATCACCATTCCACTCAATATTGAGCTGAATAGCACCTCTTTTGATATATATTCTTGTTTAAGGCTATGTGGATAGATTCGCCTAAACTGACATAAGTATTTAACTTGACATTATCTATATTTGAAAGTTCTTTATGTAAGATAACAGGGCAATGTTATAGCCTATTATAGCCTTTTTATAATTATCTTATTGACATGCTATGTTTAAGTACAATGAAATTGTGTGAGATTTACAATTTGTTTCATTATTGGAACAATAACTTTCGCATGCGCCATTTTGTAATATAGATTGTCATAATATTATCAATTTGGAATAAATTAGTCCTGATACATACGAATGTCTCATCGTGGTTTACCATTTTTGAATCAACATGTTTCTAGGCGAAAAATTCGATACAGGTGTCCCTTAAATAAACTCTGTTCGAATGGTATACGAAAAAAGGTATCGGATACGGCTCTGTGTAAGGTGTTGCCTCAAGTCCAGCCGTAAGTGGTATTGTAATATGCTACCGATACGTCCTAACGTAGCCCCGTTGTTATAAAGTATAATGCTTCATCTCTGAGCCCTCTTCACATTTTACTCCCTTAATTGTTATTGTTTGAATCCTACATGGGAACTGATTTCATTATAAGGATACATATATTCCCTTCAAACGCTAGAGTTTTTAGCTTGAGCTTTTCGCCATTGTATCGACGAAATTTTCGAGAGATATTATACGAAATGATGAACCCCTCTTTCACTTTGTTTGATATGCAAAAAAGGAGGGAATGATGTACATACACAACGCTTGTTGCAAAGTTCGGCAGTAATTTGTTTTGACAGGGCTCATTCATGATGTTATGTCGAAATGAATTAAAGAGATACTGGGGACGCTATGAAATATCATTATTATTAGTAATTTTTTCTTAATGTTGGTGGAGTTGGATGAATATCCTGATAAAAGAAAAAGATATTATTCAATGTAATAGATGCTGCTGAAGATAGTTCAATGAAATTCATTTTCAGTGTGTATGCAATCAGATTTTTTGTAGGATCAGTATGTTAGGAAATAAATCAAAATTTCGAAAAAATTGGTCAACTTTGAGGAGCTGTAGCAGCCAGAGAAAAAAATTTAGACATATGCCGATTTTGTGGATGATAGATGGATCTTTTGCAAATAGAGAATTCTAATTTTCATTTATCTACCGCGAAAAGTTTAGATTTCATGACTTTTTCTGAGAAGGTTCAAATTTTCCAATTTTTCATCGACCATGACTTGAGAAATAATTAAAAAAAAATATATGTTTGCATATTCGTTGTCTTCGCCCTCGAATTAGTCGACAGTATAAATTTGGTTCCCATCGGAGACCAAAAATATTTTTCAAAAAATCGCAATTTTTCCATACATTATGTATGGAATATTTGAAAAATTTTTGATCTTCCCAATTTTCACCAATATTGAAGTATTTACTAAATAGAGGGCGTAGATCACGAATATGCAAACAGAATTCTGCTGAAAGGATTATTTCTCAAGTAATGGTCGATGGAAAATTGGAAATTTTAGACCATCGCGGAAAAAATCATAAAATCTAAAATGTTCGCGGTAAGTGAATGAAAGTTAGGTTTTTTCATTCACAAAGGATCGATCTATTAACAAAAAAATCAGTATATGCCCAGTGCCTCTTTTTTGGCTGCTATAGCTTCTCAAAGTTCACCAATTTTTTCGAAAATCTTCACTAAAAGTGATTTACTCGTTAAAATACTAATCGTAGGAAGAATCTAATTGCCTATTCGTAATCTGAGACCTCGAATTGGTCCAAAAATGATCCGGGTCAACATAGTTCGAAAAATAAAAAAATTTCGGATTTAGAATAATTTCGTCTACTACTTGTGTTTACCCTAGAAAAGGAATGTCACGAAAATTCTGAATTATTTCCATGTTCTGTCACTGAGGAAGCTATGAAGTGTGTTTGTTCTGATGATATGCTTACTCACCATAAAAAGCACTACGATGGTTTTTGGAATTTCTTGGAGGGTAAATTTAAAAATCTATTGTTTCTCTTTATTCCATTCTATTCAATTTACTTAACCTAACGCCATTTTTTATGGTTTTTCAACAGCCTGTATCTTTTGAACCGAGCCGATTCGAAAAAAATGGTAAAGGAAAAAAGTGTTTCTTTTGACCTAAGGAATCTACTGTTAAAATATTTATACGAGTCAAAGACTCACTCTGTATACAATTGATATGAATAAAATGTTGAAGTATGAGTCAAAATTGAAGTCAGTTCGAGAAGGTGGCATTCCCAATGGCAAATGCAAAGCCCGATAAAGCCCATTTCACAACCGGGATCAAGGGTTGCGCCTCAGCGTCGGCATGTACTCGAAAACGCCACAACCAACCGAAGAAAACATAAACGGATAATATTCCTGGTCGATATCGGATGTCGGCAAGTCACCCGGAAAAGGAATCTAGCTGGCGTGAGTAATCCCTCACGAAATAGAACAAAAGACAGTTATCCAATCAAAGCCGGGACAAAGTAGAGTCTGGCGTCGTTCTTTGTTGGCAAACAATGGAGCGTCGGGTAAGCGATGCCTGCTTGGTTAACGTTTATATATATCTAAGTTATTATATCGTGACTTCGGGCCTGGGGCTTCCGGCCAGGATTGCCCAATTAAATGATTGATTTTCGTGTTTTCGAATCCGAGACTCGGGCTGGGCTGACTTTTTTTTGCCGGGAGAATTTCGAGAAACAAAGGGGGTTGGAATGGTTTTTTTTTATGGAGAAGACCGGAACATGATTCTTTCAATTATTTTCATATCGTCCGTGAAAACCCCCAATTAGTTTATGGGTTATTTGTTTGGAACACAGTCAAAATTGGCTCCTCATGCTATGACCCACACAGTTCCACAGAACTCACAGAACTTTTTCTCGGAAATTTGATTAACATCGTTTAGCTTATCTGAATGTGATACATATTTCGAAAGAGTAAGACTTTTAGTAATAAATCTAGACATTTCATTGAACTTGGTACAACCGTTCGGTCTTGACGAATTTTTAACTTCAGGATTTTTCGAAGGTCATCTTTCGAGTCGTTTATCTCTCAATAAAAGTAACCGTAGATGGAAATGTGATACATATTCTGAAAGAGCAACTCTTGTAGTAATAAATCTGAGAATTTTATCTATCTAGGTGCAAGCGTTCGGTCTTGACGAATTCTTAACTGAACCCATCTTTTTCAGGATTTTTCGAAGGTCAGCTTTCGAGTCGTTTATCTCTCAATAAAAGTAACCGTAGATGGAATTGTGATACATATTCTGAAAGAGCAACTCTTCTAGTAATAAATCTGAGAATTTTATCCATCTCGGCGCAACCGTTCGGTCTTGACGAATTCTTAACTAAACCCATCTTTTGGGGAATTTTTTGAAGTTTAACTTTTGACGAACGTATCTCCCAGAAAAATCATCATTGACCTTAATGTTACAAATATTTCAAAAAAGCAACTTTTCAAGCAGTAAATCCCGAAATTTCATCTTCCTCAGTGCAGCCGTTTGGTCTTGACGATGGTTTCAGTCTCATTAGACCTCGTCAGAGCAACACAGCTCCTTCTCCGACGGAAAAACGATTCATAGCCTCCCAGTTAAGTAGTGATCATTCCTTAATTTCATTAAAAAAGGCTATACACATTTCTGTTGGCCAAGACGGGTCGAAAATATGAGATTTTCGCGAAACAGCCTGTACGGGGAGAGCTCGAACCTAAACGGTATATCCGATTCGTCAAATCAAGCGTCGGAAGGCAACTTGGAGAGATCCCATCTGGAATCGAGCGAAGAGAGGGATCAAACCCTGTCCGAGTGGTCCGGTAATATCGTTGTCTTTTGTTATTGGATCATGAATTGGGTTTCAACGCGTCCGTAAAAGCCCGGGAAAGCTCTATTAGCAGTCTTTCTTCCCTAAACCCGCCGGCTTAGGAGATTTGTACTGTCATGGCCGTTCCCACTAAGGGTTTTTACATTGAAATGTGCTTATTTCCTTTGTAGCCTTATACTTTATATAGCTTTATATATGTATATGTTTGTCCGCGTATCCCGCCGCGTCTTTGCCGATCTGTCTGACGTTCGCTTGGGGTGGATTTCTTACCTAAATCTGATAAATTTATGATGATTATATTCATGCGGGAAGATTGGTGATTCGGTTGTTTGCTCCCCTAGCTATCGGGGATATTGAAACTCCATTTTTCATGGCGATGCTTCTTCTTATTCTGGCTAAGAAAAATCATATCAGTCAGTCTGTAAAATGTCAGAAATTCAGTTTTACCATGTATACTACGGATGATCATCTCTCCTCATTTCCCAACAAAAAAATTAGGTAATTAGAGTCATTCGGGGTAACTGAGCGCAGTGGGTAAGTGTGCGCAGTGCGTATATCTCGACTATGCAATGTATGAAAGAGGGGTTCATTTGGGTGAAGCAAGGGCGCAGAATCGCCATATTAGTTTTTCATAGGAGTGCGCCGTGCCACGTTTCTTTAACTTTTTATTTGCAATCAATCAAATTCACTAGTGTTCTTGTTAATTTTTAGTATCTCTGCAAATTCTGCCAGGTCCAAGTTCCGAGTCCCTCAGTGTTAAACAATATTTTATTCGATCATGGGCAAATTAATCTAAATATATAATAAAAAATTTTAGGTTCTCTTAGCTGCTCAACTCTATAAGAACGTCAATTCAAATTTTGGCTTACTGGGGAAAGTGTGCGCGGGTAAGTGTGCGCATAGATTCATTATATGGGCATTAGTTCAGTGAAGAATAAATTATGACATTGTTGATTTTCTTGATTAAGACTCGATCAATATTGTCCTATTTGTTCAGAAAAATATGAAGAGCCACCAACAGGGGAATGTATCAAGTGTTTTGTTCACCAGGAGTTGTGGCACGAACAATAATGCACTGATTGTAAAAAGGCGCTTCTGTATTGACAATAAACAGCATTTCTGTAATATTGTAACATTTTGATGACATTATTTTGTAATTTGTTATGATTGTGTGGTTCACTAAGCACTGCGCTCACTTACCCCGTGAGGGTGCGCACACTTACCCGCAATACGGGGCATGTGAACGCACTCCGACTTTCTCTATTAAATTTTTTTGCGGACAGAAAACGTTTTTGTTTGTTTGCTTTTTGACGTTTTCTTATAGATTAGAAAATTCTCTATCTTATGAATATGTTTTAATTTTTCTAGCTCCAACATTTGAAACAGGGTATGGCTTGAAAGGCAAAAGTGCGCACAGTTGCCCCGAATGACTCTATCTCTATTTGTCAGAGTAAAACTACAAATATTATTTCACAATATATTCCACCCTGCCTCAATAATCCGTCCTTGTAGAGATAGGACCAATTTCAGACGAAATTCGATGAATGTCAGGAGTACAAAGGATTAAAGGACATATGTCACCCTTCAAGCATCATTGCTCCATGTAATAGTCGCCATATAAACTACAATTTCGCATGAGGGCAATCAAAGTACGTCCACCTTCGTCGTACTGGAAATAACAAAACGGCAGATGTGTAGAAACTTCGCTTTCCCCAACAATATCTTCCATATTGGCCGATCGGCCTCAAAATCGTCAAAACCGAAAATAACAAAGGCTCGCCGAAGACAAAACCGAAGCGACGTACAAATACGGCCTAACCAACCAAGAAAATTTCGCTTGTTCTATACGAGGCCGGTAATTTTGATCTGCTCCGTTTATTCCGCACAAGTGCACAAAAATTACGGGAAATATAAAACGATTTCAAGGCTCGCCGAGATTGGACGGTCCGTCTCATAGTTTTTAACTTTCAAATCGCAGGTAATGGGTAAGTACGCCTAGGAGATTATGAAGATTAGGGCAAACGCTTATTTCTCGGCAGGTTGAACACGTTTAAGCGGCGCCGTAAGACTCAGACTGTCTATGAATTTGGGTTTGGTAATGAAAAGGAAAACAATTCGGACAATGGCGGTCAAGACAAGGATCATTGAACATCGTGTCAAATCGGATGATTTTTGAAGGTTATATCCGATACCCATGAGAGACAACTATTACGAAACGTTTTCCCAGGGCAGCTAAATAAGAACTACCTAAACAGAGTGAGTAAATTGTAGTATACTGAATTCTATCTTCGGTAGTCCTTTTTCATCATAGGTGAAATAATTATCGATCGACAGAGGAGCATACGACGGTATATTGAAAAATTCTTAGCCTACTATAGAACCAAACAAAATTTCAAGGTCAAAATATTTTATTACACAACATATTCTCCTCTTGATTATGGATATATTTATTACAGCAAACTTGCAACGTAACTAGACCTTTCAAATAAAATGTTTCTTCTTGCTCTGCAAACCAGACCCCCACAGCTTTTATTACCTCCTCCTTAGAAAAAAATTTACGACCGTTTAAACTTTTTTTCAGTTGGGGAAAGAGATGATAGTCGGATGGAGCCAAATCTGGCGAATAAGTGGGGTGTTCTAGTAATTCAAACCCTAAATCACGAATTTTTTGCACGGCAACATGAGATTTGTGTGCAGGGGCGTTGACCTGCAAAAACAAAACACCTTTGGATAGCTTTCCGCGTCTTTTCTCTTCAATTTTTTCCCGTAGAGAGGTCAGTAATGTCGAATAGTAATCTCCGGTTATTTTTCTACCCTTATCCAAAAAATCAATCATGATTACTCCATGGCAATCCCAAAAAACTGAACAAGAACTTTTCCAGCAGATTTTTGGACGCCAAACTTCTTGAAGAACCAGAGTGTCGCCATTCAATCGATTGTTGCTTCGTTTCTGGACCGTAGAAACCCAAATCTCATCCATTGTAACAATTCGGTACATCGTTTTCAAATCGAGCTCAGATCGAACGCGATGTTTCTACCCTTGCACGCTTTTGGTCAACATTCAAACATTTGGGCATCCATTTTGCAGCAATTTTTCATTCTTTTTATTATTCTGCTTTTGTTTCTTTTTTTTTTCACACAAAATTTGCTGGTAACTTGGAGAAGACTCCCTTAGTTTTCTTTTTTTTTTCGAGGAAATAATCATTTTTGCATTGCAAGATGCCCTTCCATATGAAATATTTCAGCTTATTTATTGTCTGTTGTTGAAAATTGTTTGCTCTTTTTCAAAAGAATATATATCTATATCCATACTTGAAATGAAGTTATATATCTTTATTGATTCATTCGTGTATTACAATGTTCCACAGCTATGATTTTTTAATCGTGCCAATTCTTGAGTTCACCCTACAGATTTTGGTGAATGAACACTTACAAATTTCCTTTCAGACAATTTTCTACATCTGCCTCATGGTATACCTGATGTTTTGTACAGAATCTTCCCGTCATGTTGACATCCTTCCTCTACAAATGGTTACAAACTCTACAAATCACATTCAATCCCCAATTCTTCCAACTCTCTTCATTTCGAAAGATTGATTTTCGCTCTTCGGGAATATCCTCATCCAGAAATCGGAAATCTTTCAACGCGATATCCAAATCCCTTTATATGATGTGACTGAAATCCCTCGGTTCCCCTGGGATAATCACGGCAGAAGAGCGTCAGTAGTTATAGTTAATAGGACCCTCCTCTGTATTTACTGCTTGGGTCTCTTCCTTCTGCAGGAATTATCGTCCCTTGCTCCAACACACTCGCTCACATAAAAAGGCGAGTAATAGACCCTTGTGATGTGCGTTTTATGTCGGTCTCTAAGGTCTTCCATAAATAATAGATATATGGCTAATAGGGTTTCTTATGGGGGGTTAATTTTGGTCGGGGAAGATTGAATTTGGGCCTAGACACCGGCTATTGATTCATTGGAGACAGAATATTTGGACACCATTGTCTATTCCAGCCTAACCAGGAGGCCATTACACTTGGCAGAAAAAGAGCTCGAATACTTACAGTAACTTCTTGATAAAAAGGAAGAAGCTAAAAAGGAAACAGTCTGGTGAAATCTTCCAAAGCTGGATTATTTCAAATGTAAGAGAGCTGAAAGACTAGATCCTCAATCTCTTGTTGAAAAACATGCTTACCACATTGTTGTATTTATTATGGTATACGAGAGCTATAGCTTATGGAAGTGATATTCATCAGAGACCACATGTACATCAAGAACATTATTGTCCCTGCTTCGTCGCCATCTGGTATTACCAATTGTAGCGGCTATATCCTTTGATTTTTTCAGCAGTTAATCCATCGAAAAATCATCGATATATCGAACCTTTAACTTTAATTTCAAAACTTTGAATAACGGTCATCCATAAGCATCAGTTTTAGCACCTCTTCTTTCCAATTTATATCTGTGTGATATCACTACTACTTCTTTTGAGAAATTGATATACGCTGATGATATTGCCCTCCCATTCCGTCATTCTGATTTTAGATGTATGGAGAATAATCTCCACTGCGCAAAAAAATTAACGCACATTCTGAAAATCTCAATTTTAATGAAAGTTAACTCTACATTGACTTTATAACTTATTTTTTATGTTCTCTCGGGAAGGTTTTGAACGAAACAAGACACATTAGATGGAAGAAAAATTCAGGATTTCACCGAATCTTATGTGAAAGAAGAGAAATGAACAATTTTCAAAATACTGAAATGCTGATAAGTGATTTAATACTTGGTATTTCCACCCCTTGCGTTAATTACAGCTCGGCAACGACGGTTCATACTCAAAATGAGTGATCTTAAAATGTTCTGATCTAATCCTTCCCAGATTTCTCCGAGTTGGATTCCTAAGTCATTAAGAGTAGCTGTATGATTTTCCGAACTTCTCAGCCTTCTATTGAGGTTGTCCCAAACCTGGATTGAGTTCTGGACTTCTTGCTGGCCATTCCATTCGAGGGACTTCAACCTCTTCAAGGTACTCCTGAACGATGCGCAAACGATGGGGTCTGGCATTATCGTCCATAAAAATGAAATTTTCACCAATGTATGGGGCAAATGGCACTACATGCTCTTCAACTATGTTCCTTATATACTTATCAGCATTCATAGCTCCATTATCAACGACCACTAGATCTGTGCGAGCAGTCAAAGACATTCCACCCCATACCATAATCGATCCACCCCCGAAACCAGTAGTATTCAGGAAATTGCACTGAGCATATCTTTCATGTGGACGTCTGTATACAAGGTAACGTCGATCACAATGGTAGAGGCAGAATCTAGACTTATCTGTGAATAGAACTCTTTCCCAATCGGCCTCTTCCCAATGGATATGCTCTATCGCAAAATCCAAACGCGCCCTTCGATGGACTGGGGTAAGAGCTGGGCCTCTTGCCGCGACACGAGGCCTCAAATCATATTCTCTGAGGCGATTTCTTATTGTCTGAGTGCTAATTTGCACCTCATGAGTTTGCTCAAGCTGAATTTGAAGGAGGCGAACGGTTGCAAACCGTTGTCTCAACGAAGAAACTCTCAAGTAACGTTCTTGAATGGCAGTTGTTACCCGTGGTCTACCCTGTCCTGGTCTTCGGACATTCATACTTGTCTCCCTGAATCGCTGCAACATTCCGGACACACTTGTATGGGAAAAACTAGGAACTTCATAGAGTGCTGATGCAACTATACTCTTCAAACTGCAGCCTAAGCTCTGGTTTTTTCGGCTTCTGAATATTGTCCCTGCTTCGTCCCAAAGTTTTGCCAATTGTAGTGTCCATATCCTTTAATTTTTTCAGCAGTTAGTAAGTCCATCGAAAAATCAGCGTTTTCTTGCCATGCCACTGCTCAGTCCTCCTATTCATAACCCATGGAAGTTTATCCAAATAAATTTGAATCCGTTTTTGGTACTGTGGTTTCCATTTTGATGACGAAGATTCCAATTGAAATGGTCAAAGCTTGCATATTCTCAAACACAAAAACACATTTGTCGAGTACCAGTGGCTCGAACAATGGGATGAGTTTTTCCATGATGAAAATGATATCTCGTCATAAAATGAGGTTAACCAGCCTCTTACCCCCACCCCAGACTCGACACACACCTTGTCGCGTTTAAGTTCGCGATATTCCAGATTCCCCTACACAAAGTTTGTTTCACTGCCGACTAATCTGACATAATCGAAGTTGGCTGGAATAAGATAGCAGCATATCCGCAGTGGGAGGGGAGGAGTTGGAGGGGTTGTTAGCGCCCGGGGAGGGGATGGGCAAATTTCCATTTCATTCGACGCCACCGACGCCGTATCGCAGGACCTGGGGGGCAATAATAGTTTGAATTTAGCCGAGGGAGCCCTACGAGTGGTCACATGACATGATTTCGCAATTATCGCTGTGCAGCGGGCACATCGTTCTTTGTTTAGATGGCAAAGCTGTGGTAATTAACCGCCTCTACCTTGCCTCCGACGTTCTGTAAGTGCTATTTAGCTGAATGTGGAAGTTTCTGGCTCGGCCATTTGAAAATGAACGCCATATAAGCCGCAGACGTGTAATTATAATTTGAAAATTATTTAATACCGGGGAAGGGTATCACGGGCGTATAATATATTACGATCATAATGGAAATTGCATGGGTATACGGCAATAAAGCATTTCCCGTAAAATATACTATATCAGTGTTAACTAAAATCAATTTACCAATAGTTTTTATCCCTCTATTACCTTATTGATGAATAATAGACGAATACTTTTTGGATTTTAATGTTTTTCTTCATTGTTACATGCCTGTATTCTGAAGATGGTCAATCAGTGTGGAAACATGTAGAGGAAAGCTTTAAAATAGTAACATTCAGTGGAAGTTTTCTGACTTTTTAACCCCTCTTATCTAGATTCATTGCAGGATACATTTTAAAATCAGTTTGTTATTCGACAAAAAGTATGCCATCATAACATATTCCGAGAAAGAACTCTTGTTTTAACTGCAGCGATAGTCCATAAAACATTTATAGAGTCATTCGGGGTAACTGAGCGCAGTGGGTAAGTGTGCGCAGTGCGTATATCTCGACTATGCAATGTATGAAAGGGGGTTCATTTGGGTGAAGCAAGGGCGCAGAATCGCCATATCAGTTTTTCATAGGAGTGCGCCGTGCCACGTTTCTTTAACTTTTTATTTGCAATCAATCAAATTCACTAGTTTTCTTGTTAATTTTTAGTATCTCTGCAAATTCTGCCAGGTCCAAGTTCCGAGTCCGACAGTGTTGAACAATATTTTATTCGATCATGGGCATATTAATCTAAATATATAATAAAAAATTTTAGGTTCTCTTAGCTGCTCAACTCTATAAGAACGTCAATTCAAATTTTGGCTTACTGAGGAAAGTGTGCGCGGGTAAGTGTGCGCATAGATTCATTATATGGGCATTAGTTCAGTGAAGAATAAATTATGACATTGTTGATTTTCTTGATTAAGACTCGATCAATATTGTCCTATTTGTTCAGAAAAATATGAAGAGCCACCAACAGGGGAATGTATCAAGTGTTTTGTTCACCAGGAGTTGTGGCACAAACAATAATGCACTGATTGTAAAAAGGCGCTTCTGTATTGACAATAAACAGCATTTCTCTAATATTGTAACATTTCGATGACATTATTTTGTAATTTGTTTTGATTGTGTGGTTCACTAAGCACTGCGCACACTTACCCGCAATACGGGGCATGTGAACGCACTCCGACTTTCTCTATTAAATTCTTTTTTGCGGAAAGAAAACGTTTTTGTTTGTTTGCTTTTTGATGTTTTCTTATATATTAGAAAATTCTCTATCTAATGAATATGTTTTAATTTTTCTAGATTCAACATTTGAAACAGGGTATGGCTTGAAAGGCAAAAGTGCGCACAGTTGCCCCGAATAGATCTATGTATATTCGTACTTTCCTCTTGATTTTTTTGGCAATAATTCTAATGAAGCAGTATTCATTGACTCAACCAGCTCAGGAGGAGTCCCAAAAATGGAAAATTTATCATCACTCATCATTTTATACCGTTTTGTGTTTTTCGTGATCAGTAATCAATGGACTTATAACCGCAATGCTGAACTTAGTGAACCTTAAATCAATATCGATATCTTGTTGTTCATTTGTCAACTGTCAATCGCCATCAAATGTCAATCACATGTCCATGGAGTGTAGGTTACCCAACATACACTTACGCGCTGAAAGCGAACGAAAAATGTTCAAATAATGAACAGAAAAAATATATGGGTTGCCATTTCAAAAAATAAAGATTTTGATGAATTTCTGTTTTGATAATGGATCTACGTTTTCGTGGACCCTGTTATTTACAAAAACAAATTTTTAGTGTATCATTTATTGACTAGGCACAGTCCAAATTCGAATCGATCACATAGAATAGGGACCGAGCTATAGTCTTTAATGTAAGTATCTAAAACTGTCAAAATATTAATAAAAAGTCAAATTTTTCGAAAACCGTTGAGAATTCAGACATAGTTGTGTTATCAAACTCATATTCAAATTTAACAAGGAATTCAAATATGTTAAAATATATAGGGTGTTCCATACCTAACCTAAAACTGTCAAAATATTAGTGAAAAGTCAAATTTCTCGAAAACCGTTAAGAATTCAGACATAGTTCTGTTATCAAACTCATATTCAAATTTAACAAGGAATTCAAAAATGTAAAAATATATAGGATGATCCATTCCTAACCTAACTTAACCTAAAAGTGTCAAAATATTAATAAAAAGTCAAATTTCTCGAAAACCTCGAAAACCGTTGAGAATTCAGACATAGTTGTGTCATCAAACTTATATCGAAATTTAACGAAGAATCCAAAAATGTAAAAATATATAGGGTGTTCCATTTAAAATAACGAAGTTGATAGCTGTGCAGAAGAAACGAAACACTTTGTATAGTTCTAAATAATTTTAGGAGATGCTCTACTCAAAAAGAGGAAAGTTTTACTTCAAACTCTTTTTTGTAAAGTTAATAGAATCAGAGTAATCGACCGCTGCCCCATGGCGCGGACGCCCTGTATAAAATAGGACTCTGTATAGAGGCATTGATTATCAAAAATTCCTTCACTCAATTCTTTCCTGTGGGTATCGCCACAAAAATTCACCTTTCATTCAGTCATTAGCTAATCAAGAGGGTATTCCGAAAGCGAATGAAATGGACGCTTCAACGAGCTGCACAAAACCTGCCGTAACAGTGAACGTCGGTTTGCCACCCGTCGCAACTTGATAAAAGCGAAAAATAAAGATCGAATCTGCAATCCCCGCGAAAAAATTTAACTGAAAAATCTCGTCTAACTGGAAATTGGGGGAGCCCTTTGTGGCGGTTGAAGAGAGAATGTTCCAGGCCGAGTATATTACTTTGTTTCATTTTATGTAGTCGGGTTTCAGAGACTTAGCTCAGAGCATTTTAATTAATGAATTAATGTAGCTTCTCTCTTAAACACTGTTTATGTCGCCTTAATTACCGGAGTTGCCGCTAGTAGATTATCTCTCTCGCCCTCCCTGCTGCACCCCTACCAACAACCCATTTCGAAACGACGCCACTCTTGATGCCGACGTAGAGATGGGCTGTTTTTGGGCCTAATCGATTTCCAGAAAATGGCGTTTTCATACTTCGTTAGAAAAAGGGATGGGGTAGGGGTGGAAAATTTTGGGAATACATCGTTAAACACATCGATGTTTGGATTGATCGATTTCGACATAATCTAAAGTAACCCTACAATTCACCAACAATAGGTAAAGATCACTCTCCTTCCATCAATTCGACTGAAGCATTCTACTCTACGAGGAATACTTTCGATGAGACAATTTATGAAATTTTGGGACAAATTGGTCCATGTGAGCTGAAGGACCACAGGTCGATGGCCATTAAAGTACTCTTTCTCTCTCTTGGTCCATATGTATCCAACAAAGTGTTAGAAAGCTGCTCCAGATTGTTGAAAGGTTGTTCTAGGGACGGCAAGTGTCTAAACATCTCTGCCCAGAGATGCTCGATGCGATTCTTGTCTGGAGAGCGAGCTGGCCTCTCCATCCTTCCTATAGCTTCCACCTTCCAGAGCTTCATCAACCAGGAGACTACGGTGCGGACGGTACTATCTTTAAAATGCAATTTTGACCTATAGCTGCCTAAGCTGAACGATTATTGGTTCAATTAGGTCATACTAGCGAAAGATAAGGTAAGTAATCGATCAAAATTTGGAAATATCGAAACGTAGGCAGAAAGGGAAAAATCAATGATATGTTTGACCTCTATGATGGATGTCATATGCACCCAGCAACACGTCTGGGCATACTCCTAATAGTAATCAGCAATTTCTAGCTTATACTTCATGTCAAATTGCCGCTAGAGTATGTGGGGGATGGAGTAGTTTATAATTTAGTAAGGCAGTTACCTTTCACTGCGTCCTTAAGGTCTCTGGTGCCTCCCATCAAAGCTGTTCTCATAACTGCTCCCTCTACAGCTCGACCTCAAAGTCCTAGATTTCAATGGAATCTAGTATCTGAGAGGGCTTCAAGGAGGCTAAGTCCTTATTTCTTCTGTATTTTTCTCTTCCAAGACGTTCCTTGCACAAGCTTGCAATGGAAAGGCATTCTGGAACCAGGTGAACAGGAGTTTCCTTATCGTTAACACAAAATATTCTCTTGTCAGGTTCTGATAAGCCCATTCTCATCATATGCTTTTCAAGGCAACAATGTCTTGTGGGAAAGCTGGTGAGGAGGTGTAACTTACTCCTAATGATATTCAAATACTTCTTGGATCTTCCATTTCTGTAAGAATCCTCCACAGTGTTTCTCTTTTGGTTCCTCCCTTCCCCAGAAACTCTTAGGTGCATTTTCCTATACCACAGTATATAATATATAAGCCAGTAAGTGGCGTTTGAGTTCCCTTTCTGGCGAGGGTATTTGCTTCCTCGTTTCCTTTGATGATACCTCGTTGTTCTTGCCTGTTTCAGTGAGTTTCCTTCGGTACTCTCATATAAGCTTTGAGTCGATGACATAGGAGTTCAGGGCTTTGATAGCAGCTTGCCTATCAGAATGGATCATTATGTCACATCCTTGATAGTTTCTTTCCAGGTTTATGTCTGAGCATCTTTTGAATTACCATGGTCTGGGTTAGATTAATGTTCTGCCCCACTTTTCAATAATTCTGAGACCCTTCTCTAGTGAATCACAGAAAGAGCCCTCGAATTTGACTCTCACTATTGACAATGTCATCGGCATGGTCTACACATTCGAAGCCGAGCTCCGTTAGCTTGTGAAGTAGTTCATCCACTACCAAGCTCCAAAGGATAGAAGATATCACTCCTCCTTGTGTTGTTTCGCGAGTGGTTTTGACAGAGAAGGTTTGATTGTCCACCTATTCCATACTTCCATAAGCAATAGACCATAACATGAGTACGACCGTTTGGTGCACATGCCTAGCATCAAAAGCTTCTCTACACCAAGAAAGTCGATCACTTCAATGCCTAGGGGTGAGATGTAGGACAAACTGAGGCAGTATGAAGTAAGTCCAAAGCTTCTAATTCGGCGATAAACAGTAAGTATTGGAAATGGCCTGACATGGCCTGAAAACCATGAATCCCCAATTGACCCTATGGATGTGAAGCGGTCCCGTAGAGCCAAAAGCCTAAGGCACTAAGGCAGTGGTCTTAAAGTTTTTCTTCTGACACATCCTGTTCCTCTAGCTCTTCGTGTATTATAGCCTCCAAACTCAACAACAATCCACTATATAAGTTCTTTCTTCGGCATTCTCCCTCGTCAGAGAACTCATCTCTATCAACCCTTACCGAAACCGGCATTATCGCACCGCCGCCGCTCGCGCTGAAAGCCTAAATCAGGCCTAAGGAGAATTTAAAGTGTAAAGAAGAAATTAAACGGGACTTCTAATACTTCATCCCAAGGAGGCTGGGGGAAGCTGCTGCGTCGTGCCGTCCCGTTAATTAGGAAATGCGTTACCGTGATTATCATTCATTTGATGTGATTTGTAAACAGGCAACTGAACCTCTGGTAACACGATAGCTGATCCGGATGGGGACGCTAACGAACGATGTCTTTATTATTTCAAATTAGTTTGATCAGACGTGAAAACGAATATGTTGACGGCGGGCTGTTGCCAACGTTTGCCAGCATGAGATTCAATACACCTCCAACGTTTTTTAACTATTATTCAAAATATTATCACACAATTCCTCAGTGGTACCTGCTATTCACGATTTAGAATCATTTTTCGATGCTGGATATATTGAAATGTCTTGGCAAACTCCCGGGTTTCATAAAGCTTGATCGGGGAATCAACGCTTGATTGACGAATTTTTTTCAATCGATAATTCAGTCATGATCATTCAGAATATCATTATTGCATTAAATTATGGACCTTTATACGTCCATTCAATGATTCTCAATTGCTACTTCTTCAATATATTCAGAAATGAAAAGGTTTCAGTGATATTAGAAATCGAGTGACTGTCGACTCGTTGATCGGTCAGTCAAAGTTTTATGAAACCCGATGTAAGAAAGGAAAATCTTCCATTGGAGATGAAAACTGATAAGGATGGCCAATTCCACAGTGTGTTCCGAGTTGAGTATTTTTTGACCGAAGGTAGAACTCAGTGAAATAAATAATTTCCCCAAAATCTCTTATTCAAGATGGTGGAGTTATCATCCCATCAAGTCCAATGCGATTCCATGTGATTTCAAGTACGAATCTAGAAGATAGCAATGAAGGAGTACCTTCGATATCTCAGCCACCCAGCAAAATAAAAAAAAATGCAAAAAAGGGTGATGATAGCAACCCCCAAAATCAAATGGGAGAGGGGTTGAGTGACACATTGTTTCAAAGGTAATACAATTGTCCTTTCAAAAATGCGGTAGGCTATGTAGGCTTGCCTATTTCTGTTGGTATGTACTTCCGAAAAATAAAAATAAAAGAGTGTAGAACTGCTACAATATCAGAAGTTGTGATGAAACATGAAAATAATGAAGAAATTTTTACTGTTAAGGCTTTCCAAAATGTGGTCCTTCATGTTTTAGACAAAAAAATAACCAGTGGAAAGCGTGGTGGCCATTCTACTTCTAATGGCTCTCTTCTATCAAGCAATTTCTCTTGGAAATGATCATCTAGTTGAAAAAGTATGAGATCTTCTAGCAGAATGCGTTTCACCTGGATAGAATTGAACACTTTACGAAAAAGAATTGTACAGGGTGAGTCCATTTTAATAGGAGATTCTTGAGGTCAACCATTTTTTCCGAATCGGCTCGGTTTAAAAAATACAGGCTGTTGAAAAACCATGAAAATTGTTATTTTTAGTTATCTCAACAGATTTGATCGAAAGAAATGAATTTCGGGATATAGTTTTTCATTTATCAAATGATGAACCTTTTTCGAAAACGAGATATCACACTCGTCTTCCAGATTTCTAATTATGGCCATTACATACCATAAAAACACCAAAAATTCAAAGAACCCAACGCTTGAAACTGAGTTGGAAGCTATCTAATGAATTTGTACGTTTAAAAAAAAGTATTCCTCATATTTTCTCGTTTTCAAGTAATTTGATGTTCAAATATAAAAAATAACTGCGATATTCGTAAAATTGTTTACTTTGGCTGAATGCAACACTGTTTAAAACATCCACAGATGTGTAGTATCATAGATCATAGATTTAGCTCGTTATTCTGAAGGAGTGGCATAGCTCATTATCAGGGCCGAATCGAAAAAAATGGAATAGGAAAATAGTGTTTCTTTTGACCTCAAGAATTTACTGTTAAAATATTTGTACCAGTCGAAGACTCACCCTGTAGAGATGAGAAGTAAAATGTTATCCATCGTTTTTTTTTTCGTGAAAATACCATATTGTCTTGCTAATACGACTTGGGGCTTGATGTTGAACAGTTAAAATTAAAAACGTTTCTATCAAAAGAAGCTGTGGAGATCTGATTTTCCTCCGAACTAAGGATAAGCAGAAAGGTTTTCTACCCGGTAAACTTGAGCTAAATTTCTATCGCTCATCGGTTTGCAGAAATGGTCCTGCTTTGTGGAAAGTTTTGCGGTTGTTTAACGTGACCAGGCACCGCAATGGGCTTCTTTGTTCCATATTATTACGGAGTCTAGTTAAGTTCGTCGGACAGATTCCGACGCCAGCTTTCCAGAGAATAAAAGCTCCGGTTGTTTTATTAAGTTTCTCTTTTTTTTCGTGTACAAAATGGCCAACTAGGAGGGGTAAATGTGTTGTAGTATAACGAAATCACTGGAGTTAGTGGCTCTTTTACCGACTAACTTGAAAGTATGTTACAGAGAGGACGTGGCGAACATTTTATACCCCTTCTCGGCTTCTTGCGGCCAATTACTTTGCTGTCGTGGACGTTTCAACACAATGATTGGGTGTTTTTCTTTTTTCCGTGCAACGCTGAATGGGTGGGTAACTTTCGGGAAAGTTTAGAAAGAAGTAGCTGGCTTGATTCACTCGGCGTGAGATTCATTGGAAATAGAACACTTATTGTTATTTTCAAAATCCACCTGGTTCAGCTTGGTTCTAAAGACCTGTATGTTTCTCGAAATAATGTTTCAGTTTGTGAAAAATTGTTTTGTAGGTCTGAAATCATTATTCTGTATCATATCAATATACAATGCGCCAAAAAATTAACGCACATTCTGAAAATCTCAATTTTAATGAAAGTTAACTCTACATTGACTTTATAACTTATTTTTTATGTTCTCTCGGGAAGGTTTTGAACGAAACAAGATACATTAAATGGAAGAAAAATTCAGGATTTCACCGAATCTTATGTGAAAGAAGAGAAATGAACAATTTTCAAAATACTGAAATGCTGATAAGTGATTTAATACTTGGTATTTCCACCCCTTGTGTTAATTACAGCTCGGCAACGACGGTTCATACTCAAAATGAGTGATCTTAAAATGTTCTGATCTAATCCTTCCCAGATTTCTCCGAGTTGGATTCCTAAGTCATTAAGAGTAGCTGGATGATTTTCTGAACTTCTCAGCCTTCTATTGAGGTTGTCCCAAACCTGCTCAATCGGATTGAGATCTGGACTTCCTGCTGGCCACTCCATCCGAGAGACTTCAACCTCTTCTAGGTACTCCTGAACGATGCGCGCACGATGGGGTCTGGCATTATCGTCCATAAAAATGAAATTTTCACCAATGTATTGGGCAAATGGCACTACATGCTCTTCAAGAATGTTCCTTATATACTTATCAGCATTCATAGCTCCATTATCAACGACCACTAGGTCTGTGCGAGCAGTCAACGACGTCTGTATACAAGGGAACGTCGATCACAATGGTAGAGGCAGAATCTAGACTCGTGTGTGAAGAGTACTCTTTCCCAATCGGCCTCTTCCCAATGGATTTGCTCTCTCGCAAAATCCAAACGCGCCCTTCGATGGGCTGGAGTAAGAGCTGGGCCTATTGCCGCGACACGAGGCCTTAAATCATATTCTCTGAGGCGATTTCTTATTGTCTGAGTGCTAATTTGCACCTCATGAGTTTGCTCAAGCTGAATTTGAAGGAGGCGAGCGGTTGCAAACCGTTGTCTCAACGAAGAAACTCTCAAGTAACGTTCTTGAATGGCAGTTGTTACCCGTGGTCTACCCTGTCCTGGTCTTCGGACATTCATACCTGTGTCCCTGAATCGCTGCAACATTCTGGACACACTTGTATGGGAAACTCCAAACCTTTCTGCAATTCTTGTGTATGTCCACCCTTCTTCCCGCAAAACTACCGCTTGGGCACATTCCTCTTGTAGAAAATCAAACGAAAGAAAAACTATTGATCACTAGAATTGATCGAGAACAACTTACAATGATTTGAGTTATATTCATCTCAATAGCAAAAGAAGTAAACATTAATGTCTCCACATAAGGTTTACTGGTACGTGGAGATAAGCAGTAACAATTTTTATAGACCCTGCATAAATGAAATTTCAATATTGTAAAGCATATTCGCTTTATAAAACAGGGAAAATCTGGCCTTCTAGATCACCAATGCTAGTCGAACAGCCTCATTACAAATAAAGCTGCTTCTCAATTCAATATTCACTATGGTTGTAAAAAACGATCAACTTAATTCGCATGATTAGATTCCTCGCTAATGACAAGAAAGAAGACATCGACGATTTAAAAATTGAAAAAGACCGTCATCATCCTATCAAATATCAATCATCCCTCAACAGATACTTCCAATTAATCTGCCGAAAGGTGCCTGTAATCATCCCCTAATCAAAGGTTGCAAATTTCACGTTTTCCTTCTATTAGGCCCGATCCTCAGTTTTCTCAGGGACGGCAAACTTGGGGAAAGTTGAATCGGGTAAGATCCAGCGACCCCAAGCAAAAATCGGCCATCTTTGGAGAGTGAGGCTGAATAGGAGGGTAGTTCCCTAATCTTGAACTAATTCACCCTATTAAAGGAAGTCTACACCCCTCGGGTTACGTCTCAAAAGAGAAATTAGGATGGACTTTTATTGCTACCCTGAATCAACATAAAACTTGTCAGTGTTCTTTGATATCCTGATCATTTTCCACTTCGTGATCTCGATGTTATGACGGTCTTGAAGGCGTGTCTTAAAATGATAATGAAGGAATGTATACCAGGGGTATAAGTTGATTATTGAGGATATACATTGGAATATCAAAATTGCACATTTTTTAAGCTCTGCAACGTTAAATTTCAGCCCCTATTTCCAAAGATTTTCGAGATTACTGTGGTACAAATAATGATTCTATTGAATGTCATCATATGCACTATTCTTGATTTCTTTCCTGTTTTTTTAAGAGAAACTATATTTTCAATATAGATTTTTTCTGAGGCTGTGAGAAAAACTTGTGACTTGGCAATGAAGTAAAAACTGACACTAAGGAAAAAACCCAACAGCAAAAGACACGTACGTTAATATCCACAAAATTTTCGCTCACATTTCCGCCCAAAATGATATTTTATTACTCATCCCCACGTCCGAGGCATCAACCACCCCCTTTCCCTCATATCTCCGTATTTTAAAACAGTCGAAATTAATGGCCGCAACCAGTTACTCCTATGAAACATCAAAAGGCACTAAGAATCCGCTCAATCATCCTGCCCAGCGGAGGGGTAAAGTTGATTTTGTCAAAACACGGTATACATTTTAATTAGGTGTCCCAAAATTTCTTTACACCCCTGGCCTCGCATTTTAATCCGCCCTGGAAGGACTGCGCACTTACATGTAATAATGGTAAATGGGAAATGATGTTGGGGTGCAAAAATTAACAGATGTGCCTAACAGACGGTGTTAATGCTCGTAATAGCGCATCCTCGAGGGATGTGAACCCGCTGAATGCTCCTGGTTGGGCTCGGTTTAGGAGGGCATTTAACCATCGGGATGGTTTTGAATTGCGATCGCAATTTGGGATTTGGTACACTGTATATCTTCAAAAAAACCTCGCCTATTTTAGGCATTGGTTCAATATTTTTCTTCTCTATACAGGGTGTCCCAGGAATAATTTCGGATATAGGTACCTCAATATAAGACAAAAAGTTCCTATGGAGTACTGAGTTGAAGTTTCGTCGTTTCAAAGATGAAAACTCGATTATGGATTTATTTGATTTTTTCAGAGAGACAGAGATAAACAAATGACATTCTGAAGTGGTACATGTATTTGTCATATAGAACTAATTTTTCTACAAACTTTATCGCCTTTCAACCGTCAGTTTTCAAAGGAAACTAACTGCCTTTTCAATGCATACTTTTTAACGAGGGTATTTGAAGCCTGGAAAGTTAGGGTAGAAAATCAAAAAGGGTAGTCGATTTCACCCCTTCCCTTTAGCTATGAAGGATGAGTGAGAGAATTAGTTTCAGGTACATCTTTATTCGAAAAACACCTATGGAAAATTTCATTTGTTCATCTTGGTCCTAGCTTTGAAAATTTATTGAATCCAAAACCAAGTCTTCGTCTTTGAAGCAACTTAACTCTTCAACGATGTTTTTCTAGACTTACAGGGTGAGTCTTTGACAAATATTTTAACAATAGATTCTTGATGTCAAAAGACACATTTCCCCCTACACCATTTTTTTCGGACCTGATGAAAAGCGATAGCCATCTTAAGTTTTCATAATGAGCTGTGCCACCTCTGGAAAAACAAAATTGTCTTCAGAATCACTAGCTGAATCTGTAATACTACACATCCGTGGAACTTTAAACAGCATTGTATTCAGCCAAGGAATCCAATTTTTCTAATTTCACAGATATTTTTAAAATTAATATGAAGAATACTCTTATTTTACAAAACGTTCAATCATTCTTTATGTAGCGTCCAATTGAGTTGGGTTCTTTGAATTTTTGGTATTTTTATGGTACGTAATGGTCATAATGAGGAAACTAGAAGACGTGGGAGATTTCTTGTATTCGAAAAAGATTAATCAAATACATTAAAAACTATATTCCGAAATTCATTTCATTCGATGAAGCCCTTTGTGAGAAAAATAAAATAACATTTTTTATGGTTTTTCAACAACCTGTATCTTTTTAACCCAGCCGTAAAAGAAAAAAGTAATTCTTTTGACCTTAAGAATCTACTGTTAAAATATTTGTACGAATCAAATACTCACTCTGTATAAATAGGGAAATGAATTAAATTTTTCAGAGAGGTTTCTCGATGAGCGTTTTACATCCCCAAATAAGCATCAGGGAGTCTTTCACTTGTACATATATTTCGACAGAAGATACCTAAGGTCACAAGAAACTGTTGATAACATAGGTACAGGCTGTTGAAAATTAATAAAAAAATTTAATTCTGAGTTATATCTCGGTGAAATTCAGAGAAAGCAAGAATATTTGACCATTTTATAAAATAAAAGTATTTTTTGTCTTTCATGTCACCTAGTATAACTTTCCAACATATCATGAGTGGAGCATTTCCCATAATTCTCAATTTTCCATCTGAATTGTCCCACCACCCGCAAGAAAACCCTAAAAAGTATATCACCATCAATACCCAGAAGCATCTGCCTTTCAAGTCACGTCACATAAAAGTTTTGACGCGAATTTACATAAAACAAATGACTGCGCTCGTCCATACGAAAAGTTGGCTAATATTTCAGTTTCTATATCTTGCCACCTACAACGCGAACATTTATTTCCCGAGGGATTGGCGGGCAACAAGGCCGATATGACAACCTATCGGCCCTTGTTTCTTCCCTTTTTTGCGCTAGACCTGTATCTTAATTTAAAAGTGTCAATTCTTACCGCGAGGGGAGGTGACGTGTATGAAATTGGCGAATATTTCTAGTTCAGAGGGGTGGCTGAGGCTTAGCGAATTCTTGGAAATTCGCAGACCTGAGAAGGTGGAAAATGGTATTATTACATCCATTTTTTCATGCATTTTCGAACAGCCCGTTTCTTCTCAACCGAATTAGAGAAAAGATAAAGCGAAAAAGTATTTCTTTTAATTTTCTGTTAAATTATATGCCCAGAAAAGAAGACCGCAGCTTTGGTATCCAAATAAAAACTCTAAACGTTTCGAAAAGTCCATCATCTGGAGTAACGATCCGTAAAACACAATTCATCTCAATCTCCATCTTCCCCATTGATCCCGTCCATATATTTTCTCCACAATAAACAGCATCCATTACATAAGCGGCCGCGCATAGCAGATATTCACATAGCTCGCAAAATACCGCCATTCAAAAAGAACGTTCTCCCATTCATAAACAAAATAAACAATAAATCAGCATGTATGTATGGCAACAGAACATAAGCCGCGTACTGTATCAATTCCCAAAACACACGCTACATCTTACAGCTGAGACGCACGCATGATCGAGCCAAAAAGGCCTCGATGCTACCTGATTTGGTTCCTCTTGTGCAACAATCTTTATGCGAAGTAGATCATCCCATTGTTCGTTATTGTTTGCCATTGTTGCCTGTACAAACAACGACACCCTGGGGTGAAATAATCTTGCTTAAGTACATACTTCAGTTAATCTGTTGAATATTTTTAATTTTGGGGATTTGCCGGATCTGGCGTGATTGTTTGCTGAGCCAACAGAGGGATGAAAAAGGCTACGGCCCTAATTAAGACGTTTCACAGAATTTGTTGCTCTTGTTTCCGCCATTAAGGATTCTATGCTGAAGTACATAGAATCATAATTTGAGCTCTATGAGATGCGTCCTTAATTTTTTCAAATAAATGATATTTTTGGTTCTATCTCACAAACAGTTTTAAAGAATGAAATAAATTTCACAATATAGTTTTTCAATAATCTGATGGATCTTTTTCGAACATAAGATATCAACAACGTCTTCCACCATTCCACCATCACCATTACGTACCATAAAAATACCAAAAATTCAAAGAAACCAGCTCTTGAAACTAAGTTGGACGCTATCTTATGAATATTTTAACGTTTTGCAAATAAAAGTATTCTTCATATTTTCTCATATAATGCGCCGTTTTCGAGTAATTTGATGTTCAAAAATTAAAAAGTTTGGGTGAAATTTGAAAATTTGGAACTTTGACCGAATGCAACTCTTTTTAAAAGATCCACAGATGTGTAGTGTCACAGAGTAGGCTTCTTATTCAGAAGGTAATTTTGTTTTTCCAGAAGTGGTATACCTCATTACGAAAACTTAAAATGGCTATAGATATCCTTTTATCAGGGCCGAATCGGAAAAAATGGTAAAGGAAAAAAGTGTTTCTCTTGGCCTGAAGAATCTATTGTTTTTTACTCCTCTCCTAGGATACTAAGTGCAAAAAATTGTAGATTCCAGAGAACCCTCTTCTTTCAGATTTTCATCGTTGAAATGGCTTTCTTCAAAAATTGTAAATTTCTGTTATATTGTCCGATCCAATTGGACACTTTAGGCTCTATAATTCATAAAAGTTGTATTGTCGATTCTAGAAAATTAAATAGTTGATATTTAAATGCAGAATTCCAGAGTTTTTCAAAGCAAACTAGAAAATTATGAATGAAAAAATAAAAAATTTCGATTTTCTCGAAAACAGTGTCAGATGCCAGAAAGTTTGGTATGGAAATATAAGTTTTCGAACACTCTGAATCTATTGCGAGCAATTTCGAAAGCCTTTCTCTCTCCGTCTAGATTTTCATCGTTCAAATCTTTTATATAGTCCTTTTCAGTTGAGACTTTTTACTCTATAAACAGCATTGCCAAACTGAGAACACAAAATGGATTTCAAAGATCTCGAAATTTCAGGTCAAAAATGAACAAGGGTTTGACCCCAATGAAATGAGCTTTTTGGATATGAAGATCATGGAACGAACAGCTGAAACAGAGAAACAAAAAAAATTCACAAGTTCCAGGTAGGTAGTTACAATATTTGCTAAAATAACCTAATTTTGAAACCTTGATGCACAACGAATAATATCAAAAAAGTAATTAAAATAACGTTTCTTTCGAGAAATCATAAGGGATGAAAAACGTGTATAATTCATCCGATAACGTCACGTAATATACTCGGAAGTTAACGTCAATAACAATTAAAAAAATAATTTCACGACTCGCTTTCAATTAAATTAATTATCGGCCAGTTGTAAAGCAACCTCTACACTATATTGCCGGCCCCGTGAATGAAAAACTGGAAAATTGCGTGACCCCAAGCTGCGATAATCGACGCCAGATAAAGAAGTTTCAAAGTACCCTTCATAAAAATACCGTTTTGCGTGTTTCCGAATTGAAACCATCATCTAATTAACGCTTTATTAGAGTGGTGCTCTGTCTTCTTTCAATTAATTACCCACTCAGCCGGAGAGCGGCCTAATCGAAATGTTATGTTTGTCGTTTCGTTTTGATAGACCCATTTTAATTTTCCCCGTTTCGATAGTTTTGATTTTACGGTTTTGGCGCAGATGGCTCTGCGTCATTAGTAGTTGGGGAGCCCAAGAGCGACATTCTTATTCTTGTTTTGAAGCTAATGGTTCTAGAATAACGAAAAAAATATAATTTTTTATGGTTTTTCCACAGCCTGTACATTTGATTTTTTGATTTGGAAAAAATGATGAGGAAAAAGTGTTTCTTTTGACCTCAACAATCTACTGTTAAAATATTTGTATGAGTCAAAGACTCAACCTTTTTCTTACAGAGAGGAGCAAATATGTCTTATTGAAACCAATTTTCAGACCACTTATAATCATCTGATTGTTTTGAAATTTTCCAGGTGTTCACCTGAATTTATATCCAGGTGAATTTAAGATGGCGTCTCCAATACTTATGGTGGACGAGTTTTCATGATTGATGATGATCATGATGATGATTCCTTCGTTAATATTGAAAAATTCGAGAAATGACAAGAAGACAAGACTGAAATTTAGGCAATAAGATATTTTGAAAAAATCAGAAACCCTGATTACATATAAACGGAATAAAAGGGAAAAATATTAAGGAAAGAATGAAGATAAATGTAAAATTTCCTGACCTCCATACGATCTTACTCGTATTTCCTTTTTTGAGGGATTAGCAAGAAAAAATTATTTTCACTTTTTAGCGCAGGTGTTGAAGTTTCTTTCATGTTTCATGGGATTTTGATTTTGAATTGTAAGGGTTGAATTTTCAAGGTTTTTTCTACCCTATCTAACAAGTTGAATAAAATAATAAACAAAAAATCAGAGAACAGCTTGCCGTAACGTTGGAACGAAATAAAAAGCGTATTTTTCCGGAATCGGCTAACCATCCCTTAACGGGGGGCGGCTTGGGGGCATGAAGGGGGGGACGGTAGGCATCACGCGAACTGTTAATTTCAGTTGTCCGACAAAACGGTAATATCGAACCGCGGGTAGGCAATGCCATTGGCGAGCATGTGCTTTTAGGCTAATGAAATGATATTAAATGCGCCAATCAGAAATAGCTTTAGATACAACTAGTGGACTGATTGCCACACGCGTCCATATTTTCCGGCTCTACAACGAATCTATTAGCCTGGCTTTCAGGGCTCATTTACGTATTAGCTATTAGTTTTAATTTGAAACGTCGACTAGCATTCGAATTTCCGCATCGATATTTTGCGCCGATTTGTGTTATGGAGTCTGTTCAGGCTAATCCGGAATAGGTCATGAAAAAATCAAGGGAGATTTTCATGAGCCGCTTGATACACAAGCAATTATGATATGTAATTCTGAAGGCTTCAGTTTACCTTTAGAAAAAAAGCCTAGGATTGTAATCGCATCTTATCAATGCGCGGAAGCTAAGCAAAGCGCAAAGCTATCGGGAGAGAAATATCTTGCATTTTGTCTAGCACACTAACATTTAAATATTTATGAACTTACTAGCAGATTGTACAGGGTGTCCCAGGATTAATGAGAATGAATTCGGATATAGGTTCAAAACCTCAAAACAAGACGAAAAAATTCTATGGAGGTATGTCTGGAAACGTTTAGTTGAAAAGTTACGAGGATATAATGAAAAATTCTTTGCCTGCAACGTCTCTAGACCTTTCCAAAAAAATGTTTTTGCTTGCTCTGCAAACCAGACCTCCACAGCTTTCATTACCTCCTCGTTGGAAGAAAATTTACGACCGTTTAAACTTTTTTTCAGTTGAGGAAAGAGATGATAGTCAGATGGAACCAAATCTGGTGAATAAGGAGTAATTCAAACCGTAAATCACGAAGTTTTTGCATGGCAACATAAGTTTTGTGTGCAGGGGCGTTGTCCTGCAAAAACAAAACACCTTTGGATAGCTTTCCGCGTCTTTTCTCTTTGATTTTTTCCCGTAGAGTGGTCAGTAATGTCGAATAGTAATCTCCGGTTATTGTTTTACTCTTATCGAAAAAATCAATCATGATTATTACATGACAATCCCAAAAAACTGAAGCAAGAACTTTTCCAGCAGATTTTTGGACACGAAACTTCTTAGGTCTTGGAGAACCAGAGTGTCGCCATTCCATCGATTGTTACTTTGTTTCTGGATAGTAGAAATGTACCCAAGTCTCATCCATAGTAACAATTCGGTTTAAGAAGTCTACATCGTTTTCAAATCGAGCACAGATCGAACGCGATGCTTCTACCCTTGCAGGCTTTTGGTCAACATTCAAACATTTGGGGATCCATTTTGCAACAATTTTTCTCATGGCCAAATTGAGATGAACTACATAATGAACGCGTTCGTATGAAATATTCAGTGCTTCAGATATCAGTTTTAGCCCAATTCGACGGTCTGATAAAATCATATCATGAACTGCATCGATATTTTCGGGGACTGACACAGAAACTGGCCTTCCCGATCAGTCATCATTTTCAATGGAAAATTTACCTTTTTTGAAGCTTGCAGTCCAATTTTTCACGGTCGCATACGAAGGACATTGATCACCAAGGGTATTAAGCATATCTTCGTAAATCTGCTTACCTCTTAACCCTTTTGAATACTTGATGATGGCTCGATACTCCAATTTTTCGATTTTCACAATTTCGGTGGACATCTTTCTTTTAATTTATTGCGTAACTATGGTTTACTTTTTTGACCTCAAACTTCACACTGACACTTCTAATGAGTTATTGTTGGTTGTTATGGTAACGCAATATTTTTTTATGCGTGGATCTGGTCTAGGCTAACTAGATATCAATAGATCCTCGTACGTTGTTCAAAGATGGAGACTGGGTTATGGATTTATTCAAGTTTTTCAAAGTAGAACCAAGATGAATGAATGAAATTTTGCATAGCTATTCATCGAATAGAGAACAACAATCCCGAACGCTAACTTGGACGGTTACCTTTGAAAAAATTTAGAGCAGAAGCTAATAATTACGTTAAGACACAAAATATCTATCTTCCTCTGAAATTCATTCTTTTTCTCCTAGGGTGAATAGCTTGTGATTGCAAGTATAGAAAAAATAAAAGCTCCTGATGATGATCCATATCTGTTGAATAGTCGAATAAGTACATGGCCACCCCTGCCCTTTCAAATCAAGCCTTTCAACGTGCAAGTCGATACAAAACCCGAAAAAACACCCGATACATGCCTCAAACACAACAATTGCGAACATAAACTTTAAAAAAGCTCTTTCGTTAATGGAAAACGTGCGGATTATTCGACAGGCTAATGTAATTTGTTCATCTCTACATATTTACTAGATTTTTGCGTGACTTGCGTTTTTTTCAAAGGCACGCGGAGCTTTATTATTTTGTGGCTTTTATCTTCTCGTTAATTATTTTTATGAATCCTCGCATACTCGGGTTCTTCGCTGCCGAGGACAGGAAACAAAACATTGCCATATACTCGGAGCTTATCAATTTTATTTGTTCGCTTTGAAAGGGGTGAAAACGACGATTTTTTTTTCTTACTTTAGTCGTTCCTTCGAAATGGGAAAGCTTTCGTATCAGAAATGAATAAGCATTGCATGGTTTTATCTTACAATTAATCTCCAATGAGTTGAGAGATAACTTCTTCTGTACAGAAACTGAAATTCATCATCCTGTCCTTTTTTTTATCTTAAACTCATTCATTCATATTCGAATTTAATTTATATTTTTTGGTCTTTTTGTAGGCGTGAATCTTTCCCTTTCGTCGTATGTTTTGAAGTTTCTAAGCATCTTGCTAACTATACAAAACTTAATTTCTCAATACGGTAAGAACCTTTCGAAAATACATCATAGGCGAAGTCTAGCGTCCATACACGGAAGTGAAAATGAAGTTTTTATATCGAAGACCACGAGGGGTAGAAACCCTCCTAAAACCAACCCACAGACTACAAACCCCTGTAGAGACTGTGATATGATCGAAGATAAAAATTTAAGACACTTTGAAATCAACAGATGGCACTCAAAATCAATAGTGCCATCTACTGAGGGTTAGCTTTACTGCTAGATAGAAACCTCTTCATGATGGCTATAATGAAAGAATCTGTGGATAGATGGCAGTGAACTTTGACACCGCCATCTGTAATTGTTAGCATGCATTTCATCTGTTTTCATTAGAAGAAAATAGATTTCTGCAAGTCGCTACAGATTTCATCTGTGATTTCTTTTAATTTTGGTCAAAAAGTTTAGATGGTGAAACAGGTATGAAACTTTTTGATGAGTAATTTGGAAGTGGTCACCTTGAAACAACCTTTTTTCCGAGGCTTCACATAGAAATGGGATAACATGACTATGAACTTCAAAGAAATTAATTTGTCTTCTGTTCCTTGATGGTTGAGTTTGATACAGAAGAACGTGCTCCTTTGAATTTCTTTCTGTTCATCACCTTTCAAAGAAACATTGTTCAATATCTAGTATAAATCGTTTTTCAAGGTTCAATACTTACCCTAAGAAAATAAGGTGTGTAATTGATTGAAAGGAAATAACAGTAGTATAGTTCATTCAATGGAATATTTCAATAAAGGTTTATTCGATAAAATAATGAATGAATTGTCATACCTAACTGAAATACATAAACTTAAAAATAAAATACCTTTATTATACATATACGAAAATATATAATGATATCAATCCCTCTGTAAACTATATATTTTCGTCTCAGTCTTGATGGCTAACTGGATTAACTAGTCGAGAAATGATTTCCTTGATTCTCTGCAATTCGCTCAGCCTATTGTTTTGAAATTCCTCGAATTCTTTTATTTCACCGATTTCACTCCGAAGTTTAACTATTCTGTTGTATTTTTCCTTTCCACATTTGTCCAAGTTGCTGATATCGGGAGTTTGAGGTAAGTTGAGAATTGGTCTTGGCGCACATCTTTGCCTAAGGACGTTCTGCGCTATTTCCATAACTTCCCTCTTCAAGATGCCCTCTTGTTCCTCCAGTACTTCTTTGATTTTGGCAAGTTTCGCCACATACTCATGTTGATCGGACAGCTCGTGACGGATGTAGGCGAATCTGGTATTCACACTGTCCAGTTTTTTACGCATGGTCAATATTTTATTCGTCATTATTATCAATTTGTCGTCCACAGGTGTGGCTTCGTTAGATAGCATTTTGGGTTCTTCCTATTACTATCGGGTTATTATTTTCGATTGGAAATACGACTGATTTGGTTATCTGCAGTCTTTTTGACAAGTTGATGACGTTTGTTCGATTATCATGAGCTACGGACTGTAGATGGGTTGATTTTCTTGGAATTTACGAAAGAGACTTTTGCGCACATGTGGATAGAGATAAGGATACGTTGAGTTCAGTTTGAAAGTCTTTGCCAAATACATTCGAAGGGTATCCAACGGTTTGGTGGCATTGGAATGATAAGTTCGATCACCCTTGGTGCTGATGCAAACTACTCTTCGAAGGCAGCTCTATCTTTGGTTTTTTCGGTTGCTGAATATTGTTGCCCCCTTTGGGTTAATAGTGCTCATATGCAAAAAATTAATGCTCAGCTAAATCTTTCTATGATAATTATAACTGGAACTATTGAATCTTCACCTATCACCATCCGATGCACTCTCCTCAGTGAAAATTGCAAAAAAACAAAAGAAGTTCAGAGAACTCGTGGTCTCCAAAAGTTAAGCCCTGTCGAAAAATTGTCGCAAACTTCACTTTCCGCTTATTCTAGATGCCCTTCGTTTTTAGAGACAATTTCCAGCTTTTTAGCAATTTTTAGGGAGCACTGCTCTTTCGACCTAATTTGCCTATGTTATACAGGGTGACCATTTAAAAACTTGCCAGGCCAATTACGTCTCGACAAGGTTGTTTTTAAAGAAAAAGCTGGAATAGGTAAATTTTTATTCGGAGGGGGCATATTTTGAGCAGAATTGTAAGCCGAAATCTCCTCAACCCTAGGTGTAGGTGCTATTATCCCTAAATACTTCATAGGAATAGGGGGTGAGCTAAACCTCAATTGGAAGAAAATAAGTCCCTCTACATAATACAAGTTTTCAAATTGTCAGCCCCTGTAACTACTTCAAGCACTCAATAAAAATTTGCAAACCGTAGTATTCATGTAGAGGGTCAAGTGATCTTTCAATTGAGGTATAGCCCATCCCCTATTCTCTATCTCCATATGGAATTTAGGGGTGTTAGCTCCTACACCTAGTGTTGAGGAGATTTCGGCTTACAATTCTGCTCAAAATATGTCCCCAAACGAATAGAAATTGACCTGTTTCGGCATTTTCTCTGAAATCATCCTTGTCGTGTCATAATTGGACTGTCAAGTTTTCAAATTTTCACCCTGTATTATTGTATCATATCAATAATGAAGACAACAATTCAATGAAATGTACATTGCAGTGATAAACGTTTCACGAATAAATAATAAACGTTTGAACCTGGTTATGGGGTCTTTAAACGAAACCGCTGCGTCGCTTTGAGGAATATTTCCAATTATCATCAGGGATACGCCACCTATGCCACCAAGACTGAACCAAGCTTCACTTACTCTGCAGAATCCTACACCCTTCCTTGACTCCCAGACATAACACTACCTACAGTGACTCTAACGAGACAGTGGTCTCGTTTTTCATCGTTTTAGCAAGAATATGGCGGATTTGGTCACGTGACGCGACGTGAGCCAATCCGCATTCCGAATTAGACATCATAGCATTGAAATCTGTGCTTTTAATCCGCCATATTCTTGCTAAACTTCCAATTGTTGCCACTGTGTTTGATAGAGTCACTGTAACACTACCCTGCAGTCAACGAAAGTACAACTATTCGTTCAGAAACTGCAGGAGTGTTTAAGGGTTCGCTCGCAAGACAGCATTTGATCAAGAAATAAGTGAACTGGAGCAGATAGAGTCATTCGGGGTAACTGAGCGCAGTGGGTAAGTGTGCGCAGTGCGTATATCTCGACTATGCAATGTATGAAAGAGGGGTTCATTTGGGTGAAGCAAGGGCGCAGAATCGCCATATTAGTTTTTCATAGGAGTGCGCCGTGCCACGTTTCTTTAACTTTTTATTTGCAATCAATCAAATTCACTAGTTTTCTTGTTAATTTTTAGCATCTCTGCACATTCTGCCAGGTCCAAGTTCCGAGTCCCTCAGTGTTAAACAATATTTTATTCGATCATGGGCATATTAATCTGAATATATAATAAAAAATTTTAGGTTCTCTTAGCTGCTCAACTCTATAAGAACGTAAATTCAAATTTTGGCTTACTGGGGAAAGTGTGCGCGGGTAAGTGTGCGCATAGATTCATTATATGGGCATTAGTTCAGTGAGGAATAAATTATGACATTGTTGATTTTCTTTGTCAAGATCAATATTGTCCTATTTGTTCAGAAAAATATGAAGAGCCACCAACAGGGGATGGGAATGTATCAAGTGTTGTGTTCACCAAGAATTGTGGCACGAACAATAATACACTGCTTGTAAAAAGGCGCTTCTGTATTGACAATAAACAGAATTTCTCTAATATTGTAACATTTTGATGACATTATTTTGTAATTTGTTTTGATTGTGTGGTTCACTAAGCACTGCGTTCACTTACCCCGTGAGGGTGCGCACACTTACCCGCAATACGGGGCATGTGAACGCACTCCGACTTTCACTATTAAATTTTTTTTTGCGGAAAAAAAACGTTTTTGTTTGTTTGCTTTTTGATGTTTTCTTATAGATTAGAAAATTCTCTATCTTATGAATATGTTTTAATTTTGCTGGTTTCAACATTTGAAACAGGGTATGGCTTGAAAGGCAAAAGTGCGCACAGTTTCCCCGAATGACTCTAAATGATATTTACGTGGTACTGTGTGTTAGAGTTAACTTTTTTCATCTTTGACATATCGATTAAACAGTGCCTTTGTCTGATAGCGAGAGACACCCTGTACTCACAAGGGCCAAGGCACCGGTCTCCAACGGCAACGGCGTCGGTGACAAAACGGAATCTACGGAGGTGCAGCATCAGTACACCGGAGCAAGTTAGACTAATTATGAAGGTAATTAGGATAAGCTGGCACGGTTAGTTAGGGCGGCCATCGTTGGGCTGCCATTGTGCCGATGCTGCGGTAATTGGCGAGAGTTATGGCCCGTTTATATTGTCGCGAAGACGATAATTGCCAACTTATCTGAGACGCGTATTTAACCTCACCATGGGAGCGGTGGCTGCGGCAGCGTAGTTCGCCGTATTACAAGACGGAGGCTATTGTTGTCGCCGAGGCTAACCCTTGCCTCTTGTTAGGGCGACACGAAGATCGTTGGTTGAATAATGAATTGACGAGCGTTGTTAAAATCTCGAAAATGAAGAGCGACAGCTTGATCGAAAGGAATATGAAACGTCACTGGAAAATTATGACGGTTTCAAATGTGGCCTACTGAAAATTCAACTACTTAAATATGGAATTAAGAACATTTCAGCTCAGCCGATAAAACTTACAACTAAAAGAAGTCCAAATCCTTTCCCAATATTTTTATTATCTAAATGTCTAACCTATCCGCCATTAACTCCATGATAAATTGTAAACCTCAGTAATGGCGACTATTTGTGGCGCCAATTACTAAAACCATAGATAAAGATAAGTTAAATATAAGTAAGAAGATAACTCTCCAACCTATCCAAAACTGATTGAAACTGATACTTATAGCTCATTATTTGAAGCTGAAGCGTAAAGAGCCAATTCTGTAATTGCTTACGGATTCGGGTTTAGAAGGAATAAGAATTAATAGTTGAAATATAGTATAAATATTACTTAAAACAACATTTTCCTGCTTTGATTATATAACGCAGTTTTACCTAGATATTCCATCGTCAGGTTGGCCGAGCGGTCTAAGGCGCCAGATTTAAGCTCTGGTTCCCGAAAGGGAGCGTGGGTTCGAACCCCACACCTGACATTCCTTTTTTTCTTTTGTTCAATTTGTAAATTTCAGTTTTTTCCCAACAATTCGTAGTTCCTCACCAAATTTTCATCAATTCACATGAATATAACTCAAAACCACCTGACAATAAGAAATCGCCTCAGAGAATATGATTTAAAGCCCGTTTGCAACAGCCGAGAATTCTCTGGAGAATTCTCTACAAAATTCTCGCAAGAAAAGGGCGGAGACTATTTAGTACGCAACTGAACAGAGAATTCTACCGAAAGTGCGTATGTAACGGTACATAATTCACGGCGCATGAAATCTCGAGTAAATTTTCTAGAGAATTCTCGGCTGTTGCAAACGGGCTTTAGGCCTAGTGTCGCGGCAAGAGGCCCAGCTCTTACCCCAGCCCATCGAAGGGCGCGTTTGGATTTTGCGAGAGAGCATATCCATTGGGAAGAGGCCGATTGGGTTGAAGTTCTCTTCACAGATGAGTCTAGATTCTACCTCTACCATTGTGATCGACGTTCCCTTGTATACAGACGTCCACATGAAAGATATGCTCAGTGCAATTTCCTGAATACTACTGGTTTCGTGGGAGGATCGATTATGGTATAGGCTGGAATATCTTTGACTGCTCGCACAGACCTAGTGGTCGTTGATAATGGAGCTATGAATGCTGATAAGTATATAAGGAACCTTTTTGAAGAGCATGTAGTGCCATTTGCCCCATACATTGGTGAAAATTTCATTTTTATGGACGATAATGCCAGACTCCATCGTGCGCGCATCGTTCAGGAGTATACCTTGAAGAGGTTGAAGTCTCTCGAATGGAATGGCCAGCAAGAAGTCCAGATCTCAATCCGATTGAGCAGGTTTGGGACAACCTCAATAGAAGGCTGAGAAGTTCAGAAAATCATCCAGCTACTCTTAATGACTTAGGAATCCAACTCGGAGAAATCTGGGAAGTATTAGATCAGAACATTTTAAGATCACTCATTTTGAGTATGAACCGTCGTTGTCGAGCTGTAATTAACGCAAGGGGTGGAAATACCAAGTATTAAATCACTTATCAGCATTTCAGTATTTTGAAAATTGTTCATTTCTCTTCTTTCACATAAGATTCGGTGAAATCCTGAATTTTTCTTCCATTTAATGTGTCTTGTTTCGTTCAAAATCTTCCCGAGAGAACATAAAAAATAAGTTATAAAGTCAATGTAGAATTAATTTTCATTAAAATTGAGATTTTCAGAATGTTATCAGAATTTTACATGATTGTACATAATAATTGAAGAATTTTCAATTTATAGTCTGAAGAAAGTAAGTTTATGTTCGATTACATTCGATTATATCATTTGTTAGGCAGCTTTGTTTCGGAAAAACATTTTCTAACCAATAATTCAAGCATTTTCTTCAAATGATTAGTATTTCAGATGTTGGGAGAGATACCCATTAAAAGTTCCAAGAAAAATTGTTGGTCCTATACTGATATTTACTTATAAGAGCAAAATTGTTCGATATTCGGAAATACTGTGGTGCATTTCTTCGTATTTATCACATCATGACATATAACACCAATTTTTCGCATCATAAAAACGATTTAAATTTTGATTACCGACGCATTCGCCATTTTGCAATTGGGAAACCAATACATAACTTCAACCACATCAAGAAATGAACATCTTCTTCAATTCCCAATTGAGGAAATAAAGCTTATATTACAATAATGAAGATATATAGGTACCTAGTTTATATCCACAAACACCTCACAGGATTTCAAATATAAAATTGGCCCCCACCCAAAATCACCCCAGGAACCGCCACTGACTCCATTCAATAACAAAGACTTCGAAATTATGTTGTTATCAAATTTTCAAACCTCTAAATTCAAACCCTGCATTCAAATTTCCTGCAATCGACAAAATTCATTTTTCGCAAATTATTCTTTGAATGAATCACTCGAATTTTAGCTATAACGATAAAACTGGATCGGAACATCCCTGGTATACATTCGAGGGTATCATCAGTAATTGATAAAGTCATAATCAATTTTCCCCCCACGCAAGATGCAACATATACAAAGCAAACAACGAAAGGGGTGGTCCAGACCGGTTACCAAGCTACAACCACCAGCTAATCTGTTTGCGGCCGTATCGGGGCTGCAAAACCGATAACTTGGCCATTATTTTCCAATCAAGGACCTCCTGCGTTTTTTCAGGGCTGTTCGCCGGACTTATTTGAAATTAAAATTGTGTTACGTTATCACTTTATTGGTTTAGCCGTGGAGCCGCTTGCGTGTGAAGCACACAGAGAGTCCCTCGTGATTGATGACTTAATGATGTATTGGCGAAACTACCTATATTCTGGGTGATCGATTAGAAACGTATAATCGGGATAATATGGGAAAACTATCCCGGTTTTGTCTAGGGGAGTTGAGACTGTTGCGGAAGCATAGTGGCAATTAGAGGCCCAATAATTTCTTGACAAATACTGAGTAGAAATGGCTGATGTTGATGACCATCTATAAATATACGAGGAAATATTGAAAAATTTTCAGCCTACTATAGAACCAAACAAAATTTCAATGTCAAAATATTTTATTACTCAACACATTCTCCTCTTAATTCGATACATTTATTACAGCGAACCTTCAACATCTCTAGACCTTTCAAAAAAATGTTTCTTCTTGCTCTGCAAACCAGACCTCCACAGCTTTTATTACCTCCACGTTGGAAGGAAATTTACGACCTTTTAACCTTCTTTTCAGTTGAGGAAAGAGATGATAGTCAGATGGAGACAAATCTGGTGCATAAGGGGGGTGTTCTACTAATTCAAACCCTAAATCACGAATTTTTTTGCATGGCAATATGAGATATGTATGTAGGGGCGTTGTCCTGCAAAAACAAAACACCTTTGGATACCTTTCCGCGTCTTTTCTCTTTGATTTTTTCCAGTAGGGTGGTCAGTAATGCCGAATAGTAATCTCCGTTTCTTGTTCTACCCTTATCCAAAAAATCAATCATGATTACTCCGTGGCAATCCCAAAAAACTGAAGCAAGAACTTTTCCAGCAGATTTTTGGACACGAAACTTCTTAGGTCTTGGAGAACCAGAGTGTCGCCATTCCATCTATTGTTGCTTTGTTTCTGGATCGTAGAAATGTACTCAAGTCTCATCCATAGTAACAATTCGGTTTAAGAAGTCTACAACGTTTTCAAATCGACCAAAGATCGAACGCGATGCTTTTACTTTTGCACGCTTTTGGTCAACATTCAAACATTTGGGGATCCATTTTGCAGCAATTTTTCTCATGTCCAAATTGACTTGAACTTCACAAAAATAAGGTCATACACCCACTCTTTGTATTGATGGTATTGGTAAGGGTAAGCCCTGAAAACCATTCAGACTGCTTAAAGGATGCAAATTTGGAGATTAAATCATTCTCTGGATTCACGTAGTGATTGTTCAAGAAAAGTACTAGTCCAATGCTGTAAACTGAATCGTATTCTAAAAAACTGACCAGAAAGATTAGATAACACTGGTTTCGACCGAATGATTCAGTTTTTGTAGCTCAAGTTGATAAAACCCAGTAGATTTCCATAAAAAAGTGTCACTAACTTCCTTTTCTCTTCCAATATTGGTACATAAATTATATTTGACTGCTATTTGATCCTCAATAAGAAAAAAGCTCCTCGTCCACTAATCAAAGAGGGCCATTGTCAAGCTCCAGCAAACGCAAAAGGGTCCACATCTATGAGCCTCGTCTCAAAGTGTTATTTTGGGAAAACCAAATGAAAAACGTCTTTATTTATACCGAAGTGGCGACATGCACGTTTGCGGCTGACTTGTGAACCATCCGACCGTCAAATGACAGGAACAGACAGCTGAGAATTTTAACGACTAACAAATTGCCAAATTACTCCGGAGTCTGCTGTGGTAATTGGACGTGGATATACAGCGCTAGGAGGGGCTTCTTTTCGATACCGAGACACATAAACGGCATAAATCTCTTTTAAATATGATTTTTCTTATCCGGAATTTATGGAGTTTGCAACCCGATCCGGGAGTATCAGTTGGGGAATTTAATTTTTTCGTTGGTTTAGGTGACTCTTCGAGAGCGGTTCCAGTGGGGGCCATAGGGGCTATACCCCCCCTGCCCTTTGGAAACTTTGAGTTGCTTTTTCAGAATACGAGGATCTATTGATATATAAATATCCTAGACCAGTTCCATGCATAAAAAAGTATTGCGTTACCATAGCAACAAACAATAACTCATTAGAAGTGTCAGTGTGAAGTTGGAGGCCAAAAAAGTAAACCAAAGTTACGCAATTAATTGAAAGAAAGAAGATGTCCACTGAAATTGTGAAAATCGAAAAATTGGAGTATCGAGCCATCATCAAGTACCTATATTTGAAAGGGTTAAGAGGTAAGCAGATTTACGGAGATATGCTTAATACCCTTGCTGATCAATGTCCTTCGTATGCGACCGTGAAAAATTGGACTGCAAGCTTCAAAAGATGTAGATTTTCCATTGAAGATGATGACCGATCGGGAAGGCCAGTTCCTGTGTCAGTACCCGAAAATATCGATGCAGTTCATGACATGATTTTATCAGACCGTCGAATTGGGCTAAAACGGATATCTGAAGCACTGAATATTTCATACGAACGCGTTCATCACATAGTTGACGTCAATTTGGACATAAGAAAAATTGTTGCAAAATGGATCCCCAAATGTTTGAATGTTGACCAGAAGCATGCAAGGGTAGAAGCATCGCGTTCGATCTGTGCTCGATTTGAAAACGATGTAGACTTCTTAAACCGAATTGTTACTATGGATGACACTTGGGTACATTTCTACGATCCAGAAACAAAGCAACAATCGATGGAATGGCGACACTCTGGTTCTCCAAGACCTAAGAAGTTTCGTGTCCAAAAATCTGCTGGAAAAGTTGTTGTTACAGTTTTTTGGGATTGCCATGGTGTAATCATGATTGATTTCTTGGATAAGGGTAGAACAATAACCGAAGATTACTATTCGACATTACTGACCACTCTACGGGAAAAATCAAAGAGAAAAGACACGGAAAGCTATCCAAAGGTGTTTTGTTTTTGCAGGACAACGCCCCTGCACACAAATCTAATATTGCCATGCAAAAAATTCGTGATTTATAGGGTTTGAATTACTAGAACACTCCCAGATTTGTCTCCATGCGACGACATCTATTTCCTCAACTGAAAAAAAGTTTAAAAGGTCGTTAATTTTCTTCCAACGAGGAAGTAATAAAACGTGTGGAGGTCTGGTTTGCAGAGCAAGAAGAAACATTTTTTTTGAAAGGTCTAGAGACGCTGCAGGTTCACTGTAATAAATGCATCCAATTAAGAGAAGAATATGTTGAGTAATGAAATATTTTGACATTGAAATTTTGTTTGGTTCTATAGTAGGCTTAGAATTTTTCAATTTAGTTGATTTTAAGGAGTTACCCCTAGAAACACCACTAAAAAAAAAAGAATAAAGGTACGACTTTTCAAGAGTGTAAAAGATAGAAAACTGAAAGACTTAACGTATCTTGACACCCTTTCAATTTCATTAAAGAAAGCGTGAAAAAAGTCCCTCTTTCAACAACCGATAATTCAGAAGGGATGCTTTCACCATCGACAAACTGCTATAGGAAATCGAACAGTATACGGTCATTTCAATTTTTGATTTCCACATTGCAGCTCCTTACGTGAAATCCAATTTCCATTTATATTCAACATGATGCCAAAACGGCCGGCCTTGCCATATATATCGATACAGTTTTTAGGGCTCGAGTTTGCCAGAAAATAGGGGAAACCGCCCTAATTGAATGGCAATTTATCAACGTCTGGGCAGGGTTTCGACGACAAAAGAAGACGACGTTTCTCTTTTGTTGTATGATCATGTTCGCCTGTTCGAAGCTGATAGTGTTGGAGGACGCTACATTAGCGTTGTTTGAATTTCATTATGTCCTAGATCGACGTCATTTATACAATGTCGATGTCAACGAGTATATTTTATTATTATTCTGTTTTACGTTAGAAATAACCGCTATGTTGAGTTATTCGATCTTATACGTTCACTTATGTCTGTTTGTCTGTAATATAAAACGACGTGGAGGTAGGAAAAGTCCTTGAAAACAAGGTTAATATCTGACCTGGGCATCCTGTAACTCTTCGTAGTGGTGGCCCTACTGTATTGTGCATTGTATCAATTAAAGTTTTAGGAATTCTTTGCCAAACATCCGTAAAAGCATTGGGGAGCTGTTGTAATGTCTACGGCGGGTCAGGTAAGCGGTGTGGTCAATCTGTAGACCAAGACAGCTGTTTACAAAGCAGTGGTCTTTCCAACAGGCTGAACTCCCTACACGCGACACATTAAACAGCTTGAACAAACGCAACAACGTCATCTAAGACAAATTATGCACATCAGATGGTTCCACAAAGTTTCAAATGCGGAAGTCTTGCAGCGCGCGAGTTGTATAACAATTGAGACTCAAGTAACGAGGGCCGACTCAGATGGAGCGGCCACATTCTGAAGATGTAAGACACAAGACTCCCCAAATTAGTTCTGTACGGCGAATTCACAGAGGGAGCTCAGAAACCAGGGGATCAGTATAAGGATTTACTGCATCAATCCCTGGAATCAGTTAATGCCAATCATGACTGGGAACAACTAGCGTTAGACAGATCACAGTGGAGGTCTTTGGTCCACAGCTATAATGGAGACTCGAGAAGAATACAGTGGTGGCCAGATCTGGTTGGTGACTATCTAAGCCCAGAGTGTAGAAGGATCTGTAGGTCACGGTTGGGTCTCTTCAGTCACACAAGTGCACACAGTCGCAAGTACCCCTAAGAAATCATAAGTTTGATCGCACCGATAGTCTGGTTTTTTAGTTTTTTTGTAGATTTATTCTTGGTAACGAGATTCAGCAATGAATGAAAGAAGTAGAGATGCAGCAGGCCATTCCATTCGTCCATAATAAGTGGTCGTTGAAAATTCTCTAAACCTCTGACCCTATTGCAGAAAAACCAATGATACGTACAGCAGAATCAAAACGGAAATCAGAAATCAGTAACCACGAAACCTTTTCGTTTCAGTCATACCAACCATTAACTTCGGAGGTTCAGGAATTATTAATTCCCTACAGCTTTACTTTTACGTCTGAAGTGTACTAATTTGGCTATTACCTGTGCAAATGATCATAAATGGCGTAGCTAGATATCCTGGGGCAGTTCTACGGTCAGAATTCTGTTCCATTATGTCCGTAGCATTTATATTTCACCACTTAATTACTTTCCCCGTATACGGAACGATTCGACTAACTGTTGGCATGAATTAGTTACGAAGTTGAAAACAGGAATATACGAAACTCTGTTGTCTCTTCAGCGAAATTGAATATTCCGGGCTGAAATCGGGGTAGGAAAAAATCGGTTGGTGGTAAATTCAATTTGCATAACTGAGTTGGTCTGGCTGAGACTTTCGATGGATTATTTTTGTGCTCTTTACGATGATTTCGAATATACTTCTGCTTCGATTCTTTGAAATCAGTTTTCGAAAACAACTATAGTCAAAAATTAACTCTCCTTCGACTATTTTCATAGGGCAACTATTTTCGTGAGGCAACTATTTTCATAGGGCAACTATTTTCGCAAGGCAACTATTTTCGTAAGGCAACTATTTTCGTAGGGCAACTATTTTCGTAAGGCAACTATTTTCGTGAGGCAACTATTTTCATAGGGCAACTATTTTCGCAAGGCAACTATTTTCGTAAGGCAACTATTTTCGTAGGGCAACTATTTTCGTAAGGCAACTATTTTCGAAAGGCAACTAATTTTTGTGAGGCAACTATTTTCGTAAAGCAACTATTTTCGAAAGACAACTATTTTTTTGTAAGGCAACTATTTTTTGTAAGGCAACTATTTTCGTAAGCCAAATATTTTCGTAAGGCAACTATTTTCGAAAGGCAAATAATTTTTTGTGTGGCAACTATTTTCGAAAGGCAACTATTTTTTTGTAAGGCAACTATTTTTTTTGTAAGGCGACTATTTTCGTAAGGCAACTATTTTCGTAAGCCAAATATTTTCGTAAGGCAACTATTTCTGCTCCGAGATTGCGATTCTCTTCCTTTGACCAATGTTTATTTACATCCTGTGGGCATTATTTTTTTGTGTGAACATCTTATGACTTGTCGATGAAATTGCGAAATCGAAATGCTGCAAAATCTGACGTCGATTTGCTCGGTGTATTCTCAACGATCCACTTCCACGCCATCCACTCCGAGTCTGCCCTCCTTTCCCCTTTCAATCATCCGTTTACCTTTGGAATCCATTTCAATTCCACTTAATTTTCTGTGCGGAGTCAGCAAATATTTGCGCCAGATCGTTCGGGAGATGGGGTGGTTGCTTCGCGCCACTTCCTGCAATCTGTTCCCTTCTTTTGCGGCTGCCCACCGCACTGTGTGGTTACAGAAAACCGCCCGCCTGACTTTTTTATTTTAATTAGATCGTTTTTCGTGGAACAATGCGGTCCGAGCTGTAGGAGGTTTCGATTTTTGTGCGGTTCGAAAGGTTATCTGTAGCTCAGGAAAGGTGAGGGTATGTGAGAGGGTGGGTTTTGTTTTGAGAATGCGCCACATGTAAAAAAAAATTGATATCCTTTAGAAAGTCCACCTGGGAAAAAAGCAGGACTAATGACCATCACTTTGTGATTTGTGACCTTCTGTTAACCTGCTCTTGAGGATTTCATTTAAAGTATCCTTTTAAGCGTCGGTGTATACAAAAATGATCTACATAAAATTTCTAATAAGACGTTTCCATCCATAATCTTGCTAAAGTGAATGATTCTAGAGTTACTGAGGCTGTAAAAGTAATAATTTTTCGATATACGAGGATATATTGAAAAAATCTTAGCCTACTATGAAACCAAACAAAATTCCAATGTCACAATATTTTATTACTCAACATATTCTTCTCTTAATTGTATACATTTATTACAGCGAATCTGCAACGTCTCTAGACCTTTCAAAACAAATGTTTCTTCTTGCTCTGCCAACCAGACCTCCACAGCTTTCATTACCTCCTCGTTGGAGGAAAATTTACGATCTTTTAAACTTCTTTTCAGTTGAGGAAAGGGACGATAGTCAGATGGATCCAAATCTGGTGAATAAAGGAGGTGTTCTAGTAATGCAAACCCTAAATCACGAATTTTTTGCATGGCAACATGAGATTCGTGTGCCGGGGCGTTGTCCTGCAAAAACAAAATATCTTTTCGCGTCTTTTCTCTTTAATTTTTTTTCGTAGAGTGGTCAGTGATGTCGAATAGTAATCTCCGGTTATTATTCTACCCTTATCCAAAAAATCAATCATGATTACTCCATGGCAATCCCAAAAAACTAAAGTACGATTTTTTGCAGCAGATTTTTGGACACGAAACTTCTTAGGTCTTGGAGAACCAGAGTGTCACTCCATGGATTGTTGCTTTGTTTCTGGATCGTAGAAATGTACCCAAGTCTCATTCATAATTATTCGGTTCAAGAAGTCTACATCGTTTTCAAATCGAGCACAGATCGAACGCGATGCTTCTACCCTTGCACGCTTTTGCTCAACATTCAAACATTTGGGGATCCATTTTGCAGCAATTTTTCTCATATCCAAAATAACATCGATATTTTCCAGGACTGACACAGAAACTGGCCTTCCCGTTGGGTCATCATCTTCAATGGAAAATTTACAAATCATATCAATAAATTATGCTTGAATGCCTAAGGTAAGACCATCTGCCAAATCATACCCGTCCCAAGCAGCGACTGTGACAAAATCATAACACGAAATTTAACACTGATTTATTTTAATTGAATATAAATCTCCTGGGTCGAACCCCCCTGTCTCCCCGTCTTTCTGGGGTGCTCACCACAGAACCTACACCCCTTAAAATCCCGGAGGACTTCAAGACCACCGGCTTGTTGGCTCGCAATCGTTTGTTCGACAGCTGTTCACATATCATCGAATTACGTCATTACTGGCAATTTGTTTCAATTGTTTACCCTCCCTGTTGTCAGTACTTGGTGAAGAATGAGGCTGTGTATGGTCCTCCTCTTAAACTGGTCATGATTGCGTTGATTAAATTTGCATAATATTTTCGTCCTGAGCTTCTTTCGGATGGGCTAACAATTGACGGCATCAGGATGTTGACATCGATATTTTCAACGTCTACGATACTTGACAAAAATCTATAATTGAACTGAAAACTAAATCACCTGATTTCACTAGGATGAGCTATTGAATCACTGTACTTATTTCACTATACCTAACGATAGCATCTTCAGGTAAGTATAAATGTGAATGTCAGCAATATATTACATTACCTTGATACATACAGGATGAGTCTTTGACTGGTACAAATATTTTAACAGTAGATTCTTGGGGTCAAAAGAAACACTTTTTTCTTATACCATTTTTTCCGATTCTGTCCTGATAAAAAGATATGGCCATTTAAAGTCACTCAAAATGCGACGATCAATATCATCTGCTACTCAATTTCCCTAAGACGTCGATTCCACCAACAAAAAAAATCTGAAAGAATGTCGAATGAAGTCGGATTCATAGGCGTTCATTGGGTTCGATATCAAGACCAAAAAGCCTCCGAAAGTGAAGCTGGGAATCCAGCAAACAAACCCGGTTCAAACCGATGGAAACGGGCTAGGCAAAATGAGAAATTTCAACAAGTCCCGTTTTGAACCGCAGCCGTTAATTCTGCCCGAGCCCAAGGAGCAACTAATTCACTTTTAAACTTAATTTATTCGTGTACACAATTCCAGAAGCGGTACCTAATCACCTTAATTAAAATGCTCCTCCGGTTGTTTGTTAGTTCAGCCCACTCCGTTCTGCCTGCTCGTGGATCCCCCGCCCGTTTGGGGTCTCAACTCGTAGATTAAGTAATTGTGGCCAACTTAGACTATTATTTTGTACTATTGTGCTGTTTGTTTTGCGCCTCAAGTCGGTAAAGAGATTGCCTCTGCGTTGGCCACCTATGCGCAGATGTCCCTGGAGGCGTTAGGTTTATAGCTCAGCTAAGTTATTGGGCCATTTGGAGGCTGATTTCCTCGTTAGTCAATGTCTTGAGGGCTAGTTCTGGAGCATGGGCATCTGCTACGTGTTCGTCCATTGGACTTGAGGGGATAAATGATATGGAGCAAGGAGGGTGTATTTAATCATACCCTGAAAGATTTCTTCGAGATGGATCCAGCCTAAATGAAGATAGCCGCGTTGTTTCAACGTTTGAAGAACGAATGGGCCTTTGAAGAAAGTTCCCTGCATCCATAAACCTCAAGTGGAGAGAGCAAACCTTTCTCACTTGTGCAGGTTGATGCCCATCTCAATATGACCAGATATCTTAGGGACCTTTTATCAGGGGAAATATCAATCATGACCCATAAACACTGCAAACTGTTTATCTTAGGTTTCAAAAGTCGATACATCAAAGAATATTTGATCTTGGAAGAATATATCTCTAGAAGAGTTGAAAATTGTTAAATAGTCCAAAATATATCGACCCAGATCATTTTATTGACTAATTCGAGATCGTAGATTACGAATATGCAATTGCATTTTTTGTAGGATCAGTTTTTTAGGAAATGAATCACTTTTAGTGGAAAGTTTCGAAAAAATTGGTCAACTTTGAGGAGCTGTAGCAGCCAGAATAGGAGAATTAGACATATGCTAATTTTTTGATGATAGATTGATCCTTTGCGAATAGAAAATTCCAATTTTCATTGATCTTATGTGAACAGTTTCGATTTTATGATTTTTTCCGAGAAGGTCCAAAATTTCCAATTTTCATCGACCATAACTTGAAAAATAATTTTTTTTTTAAATATCTGTTTGCATATTCGTTATCTACGCCCTCGAATTAGTTGACAGTATAAATTTGGTTTTAATCGGAGACCAAATTTTTTTTTTTTTTAAATCGCAATTTTTCCATACATATGTATGGAAAATTTGAAAAATTTTCGATCTCCCAGATTTCCACCAAAACTGAAGTATTTACTAAATCGAGGGCGTAGATTACGAATATGCAAACAGAATTTTGCTAAAAGGATCAGTTTTCAAGTTATGGTTGATGGAAAATTCGGAGTTTTGGACCTTCGCGGAAAAAATCATAAAATCCAAACTGTTCGAGGTATATGGATGAAATATGGATTTTTCCATTAGTAAATGATCAATCTATCACAAAAAAAATCAGCATATGTTTAGTAACTTTTTTCTGTCTGCTATAGCTCTTCAAAGTTGACCAATTTTTTCGAAATTTTCCACTGAAAGTGATTTATTTCCGAAAATACTGATCCTAGGAAAAATCTGATTGCCTAGTCGTGATCTACGACCTCGAATTAGTAAAAAAAATGACCCGGGACGACATAGTTCGAAAAATAAAAAAATTTCGAATAATGGAAGTGGAAGTACGGCCCTGCGGATAACCCGAAATGAATCGACGTCCCGACGCTTGAGCCGCGCTCATTTTCCGACGCGTTATGTCCAACGCCACCTATCAATTTATTTCGGTTATAAATTACTGGTTAAATGACCTCGAACCGTATTTATGCCCATTGTTTTGCCGAATTTAAATTACCTTATAAATATGGGATTTTATCATTTTCATATATCGGATCTGCTGGTGGTGGCATCGACGCCGGATGGGGTGCTTCATTATTCATGTCTCTCGGCGTTGCAGATTGAACATCTGCTATTAAGATTTTATGGCCTCCGTGATAACAGAACGCGTCGTTATGAACTGTGACACGGTGTGGGTCTTGTAAATTGAGGGGAAAATGTCGACTCGATTGGCGAGATGATCGTATCGCTGATATTTCGTAGAATTTGCAGATAGATCTTGAAAATATGAGTCAGAAAACTGATTAAACATTCGGATATCGTTTGGTGTTGGCAGGAATCTGTATATGGATCGGGTTACCTAGGTAGCTCATCCGTCTACTCGATGATAGATGGCGCGACCGTCTGCGTATATCTCAATGGGCTATTTCAAGGATCTAAGCTTATTTTTTGCTTCTGCAGATATGGGTGTATGAATGAGGTATTTTTTTTTGTGTAGCAGGGGGAAAATCTGCAAATCAGACGAACCACCCTCTCCTGAGGTGGAACAAGTGTGGGGTTTCTCACTCTTCTGAGCTCGAGACCCACTAAAAACCCTTAACAGCTTCTTGAATTTTGGTTCCGGGCATTTGCCTATAAACCGTTCGTCTCTTAGTCGGTTTTCTTCTCGCACATTATCGTGCTGGGATTTATGTGTTTATCCTTTATTGGATTAACACTTTATTGAATTTTTCAATAAGTTTCTGTTGTTATTTTGATCTCGTTTTAATTGATCTCTTGGTCTCCTTCGGTAAATTCGCATTCTCCTCTTGTCTTCCTCTGGGTCGTAGTCCACTAGTCTCCTGAGTTCTTGATTCGGATGGTTTTTCGCTGTTTCGAATAATTTCTTTGCTTTTCTGTTCATGAATTCCGTTATGGTTTCCCATTTTAGGTCCCTATAAATCTGTCTATTCCTGACAAACCAAGGTGCATCTATTGCACATCGTAGCAGCTTGTTTTCAGTGGCCTGAATTCTTTTGATGTGGCTCTTTGCCGCGAAGCCCCAGGCAACTGATCCATAAGTCAGTTGAGGCCTAGCAACGGTTTTGATTATCTTCAATTTTGTCTCTTTCGACATGTGGCTTCTTCTTCCTATTAAAGGGTAGAGTCTATTCATCGCTGCTTTCGTTTTGTCGATTGCTTGTTTGATATGACTTTTCCAAGTAAGTCCTTTGTCAAGCGTTATTCCTAAATATTTAGCTTCATTTTTCCAGTCGATTTCTTCGCCGTCAACTTCCAGTTTCGTTGTGGGTCGCAGTCTTCTCTTCTGTAGTAATATTGCTTATCTCTTTTGTCCATTGATCTTGATTTTTCACTTTATGCAGTCATTCGTTTCGTCAATCGTTTCTTGTAAAACTCGTTCTATTATTTCTGGGTTTCGGTGTCGAGTTGCTATGCCTGTGTCGTCAGCATATAACGTTAGCATGGTTCTTGGATTCTTCGGAATATCGTGAATGTATATGTTGTACAGAAGTGGCCCAAGCACTGACCCTTGGGGTACTCCAGCCTCTAAATCTCTTGTTGTGGAGCATTCTCCTTCCACTTTCACGTAAAATCTTCTATTTTTGAGATAATTCCGGATCAACTTGCATATGAATGAGGTAATGCAAATCTGCATCACTGATGACACTTTCAGCCAATTCTCTGACGAAAACTCGTGTTCCTAACGCACTTATTCTGATATATCTCATAAGAAAACGTAAAATAACATAATACTCTAAAGAAATACTATATTTTCTACGCTCGGTGCTTAAATTAACTGCATTCAACTCTGTATTCATTTAATTGATATATTATTGTGTTCTCCACTGTCCAACCTGAAGAAATCTAACCTATTCAGTTTAAGTTCCATCGAAACTTTCAATTTATTGAGTTATTGAAAATAGCATGCAAAATCAAGGAAAAAATTATGCTGAAATTTCGATTCATATCTATTTCTTGATCTCAATCTGTCTGCCGCTATCTATAATGGATCCGATCCTGTCATCTATCCTCTACACCCCCTCTCTACCCCTCAACAGTTCGCTGTGCTATGTGATATCGCTAAACAATCACACCCCAAATTAATTATTGATGAATGATGCAATGGGATTATTCAATATGGGAATTAAGGGTTTGTAGTCCCTGCTGTTCCTCATTCCGCAAACTCTTGATCCTGAATTGTTAATCGGTTTGGACTATTGTAGGAAGTGTTAAATTTGCAAATTCTGCTGGGTAAGACGTTCTCCTTCATTCTAGATTGGCAATTTTTAAAATACATATGTTTTGAAGCTATTTATTCATCGCTAATCCAAACTGGTTTGACTTGGTTGAAATATATTATTGATGGATGGAAGCAACATAATTGAGCTATTCGTATTCAAGGTATACAGTCATTTTTCTAGCAATGCTCTTTTACGAAATTTGAAATGAGAGAGGATGTTTGATTTCAAGGAAAAAGACGAAAAAATTGAATAATATCCACTGAAATTTCACGCGTATTCTAGCAGAAACATGATTGGATGATTACATTCATTTACATATTAATATGAATGCAATCGACGATCAGAATTAGCATTCACAGACACAATTTGAAAAAAGGGGAAGCAGCATCACAAAAAAATATACATACATGGTGGTCCAGATCGTAACCAAGAAATTTTAACCACGTATTCTACATCAAAAATAAAGGCTAGTTTGTCATATAAACATATGTCAAGAAATGTTTCTCCTCCGAGATACGGGGTGTTAAAATTATAGAAAAAAAAATGTTTTTTTATGATAACTTTCACACTGCTTGAAATATTTTCATGAAATTTGAGACATAGGTTTTGAGCGTCAAGGAGCAATTTTTGCATAATATCATTTCTTTTCTATTCTACCAGTGGCGTCCGTACTGCAGCGAGACTGAATATTTTCAGATAAAAAATGACACGCCACTGGTTTTTCCGACAATAAAAATTACTATTGAAATCCTTATTTAATTTGGAGCAAATTCGGTCACTTGACTTTTTGCTGTACGAGGCACCGTTTCCGGTTAAAAAAATAAAATACATTCTCATGCATGAAGGAATCGCCAAAATTTGATAGCAAGAATGAATGGTCTTATTATTATTATGTACCTACCCTATCAAATTTTGTCGATTTCTTCATGCATGAGAATGTGTTTTATTTTTTTAACCGGAAACGGTGCCCCGTACAGCAAAAAGTCCAGAGACCGAATTTGCTCCAAATAAAATAAAGATTTAAATAGTAATTTTTATTGTCGGAAAAACCAGTTGCGTATCATTTTCTTATGTGAAAATATTCAGTCTCGCTACAGTACGGACGCCACTGGTAGAATAGAAAAGAAATGATATTATGCAAAAAGTGCTCCATGACGCTTAAAGCCTATGTTTCAAATTTCATAAAAATATTTTAAGCAGTGTGAAAGTTATCATTAAAAAACATTTTTTTTTATATAATTTTAACACCCCGTATCTCGGAGAGAAAACATTTCTCGACATATATTTATATGACAAACTAGGGCTTATTTTTGATGTAGAATACGTGGTTAAAATTTCTTGGTTACGATCTGGACCACCCTGTATATTTATATTAAGAAATATTGATTTATTTGCACAGCTTAGTTAAGTATATTATTGAAAAACATGTAATGCCATTCATACATTCATTATCCAACACAAGGTTTATACCTATGGCAAATTAAGTGTTTCAAATTCCTAGATATTTCAGAAAACTCAACTTAAAGCAAGTTCTATTATGATTTCCGTGTGTAGCATAAATACTCCAAGATATTCGAACTTCTAGTCAATACTCGGATAAATATCTTTACCCACAACAAAAATGTAGTCAAAGTTTAAACAATGACCATCTGTTTGGATCAACTGCGATAAATAGTTGGAATAATATTGTGACAGACCTAGGCCAGACCTGTCGTCTCATTCGTGTGTGAACTGAGGCTCTAGATATGGTATCTGGAAAGCTCTACGAATATAAATGAGAGACGTACCGAAACAAAATTACAAGATAGCCGATAATCTGCAAATGAGTGAAAAAAATAACTGTGAAAACTGTGGTTGTGTAAATTAATTATTTGATCTGATTAGAAGGCTGGATATACCCTTGTGCTCGTAATAGCTGTATTTGATATTCGTTAGTGCCTAGAGCCTTAGCGATAAATTCTGCACATGTCCTAAACTCATCAGATAAACGAGTCCAAGGTGTGAAACCCTGGTACGCCACTGGCGACTCGGAGGGTGGAAACAGGGCGGGTGGGGAGTCGATTGCCACGCGACCCGTGTAACAGAGCGTAACTAAACTAAATTGAGATCGTATTAGAGACGGAGAGGTCTTATTGCGCATATAATAGACGGTGTTTGTGCAGTTTAACCACTTTGGCAGAGAGGCGTTCGAATTAGCATTTTAGGCGTTCAATTTCGAGATTTCTCCGATTCCGTGAGAGCTGTCTGGGATGAGTATTTTGATTTTCTATCCCTTCCCCCGCCCCCCAGATTAGGGACGCGCGAAAAGTATTTTCGGAATTGGCAAGGACCCCGTCACTTTGAAGGATTTGGGTTCAGTCATACACGTGGAAGAGGTTTCATGCAGCATTTAATTGATGTTTCGCGAAATCCATAAAGGGATAACACCCTCGCTTCGATGAGTCATTCGATGCACTCTTCAAAATGGGCATCAGGGATCCATAGACTTGACTTGAAACTACTGGAATTGAGAAGGCTCAACTCTATATGCATTTTCAACGGATCTCCCCATCGTTGACAGTGATCTACTCAAGCCACGCAAGGCCTAGGTAGCAGGTCTGCCTAGGGATGGGCGAAAAATATCGATATATCGAAATATCGATATTTTTTAAAAAAATAATCGATAAATATCGTCGATATTTCGAATTCCGATACTATCGACTATCGATATTTATTTCGAAGTATCAAATTTCGATATTTTTCCATGTGTCGCACATCGTTGATCTGATGTGTTTAGTGTGTAGTATAACGACCACGACAATGAGTGGTGTTTTGGGTTAACTTCGTAGTTCAATCCTTCGTATCTACGCATTGAACTCTATGGGTTCCCATAGAGTTCAATGAATCTACGGTACGGGTAGATCATTGTAACGCTTTGTGACAGTAGTTCTAAACGAAAAGAAAAGGAGTGCACGTGCAATTTGCACTTAAAATAGTAATTGATATTAGTTTTGTATTTTAAATAATAAAAATATTGATAACACTTCCAAATCTGTGCTTCATTACGAATATTTTAATAAAGTTCATGGGTAACCACAAATTTGGTATATATCGTTAAACCGATATATTCAAATAATAAAAATATTGATAACACTTCCAAATCTGTGTTTCATCCCGAATATTCTAATATATCGATATATCGAAATATCGATATTTTTTCACGATATATATCGATACTGTTGAGAAATATCGATACAATATATATCGATATTTTTTTCACGTTTGCCCATCCCTAGGTCTGCCTACCTACCTTTGAACATATTTTTATGGAACCTCTTCACATTTCCTTCGGCCTATCTGTGTCTATAAGGTAGGAACTGACTGAGTCAACCTCAACGATGATTCTTCACGCCAGTTTCTGGATAAAAACAGATTACTCAAAATCGCGTCTTTCTCAAAACGGTATGGAGTCACCAAGTAACATTGTGCTAGGCCATTTTAGGGGGGTCTAACCCCTTGCTCATTTTTGACCCAAAAAATTGAGATTTTCAAAATCGAGTTTTTGTGCTACGGTGGAAGCCCTGGCAATGCTGATTATGAAATCGGAAATCCCAATTGGATCAGACGAATATAACAGGAGATATCGCAGATTGAAAATTGCAATTTTTGAAAAATGCCATTTCCTAAATGAAAATCTAAACGAAGGGAGATACGCTTTCGAAATTGCTCGATATCGATTCAGCGTGTTCGAAAACCTATATTTTCATGCCAAACTTTCGAATATCTAGCAGTGTTTAGGAGAAAATAATTTTTTTCGTTTTTCCACTTTTCATTTTCGAGTTGACTTCTAAGAGCTCTCTGGAGTGCAATTCCCTATTGAATCATCAACTGTTTGGTTTTCTAGAATCTTCAGAACAATTTTTATGTACTCCATATCCTAAGGCAGTAATAGAACATCCTGATTTTCAGACAGAGTAGCAAATAAGCCATTTTAGGGGGGTCTAACCCCTTGCTCATTTTTGACCCAAAAAATTGAGATTTTCAAAATCGAGTTTTTATGCAAGGATAGAAGCCTTGGCAGTGCTGATTATAAAACCGGAAATCCCAGTTGGATCAGACGAATATAAGAGGAGATATCGCAGATCGAAAATTGCAATTTTTTAAAAAATGCAATTTCCAAGATGAAAATCTAAACGAAGGGAACTAGGCTTCCGAATTTGCTCGCAATAGATTCAGCGTGTTCGAAAACCTATATTTTCATGCCAAACCTTCGAATATCTGACACAAATTTTGGCGCATGCATGAGAATGTGTTTCATTTTTTTAACCGGAAACGATGCCTCGTACAACAAAAAGTCAAGAGACCGAATTTGCTCCAAATTTGATAAGGATTTGAATAGTAATTTTTATTGTCGGAAAAACCAAAGGCGCATCATTTTTTTATCTGAAAATATTCAGCCACGCTGCAGTACGGACGCCACTGGTAGAAAAGAAAAGAAATGATATTATGCAAAAAGTGCTCCTTGACGCTCAAAACCTATATCTCAAATTTCATAAAAATATCTCAAGCAGTGTGAAGGTTATTAATAAAAAACATTTTTTTTTCTATAACTTTAACACCCCGTATCTCGGAGAGGAAACATTTCACGACATATGTTTATATGACAAACTAGGGCTTATTTTTGATGTAGAATACGTGGTTACGATCTGGACCACCCTGTACAAGGTGACCCCATACTCAGCATTTCCGCGACTCAAACCACGCTTCATCACGCGAACGAATCAAATTTTTCCGACCATTAAAATGGAGGACAGAAGGAATGAACAACAACAGAAAAACACCCGAACACAAAAGCAAGGTTTCCCGAATCATCCTCCATTCCAATTACCCGAATACAGGGGCATATCGCGCGGAAACGCATCCTCATTTCCCTGTCATACCTACCGCACGGTAATCTCGCGGAAAAATTCGTAATGTCGCCGATTCTGTTCAAAGAATGCGAAAAAAGTTCGACCCTCGGCAGGCGCCATTTAGAGGAGCCGCGTTCGGTTAATTTAACCCCCGAATGTGATAAAAATCTGCCTTTGAGTGCCCCTCCTCCGTCTCTTTTACCGAAATTGGAGGTAATGAAGTGCCGAAACATCATATAAACTTTTCTTATTATGGGAGGGTGAGTAATATTTCAACATCCAATTTTCTGGGCGGTCTCGAATGAAATTTTTGAATTTAACTTCTTGTTTCGGGCTAATTTGCTGAATGCTGGTGGCAAGAATTTCGCTGATGCTTGATTCTTATACTGCAACTATGAGTAGTAGACTCTGATAACAATTAAGCATCGTTTTCACTAATTTTGTTCATGAACTTGGGCCATATTTACACCTTGCATAAAAACTGAAATTACACTGCGCAAAAAAATTAACGCACAAAGTTGACTCTAAATTGACTTTATAACTTATTTTTTATGTTCTCTCGGGAAGGTTTTGAACGAAACAAGACACATTAAATGGAAGAAAAATTCAGGATTTCTCCGAATCTTATGTGAAAGAAGAGAAATGAACAATTTTCAAAATACTGAAATGCTGATAAGTGATTTAATACTTGGTATTTCCTCCCCTTGCGTTAATTACAGCTCGGCAACGACGGTTCATACTCAAAATGAGTGATCTTAAAATGTTCTCATCTAATCCTTCCCAGATTCCTCCGAGTTGGATTCCTAAGTCATTAACAGTAGCTGGATGATTTTCTGAACTTCTCAGCCTTCTATTGAGGTTGTCCCAAACCTGCTCGATCGGATTGAGATCTGGACTTCTTGCTGGCCATTCCATTCGAGAGACTTCAACCTCTTCAAGGTACTCCTGAACGATGCGCGCACGATGGGGTCTGGCATTATCGTCCATAAAAATGAAATTTTCGCCAATGTATGGGGCAAATGGCACTACATGCTCTTCAAGAATGTTCCTTCTATACTTATCAGCATTCATAGCTCCATTATCAACGACCACTAGGTCTGTGCGAGCAGTCAAACATATTCCACCCCATACCATAATCGATCCCCCCCCGAAACCAGTAGTATTCAGGAAAATGCACTGAGCATATCTTTCATGTGGACGTCTGTATACAAGGGAACGTCGATCACAATGGTAGAGGCAGAATCTAGACTCATCTGTGAAGAGAACTCTTTCCCAATCGGCCTCTTCCCAATGGATATGCTCTCTCGCAAAATTCAAACGCGCCCTTCGATGGGCTGGGGTAAGAGCTGGGCCTCTTGCCGCGACACGAGGCCTTAAATCATATTCTCTGAGGCGATTTCTTATTGTCTGAGTGCTAATTTGCACCTCATGAGTTTGATCAAGCTGAATTTGAAGGAGGCGAGCGGTTGCAAACCGTTGTCTCAACGAAGAAACTCTCAAGTAACGTTCTTGAATGGCATTTGTTACCCGTGGTCTACCCTGTCCTGGTCTTCGGACATTCATACCTGTCTCCCTGAATCGCTGCAACATTATGGACACACTTGTATGGGAAACTCCAAACCTTTCTGCAATTCTGGTGTATGTCCAATTTTCTTCTCGCAAAACTACCGCTTGGGCACATTCCTCTTGGATCAAATTGCAATTCTGGAAATGTTCCTGTAACTATCTTATTTACAGTGTTAGTTTTGAACTACTTATCGTGAATAGATATGGATTTCTGTAAGCTATAGATCACTAAAACGGTCCAGAAATGCATAATTTTCCTGAAAGCTTATGAAAAGTTACAGATTGGCTTACAGATGAAAGCAGAATACCACCGTTAGTTATCGTAATATACGATATCTGCAATATGGGATTGCATATGGATGCATACTGCTATCTTCGCTCTGAGAGTTAGGAAATTGAATTGGTTTGGTTCCCGCTTCTCTGTCAGATGTCAGTACGATGTATTTATACATCATACCCGCTACTGACACGGCAATTCATAGCATCAAAGATTATACTACTCTATAATCTTTGCATAGCATTTCGTGGACAAATGAGTTTGTTGCTCTGACGAGGTCAAATAAGACGGACACCATGGTCAACATCTACTCTTTGTCGACGAAATGAAATTACTAGTAATACTTCAAGCGATGGTAGTTTGTTGGTTCGATTCAGATCGTAACATTCGTTGAGTTAATAATCTGCGGATGTTAGGCATCTGAATTAATTTGTTTATTATTTACCTGCCTTACTATGAAGGCTTGATCCATTTCTTATATTATTTAATATTTGAAAAGATTTTGTAACCATTTGTATGAAATTTATACTCAAATTATCACAAAATTGAGGATCTGCCACATGTTTGGTAGCTCTGCTCGATGGAGACTCTCATAATGTTCATACAACTTCGATTCAATGGGGAGTTAAACATTTTTTATCGTTATTTATTGTATGCTAATTGATATTTCACACAACAACAACAAATAGTCTGCAAGAGCCGATACGATGCGAATCAGTCATTAACCCACTCATTAAAAGTACAGGGTGGAATGTTTCAATGATACCTTTATACAGGGTGAGTCTTTGACTAGTACAAATATTTTAACAGTAGACTCTTAAGGTGATAAGAAATACATTTTCCTTCACAACTTTTTCAGAATCGGCTCGACTTAAAAGATACAGGCTGTTGGAAAACCATAAAAAAAATATTTTTAGTTTTATCTCACCAACGATTTTATCGAATGAAATGAATTTCGGAATATAGTTTTTCATTTATTTGATGAATTTTTTTCAAACACAAGATATCACCCACGTCTTCCAGTTTTCTTATTTTGACCATTACGTACCATAAAAATACCAAAAATTCAAAGAACCCAACTCTTGAAACTAAGTTGGACGCTATCTAATCAATATTTGAACGTTTTTTAAATTTAAAGTATTCCTCATATTTTCTCGTATAATGCGCCGTTTTCGAGTAATTCTATGTTCGAAAATAAAAAATATCTGTGGAAGTCGAAAAATTGGGTACTTTAGCTGAAGGCAACTCTGTTTAAAAGACCCACAGATGTGAAGTATTACAGATTTAGCTAGTTATTCTGGAGGTAATTTTGTCTCTCCAGGGGTGGCACAGCTCATTATGAAAACTTGAAATGGCTATATCTTTTTATCAGGGCCAAATCGGAAAAAATATTATAGGAAAAGAGTGTTTCTTTGACCTCAAGTATTCACAGTTTTTGCAGTTGAAATATTTGTACGAGTCAAAGGCTCACCCTGTATAGTGTAGGCTGCGGTTCGTAGAAAAGCTCAATTCAGTGATATTATTGATAAAAGCAAAGTGAGGAAGAAAAGAAAGTTCGGTCGTAAAAAATTAGGGTAACCATTCAAAAATTTCGATGACGTCATTTCTCAAATTTTGAGTCTCTCTACATAACGTTTTCTTGAATCATTCAGACGTATCTACAACAACAAAATTGTCCTTAATTTGAATACTGAACTCATCTCAAGTAAAGGACGCCCTCTCTGTATTAGAATTTGATTATCTATAGAGTTTTTTTTCACAATGTCCTTGGCCATGGTTGATTTGTATTTCGTGTTTGGGAACTCCTTTCATCAATTAGGTACATGAATTATAGATTCCACAGGTGTTGAAGGTTTTCCAGTACCTGATAAAACTCTCATTTTCATTGCGTACTCATTTGGTGACGGAGCTTTAAAAGTTGATTATAAACATGTCCAAAACACCCTTGATACTGTTCATCGTATTGGCGCCCATTTTCTTCAAGTGTTACAAATTGTTAACTTATCATCCTGAGATTCCTGACATTCCCGAAACTTGGTGGAGCGAAGGAGATCCAGCTGGAGAAGATAGGAACATTTATTCCTTCAGGATAAATGTATCGGAGAAGGTGAGGGTTTTTTTGATATGCCAAAACAACAGGCCTCTATACGAATGCAGAAAAGAGTGTACTTATTCAGATTTGGGTAATAATTTCGTGTCAGTACTCATTTCGACAAAAAAGAAATACAACCTGATGAACAAAACGAACATTGTGAAAACCTTTTCTGTGTATGCAAAACAGTCAGCTTGGAAATATTTACTTTCGTCTAGTAGTGGTAAGTTTACATAGAGAATGTGAAAATGAAATGGATTGAGACGTTGCAATATTCAGCCACTTTTTCAGTATAGTAATGGGGTGGTGTCGAAAAATTGAATTTAAAATTGATGGGAATTATAATGGGTAAAATGTACCTACGATTTATCATTTTTTTCAATGCTGGACAATATTGTCCGATGCATTCAATTCAAATTCAGACAATTATTCCTTTCTTATGCACCTTTAAAGTAGTTCTCAAAATCCTATTCTATTGGATTAGAATCAGATTTGATGCAACTTCGTTGAGATTTGTTTCCTGTATCCAGAAATATAAGAAAATCTGAGTTGTGTACACAGAGTTAGTAAAAAGTATCGAGAAAATTCATATCTTTATTGTTTAGTACTTTGTAGAAAAATTTTCGAACAGGTCAAACTTTATTTCGAGTCATGCAACTTTTCATGGAGGAAATTCAATTGTTCAAGCATTTTTCTATGTAAATATGTACAGGGTGTTTCATTGGTAAATGAACATACAATAACTTGAGCTAGAGCTACCCTAGGCGAGTCCAAAAAACCCATATATGATAGGTCTCATAACTTTTGAACCAACCAGTATAGTCGGTTGATATTTGGAATATATGATTCTCTTGCACAGGTCGATAGATTCACATTTAAATTTCCAAAAAATTCCAGGTCCGTAATTGAAAAATATAGGACATCTTCCAAGCTGGGATTCAAGACCCTGTATAGCAAAATTTTTGGATTTGAAGGAGATATTTGAAAGGAGCAGAAAATTTTCAATGAGATTCAGTAAATTTTATTGTCCCGCACGTCATTTTGCTCAAAGGAAACTCCAGGGAAATCGAAGTGAGAAATGTTTTCTTTGCTTATTTTCTGTTTTTGAAGTAAGATTTAAGTGAGCAAGACACTCAGTTCTCACTTTGGTGAATACATGAAGCACCCTGTATCTCGGTTATGGAATTGATTAGACCTATCTAATATGGGTTTTTTGGACTCGCCTAGGGTAGCTCTAACTCATGTTACGTATGTTCATTTACCAATGAAACAACCTGTTGATAAAATGATATATGAATTTTGTGCGTTACTTCGACTCTGTGCTCGCACTGTGAATAATCAACGACAATGTTGAATTGACAAATGGGTTCCATAGTCCATTATAATTAAGCAACGCTTCGTATACTTATACATCTTGTTAAAACTTAAATTCGATGGTGAACACTCTCATTATCTCAAAATGAATGCTTTTTCCTAGGCCTCTACGTGAATCTGCTTTTATTCGTGACACGTTACATATTCATTAAAGGTGGTTTTTCGCTTTCGGTACCTATTGAATTGTGCCTGACATAATCATTTTGTGGAGTGCATTAATAATTTGGTATGATAATCGTTACATAAAACATCAATTTGTGGGAAACTTGTCGAATGTGGAAAAAAGGATGATAATAGGTGTTCGAAGAATGTAGGTATTAGTTGGGACAATGGAGGTATCGAGGTCGATGACAGAATGATGATTAATAGGATTTCCACAAGATTTTTGGATATTCAGCTAAGATAAAGCAATGGACTAATGGCGGAATTTAGAGTCCAAACCGATAGTTTTGAGCTCATGCACTAGGTCCTGTAGTGTGCTCGCAATCTAAACATGTGTGGAAATAAACCTAGAAAGACTGTACTATACAGGGTGACTCTTTGACTCGTACAGATATTTCAACAGTAGATTCTTGAGGTCAAAAAACACATTTCTCCTTTGCCATTTTCTCCTAATCGGCTCGGTTTAAAAGATACAGGCTGTTGAAAAACCATAAAAAAAATTATCTCACAAACGGTTTAATCTTTTTCGGACACAAGATATCACCCACGTCTTCCAATTTTCTCATTTTGACCATGACGTACCATAAAAATACCAAAAATTCAAAGAAGCCAACTCTTGAAACTAATGGTGGTATTCTGCTTTCATCTGTTAGACAATCTGTAACTTTTCATAAGCCTACAGGAAAATTGCAACTCTTGACGTTTTTAGTGATCTGTAGGTCACAGGAATCCGTAAATATTTACGATAAGTAGTTCAAAAGTAACACTGTGAAGAAGATAATTACAGGAACATTTCCATAATTGCATTATTTACGAATCTTTGAATCGGACACTGACAGATCGATCGTACAGATTTGTAACTTAAAGATGAAAAGCAGAATACAACCATAAGTTGGACGCTATCCAATGATTATTTTGAACGTAAAATAAAAGTATTCTTCATATTTTCTCATCTAATGCTCCGTTTTCGAATAATTTGATGTTCAAAATTCAAAAAATATCTGTGAAAATTGAAAAATTGGGTACTTTGACTGAATACAACTCTGTTTAAGATCCACAGATGTGTGGTGTCACAGATTTAGCTAGTAATTCTGAAGGTCAGTTTGTCTTTCAGAGGTGGCACAGCTCATTAGGAAAACTCAAAGTGGCTATATCTTTTTATCAGGGCCGAATCAGAAAAAATGGTATAGGAAAAAAGTGTTTCTTTTGACCTCAAGAATCCCCTGTTAAAATATCTGTACGATCGAAAGACTCACCCTTTGTATCAAACATAAAACCATAAACTCTTAGTAGTATATTAATCAACCTATTCTTTCAGGCTCTGAATGATCTGAAATACAGATTAGACCACACTAGACAATTCACGAAACCGCTACTAGACAACCAAGCGTATGGTTTCAACGGAGACCTAGCCCAAGAAATCCTAGAATACTGGCGAACCAAATACGACTGGAGAAAGAGGGAGCAGAGACTAAACGAATACCCCCACTTCATCACCAGCATCCAGGGATTGAAGATCCACTTCATCCACTTGAAACCTCAGAACATCTCGGCCACCACAAGAACCATACCACTCCTTATGTCCCACGGTTGGCCCAGTTCCTTCGTGGAGTATTTAGACGTCATTTCAATCTTGACCAAGCCTCAAAAGAATCGCGATTTCGTGTTCGAAGTGATCCTGCCAAGCATTCCAGGATTCGCGTTTTCAGATCCACCAGAAAGGCCTGGTTTTGGCGCTATTGAAGCAGCGTTGGTGTTCAAGAACCTCATGAACCGTCTCGGTCACCATCAGTTCTACGTGCATGGTGGTGATTTGGGGATGATGATCACCAAGGTCATGGCCACCAATTTCCCAGACTCGGTGCTTGGGTTCCACAGTAACACGTGCGTGAGTTTACATCCTTTCTCGTTGTTCAAGTATCTCCTGGGGTCTGTTTATCCGGGTTGGATGAAGAGGGAGAAGAGTAGGGAGTTCTTGTATCCCGTTTCGAAACTGCTGAGATTTTTGCTGATGGAATCTGGGTATTTGCATTCGCAGTCAACGAAACCTGATACTTATGGTGAGTTCATAAATATATAGAAAACAAAACGCCCAGAATGTATTAGAATAGAAAGAAGTTCTGGAATATACAAATATTTTAACAGTTCAGGGGATATTTTTAAACTCTTCTTTTGTATTTGCTAGAGGAGAACATATTCTGGTTCCTCTGTTATATGCAGGCATCTTACTACTCAAGTGTGTAATGTGTCATGAATTTCCCTTTCACAGCTATTCTTATTAGTTGCTTCCTGAAAGATAGTGAGCTCGAATATTCCAATGCAAATTTCTGCAGTGGGTTTCGAACCATCTTTGTACTATTCAGTGGCATTCTTTCTGAAAGCTTGGGTGTTGGGTTCTTCCCCCAGTCTTTCTCTTTAATTACCATCGTAACGCTGTCAAGTACCTATCTAGTTTGAGGATCATCATCTCAGCAAGCACATACCTAATTATGGTATTCTTTGCAGGCATCGCTGTTGATGATTCACCAATGGGCATGGCTGCCCAATTTTTGGAAAAATTCATCACGGGTGCAAGTTATCATTACCGTTCAAGGAAGGATGGAGGTTTGAAAGAGACATATGACTACGATACCCTCTTCGACAACATTATGATCTACTGGATCACCAAGAGTGGTACCACTTCCTACAGGTTCTATTCCGAGACGTTTCATGGATATAAATTCACAGCTGTTGCTTGGTAAGTTGCCTTAATATTAGCTTTATTCGGCATAAAGATGCTGAAGGTTAACCAGGAGTTAATGATGAATTACAATTGAATAATCAAAGTGGATTTTTTCAAAATTTCGAGTACCTACTCAGTATTTTTCATTTCTACAATTCTACATGTCTTATACAAAAGGTTTATATCGTCTAATTTGATTTATTTTAAACGAGTTTAATTTTCTGCTATATTTAGGTACTCATTTTTCTTTCTTTTTTATATTTTTGGAATTCTATATTTGTTATACTATTCCATTATAGTGTTTATGCCTTTTTTTCTTTTTAGGATACCAGTTCAGGTACCAACTGCCTGCGTGAGAGGACCATACGATATAACATCTCCAGATGGAATAATCGAAGAAGTATTTCCGAACATAGTGTATGCTGCAGACCATGATATTGGCCACTTCTTCGGTTTCGAGAAACCTAAACTCCTAGCAAGTGAACTATACGAAGGCATAGAAAGAATAGAGCAAATAAACTTGGGGAAATGCAGAACGACAGAAGAAAGACTGGATTTATAATATACAGAAGAAATAAATATCTCTCATATGGAATTATATCAGTTTAAAACCCAGACTCCTTCTAGCTTGAAAATGCGTGGCAATCAACACCAATGTCCATCGAGCGTACTTGCTTTGGAAGCTTTTAACGATAAAATACGCCCAAGGACCTCTTAGTGCTCCATAGCTTGAGGAAAGGTCTCTTTGCCGTTCCCACATACGTCCTACATCTAGCACTTACCTTTGAGCGGCTGTTAAAAGTTATCCCGATGTGTCTGAGCGCCTCGCACTGCACCCCAGGCTCTGACGTTCTCTAATTGAATGGGAGCTGACCTTAATTGTAAGATCCATAGTAATGGCTCGATTGAATGGGGAAACAGACACCCAGATTTGTCGGAGAAGAGGATTGCATTTTGGCAGGGGGTTGAAGTGATGCCCATTCAAAATGTGTTTTGCCCTTCTGTTTAATGGTTTCTCACCCTTTATCTATGCTGAAATCTACAGGGTGTTTCATTGGTAAATGAACATTCGATCAGCTGAGCTAGAGCTACCCTAAGCGAGTCCAAAAAACCCATATTAGATAGGTCTAATCAATTCCATAACCGAGATACAGGGTGCTTCATGTATTCACCTAAAATTTCAATTTCTCATCACTTTTGAACCAACCAGTATAGTCGGTTGATATTTGGAATATATGATTCACTTACACAGAGGTCTTACACGCTTTCCCTGGAGTTTCCTTTGAGCAAAATGACGTGCGGGACAATAAAATTTACTGAATCTCATTGAAAATTTTCTGCTCTTTTCAAATATCTCCATCAAATCCAAAAATTTTGATATACAGGGTGGGGAATCCTAGCTTGGAAGATGTCCCATATTTTTCAATTACGGACCTGGAATTTTTTGGAAATTTAAATGTAAATCTATCGACCTGTGCAAGTGAATCAAATATTCCAAAAATCAACCGACTATACTGGTTGGTTCAAAAGTTATGAAAAATTCAAATTTTAGGTGAATACATGAAGCACCCTGTATCTCGGTCGTGGAATTGATTAGACCTATCATATATGGGTTTTTTGGACTCGCCTAGCCTGGGGTAGCTCTAGCTCAGGTTACTGTATGTTCATTTACCAATGAAACACCCTGTATAGAATCAATATGTCATTTGAATTCCGTTCAATAAAAATCCCAAAATTATGGACATGATTTTCATAATATTAACGTGCGTCCAGAAAAATTCGTCGCTAAGAAGGCTTTGCAAATTTGAAGGTTGATCAAAATTCAATTTAGCTCTAGAAGGCATGATAATTTTTTTTTCAAAACGTTCTACAAAAAAACTAACAGGGTGTCTTTGAATCGTACGAATATTTTAACAGTAGATTCTTGAGCTCAAAAGAAATACATTTTTCAGAATAACTATCTAAATCTGTGACACTACGCATCTGTGGATCTTTTAAACAAAGTTGTATTCAGGCAAAGTACCCAATTTTCGAAATTTTACAGATACTGAAATGAAAGAATGATAACGCCTAAATGGCAATGAATACAATAATAAGGATAAATTCAGAAATTGGCTAGCTCAATTCAGATCGTAACACTTGTCGATATTCATATCGGCGGGTGGTATGCGTCTGAATTTATCCTTATTATTTCACAGATACTTTTTAATTTTTGAACATTAATTTACAGGAAAACTGCGCATTATACGAAAAAAAATGAAGAATACTTTCATTTTACAAAACGTTCAGATATTCATTAGATAGCATCCAACTCAGTTTGCTATATTTCGAAATTCATTTCATTCGATAAAGCGTTTTGTGAGATGGCACTGAAAATAACATTTTTTTATGGTTTTTCAATAGCCTGTATCTTTTAAACAGAGCCGATTCGGAAAAAATAGTGAAGGAAAAAAGTGTTTCTTTTGCTCTCGAGAATCAACTGTTAAAATATACAAGTCAAAGACTCGCTCTGTATATGGAAGATTCTATCTCTCTGGACCATTCGCCATTTTGCAACTAATTAATCATGAAGTTATTTACCAGACCTCATACCAGAACGTTGTAGATGGCAAGATTGATTCACAAATCAAAGTAAAGGATGATTTAAATTAGAAAAAACATATAGATAACATCAGGATTATTTGCATGGAGGTTTCGAACTGTTTCAGCGAAATTTTCAACAGGTTTTGTAGTGAATTTCAACAATTTCGAGGCGTTTTTGAAGCTTAGACTTTCCATTTTCATGAATGGCATAGTTTTCAGTTGACATCTGTCAAGAATGACAGCTGTCACCTATCAATAAGACAGCTGTCAAAATAAAACCTTAAGTTATTGAAAAACCTGTAGCTCTGCGCTGCAGAAAATCATGTTTTATTGAACCTTCAAACCTTGCATCCTGATTGAAAAGGCTTCCAGGAGTTGAAACGCCCTGTGGACGTTTCGATAAAGGCTCGAATCTCCAGTAACCGAAGTGACAGATCAAAATGCGATTTGCCCAATCTGACACATCCACGAGAGGCCGGTCGGCGGCTCGATAACGAATTTGAAAATGATCCCAATCAATTTCTTTGTCGAAGGATCGGTATAAAGCAAACGATGCGATTCGAAGGGCTCTCGGTTTTCGTCCTCGAGTCCTTCCATCCGTTGTTTATCCTCTCTCAGTCTCGTCAATCTTGCCGGGTCATATCGATCAGCGGCAGAGTTTATCCTAATAGGATTTCCTAGTAGTTGATTACCATTTCAATAGAGGGATTTGTCATTTCCAATTAAAGTTGAGTTCTCCTCCTCTCGCACGGCTGGAGGATGTGCGAAATCGGCTGAAAGAATAGATAATGACCCCGGGTTGGATTCGTCTAAATACTCTATCGTTAAATTCAAGATAGAATTCTCTTTCACTTTGGTTGCATTTGCAGGAATAACTCTACATTTATATGTGGAAAATTCGAAGCCAGCATTGACCTGAGTTCAGGATATATTACTCGATTGTTTGAATTCATAACCAGAGTGGTCCACCCATCCAGGTAGTGAACCGACTCAATGCTGCTTAGGATTTTTTATATATTAGGTATCTTCCAGGAAAATTATCCTAGATCTAAATGTGATACATATTCTGAAAGAGCAACACTTCTAGTAATAAATCTGAGAATTTCATCCATCTCAGCACAACCGTTCGGTCTTGAGGAAGTTTCAACTGACCCCATCTTTTTGCGAATTTTTTGAAGGTCAACTTTCGAGTCGTTTATCTTCCAGGAAAATTATCGTAGATTCAAAGTTATACATATTCTGAAAGAGCAACTCTTCTAGTAATAAATCTGAGAATTTCATCCATCTAGGTAAAACCATTCGGTCTTGACGAATTCTTAAGTGAAATTTGCTATTTTTGAAAAATGCCATTTCCAAGATGAAAATCTAAACGAAGGGAGATAGGCTTCCGAAATTGCTCGCAATAGATTAAGCGTTGTCGAAAAACTATATTTTCATACCAAAATTTCAAATATCTGGCCAAGTTTAGGAGAAAATAATTTTTTTTGTTTTTCCACTTTTCATTTTCGAGTTGACTTCGAGGAGCTCTCTGGAGTGCAATTCTCTATAGAATCATCAACTGTTTGGTTTTCTAGAATCTTCAAAACATATTCTATGCACTCCATATCCGAGGACAGTAATAGAACATCCTGATTTTTAGATAGAGTAGCAAATAGGAGATTTTAGGGGGGTCTAACCCCTTGCTCATTTTTGACCCAAAAAATCGAGATTTTCGAAATTGAGTTTTTAAGCTAGGATGAAAGCCTTATCATTGCTGATTACGAAACCGAAAATCCCAATTGAATCAGACGAATATAACAGGAGATATCGCAGATTGAAATTTGCAATTTTTGAAAAATGCCATTTCCAAGATGAAAATCTAAACGGAGGGAGATAGGCTTTCGAAAATGCTTGCAATAGATTGAGCGTATTCGAAAACCTATAATTTCATACCAAACTCTCCAATATCTGACACTGTTTAGGAGAAAATAATTTTTTTTGTTTTTCCACTTTTCATTTTCGAGTTGACTTCGAAGAGCTCTCTGGAGAGCAATTCTCCATTGAATCACCAATTGTTTAGTTTTCTAGGATCTTCAAAACAAATTCTATGCACTCCATATCCGAGGACAGTGATAGAACATCCTGATTTTTAGACAGAGTAGCAAATAGGTGATGTTAGACCCCTTGTTCATTTTTGACCCAAAAAATCGAGATTTTCGAAATTGAGTTTTTAAGCTAGGATGAAAGCCTTATCATTGCTGATTACGAAACCGAAAATCCCAATTGGATCAGACGAATATAACAGGAGATATCGCAGATTGAAATTTGCAATTTTTGAAAAATGCCATTTCCAAGATGAAAATCTAAACGGAGGGAGATAGGCTTTCGAAAATGCTTGCAATAGATTGAGCGTATTCGAAAACCTATATTTTCATACCAAACTTTCCAATATATGACACTGTTTAGGAGAAAATATTTTTTTTGTTTTTCCACTTTTCATTTTCGAGTTGACTTGGAAGAGCTCTCTGGAGTGCAATTCTCCATAGAATCATCAACTGTTTGATTTTCTAGAATCTTCAAAACAAATTCTATGCACTCCATATCCGAGGACAGTGATAGAACATCCTGATTTTTAGACAGAGTAGCAAATAGGTGATTTCAGGGGGGTCTAACCCCTTGCTCATTTTTGACCCAAAAAATCGAGATTTTCGAAATCGAGTTTTTGTGCTAGGATGAATGCCTTATCATTGCTGATTACGAAACCGAAAATCCCAATTGGATCAGACGAATATAACAGGAGATATCGCAGATTGAAATTTGCAATTTTTGAAAAATGCCATTTCCAAGATGAAAATCTAAACGGAGGGAGATAGGGTTTCGAAAATGCTTGCAATAGATTGAGCGTATTCGAAAACCTATATTTTCTTACCAAACTTTCCAATATCTGACACTGTTTAGGAGAAAATAATTTTTTTTGTTTTTCCACTTTTCATTTTCGAGTTGACTTCGAAGAGCTCTCTGGAGTGCAATTCTCTATCGAATCATCAACTGTTTGGTTTGGTGGAATCAACAAAGTAAGTATTATACACTCCATATCCTAAGACAAGACAGTAGTAGGACACCCTGATTTTCAGACAGAGTAGCAAATAGGTCATTTTAGGAGGGTCTAACCACTCCCCCATTTTTTACCCAAAAATCGAGATTTTCGAAAGGGTTCAAGGTATAAATGGACATCATTAACCATTGCTCGTGATAGTCGAAGCAAGATAAGAGAAAGCATTCAGCGAATCATTATCGATATTCAGATTTGTTTGAAAATCATCAGGGATGATCCCAAATCTTTCTGAAATCATGAAAATACATTGAAATAGCGTGCCATAAACGGTAATTTATTACCTAGAACTCAATTGGACATTCTACTCAAAGTGCCAAATAATTTTATCCTTCGGGAACTCTTTGAACTATAATCTTTTAGTGACTCCTCTCATTCCGAATCGATAAAATAAAATATTCCCACCGTCAAATGTCAGGATCATACACACAGGCAGCCATGATGATGCTCGTAAAATAATCTCAACGCCATCAAAGACCGAAGTTGGGCCACTAATTAATGCATGAAATATGTTTTTTGAAGACAGGAAACATTCAGATAAAGCACCCATTCATTAGGGTTATTTCGAGGGTTCCTGCCTCCAGCGCCTTTGTCGGCCACGGAACGCCGCGGAACTAAACCGTAACATGTGACGATCTACAAGCCGGCCATTGTTTAAACAATTAACGATCGCATGGCTAATGCGCGTGTACTTTTGACGATGTGCGGTAAATGCGGTACATATGTGTGACTAATATCGAACGGTAAGAAGAAGAAGAAGACACGGTTAAGTGGCAGTTGGGGGGCCGGAAGATCATTACGACGGGTCTCCAGACGTCATAATCCGGGCACCCTCAAGATCTGACTCTTTGAACTTCGGCGCGTCGTGGATTTTGGGCTCATTAAGAAATTATTTATAGTTGCGTGGATGTGATGGTTTGAAAAGAGAGATCGAAGTCTGGTGGTATTTGTACTTTTTTGTTGGTCTGAGTTTGAAAGAATTTTGATTTGCCCCCAGCCCCCAGATATACAGGGTGGTCCAGATCGTAACCAAGAAATTTTAACCACGTATTCTACATCAAAAATAAGCCCTAGTTTGTCATATAAACATATGACGAGAAATGTTTCCTCTCCGAGATACGGTTAAAGTTATAGAAAAAAAAAATGTTTTTCATTGATAACTTTCACACTGCTTGAAATATTTTTATGAAATTTGAGACATAGGTTTTGAGCGTCAAGGAGCACTTTTTGCATTATATCATTTCTTTTCTATTCTACCAGTGGCGTCCGTACTGCAACGAGACTGAATATTTTCAGGAAAAAAAATGATACGCCACTGGTTTTTCCGACAATAAAAATTACTATTTAAATCCTTATTTAATTTGGAGCAAATTCGTTTTCTTGACTTTTTGCTGTACGAGGCACCGTTTCCGGTTAAAAAAATAAAACACATTCTCATGCATGAAGAAATCGCCTGTGAACACCCTGTATATCACAAACCAAGTTTTTCCTACACGAAACTCAACCTCATGAACTCAGTGACTTATTTTCGGAATTTTTGTCTGAAATGTTTGTTCTATACCTACATTACCTACCTATTTCATTGAATCCGTGTTTTTGCCAATTTTTTTGTGAAAATCTATCTGCGAAGAATCTTTCCTGTGAATTTTAAGTTTGATCGATTGGAATCTGCGATGATAAGGATGATCTTTTGGATGTAGAGTGCGAGCCAGGAAATGTGGACAAAATTTTATGTCTCACAGTATCTCCACAATGAGACAAATGCTCAGTCAACTGCAAATCTTGGTGAGGGATGAATTTTTGAATCGTAACAACACTTGATTTTAAAAAAAATTATCTCCTCGCCCACAACGATGCCTTTTAACGATAGAGTTCATGCACTTTTTTCTTTATGTATATAGTTTTGATTAGATCTCTGCTGCTAGATGGGAGGCGATACAGGACTATCAAAACTAAATTCTCCTGTCTCTCCGGCCCCTTTCTGGGCATTAGATATATGAAATACAATTAATTTCACGGCTTTGACTCGCATTTTGTATAGGGGAACAATACAATCTGCGACAAGGATAAGCAAACTCTAAATATACGGAAATTCTCCTCAATTTTATGAGCTCCTGTTCATTTGGTACCGCAAACCTAGTTCAGGATTGTTATAAAACTGTTCGAGAACTAACTGGGTGGGACCCTGGGTGTCTGAGCCTAAATTTTGGACTTGATGACTACTTTGTGACTGGAATTAGTGGAATTAAGGATAAATTAAAATTATGGTTGCCATTCCAGTGACACAGTCTAATGATGTTCTATTTGTATGAGAACGAGAATTTGCTGGGGTTTTTTCATTTTTTCTCCATTCCGAGTGAAAAAAAACAAGTTCACGAAAGTTTTTTCACTTGCGATATAGGTACATAGCAAGGTATAATAATAATAATACGTATGTGTGATCATATAATAATATGTACCTAATGCTAATGAAAAATAATCCCATGATACAAATCAACACGAGATAGTTTGTGTTTTTCTATAGAAGCATATACAAAAAAAAATTGTTAGATCTTAGATCCTATATAACCACACAAAAGATGTAGGGAGTAGGGAGTTCATTCTACTCTGGAAAATATTCGTATTCAATTCAAATCCCGTAGGTGATCGATTTACTTCTAGTGTGTGCATCATATGTAATAAATTTATAGGTTAATTCATTAATTGATAACTATTTTCCAAGACTTTTCGTTTCTGATCAAATTCCAGAGTCTGGAACTATTCTACTGTACTTCCTTTACTTCATGTGCTCCTTATATTTTAGAACCGCTAACCAAGTTCAGGATTGTTCGAGAACAGTTCGAGAACTGCGCAGAACTCATGCGTAAATGAACGAAACACACTTGTGAATTTCAGAGGCGTGAGAAGTTGAGAGGGAATACAACTAACTAAAAAAGGGGAACTTTCAGAACTGATAATTTTCATTACAGAGAAAAATTCCTAATCCCAGTGATTCAATCAAGGTTTGACAGCACACCATCTTTGAATAAAATATACATCTTCCACAAGAATCTAGATGATATAATGGAGCTTTAAAACTCTATATAGATTGATGGGTGATATTCATTTTGAATGAAATTATTAGCTTCTATATAGGGTGTACCTTACCCTCCTAGGTAGGTCTATATTTTCTGGTTATCTTTCATATTCGTTTCAAAGTGTTTTCGGATTTGTCTGGAATTTACTGAGTGAGTTTTTGCTCTCTCTTTTGTACTTCAGTACAAGCTGGGCAATGAAAACAATAGCTTAAAACAAAGAAAAATCTGCCTTGAAAATTCCATATCCTGTATGACGATGAATTTTGAACGCTGGCTATGGATGACACTGAATAAAGAATGGGAATGAAATTTATGGAGAATCTGATCAGTGACCAGACTTTTTCCATAAATAAAAAAGTAAGGGGCAAAGACCAAGGGTGTAATGAAACGTCAATGCGATTCTTTTCGTCAGTTGATTAGTCTATCCGATTCTCATATTTTCTAATTATTTTTCCCATTATATACGTAACAGATACGTCTCCAATAGTGTATGCGGATACACACGTGTCCCAATAATAACTTGGAATGTGTTGGTTACTCTATTAAGGGAACAGTGGATGACAAGGGATATCGAATGTTTGTCCTCGGGTGAAATTTGCCACCTCATTTGTGATGAAATCAAACCAACAGTATACTAAGGTATTCTTCCTAACTGTCTTGGATTCACTCAGTGTATTCCAAGTAAGAGACTCTCACTGTGTATTTTGCAATTCATCGAATAAGAATACGAATTTCAACAGTACTTTCTTGAAGTCATGAGAAGAAACACTTTTTTCCTTTACCAAACTTATCTACTGTTGAAATGTTTGTACGAGTAAAAGACTCACCCTGTATGTTGGGGTTATTTTTGGATGTTGGTGCATGTCGTGAAAATTTCATTTTGAATTGTGTACTATTTAATTACAGTTGGTGATCTTGATTTTACCATTACAAACGATGATTCAAAAAAACGAATGCTGTGAAAGAACAACCCTTTCTCCCGCAAAACTTCCCACAAGAAATCGACTAGGGGTCCGCTTATAAATTCGACAATGCATCATTCGACTTTTTAATGACATGATATGCTCATTTTACATAATAATAAAAACAGCAACTGTGTTAACACATCCCCGATAACAAGTAGGCGATGCCAGGGGCCCTCCCTTTGTCGGTGGTGAAATTAAATGGGGTCCGTCAGCGTTGCTGATGGTCGAATGATAGAGACAGATTGGGGTGGAAATGGTAGAACAATTACCGGGACCACGCTCCGCTGTTTGCTCCCAACGAAAAATGGATTAATACATTTTAAATATGACTTGTGCAAACAGTTTTCTTTATTATATGGCCGGGTATGTTTGCATAGTTTTGGTTTTGTTGGCGGGGGTTGTTTTCGGTTTGTTTTTTATTTATGAGAGTGGATTGTGCTTTTTAAACGAAACGCTTTGATGGAACACGCACATGCCTCGTACATTCGAGATTCGCAATGCGGTGAATTTTCAGTTAAACACCGTGCAGCATCAATTATGCAAAGAGCGTTTAGTTGGAACATTTTCCATCGAGAGATGCTGGTAGTTTTAGGTTTCATACACACTCCGACATGTATAGATCAACTTGGTTGATTCGAATCATGAATCAGCTGTTAACATGAAATAATTGATTGATAGAGTATGTAGAATTTAATAGGGTATTTCCATACTTTTGGCTCATTCTATCCAACATGTGTCTTGAGGTTGAATAAATGATCAACCAAAATTTTTCGGGGGTCAACTTTGGGCACGCGTATCTCCTAGAAAAATCATCGTATATCTAAATGTGATACATATTCTAAGAGAGCAATTCTTCTGGTAATGAATCTCGAAATTTCATCAACCTCGGTGCAATCGTTCCGGCTTGACGAATTTTTAACTGAACCCATTTTTTTGGGAATTTTTCGAAGGTCAGTTTTCGAGTCGTTTTTCGTTCAATAAAAGTAACCGTAGGTGGAAATGTGATAATTAGTCTGAAAGAGCAACTCTTCTAGTGATAAATCTGAGAATTTCATCCATCTCGGCGCAACCGTTCGGTCTTGACGAATTCTCAAGTGAAATTAGCAATTTTTGAAAAATGCCATTTCCAAGATGAAAATCTGAACGGAGGGAGATAGGCTTTCGAAATTGCCCGCAATAGATTAAGCGTGTTCGAAAACCTATATTTTCATACCAAACTTTCGAATATATAGCACTGTTTAGGAGAAAATAATTTTTTTCGTTTTTCCACTTTTCATATTCGAGTTGACTTCGGAGAGCTCTCTGGACTACAATTCTCTATTAAATCATCAACTGTTTGGTTTTCTAGAATCTTCAAAACATATTCTATGCACTCCATATCCTAAGACAGTAATAGAACATCCTGATTTTCAGGCAGAGTAGCAAATATGTCATTTTAGGGGGGTCTAACCCCTTGCTCATTTTTGACCCAAAAAATCGACATTTTCGAATTCGAGTTTTTATGCTAGGATGAAAGCCTTATCAACGCTGATTACGAAACTGGTAATCCCAATTGGATCAGACGAATATAACAGAAGATATCGCAGATTGAAATTTCCAATTTTTTGAAAAATGCCATTTCCAAGATGAAAATCTAAACAAAGGGAGATAGGCTTTCGAAATTGATCGCAATAGATTCAGCGTGTTCGAAAACCTATATTTTCATGCCAAACTTTCGAATATCTGACACTGTTTAGGAGAAAATAATTTTTTTTGTTTTTCCACTTTTCATTTTCGAGTTGACTTCGAAGAGCTCTCTGGACTACAATTCTCTATTAAATCATCAACTGTTTGGTTTTCTAGAATCTTCAAAACATATTCCATGCACTCCATATCCTAAGACAGTAATAGAACATCCTGATTTTCAGGCAGAGTAGCAAATATGTCATTTTAGGGGGGTCTAACCCCTTGCTCATTTTTGACCCAAAAAATCGAGATTTTCGAAATCGAGTTTTTGTGCTTGGGTAGAAGCCTTGGCAATGCTGATTATAAAACTGGAAATCCCAATTGGATCAGACAAATATAACAGGAGATATCGCAGATTGAAATTTGCAATTTTTCGAAAAATGCCATTTCCAAGATGAAAATCTAAACAAAGGGAGATAGGCTTTCGAAATTGATCGCAATAGATTCAGTGTGTTCGAAAACCTATATTTTCATGCCAAACTTTCGAATATCTGACACTGTTTAGGAGAAAATAATTTTTTTTGTTTTTCCACTTTTCATTTTCGAGTTGACTTCGAAGAGCACTCTGGACTACAATTCTTTATTGAATCATCAACTGTTTGGTTTTCTAGAATCTTCAAAACATATTCCATGCACTCCATATCCTAAGACAGTAATAGAACATCCTGATTTTCAGGCAGAGTAGCAAATATGTCATTTTAGGGGGGTCTAACCCCTTGCTCATTTTTGACCAGAAAAATCGACATTTTCGAATTCGAGTTTTTATGCTAGGATGAAAGCCTTATCAACGCTGATTACGAAACTGGTAATCCCAATTGGATCAGACGAATATAACAGGAGATATCGCAGATTGAAATTTGCAATTTTTGAAAAATGCCATTTCCAAGATGAAAATCTAAACGGAGGGAGATAGACTTTCGAAAATGCTTGCAATAGATTGAGCGTATTCGAAAACCTATATTTTCATGCCAAACTTTCGAATATCTGACACTGTTTAGGAGAAAATAATTTTTTTTGTTTTTCCACTTTTCATTTTCGAGTTGACTTCGAAGAGCTCTCTGGACTACAATTCTCTATTAAATCATCAACTGTTTGGTCTTCTAGCATCTTCAAAACATATTCTATGCACTCCATATCCTAAGACAGTAATAGAACATCCTGATTTTCAGGCAGAGTAGCAAATATGTCATTTTAGGGGGGTCTAACCCCTTGCTCGTTTTTGACCCAAAAAATCGAGATTTTCGAAATCGAGTTTTTGTGCTTGGGTAGAAGCCTTGGCAATGCTGATTATAAAACTGGAAATCCCAATTGGATCAGACAAATATAACAGGAGATATCGCAGATTGAAATTTGCAATTTTTTGAAAAATGCCATTTCCAAGATGAAAATCTAAACAAAGGGAGATAGGCTTTCGAAATTGATCGCAATAGATTCAGCGTGTTCGAAAACCTATATTTTCATGCCAAACTTTGGAATATCTGACACTGTTTAGGAGAAAATAATTTTTTTTGTTTTTCCACTTTTCATTTTCGAGTTGACTTCGAAGAGCTCTCTGGACTACAATTCTCTATTAAATCATCAACTGTTTTGTTTTCTAGAATCTTCAAAACATATTCTATGCACTCCATATCCTAAGACAGTAATAGAACATCCTGATTATCAGGCATAGTAGCAAATATGTCATTTTAGGGGGGTCTAACCCCTTGCTCATTTTTGACCCAAAAAATCGAGATTTTCGAAATCGAGTTTTTGTGCTTGGGTAGAAGCCTTGGATATGCTGATTATGAAACTGGAAATCCCAATTGGATCAGACAAATATAACAGGAGATATCGCAGATTGAAATTTGCAATTTTTTGAAAAATGCCATTTCCAAGATGAAAATCTAAACAAAGGGAGATAGGCTTTCGAAATTGCTCGCAATAGATTCAGCGTGTTCGAAAACCTATATTTTCATACCAAACCTTCGAATATCTGGCACTGTTTAGGAGAAAATAATTTATTTTGTTTTTCCACTTTTCATTTTCGAGTTGACTTCGAAGAGCTCTCTGGACTACAATTCTCTATTAAATCATCAACTGTTTGGTTTTCTAGCATCTTCAAAACATATTCTATGCACTCCATATCCTAAGACAGTAATAGAACATCCTGATTTTCAGGCAGAGTAGCAAATATGTCATTTTAGGGGGGTCTAACCCCTTGCTCATTTTTGACCCAAAAAATCGAGATTTTCGAAATCGAGTTTTTGTGCTTGGGTAGAAGCCTTGGCAATGCTGATTATAAAACTGGAAATCCCAATTGGATCAGACAAATATAACAGGAGATATCGCAGATTGAAATTTGCAATTTTTTGAAAAATGCCATTTCCAAGATGAAAATCTAAACAAAGGGAGATAGGCTTTCGAAATTGATCGCAATAGATTCAGCGTGTTCGAAAACCTATATTTTCATGCCAAACTTTGGAATATCTGACACTGTTTAGGAGAAAATAATTTTTTTTGTTTTTCCACTTTTCATTTTCGAGTTGACTTCGAAGAGCTCTCTGGACTACAATTCTCTATTAAATCATCAATTGTTTGGTTTTCTAGCATCTTCAAAACATATTCTATGCACTCCATATCCTAAGACAGTAATAGAACATCCTGATTTTCAGGCAGAGTAGCAAATATGTCATTTTAGGGGGGTCTAACCCCTTGCTCATTTTTGACCCAAAAAATCGAGATTTTCGAAATCGAGTTTTTGTGCTTGGGTAGAAGCCTTGGCAATGCTAATTATAAAACTGGAAATCCCAATTAGATCAGACAAATATAACAGGATATATCGCAGATTGAAATTTGCAATTTTTTGAAAAATGCCATTTCCAAGATGAAAATCTAAACAAAGGGAGATAGGCTTTCGAAATTGATCGCAATAGATTCAGCGTGTTCGAAAACCTATATTTTCATGCCAAACTTTGGAATATCTGACACTGTTTAGGAGAAAATAATTTTTTTTGTTTTTCCACTTTTCATTTTCGAGTTGACTTCGAAGAGCTCTCTGGACTACAATTCTCTATTAAATCATCAACTGTTTTGTTTTCTAGAATCTCCAAAACATATTCTATGCACTCCATATCCTAAGACAGTAATAGAACATCCTGATTATCAGGCATAGTAGCAAATATGTCATTTTAGGGGGGTCTAACCCCTTGCTCATTTTTGACCCAAAAAATCGAGATTTTCGAAATCGAGTTTTTGTGCTTGGGTAGGAGCCTTGGCAATGCTGATTATAAAACTGGAAATCCCAATTGGATCAGACAAATATAACAGGAGATATCGCAGATTGAAATTTGCAATTTTTTGAAAAATGCCATTTCCAAAATGAAAATCTAAACAAAGGGAGATAGGCTTTCGAAATTGATCGCAATAGATTCAGCGTGTTCGAAAACCTATATTTTCATGCCAAACTTTCGAATATCTGACACTGTTTAGGAGAAAATAATTTTTTTTGTTTTTCCACTTTTCATTTTCGAGTTGACTTCGAAGAGCTCTCTGGACTACAATTCTCGATTAAATCATCAACTGTTTGGTTTTCTAGCATCTTCAAAACATATTCTATGCACTCCATATCCTAAGACAGTAATAGAACATCCTGATTTTCAGGCAGAGTAGCAAATATGTCATTTTAGGGGGGTCTAACCCCTTGCTCATTTTTGACCCAAAAAATCGAGATTTTCGAAATCGAGTTTTTGTGCTTGGGTAGAAGCCTTGGCAATGCTGATTATAAAACTGGAAATCCCAATTAGATCAGACAAATATAACAGGAGATATCGCAGATTGAAATTTGCAATTTTTTGAAAAATGCCATTTCCAAGATGAAAATCTAAACAAAGGGAGATAGGCTTTCGAAATTGATCGCAATAGATTCAGCGTGTTCGAAAACCTATATTTTCATGCCAAACTTTGGAATATCTGACACTGTTTAGGAGAAAATAATTTTTTTTGTTTTTCCACTTTTCATTTTCGAGTTGACTTCGAAGAGCTCTCTGGACTACAATTCTCTATTAAATCATCAACTGTTTTGTTTTCTAGAATCTCCAAAACATATTCTATGCACTCCATATCCTAAGACAGTAATAGAACATCCTGATTATCAGGCATAGTAGCAAATATGTCATTTTAGGGGGGTCTAACCCCTTGCTCATTTTTGACCCAAAAAATCGAGATTTTCGAAATCGAGTTTTTGTGCTTGGGTAGGAGCCTTGGCAATGCTGATTATAAAACTGGAAATCCCAATTGGATCAGACAAATATAACAGGAGATATCGCAGATTGAAATTTGCAATTTTTTGAAAAATGCCATTTCCAAAATGAAAATCTAAACAAAGGGAGATAGGCTTTCGAAATTGCTCGCAATAGTTTCAGCGTGTTCGAAAACCTATATTTTCATGCCAAACTTTGGAATATCTGACACTGTTTAGGAGAAAATAATTTTTTTTGTTTTTCCACTTTTCATTTTCGAGTTGACTTCGAAGAGCTCTCTGGACTACAACTCTCTATTAAATCATCAACTGTTTTGTTTTCTAGAATCTTCAAAACATATTCTATGCACTCCATATCCTAAGACAGTAATAGAACATCCTGATTTTCAGGCAGAGTAGCAAATATGTCATTTTAGGGGGGTCTAACCCCTTGCTCATTTTTGACCCAAAAAATCGAGATTTTCGAAATCGAGTTTTTGTGCTTGGGTAGAAGCCTTGGCAATGCTGATTATGAAACTGGAAATCCCAATTGGATCAGACAAATATAACAGGAGATATCGCAGATTGAAATTTGCAATTTTTTGAAAAATGCCATTTCCAAGATGAAAATCTAAACAAAGGGAGATAGGCTTTCGAAATTGCTCGCAATAGGTTCAGCGTGTTCGAAAACCTATATTTTCATGCCAAACTTTCGAATATCTGACACTGTTTAGGAGAAAATAATTTTTTTTGTTTTTCCACTTTTCATTTTCGAGTTGACTTCGAAGAGCTCTCTGGACTACAATTCTCTATTAAATCATCAACTGTTTGGTTTTCTAGAATCTCCAAAACATATTTTATGCACTCCATATCCTAAGACAGTAATAGAACATCCTGATTTTCAGGCAGAGTAGCAAATATGTCATTTTAGGGGGGTCTAACCCCTTGCTCATTTTTGACCCAAAAAATCGAGATTTTCGAAATCGAGTTTTTGTGCTTGGGTAGAAGCCTTGGCAATGCTGATTATAAAACTGGAAATCCCAATTGGATCAGACGAATATAACAGGAGATATCGCAGATTGAAATTTGCAATTTTTTGAAAAATGCCATTTCCAAGATGAAAATCTAAACAAAGGGAGATAGGCTTTCGAAAAGGCCACAATTCATTCCATTTTTGTCGGGGAATCAGTTGTATTGCTCTGACGAGTTTAAATGAGACCGAAACCATGATAACCAATAATTTTTCTCGACGAGGTGGAATTTCTGATGATATTTTGATCGAGGTTGGCTTGCTATTTCGATTTAGATCGTAAAATTAGTTTATTTCAAATCAGCGTGTGAATTTATTACGTTTATTATTTCTAATAAGTTCATTTATACTTAATATTCTATCTTATATTTGTCCTTTAGACTTGTGAAAAGTGTAACTGAAAAAAAACTATGGGAAACATTGGATAGAAAAGCCAAAATGATGCCCATGGTCCAATTTAAATCCTACTACTTCACTGAGAATCTGTTTAAATGTCACAACTGGTACAAGAGCAATCCCAAGGTTTTTCCACCTTCATTCAACGAATCATTTCGACGGCCCTGTCATTCTAGAGCAGTTTCTCCTCTATCTAACAAATCTCACCTTAATTATACCGATGAAGAGGAGATGCACTTTCACCGTCATCAATTAGCAGAACAACAAAACGATTTTTTTGTGCGGATTGTAATTAGTGGATCCAAATAGGCAGAACAGGGGTGAGCCATGTCCTGGCAATAAAGGATTCAATAGGCAAACTTGCTCACTCTGTCACAGTGCAGGAGTAGGATGTCGAGCGAAATATGAGCAGGTAGAAAAGCGTCAGGCTTCGCTGGATAATAATTGTTACGTGGTTGGCTTCATCTTTACTGAACTGAAAGAAAATAACGACATGAACGCGAAGTACAGATGATCAATCTCCTTCCTTGCTTTACCGAATGTACTCCATTTATTCCTATTTTTTTAACCGTGTGTATAGGGTGGATCCCCGTTCGACAATTGAGTTTACTGTTGGTTGCTTTTGGATCTATCACCTGAAAATGTTCGAATATTCTTTATTTCGTGCACTCAGCTTGTTACTGAGCATCATTCAAATTTAAATACGATCCTGGTTGAATATTCATAGTTTAAATGAAGAAGACAATCTACAGCTCCATCTTAACTTGTTCAATATCCTTTTTTTAGCTCCCTGAACCTTGCATGCATTCAAGAACGAAACTGCGAACAATACACTCCAAAGGCCCAAAAGGGAATACCCTAGAAAATATGTTCTTCTAGGAACTGTTAAATAATGCAGCGATAGAATGTGTTCTCACCTGTGCCCTATCTAATATGAATAGACTAGTTGGTGCAATGTTTAAAACGGCTCTAAAAGGTCCAACGCTAAATTGGTGATGCGATTCGCTTGTGCATTTTTCAGGAGATCGCTTCAACGGAATTGGTAGATAGAAAAGCAAGAATTTTGTGTGTTTCCTATTGGTATTATCACTGATAACGTTAGGTACTAGGAGCTTCACTCGATAAAACCTTTTCGATATGAATCTGTGGACAAAACTGAAGTATCTTCAAATATGACGATTCAAAAGATTTTCTCTTTCAGAGGCTCCTTCACAAGGACCTGTCGAAAAGCACAAAAAGGACGATTTTTCAGTGATGCTCAACGCACTAACGGATAACCGACTTTAATGGAAAAGTTTACCGGTCTCTAGAGGGTTCGATGAGGGATGTTACGGATGTTGAAAGCGATTGTTTTGAAAGCTACGAAGTGAATTATGGTGGTTGATTTCGTTTTCTCCTATCTATTATATTACAGTTTCTCCTTCGAGAAAAAATCGGATGTGGGCAGCAAGAAGCATCACTCGATATGTGTCCAAATATCCATTAGATTCATAAAAAAATTACGTTCAAATCGAAGCCTATAGAATAAAGACGTACACTTACTTCCAGGCAAGTCTCTAGTAAGTATACTCCATTATGTATGTGAGATCTTTAGGTTATGCATCCGTGATATAAATGCAACATGGGATAGTAACTGCCATGAGTAGATCTGTCTGGTCATCTGGCTAGTGCCAAGTACTAAGGAACTCGCTTCATCTTCCACTGACGCTGATTCTCAAAATAAACCAAGAGGAACGAAGAGTCAACTCTGTATACTCAAAATTATTTCCACTTTTGATTATTTTCCAATGAAATTTCAATCAACTGGTACATCAAATAATATTTATTCAATGTCACTTGTCCATATAACCGTGCTCCCTTCGTGTTATATCTCTGGTACATCGCAGCTACGTACCTATCAGGATTACAATTTTCCAATAACACTCTCAAATATAAAAAATCATATTATTCTGAGGTCATATATTTTTCACTTGTTTGGTTTCACTGTTGAGAAATTCAGGGTGGAACAAATTAATAATTTTCATATCACAATTTCCTCCAGTGATGTAGCTGGCATAATATGAATCATATCTACTGTATGAAATATAAGGGTGCCCCCTCTACGATGTAGGTATCTGCTATGTCTATGTATCTTAGCTCTTTATGTTACGTATCTGTGATATAACAAACACAAGATATCTTACAGTCGTAGGCAGATCTGTCTAGTAGCCTGGCTAGTGCCAAAGAACTGAGGAGTTAGTATCAATGAAATCATTTCCATAAATAATCCCTGTTTCTTTGGAATTCAATGTACTGATACTACCAACTTTATACCAATAACTTCCACTAGTGATGTAGCTGGCATTTATTCAAAGCATCGCCAATTTATCGAATATCAAAGTAAGTCTCTAGTATATCGCATTTATGTATCAGAGCTCTTCTTGTTATGTATCTGTGATATAAAAAGAAATGAGATATCCTACTTCCTTAGGCAGATCTCCCTAGGCAGCTGGATAGTGGCAACGGTTGAGGAATTTATTTCATCTTCCATTGAAGCTGCTACTCAAAACAATCAAGTTTATTCCAATAATTTCCACCTCTACTGATCTGCAAAAACCAAATAACCCTTAGCCAAATTACAGTCGTAAATCTGAGAGATCCGATCTTTTTTCATGGAACGCTATCGGAATAACCATCTACAACCCTTTTGTGATCGAAACCCAATCATTCATTATACGCCAGTATCGATGGAAGGACCAAAAAAAAAACGCCGACAACGTCTCAGAAGTCACCCCCAGCACCGACAGAAGGACAGACCGACACGACATAATGGATCTGTCGTTCGGCAAACAGCCCAGAATAAGAAGAGCCCGAGATGGGGACGGGTTTAAGGAACAAGCCACTCGACTTTACAATAGAATAGACTCGGATATTTCAGCGGAGACACAGCAGCTCCCAGAACTGTCGCATGATTTCACCATGGTTACGGGGACAATGGTGTTTATTTGTCCTGCGAGACCGCTAACAACGTGGCGGAGAGCTTGATAAGGAAGAGATGATATTGTACACAAAATAACTGCGCGCCGCCCCTAGCCAACCACCTCCAGTCCCCGCCTCCCGCTGAAACCGCCGTCGTCGATGGGGTCGCTCGATGAATTAGTCTTAGTTTGAGGTCTTTGTGTGGAGCCGACTTTATCCGGCGACGATTTTTCTGAGGGAAAATGGATTTGGCACTGCCACCATCGGATTAACACTAAAGGGTTCATCATTTCAAGAATAAATGCCCCTTTACTGAAGTATAAAAGGGATGCAAGTATTTTCTATATCTTTTCCATGTGAATGCACCTGGAGAAGAGGTCAATATTGCCAAGTTTATCCTGTCAACCTCATGTTGAAGAGTTGAATGTTGCATCTTAATTGTTTGATGTGTTCCAACCTTAGTTGGCACTTATAAGTTTGCTCACAACACTTTTACAAACAGTGTGATATAGACTGCTTTGGGTAAGTAAGTACCCCCTTTCGTAGGACCAAAAACCACAACCAAAAATTGCAAATATGAGACCAGAAAAAGGACTTGATTAGACTAGAGTTGTATGACTAGGTTTTCCAGCATCTTTATTCGCTGCTCAATCATCAGTCAATCTGACTGATGTTGATTTGGGGCCTCATCCAAAAAACCAAAACCCAGCTCTATGTGTTCAACTTCTAAGATCAAAGTCCAAACCTTAAATGTTACAATCCCAACTTCTATATTTTGAATGAAGAATATGAAGTAGGTGATACCTCATTTGAAAGGCTTTTTAAATCTGAGTTCAGGAATTTTTCGATGGTCAACATTCGAGTAGTTTTTCTCCCAGGAAAATCATCGTAGATCCGAATGTTATACATATTCTGAAAGAGCAACTCTTCTTGTAATGAATCTCAGAATTTCATCCATCTCGGCATAACCGTTTGGTCTTGAAGAATACTTAAGTGAAATTTGAAATGTTTGAAAAATGTCATTTCCAAGCTGAAAATCTGAACGAAGGGGGATAGGCTTTCGAAATTAGTAGCAATAGATTCAGCGTGTTCGAAAACCTTCATTTTCATACCAAAATTTCAAATATCTGGCCCAGTTTAGGAGAAAAAATTTTTTTTTGTTTTTCCAATTTTCATTTTCGAGTTGAGTTCGAAGAGCTCTCTGGACTACAATTCTCTATGGAATCATCAACTGTTTGGTTTTCTAGAATCTTCAAAACATATCCTATGCACTCCATATCCTAAGACAGTAATACAACGTCCAGATTATCAGACAGAGTAGCAAATAGGTCATTTCAGGGGGGTCTAACCCCTTGCTCATTTTCGACCCAAAAAATCGAAATTTTCGAAAACGAGTTTTTGTGCTTGGGTGGAAGCCTTGACAATGCTGATTATAAAACTGGAAATCCCAATTGGATCAGACAAACATAACAGGAGATATCGGAGATTGAAATTTGCTATTTTTGAAAAATGCCATTTTCAAGCTGAAAATCTGAACGAAGGGGGATAGGCTTTCGAAATTACTCGCAATAGATTCAGCGTGTTCGAAAACCTATATTTTCATACCAAAATTTCAAATACCTAACTCCGTTTACGAGAAAATAGTTTTTATTGTTTTTCCATTTTTCATTTTCGAGTTGACTTCGAAGAGCTCTCTGGACTACAATTCTCTATTGAATCATCAACTGTTTGGTTTTCTAGAATCCTCAAAACATATTCTATGCACTCCATATCCTAAGACAGTAATACAATATTCAGATTTTCAGACAGAGTAGCAAATAGGTCCAGTTCACTCTGAAGTGTTTTCTGGAGTGCAATTCTACATGAAATCATCGACTGTTTAGTTTTCTAGAATTTACAAAACATCTTCTATGCACTCCATATCCCAGGACAATAAAAGAACAACCTGTCTTTTGGACAGTGGAGCAAATATGTCAATTTAGATTAACAAACTTCATGTCAGATACCTGTTCGTTTTGAAGGGCTCCCTGGAGTGCAATTCTCTGTTGAATTACCACAGAAGCTTGCTATTCAGGGATATACCTGGATATTCAACTTCAGACTCCAACTCTCTGATTCCATAGCTAGACGCATCATCTTCTAGGCTCTTGGTTGAGTCATTGTTCAGCCCCACTAACAAGCATCATTTCTCAATAATTCTGATGCCCTTTCGCATTAAATCACTTAAGGTTACCTCGAATTTTCTTCTCATCATGAGAACTATGTCGCTAGCATACCCTATACAATGGAAGCCAAGCTTCATAAGCATAAGGAGCAGTTCATCCAATACTACAGCCTTGTGGTACATCCCCAGGAGTAGTATATCAAAGAGAGTTCTTCCTCACTTGATGAAATAACCTCACAAGTCGAATCTTGACTTCGCGCTCGGTTATGTGGTACTGGATCGTTGTGTCGACCAGAATATCACCCCCAGATGTTCGCAGAGAAGGCTTTTTTGAGGGCCCCATGGTCAACACAACGATAGACTACCACATAACCGTGCACGAAGTCAAGATTCAAACTGGGAAGTTATGTCATCAAGTGAGGCAGAACTCTCTTTGATATACTACTACTTGACTGAGCTATGTTGGTGTTGTCGTTGATAAGGACCAAACTTGTTTCACCAAGAGGTCAAGAGGACTCGAAAGGGGTGTGGATTGCCATAGAGAGAGGCGTAGCGAGAATTCGAATCTGTGTCTTGAGAGTGAAGAAGAGTTTCGTCATAGAATTCTCAAGGGATTTCGCTCTTCATCCCCGAGTGGTATAAGAACGAAAAGAATGTGTATAACTTCCTGCATTACTAATTCAGTCCGGAACGGACAATCTATTCGCAGTTTCTCCGAGAAAAGAGGGCGAAAATAGCGACTGCAACCTTCCGACCATTCGAACCTGGAGATTTCCGTCGTAGTCGATTGCGCCCAAACAGCCCGCCTGTTTATATGTAAAGTGTACACGGAATCGATCCCGTTTTGTACGAATGAATCTGGCCTTTGTATAATTCAATTTCATGCTTGAATCCCTTCGCTCCCGTCGAGTCCGTACGCGTCGGCCCGATCTGGTAGAATTGGTCCAGGGCCCCCATTTAATCACCCCACTTTACGTTTGATGCGCTTATAATAAATAATCTGGCGGGAAATTTTGCAAAATTATATGCGGAATTGCGGGAGGAAAAACGGTCGGATTTATATCTGGAACGGCGGGCGAGAGGGGTTTCTAGGGACGTCAATGATTCATCGAATGACAGGAATACTCTTTTTCGATGAAAAGCTCGTTGTTTTCTGTGAAAGTCTGATTAAATGTAAGAGACTGATTTTCTCGAAAACGGCGAGGTTTAGAGAATGTCCAAGAATTTCAGTTTCGTCGAAAAATTTTTTAGAATGTCAGTGGCGTTACAGTTAGAGCTAGCGTAGTTCTTCATCGCATTCATTTGTGTAACGTCCAGTTTCATAATCAAATTGAAAGTCACCTAAAGCTTCCTATCATTTAAATAAATAATCCTGTTTCTTTGGAATTCAATGTATACTGCTACTACCAACTTTATCCCAATAACTTCCACTAGTGATGTAGCTGCAATTTATTCGAAGTACGCCAATCTATCGAATATCAAAATAAGTCTCTAATATATCGCAGTTACGTATCAGAGCTCTTCATGTTATGTATCTGTGATATAAAAAGAAATAAGATATCCTACTTCCTTAGGCAGATCTCTCTAGGCAGCTGGATAGTGGCAAAGGTTGAGGAATTTATTTCATCTTCCATTGAAGCTGCTACTCAAAACTCGTTGACCTTTTGAAACGTCTTACTTTTCGCAACCAGTTACGAAAAGTGAATTATTTTGCAACTGATGATGAAACGATAGTTGCTTTCATAATTACGGAGTGAAAGCTTGAATAATTTCCGTCGCTGGACCATTTTGAAGGAATCTCTGAGAGAAGCTTTTATAGACTTGTTTGATACTTCAATTTGAATTTATAGCAACATCCTATTCAAAATTAGAATTTGTTTTTGTGTGGAACACATTGGGAAACACAATTTTTCGTATTTTTCATTCTTTTGCATTAGAAAAATACGCTAATTACGAAAAATAATGCTTTTCTCAACTGTTCACACAAATATCTATTGTAGAAATAAAAAATTTTCATGAATCACAGCGTACAAAATATTCATATTTATCCATTTTAGTATAGCTGTAGACTATAAGGTATCTATATGTAACTAGGATTCAGAGAGTCTGGGTCTGAGCCTCTCTGATCAAATATATCTTCCTAGTGACTAGATGATAGAGGAAACAATCATGAACCACAGGAAAATATAGCTAGGGGAGAGTTCCTTTGAACTGGACAGCCCATGAACCGGACGCTACAGTTTTCTACTACACTCGATAGCAATTTAGCATCCCTTACGTAAATCCCATTTTCTCAACAGCGATCGAAATCTCTTGTAAAATGGCTGACCCTGTGGCTCGCGCCTTGTTGCGAAAATGGGATTTACGTAAAAGATGCCAAATCACCATCGAGTGTTTTAAAAAACTGTAGCGTCCGGTTCATGGGCCGTCCAATTCAAAGGAACTCTCCCCTACATTATCCATTTTTCATAAAACGAGGAGATTCCTTAGATCATAAATACATGGAATGGGCATTGACGTGCTATGAATGTATTTGTTGTGGTAGAAACATTCGATGCTTCTCTGTCTAGCGCGACACTGAGGCAGTGGCGTTAAATAAATAAATTTATATAGCTCCCCACCTTTTTGTACGGAAAATTGACGTGGCAATGATATCAGATTCAACTATCTCGATTGTGATTGGCGACACTAAGCAACTATCTCACTCTAGTCTTTGGACAACAACAAATGTTTATTTTCCATTCCTTGTATCTATGTTCCAAAAAATATTCTTCAAAATGGAGAAATGTTCAATAAGAAGGTTGATTCTAGCTACCTTCTTTCCCCCCACAAATCAATTTTCCAGGTAACATCCATCCATTACTCGAAGACATAAAAATTACAGAGGTAACTTTTCTAATTTCTAATTTTCCTCAGTTGCGACATTGATCACTTTCCTGTCACCCAAAAAAAAACTATGGAAGTTTGGGCGCGAAAGCGACGTAGGGAAAACAGGACCACTCCGAACAAATACCCATCCAAGGCCTACCACCGTTTTCCATTACTTCCGGAATGCATTTCAACTGTTTAAAAGTGAATGTACACGTACGTATACGGAGGAGATTAAAGATGGCCGAATGGAAATGCGAAGGATTTGGGAGGTCTGGAGCACACTTGGAGACGAGTGTTGGTTCACACATTACTCTGAGAAGGATCAGCCGCTAATCTCCTAACAAGGGTAAAAACAATCGGAACGTCAATTCAGTCGACCCTAGATCGTTCTGCTCAAATCCGCGTTCGGAGTCGTGCGTTCCTTCCTGCCATTAATATTGTATCGGACGGATGTCTCTCTTTGTCGAACTTTCTTTCCTCTTCTACTTGATGTGTTTTCCGTCTTACGTTGTTGCTTTCGCGATTGATCCTTTTCCTGAACCCTATCCCACATAGGGCACCGGCGGATAAATGAAAACAGGGATGTCCTGAGTCCGAACACGATCGGTTATCAATCATAACTCGGAAACAGCTTTTTCGATTTTCACCTGAACATACAGGATTACGAGGATATATTGAAAAATTCTTAGCTCACTATAGAACCAAACAAAATTTCAATGTCAAAATATTTTATTACTTAACGTATTCTCCTCTCAATTGAATACATTTATTACAGCGAACCTGCAACGTCTCTAGACCTTTCAAAAAAAATTTTTCTTCTACAGCTTTCATAACCTCCTCGTTGGAAGAAAATTTACGACCTTTTAAACTTTTTTTCAGTTGCGGAAAAAGATGATAGTCGGATGGAACCAAATCTGGTGAATAAGGGGGGTACTCTAGTAATTCAAATCCTGAATCAAGAATTTTTTGCATGGCAACATGAGATTTGTGTGCAGGGGCGTTGTCCTCCAAAAACGAAACACTTTTGGATAGCTTTCCGCGTTTTTTCTCTTTGATTTTCTTCCGTAGAGTGGTCAGTATTGTCGAAAAGTAATCCCCGGTTATTGTTCTACCCTTATCCAAAAAATCAATCATGATTACCCCATGGCAATCCCGAAAAACTGAAGCAAGAACTTTTCCAGCAGATTTTTGGATACGAAACTTCTTAGGTCTTGGAGAATCAAAGTGTCGCAATTCCATCGACTGTTGCTTTGTTTCTGGATCGTAGAAATGTACCCAAGTCTCATCCATAGTAACAATTCGGTTTAAGAGGTCTACATCGTTTTCAACTCGAGCACAGATCGAACGCCATGCTTCTACCTTGGCACGCTTTTGGTCAACATTCAAACATTTGGGGATCCATTTTGCAGCAATTTTTCTCATGTCCAAATTGACGTGAACTATATGATTAACGCTTTCGTATGAAATATTCAGTGCTTCAGATATCCGTTCTAGCCCAATTCGACGGTCTGATAAAATCATGTCATGAACTGCATCGATATTTTCGGGGACTGACACAGAAACTGGCCTTCCCAATCGGTCATCATCTTAGAAAATTTACCTCTTTTGAAGCTTGCAGTACAATTTTTCACTGTCGCATGCGAAGGACATTGATTACCAAGGGTATTAAGCATATCTTCGTAAATCTACAAGATCTTGTCTTGAAAGACAAGAATTTGAAGACAAGATAAAAAATTTCATGTCAATACCAAGATTTCTTGTCAAGAAAACAAGAACACTTGAAATATCTTGTCTAACCATGAATAAGCTCAGCAGACGTTCTGTTTACTGAAGAGTCAATGTCACTGATGGTAAAATAAGACTACCACTTTGTGGTCATCAAGAGTAGGTAGGTATAGAAACAAGATGCAATTCAGTTCAAAGCCTATTGGAAGGGTGATGACGTGATTGACGGCAAAGTCAATTGACAGAACTGGGTCCGTTAGCAGTGGCGTATCGATAGACAATAATAATAGGTAAAGTTGAGAAGAAGATAATTCGAAATAACTCAAACTTTTGTGCCAAACTTTGGTATTATTTGAATTCCAGTGCCTGATCATATCGCAGTTACGCCAATGCATTCCATATTTTCTTACTGGTTAATCAAGAAATTTCAATATCTTGAGTCAAGACAAGATTTAATAAGTCAAGGAAACGTCAGAACAAGATTTTTCGAATTTCTTGACCTTTTCCCAAGACAAGATAAGATGTTTGTCCTCAAGACAAGAATCCTCACACAGACTCACACATACAGAATTTTTTACTGATTTTGAATCAACGATAGTTGTTTTCGAGATATTTTTCATAGTTCTAAGAGGGCTAATAATAACAAAGGCATGTTCGTATTCGAAGCAGCATCACAAGAACAACAATTTTTGTCAAGACACCCTGCCTATGCCTTGTTCCACCTTCCAGACTTGCATATTATACAGGATGATTCTGCACCATACAAGGCCATCAACATGAATTTCTACGAGTAGAACGTAACATCAAATATTAATAAAACGAAAACCCATAAATATGGCGTCATATTCCACCCCCCATTATAAGCCACCCAAAAAAATTCGTAGGCTCAGATTTAACGAAGCCAAACCTCAAGTCTCCCGTCTAATTTTCTGAGCCATAAAATGGTGCTGCATCGGATATTCCGCAATTATAATATAAATAGATGTAATTACGGGCGCTAATAACAAAACACAATCGTTTAGTGTCGGTACGTCCCCCTGGGTGTCGTGTATGTAATTTATTAATGGGTGGCATTAGATCCAGCGTGCGTGGGTCGTTATTTCTCCTCCTATTGTCGTTGCCTCGACAAAAGAAGTCTGCTGGGGCCTTATTACGAACCGGCTCTATGTCGAATTATGCCGTATATACGCGATTTGTTACGATTTCGTTGGGATTAGGCTTCATCATTTGACGCGTCGGTCGAGTAGGTAAATGGGATATTATTGGTCATGTCTATATATCATTCCGAGGCTCGTGTCTCATGTTTATTGTATGAAAGCATGAATTGGATGCCTTTGCGACTGGGTCTGAAGAGGGAGCTCGATTTGGTAGCTGAAAGGGTACCCTAGAAGGTGAAAGTCAAAAAAGACACAAAATTCCAATGTTGCACTTTACTATTATGCACGCAGATGGCATTTACCGAAGTTCGGTAAGTGAATCATCCTTGTGAATAGTAACTATACTCCATTCATATTTATTTTACCAGTCGGTTGGCCATGAAATAATTTACATTGATGCAAGATGATTTTTGTTGGAGAATTTAACATTCTTGTGATTATCTGTTAATTCCTTCTGGAGATACCCATTCCCAACCACTGAATCACTGCATATTTCATCTCCGGTTAATATTTTTGAAATCTACAACTGATGTAACATATTCAAACTTAAGCCAAAGAAGATAACGAACATTAACTCTCCTCAAGCTAGTGCATATTATGATATTATACTGATCTCTTGTATTTTCCATGCAAATAACTGGATTTGGTATGCCTTCAATCAGTTTGTATAAACTTCATTTATGTTCGTCGCATATTTTCCGAAGAGATTCGACATTGTGATAAAATACTTAATAACAGAAACTTTTACGTAGAACGGGCAACATAGCTTTGATTTAAAACCCAAAAATGTTTTGACAAGCTTCATAACCCCACATTTTCGTACTATACAGGGTAAATGTGTCAAATTTCCATGGCCAACCATGAATAGAGACAATAGAGTATATAATACTATTCTTTGTCCATGACGAAACGACAAAAATTTAAAATTTTTTACGTTTATAATTGAATTTGCCTTATGTCACACCTCTTGAAACACTATGATAAACCATCAGTGAATAATAGCTCAAATCCCCAAGTTATTAATGGATTTTTTATATACCATCAGTCATCAGTCAATTATGACTCATAAAACTAGTGATTCAGAAATGGCATAATGCACAAGGAAACGCATAGATTATGATCACTATATTCAATTTAATGAAAAAATTGATTGATGAAAATTATCAGGTAACACAGTGTTATTCAAGTTATTTAAAATAACTTTGTTGTTTTGGCACAACAAGCACAAGACCACAAGAGCCTCATCATTTTGCTCAAATTTTGTGAGTATTGCTATTGATCAATTAAAATATCCTGGACAAATGTTGTAAACAACCTAACTTTAAAAAGAAAAGAGATAGAAAATTGAAAACTTCACTACATCACTCAATAATAGCTATCTGGGACATACAAGGTTAGAATTTGAGTTGTACATACCTATATCTCAACAGAAGATAACAGGTCGAAAGAAACAGTTTGTCCCTCCACCAATTTTTTCCAATTCGTCTTGATCGAAAAGATAGGCTGCTGAAAATCCATAGAAAGATGCAATTCTAAGTTATATCTCACAAACGAATTTATCGAATAGAATAATTTTCGAAATATATGAATTTGTGGTATTTTCATGGTATGTGTTGGTCATAACGAGGAAACTGGAAGATACTGGTGAAATTTGGTGTTCGGAGAATGTTCGGAGATGTGTTGCATCTTCTCCGAACACCAAATTTCACCAGTATCTTCCAGTTTCCTCGTTATGACCAACACATACCATGAAAATACCACAAATTCATATATTTCGAAAATTATTCTATTCGATAAATTCGTTTGTGAGATATAACTTAGAATTGCATCACATACATACCACATACCATGAAAATACCACAAATTCAAAGACCTTAACCCTTAAAAGTAGATTGAATGCTCACCAGTGAATATTTGACCATTTTGGAAAATAAAAGTAGGTATTCTCCAAGTTTTCTCGTATAATGCACCGTTTTCCATCAATTTGATGAAAATATCTGGGAAACACGAAGCATTGGACTGAATGAAACTCTGTTCTAAAGATCCATAGAATAAACCTTGAATCATAACACATTACAGATGTGTGGTGTCATAGATTCAGCTTGTTATTGTGAAGGGAATTTTGTTGACATTGTAGTGTTTCATATTTGGCATTGACATAGAGATATGTCTCTATGATATTTGGTAACCTGACAAAGAAGGTCGTTACAACGTTCAGAGATGGGTTATGTTTGAATGTGGTAACTTCTGTAGGAAATGAAATGAACAACTTTAATAAATGATTACTTATTGGAGAGGAATTCGTTGTATTATAAATACTACTGTGGATCAAAGGAAAGCAGCTTATTTCGAAAAATTAATGGTTTATTCAAGGCTTGGATGAACGTCAGTGTCAGTTTTCCAGGTATGTCATAGGTCGTTATGAAAAATTAAAATACCTATAGAAGAAGTATTTTTTTCTCGCCTCAAGAATCAACTGTTAAAATATATGGTAATAGTCGAAGACCCTGTATATGTCACCCTGAGTTTCAAACAGTACTGTCATGGCATTCTGACCGTTTGTTTAGAAGCTGCAGTCGATTTAGTGATCCCAGTTTTGTTCTTTTCAAGACAATGAAAATAAAACCATTTCCTATGTTGATGTTATCCTATGAAACACTGTTTTTTGATAGAGAAAGATACATATTTTTATGCTCTCGATTATTATTCAATTCTATCGTTAATCAGGAGTAGCATCTGCGATATAAACATTTCCAACCCAATAAACGAACATCTCCTCTTATCTTCAGAACCTCCGCACCATTAATATCCCTCAAAAGTTCGGACGTGCACATAATGGCTATGCATTGAAACAAAATCCTACAGGGTGTTTCTGGACACTTTAGGCAATCTCGGAGGGGACCGCCCGTCGCGCTGCGTTCTGGTATCATCGAACCTAAAAGGGGGAAGATTACTATTAATATTATTTGCGCGACAGTTTACAGGACATTAATGAAGTCCCTGGTGGCAGATTGTCGTCACGTCATATTTCAGGAGGCCCAACGGGAACAGTGTGCAGTCCTGGCGGTGTCACTACATAAATTGGGCGACGCCATTCGAAACATGAAAATGCGGATGATATTTGATCGCGTAGCGATAGGAGATGCACATAGGGATCGTAACCGCAGAACTGCGTAATGAGTTTTGGGGGTTTCACACCCCGGTTTTTAAGATGATATCGGGGAATAGCTACAGGGGGACCACTGTTGGAACCGTTAAACCTAACCTGTTCGTTTCGATAAAGCGTACAGATGATGGAACATACTGGCTAGCCTCTTTAACCACGAAATCATCGAAAAACCCATCTGTTTTTCGACTCACCAGACAGAAAAATGTCATAGAATCATAGGTCATATCCTAACTATACGAGGATGTATTGATAACTGCATGCCCGCCGTGCGTTTCTCTATGTCACTTTCTTTGACTGTATTTCATGCATAGATAGAAAAGGAAGGCACAGTCCATGTGTCTATGTCTATGGCCTAGACCACAATGCATAAAAAAATATTGCGTTACCATAGCAACGAACAATAACTCATTAGAAGTGTGTGAAGTTTGAGGTCAAAAAAGTAAACCAGAATTACACAATAAATTGAAACGAAAAAGATGTCCACCGAAATTGTGAAAATCGAAAAATTGGAGTATCGAGCTTAATACCCTTGGTGATCAATGTCCTTCGTATGCGACCGTGAAAAATTGGACTGCAAGCTTCAAAAGAGGTAAATTTTCCATTGAAGATGATGACCGATCGGGAAGGCCAGTTTCTGTGTCAGTTCCCGAAAATATCGATGCAGTTCATGACATGATTTTATCAGACCGTCGAATTGGACTAAAAAGGATATATGAAGCGCTGAATATTTCATACGAACGCGTTCATCATATAGTTCTCGTCAATTTGGGCATGAGAAAAATTGCTGCGAAATGGATCCCCAAATGTTTGAATGTTGACCAAAAACGTGCAAGGGTAGAAGCATCGCGTTCGATCTGTGCTCGATTTGAACTCACACTCAGGTTCTCCAAGACCTAAGAAATTTCGTGTCCAAAAATCTGCTGGAAAAGTTTTTGCTTCAGTTTTTTGGGATTGCCATGGAGTAGGTAATCATGATTGATTTTTTGGATAAGGGTGGAACAATAACCGGATATTACGACCTCAATCTGAAGACCAAGACAGCTGTTTACAAAGCAATAGTCCTCGCAACGCTTCTTTACGGAAGCGAAAGCTGGACGCCCTACAGGCGACATATTAAACAGCTTGAACAAACGCAACAACGTAATCTAAGACAAATAATGCACATCAGATGATTCCACAAGGTTTCGAATGCAGAAGTTTTGCAGCACGCGAGTTGTATAACAATTGAGACTCAAGTAACGAGGGACCGACTCAGATGGAGCGGCCACATTCTGAGGATGCAAGACACAAGAGTCCCCAAAATAGCTCTGTATGGCGAATTCACAGAGGGAGCTCGGAAACTAGGAGGCCAGTATAAGCGGTTTAAGGATATACTGCATCAATCCCTAAAATCAGTTAATACCAATCATAACTGGGGACAACTAGAGTTAGACAGGTCACAGAGGAGGTCTATGGTGCACAGTTATAATGGAGACTCGAGAAGGATACAGCGGCGGCCAGATCTGGTTGGTGACTATCCATGCCCGGAGTGTGGAAGGATCTGTAGGTCACGGTTGGGTCTCTTCAGTCACAGGAGGGCACACAGTCGCAAGTAGCCCTACGAAATTGTAAGTTTGGTTACACGGATAGTTTTGTTTTGGAGTCTTTTGGTAGATTTATTTCTGGTAACGGGATGCATCAATGAATAAATCAATACTTTGATAGAGGCTGACTATCATAATGGATCACTATGTCACATCCTTGATAGGTTGATGTGTACGTAATACGTATCTTTAGATTGCAAGTACTTCTGCTTGAAAAAACAGCAGAGCAGGAGCATTACGATAGTGCACATACACTTTATGCTTGACCCGTATATTCCAGCCCCAGCTCCTGACGTGGTTTTTGAACCATCAGTATACCTTTCAATGGTATTAACTTTGAAATTCTGGGTAGTTTGAAGATGGTCGGATGGTCGTATTGCGGCAGTGAAAAAACGAATTTAAGGGTGGAAGCTGGTTCGAAATAAAGATGGAAAAAACCCCTTATCTTCTCGTTAGTGTCCTTTTCTCTCCAGTTCTCATGAAGTTATGGAACCACCCCCAACCTTTTCCATACCTACGGAGAGTGAAAGTCCGAATAAGCTACATCTGATTAGTCTGTCCCCTAGCCCAGTCTCAACGCAAGCGTGGCAGGTTAGTCACGTGCACCCCATTTCCATTACTCGCTTCAGCGACCCTCAGTTCGTAGGTGCCCCCCCTAATGTCACACAACACACTGGATAGGAAAGTGAATTTGTCGATAAACAAATCTCGAAGGTCTATCCATATCCCTGTAAATGATACTTCTTCGGTTCTGTTCGGAAGAATTTACCGGATGAAAATTATCGCCCCTTTCAGGGAGTTTCTGAAAGTTTTTTTTTCGGTTTCATTCACGCTAGGTTCGTCCGGCGATCGGATTCGAGAGGATAAGTTGAGTAGATTGCTGAAATTCACGAAGTGTTTCAAAAGCTCTAACGCCTTATTGCTAAGAAGTTGTTGTCAATGAGAAATTACAAAAAATTTCCTGACAAATCGTAGATATATGAATGCTCCTTTGGTAGCCAGAACGAAAGTGCAACACAACTCTCTTTAAAAGCTAGAAGACCTTGTTTTATGTAATATTTGTGACCAACATCCATTCGGAGAAGCATAAGCAACAGTTCTGGTCGATTTGCCCTAAAAAACCATAATACCGAGGCCAAAAACGCTGTTTTCCTCTATCGATGAGTTGATTCGGTCATACCTACTCACCCTGTCTGTGATCGGTGCTAGCCTCACTTCCGTCAGTCATGTCAATTGACGTGGATTTGTTTACATTTTCTTAAACGTCAAAAGTCACTAATTTTCTAGGGCCTTTTTTAGGTTTTCGCTATTTATGCTTCGGTTATTCGTCTTTCGTTTGGCATTTTTAGCAGACATGGACGTGAAACAGTTCGCGAAGATATGAAGATTTCCCTAACCTCTAAATCAGCTGATTTTCCCCTCTCGCCTCTCCGACTCTGTGATTACGAAATTAATAATACCCGACCAGATCCCCTGATGTTAAATGGTTGCAACACGTGCTGTATTGTAAACAGCATGAATCTTTGACTCGTACAAATATTGCAACAGTAAATTTTTGAGGTCAAATGGAACAGTTTTTTCCTCTACAATTTTTTCTGAATCGGCTCGGTTTGAAAGATACAGGCTGTTGAAAAACCATAAAAAAATGTTAGTTCTATCACAGAAACGGTTTTATCGAGTGAAATGAATTTCAGAATATAGTTTTTCATTTATTTGATTAATCTTTTTCGAACACAAAATATCACCCATGTCTTCCAGTTTTCTCAATATGACCATTACGTACCATTAAAACAACAGAAATTCAAATAACCCAACTCTTGAAACTAAGTTGGACGCTATCTAATGAATATTTGAATGTTTTGCAAAATAATATGTATTTTCTCGTATAATGCGCCGTTTTCGAGTAATTTGATGTTCGAAAATTAAAAAGTATCTGTGAAATATGAAAAATTGGGTACTTTGGCTGAATACAACTCTGTTGGAAAGATCCACAGAGATGGGCAGTGTCACAGATTTAGCTAGTTGTTTAGAAGGAAATTCTGTTTTTCCAGGGGTGGCACAGCTCATTAGGAAAATTGGGAACTTTGGCTGAATACAACTCTGTTTAAAAGATCCACAGATATGTACAGGATGGGCAACATTCGTTGTCTACTGAGAGGATCTCGAGAACTATAGCAGTTTCGTTTTTGAGTTTGACAATATCGTAAAGTTCTCATAACATTTTTGTCTTTGAAGTTACAAATCTAAAACTTGAACCTTCTAGAATCGACTGATGAGCTCAAAATTTTTCTTCATTTCGAATCATTAGGTGAACTTTCATTTTTTTAAATTCAAACTCTTATTGGCTTTGTTATTTTTGAATTGAAAAACAATCTTTAGTCAGTAGATTCTACGTATAACAGTGCCTAAGAAGGTTCAAGTCTCAGATCTTCAAAGAACTTCAAAGACAAAAAAGTTATGAGAACTTTTCGGAATCGTCAAAATCAAAATTTCAATTTTTGTTTATAACTCGAAATCTAAGAATGATAGGCTGATTCTGTTTTCAGCTTTGGATTAGTCATGAAAAAAGAGCTTGAGAATGTGCCATCCGTTTTCTTCTAGCTGCTATAGTTCTCGAGATCCCCTCAGTAGACAACGAAATTTGCCCACCCGGTGTAGTATCATAGATTTAGCTATACTTCATTCAACTTTATTTTAGCAGTCGGTTGGCCATGGCAATTTGACACATTTCACTCTGTATAGTACGAAAATGTGGGGTTATGAAGCTTGTCAAAACATTTTTGGGTTTTAAATCAACGCTATGTTGCCCGTTCTACGTAAAAGTTTCTGTTATTACGTATTTTATCACAATGTCGAATCTCTTCGGAAAATATCTGACGAACATAATTGAAGTTTATACAAACTGATTGAAGGCATACCAAATCCAGTTATTTGCATGGAAAATACAAGAGATCAGTATAATATCATAATATGCACTAGCTTGAGAAGAGTTAATGTTCGTTATCTTCTTCGGCTTACATCATTTGTAGATTTCAAAAACATTAACCCGAAGATGAAATGCATATGATGCAGTGGTTGGCAATGGGTATCTCCCGAAGGAATTAACAGATAATTACAAGAATGTTAAATTTTTCAATAAAAATCATCTTGCATCAATATAAGTAAAAGGAGTTGAAGGAAGTTTCAACTTAAGATGCAACTTCACCGTTGAACAAAAATTTCACATGAATAAACAGTAAAAGGCAACTTGCGCGTATTTGTGGCTATTCATTTAATACGATTGATGTAATTATAATAATTAGGTATTTATTAGTACCTAAAGACATTTACATTGTATAGGACAAGTCAAATGAAAAACAGAAAAATCCATTTTAGGGAACTTATTCTCCGATGACATTTATCGAAAATCCTGTAGTAAACTTTTCGCATTAATTCACTCAAACATAAAATTCTCAAATGCCACTACTTTTTTGGGTCTCCCAATAGAAGGAAATTCTTTGTCATACTCTTCATTCACAATCTTTCTGATTGTGGAAATATTCAGCTGAAATATAAGTCGTTTAGATTCAGATGAAACATTATATCAATTCTCTTACCTTGAATATGTTCGCTACCGTCTGACGTATTGTGGATTTTAGAATATCAGGGTATAACTATTTGAATGAGCGGACCTGAATTCTAAATAGTACTTCCTGAAACCCTGTCTCTTTTTTCAATCACTTTCGGCATTTTCGAATTTTCGTGATAAAAATTCAAAAATTGATATTAGTTGTGGCAACGGCGTTATGACATTAACGACATTTCATGAGTGCCAACCTAACTTCGTTCTAGTTACAAAAACTTGAGAAAATTATTTCATGGCCAACCGACTGCTAAAATAAATTTGAATGAAGTATAGCTCGTCAAGGCCCGATGAGACCGACTGTCACCTCGCTGAAAATTATGACGTCTCTCACAAACCATAAATATCCTAAAACTAATCTCTAGAAAAATTCACGGGTCATTAACAGTCTCGATTCGGGGGCCCAAGAATAAAAGAGGCATCATTGACCACTTATGTGAAGTCAGCATGTGCGTCGGATATACGCCGATTGTTTCCAGTCTCCCTCCCTCTGGATCTCGCACCCCCCCAACTTCCAGTCCGTGCGATTAGAACGATCCAGAATTAAATAACAAAGGATTCACTCGAACATTTGACAAGTTTAAATTGGTTTCCGACGATCGCCATTTAAATGCAAATCGCCAAGTTGCAGTCAAAATATTAAGCAATTATGCGGATCGTCCGCCACATTTATTCTCGACCGGTCTTGTTTGACTTCCGTCAACTTCGGAACGTCGAGTTTGAGTTGTTAGCGTGCTTGAGTATTGAACGAACGAATCGCCTGAAATTTTTAGGATGTAGCCCTCCGAAGGCTCCTGGTATCCACCTTTTATGGAATTAAATGTACGATAGGTTTCAAATAGAATCTCAGTACACTTTCCGTCTATTTACTATAGAGATCGTTTCAAAAGGCAAGTCCTTTCTTGAGAGAATTCATCAAAATACCTTTTTAATCGCCAATACAAATATTCACGATGGGGGATCTATCATCCTCAGCAAATCCATGAGGCATGAAACAGTACCTACGAGGATATATTGATATCTACTATCTAGTTAGCCTAGACCATTTCCATGCATTAAAAAAATATTACGTCACCATAGCAACGAACAATAACTCATTACAAGTGTCAGTGTGAAGTTTGAGGTCAAAAAGGTAAACCAGAGTTACGCCATAAATTAAAAGGAAGAAGATGTCCACCGAAATTGTGAAAATCGAAAAATTGTAGTATCGAGCCATCATCAAGTACTTATATATAAAAAGGTTAAGAGGTAAGCAGGTTCACGAAGATATGCTTGATACCTTTGGTGATCAATGTCCTTCGTATGCGACCGTGAAAAATTGGACTGCAAGCTTCAAAAGAGGTAAATTTTCCATTGAAGATGATGACCGATCGGGAAGGCCAGTTTCTGTGTCAGTCCCAGAAAATATCGATGCAGTTCATGACATGATTTTATCAGACCGTCGAATTGGGCTGAAACGGATATATGAAGCACTGAATATTTCATACGAACGCGTTCATCATATAGTTCACGTCAATTTGGACATGAGAAAAATTGTTGCAAAATGGATCCCTAAATGTTTGAATGTCGACCAAAAGCGTGCAAGGGTAGAAGCGTTCGATCTGTGCTCGATTTGAAAACGATGTAGACTTCAACCGAATTGTTACTATGGATGAGACTTGGGTACATTTCTACGATCCAGAAACAAAGCAACAATCGATGGAATGGCGACACTCTGGATCTCCAAGACCTAAGAAGTTTCGTGTCCAAAAATCTGCTGGAAAAGTTCTTGCTTCAGTTTTTTGGGATTACCATGAAGTAGAATAAGGGTAGAACAATAACCGGAGATTACTATTCGACATTAATGACCACTCTACGAGAAAAAATTAAAGAGAAATGACGCGGAAAGCTATGCAAAGGTGTTTTGTTTTTGCAGGACAACTCCCCTGCGCACAAATCTCATGTTGCCATGCAAAAAATTCGTGATTTAGGGTTTGAATTACTAGAACAACCCCCTTATTCACCAGATTTGACTCCATCCGACTATCATCTCTTTCCACAACATTCCAAACTGTGAGTAATCTGACCAGTATCACCAAGGGTGACTAGGTTCATTACTTCGAATGAATGAACATTTATAACTCACGTGTTGTAAACAAAATTTTATGCCACTTTGATTAGGATTTCCAGAGAATCATCTAATTTATGAAATGACATGAAAGATGTCGTTTCGATTGATTGTTGCTAGGGCATTATTCAAGCCATAGCAACAAGAGCAAGAAGACGTTCATCCGCTCCTATTCATGTTATTTTACTTCACTTGTGAGTTTAGAAAAATGTTTCACTGAATGGATAAAAAAAGTCAACTTACCCTTTTGCCATGGGTTGAATAATGTCGACTTTAAAAGTCAAAATAGAATAAAACTAGGTAGTTACATTTTTTCCATTGAAATGCTGAAGACCTCAACGAAAAGAGGAGATTCCTTGAGTTATTTTAAGGAAAAAATTCTCATGAACATGGCACCTCTAACGATTCGTTTTTTGAGATACAGGGCGTCAAAGTTGAATTTTTGTGTAGTATCTACACAAGATATTTAACACAAAGGTTTAACTTGATGTCTCAAAACTTAACATGAATATATTCACCACTGCTTACTCACTGAATTTTTATGACAATCTGGATTTTTCTTCGTTCAAATTTTTTTTTTCTCGAAATCGGTTGCAGATAGGACAAAACAACAGACCATAAAGTTTAGAATAACAACAATGCTTGTTTTCACATTTTTTCCAATTAACAGTGGCTCACCAAAAAGTAGTTCTGGAGGAAAGAGGGGACAAGGTTTCAGAAAAAATATCGCCCTGTAGGTTTGTTATCGAAATTGGCATGCCACATGGTGCAAACTCTCAATTGTAGTATCTTTACCAAATTTCAGTTGAAAATCTTGTGAAGTCTAGATACTATGAGAAAAAACTTGAAAAAAATTCAAACTTTAACACCCTGTATCTCGAAAACGAATTGTCTGCGGTCCCATGTTTATGGGACCTTTTTTTCTTAAAATTTCTCAAGGAATGTTCATAAAACACTCTTTAATGATAATGCAAAGAACACTATATTCAATTCTGGCTTGGTGCGGAAAATACAGGCTCAAACTCCCACATCCCAATCCCTCTGCCATCTTCCCAATTAAACCTCAAGAACATCCCACAATTTTTTCGCACTTTTTCCTCCTTCCCACCCCTCGCTATAACAGAAATAACCATCAGACACATGTTGAACTTTTTCTATCTCTCATTAGATACGTATTATAGCGGTTCACGGTCTACGTAGGGATATTGAATATCAAAGAATTTCGACATGTTCTGCATCTGGAGACTGAGCTGACGAAGAGTCGAGCTGCTGTCACATTTATGTCCCTGCCCATCACAGACTTTCTGCCACTTCGCTTTTCGGAAATAGCTCTAGGTGTTAAAGCGTTTAAACATGTCCTGACGTTCGTGATGATATACGGTTTATTTTGTTTCCAAAATCTGTTGCTATTTGTTTTCGGCCTTTTTGTTTTCTTTAGTTGCGTGCCTTGTTTTCCTACCGGTGTTTAGTTTGTTGGTTTAGGAGTTTAAGCGATTATCAGAACGTTTTGCGAGATGAATTTCGGATCGGTTTTTCTGAAAAATAAATAATTCTCCTCATTTCTTCAGTTATTGAATGTCTCCAGTCATTTAGAAGAAAATAACGTGAATTTATATGAAAGACCCACACTATTTTTTGACAAGGAATCACCTTTTACATTTTCATTCATTCCCCGTATGTATTATTTATGTAAAAGTTGTTTTACTATGCTATTTACTTTCGCTTCAGTCTTAAATGTTGCGTATGTGTATACTTACTAATTTTTGGCATATATGTATAACTATTCTTTTGAATATTCTTGTCTTTTACCTTTATTTTTAACTGGGTAATAGCTATCTTCAGAATAATGGGGCAAATATTGGGCAGACATGTTTTCTAATTGATAAAAGGTTACCTACCTACTGAAATTTTTTTCTCTTATTCTATTTCCATTTTTTCCCTAGAGAATATGACTAGTTTTTCAGTGTCACTGAAGTCTTTCTCAATAACATGAGCTATGATGAGTAGCTTTCTAGTTACTTCAAGAGTTTTACCTAGCCTTGGAGTAGATCATTCTCATTGCTTATGATATTCAGACTTTGCGAAGGGATTCTCACAATAAAAAATAACACTAAAGAAGATATAGGTTTATTTACAGAGGGAGGTACATTTTTTGGTTCAATAAATATCAGAGTTCTATAAGATGTACAACATTACATCGAACTGTTTGATGGCGCCTAACAAGGTACATAATGTCTACTTCCTAGTAGCTAGCTAATCTACAAGAAATCGCAGTCTATTTACAATATGGTATATGGCACATTTCTACACATTCGGTTTCATGTACGAATCAAACATGTTTTTTCGTTACTTTTCTCGGGAATTATTTACAGAGATCGCTTGAATAGAACTTGGGTCTATGTTCTCGTCATTCACATAATGAATGCATTTTTAAGAGAGAAAAAAGGTTGAACACATTCTTTCAAAATGCATTCCACGATTTGCTTGCAGCTTGATCCCTTTCTCTCGATATACAAAAAACATTTCTTCAGTTCTTCGTCTATAATGGCTGATTTGTCAAATTTACCGACAGACCAATTGCAATACCTCTGAATGAGGTGATAAAGATCGCCTGAAAGAATAAAGAGATTGCAGATAGATTATACATCACTATACCGAACTATGATTCGTATGAAATTTCTATAGATTGATCCAGTCAAATTTTGTTATCTTTTAGGGTAGCAATAGCAGGTAGCCGCATCCTTTCCTTTTTCTGCATTTATATTTATTGAAACTTGGATATCAATGCAACAAAGGTAAAGCAAAAGATTGCCAACATGCGAAAGGGGTCTTTATTTGTTACCATTGTGAAACCTATCGAGTTTATCGGTTTCGAATCAATTCCATTGGGAGAAATGTTTGTGTTTCCGACAATGTGACTAGATACGTCTGGATTGTGCATTTTAATCGTTTAATTGGAGTGATGTGAATGCTTGAGCTTGAGCAACATACCAGGCTTGTTCTTTTTGTGCATGGGAAACAGTGCCAATTCAGTGGCACAATTTTCGATCAATAAATCTCTAAATAACCTCCTCGACCTTGTTCAGATTCGTACATTCAACCCTCTTCGACATTCCTCGTCCGAAGGTCCTCAATACAACTTTCAAGAACCCAAGTTATGACCGTGGTTAGCTAGATGAAAGTAAGGAGCATACCCCCCAGATCCAGCAGGCTGAAGGGGATAAGCGTATGGCACATGGTGGGAATACAACAGCCCAGAGTGCGTGTGGTGCCCTGGAAAGCTGGGAAAACCGTTCCCGGACCCGACGCCAGGTGGCGGTACGGTCGGCGAGTTGACGTCCATCCCGGGATTCTGCTTTTTCCACTTTGTCCTTCGGTTTTGAAACCATATTTTCACCTGGGTCTCTGTCAGGCTCAGGCTGAGGGCCAGGTTCAGTCTTTCGCACACACTCAGGTACCTGGTGGTCTTGAATTTGTTCTCTAAGGCCACTAATTGTTCGTAAGTGAAGGCCGTCCTGGCTCGACGCGGTTTACCGGCACTCTGTGACTTCGAATCGCTCTTCTTCTTCTTCGAGTTTGGGTCTTTGAGGTCTTCGCTGATGTCGCTCTGCATGTCGTCTTCCTCTTCTGAATTGTGGTCTTTTCCTGGAACGGAAAAATATAATTAGGTTTTGGTTAACTTATCTGGGCAAAGTGCCAGATATTTCAATAGGTTCATGGCGTTAAAATCCACGTCAAAGTTTATCTTCAGTATATGAGGATAAGAGTGACAAAAACATGCTAAGTCGATGGTCAATGCTTCGTATATGGTAAATTTAAGAGGGGTTGCATTGTTCTGCGACCCTGAGATCTGTTTTGTCCTATCATCAAAGTATGTAGTTCGCTCTCCATTAGCAGAACTAACAAGAACAGTTCTGAAGGAGATACCAATAGAATAGACTCTAAAATCGCAAGGTAAATCTTAACATAATCCGAATCTACCTCGAAAGACATTATTAATCGACAATTCACAGTTGTTGAACATCTCAAATGTAACAAATAAGAAGTTTTTCGATTTTTTCCTGTGATTACCGATAAAATTGGGTGTCAAGGACGATTACAATTATCAATTTCACAGGACGTGTTGCCTAAGTATGAGGATATATTGAAGAATTCTCAGCCTACTATAGAACCAAACAAAATTTCAATGTCAAAATATTTTATTATTCAACATATTCTCCTCTTAATTGGATACATTTATTACATCGAACCTGCAACGTTTCTAGACCTTTCAAAAAAATGTTTCTTTTTGCTCAGCAAACCAGACCTCCACAGCTTTTATTACCTCTTCGTTGGAAGAAAAGTTACGGCATTTTTAAACTTTTTTTCAGTTGAGGAAAGAGATGATAGTCGGAAGGAGCCGAATCTGGTGAATAAGAAGGGTGTTCTAGTAGTCCAAACACTAAATCACGAATTTTTTGCATGGCAACATGAGATTTGTGTGCAGGGGTGTTGTCCTGCAAAAACAAAACACCTTTGGATAGCTTTCCGCGTCTTTTCTCTTCAATTCTTTCCCGTAGAGTGGTCAGTAATGTCGAATAGTAATCTCCGGTTATTGTTCTACCCTTATCCAAAAAATCAATCATGATTACTCTATGGCAATCCCAAAAAACTGAAGCAAGAATTTTTCCAGCAGATTTTTGGACAAAAAATTTCTTAGGTCTTGGAGAACCAGAGTGTCGCCATTCCATCGATTGTTGCTTTGTTTCTGGGTCTAGAAACAATTGCGTTTACAAAGTCTACAGCGTTTTCAAATCGAGCACAGATCGAACGCGATGCTTCTACCCTTGCACGCTTTTGGTCAACATTCAAACATTTGGGGATCCATTTTGCAGCAATTTTCTTATGTCCAAATTGACGTGAACTATATGAACGCGTTCGTATGAAATATTCAGTGCTTCAGATATCCGTTTTAGCCCAATTCGACGGTCTGATAAAATCATGTCATGAACTGCATCAATATTTTCTGGGACTGACACAGAAACTAGCCTTCCCGATCGGTCATCATCATCAATGGAAAATTTAACTCTTTTGAAGCTTGCAGTCCAATTTTTCACGGTCGCATACGAAGGACATTGATCACCAAGGGTATTAAACATATCTTCGTAAATCTGCTCACCTCTTAATCCTTTTAAATACAGATACTTGATGATGGCTCGATACTCCAATTTTTCGATTTTCACAATTTCAGTGGACATATTCTTTCTTTTAATTTATTGCGTAACTCTGGTTTACTTTTTTGACCTCGAACTTCACACTGACACTTCTAATGAGTTATTGTTCGTTGCTATGGTAACTGGTCTAGGCTAACTAGATATCAATACATCCTCGTAGCACCTTCGCATAATGAGCGATAGGTGGCGCAACCATCTGTAAATTTCTTGATGGATTCTCTCCATTTGCTTCGGCAAATATATGTGTGCATGAGGTAGAAAGTCGTCGAACAGCGCCATGTAAGAATCTTTTCACGTAGCGAAAAAGAAAATGGGGCTTCCAAAGGGCCTTCATCCCCGCTCGTCGACCCGCCCATGGCTGGGATCGGTGTAAAGTCCCGAAAGTGATACGGCATGACGAGAATAACGGCGGGACATGTAATTAACAGTCTTAACGTAATTACCTCTGGGCTCGTTATCAAGCCGTGAACTTTGTAATTAATCCTTTGGTTTTGCTTCTACTGATTTAAGCAGATGTATTAATTATGAGGAGGTGGAGGAGGGAAGGGGGAAGACGGGGAGGATATTTCCTTCAGGAGTTCCGCAGTTTCCCGGGACTGAATCATTAAGGAGCTCAGTTTGTCTTTATTGCGGACTTTATCATCGTTTATCCTTTCGGGAATTCCGCGCAGTTTGTGTTTCGTGCTGATTTCAGTTTGATTTATATCGCGCCGGTTGGAGTTTGTTGAGAATTGAGTGTCGCATTTAATTATTCTAAGGCAGATTCAATTTCATCCGAGATTTACTGGGAAGGTGGACATTTTGTTGGGTATCTAGAAGTTTGAGCCTTCAAGACGTCAGCAGATCAATTCAGCACATCGGTCAATGTCAGCATAACTGACTTCATTCATTCATTCATTTATTGCTGCACCCCATTACCAGGAATAAATCTACAAAACAAAAATAACGGTGCGAACAGACTTATAATTTCTTAGGGCTAATTGCGACTTTGTGCCCTCCTGTGACTGGAGAGACCCAACCGTGACCTACAGATTCTTCCACACTCCGGGCATGGATGGTCACCAACCAGATCTGGCCGCCCCTGTATCCTTCTCGAGTCTCCATTATAACTGTGCACCATAGACCTCCACTGTGACCTGTCTAACGCTAGTTGTTCCCAGTTATGTTTGGCATTAACTGATTTCAGGGATTGATGCAGTAAATCCTTGAACCGCTTATACTGGCCTCCTGGTTTCATGGCTCCCTCTGTGAATTCGCCAAACAGAGCTATTTTGGGGAGTCTTGTGTCTTGCATCCTCAGAATGTAGCCGCTCCATCTGAGTCGGGACCTCGTTACTTGAGTCTCAATTGTTATACAACTCGCGCGCTGCAAGACTTCTGCATTCGAAACTTTGTGGAACCATCTGATGTGCATTATTCGTCTTAGATGACGTTGTTGCGTTTGTTCAAGCTGTTCAATATGTCGCCTGCAGGGCGTCCAGCTTTCGCTTCCGTAAAGAAGCGTTAGGAGGACCACTGCTTTGTAAACAGCTGTCTTGGTCCACAGATTGAGATCGTCATTTTGAAACACTCTTTGCTTTAGCCTCCAGAATGCCCGTGATGCCGAATTGATACGGTTGTGTATTTCCGTGTCTAGGTTAGCCCTAGTATTTATGAAGCTTCCCATGTATTTGAACTGCTCGAGCTGTTCTAGAGTTTCATCCTCCATATCTGTTTGTAGGCTTTCTGGCGGACTTACCAGGATTTTGGTATTGATGTCTGGTTCAAACGTTTACATTTTAGGACGTAAAAAAACTGCTAATTGCCAATCAATTTTTAACAACGAACACCTTACAGTATTTCCAAATTGATTTGACAGGAAGAATATGGTGATTCTGTGGCTCACAGTGTGGTGGTTCACCCAGTTTGTTTATTTCCAGGCGTTTTTAAGATTCGGGCTTCTCGCAAAGGACTCTACACCGGATTTTATATAAAAACTTTGGTTTGCAGACCCTATAAGAGAGTGAATACTGTGAATTTCAATTAACACAAAAAACCAGGTCTGTCAAAATTCGACAGCGTGAAAAAATTAACCTGAATCTGGGCTAAAAATCATTTCGAGCATTTTCACCTTTGATACGGTGTATTTTGAGCTCTGAAAGCACGAACATTATTATTGAATAGCTTGTTAAAGCTGCATTCACAATCAATTCGCGGGCCGAAGTGCACTTCGGCACGAAATTTACCATTCGCAATAATCTTGGTACCAAATACTCAAATGAATCAAAAATGTAACTGATCAAAACATAAGCATCAGCATCATCTATAGCCGGCACGAAATTGCTTGCCGAAGTGATAGTTTGCAACTTGCAAGAAATTTTGGCTTGAATTTCATTGTGAATGGAAACGGAGAACGCCATATGCTAAGCTTCCGTGCCGAAGTGCACTTCGGCCCGTGAATTGATTGTGAATGTAGCTTAATTCACAACGTAGAACTGTCTGTTGAGATTTTGTCTTTCGATGGATAGAGGAACCATGAATAATGAATTTTTATGGTTAAAATTGAAAGATATAGGGATGTGGACGATGCTTGTTTTCAACAAGTACACCTAACCTAACCCTAAACTGTCAGTTGTCATACTTTCCTGTCTTGATGACAAACTTCTTGTCTTGTCTTGAGGAAAAGTCAAGAAATTTCAAAAATCTTGTCTTGGCGTTTTCTTGGCATATTAACTCTTGTCTAGACTCAAGAAATTTCAAGATCTTGAAATTTGTTGCTTAACCAGCGTGACATCTGTCGAACTGTTCATTGCGTTTCGTGCTAACACGAAAATCTGGTGGTTCCCCGATATTTATTTGTTTTCTGATGAACTCAAAATGACGTCTGTTGCACTTTTTACCCCGTTTAGTTGAGTGAGGTTATTATTACCAAGAAAACATAGAAAGAAGGCTCAATGGGACATGGAACATACTAGGCTCCCTTTGGTATGTCCCACAAGTGTGCATTGGCGTGACTATCGTACAATCAGAGAGTGCAATTTTAATAATGACAACGTTTTGGCACAAAAGTTGTTTCAAATTATTTTCTATTTAACTTTACCTATTACTATTATTTATCGATACGCCACTGCTTACGGACCCAGTTCTGTCAATTGAACTTGACTTTGCCACCTTATACGTCTTCACCCCTCAATCGGCTTTGAACTGAATTGCAACTTGTTTCTATACCCACTCTTGATGATCACAAAGTGGTAGACTTATTTTACCATAAGTGATATTGACTCTTCAGTAAACAGAACGTCAGCTGAGCCATTTGGCTCCGGTGCTGACTTAGAATATTCACTAACAAACAATAGAGAGAAACGTAAGTTTTAGTAAAAATATAAAATGATCTACTAATGCGAGTGAAAATGATTAATTTGAATCTGAAACTGTAGCTGCGAAAGCGTCAGTAAAAAGAAAAAGCAGCAGCATTCACCAATGCAAGATAGTGGTAGGTACTAGTACCAATACTGACAGGAAGAAATTCTGATTTTGTTTCGAAATTCAGGTGGACACAAGTGCCAACAGCGAAAATAATAAATAAGCCAAAATTACATATGTGCCATGTTTTTCTAAAGGTAAAAAAATTGTATGCCTGAAAGTATAAGCATTTCAAATCTATAGATTCCAACTGGAGTTTCAACAAGATTATCCCAAACATTTTTGATTTACACAAAAAATGTGAGCAAATAATATTAATAGGATGGATTTTATGTTAAAATAAGTAAACTTTTACACTAATAAAGACGTTTTAGCGTATTCATGGTTATATATAGACAAGGTATTTCAAAATCTCTTGTTTTCTTGACAAGAAATCTAAAATAACTTCTGGATCTTGTCTTGATATTAAGACAAGATCAAGAAATTTTCAAAAACTTGGCGACCCCAAACTTTTACTGCATGAATGACGGTAAATTCTTTCATCCCTTCATTCATTTTCGATAAGTCTCTATAAATTCCTCATTCTTTATAAGAAATAATAACTAATATCCGAAATTATCCCAAATCTGACACTTCCTATCACGTGTAGCTATACTTCATTCAATTTTATTTTAGCAGTCGGTTGGCCTTGGAAATTTGACACATTTCACTCTGTATAGTACGAAAATGTGGGGTTATGAAGCTTGTCAAAACATTTTTGGGTTTTAAATCAACGCTATGTTGCCCGTTCTACGTAAAAGTTTCTGTTATTACGTATTTTATCACAAAGTCGAATCTCTTCGGAAAATATGTGACGAACATAATTGAAGTTCATACAAACTGATTGAAGGCATACCAAATCCAGTTATTTGCATGGAAAATACAAGAGATCAGTATACTATCATAATATGCACTAACTTGAGGAGAGTTAATGTTCGTTATCTTCTTTGGCTGAAGTTTGAATACGTTACATCATTTGTAAATTTCAAAAATATTAACCCGAAGATGAAATGCACATGATGCAGTGGTTGGGAATTGGGTATCTCCCGAAGGAATTAACAGATAATTACAAGAATGTTAAATTCTTCAACAAAAATCATCTTGCATCAATATAAGTAAAAGGAATTGAAGGAAGTTTCAAGTCAAGATGAACTTCACCTCTGAACAAAAATTCCACATCAATAAACAAGTAACAGGGCAACTTGCGCGTATTTGTGGCTATTCATCTTAATACATTGATGAAATAATAATAATTAGGTATTTATTAGTACCTTAAGACATTTACAATGTATAGGACAATTCAAATGAAAAATAGAAAAATCCATTTTAGGGAACTTATTCTCCGATGACATTTATCGAAAATCCTGTAGTAAACTTTTCGCATTTATTCACTCAAACATAAAATTTTCAAATGCCACCACTTTTTTGGGTCTCCCAATAGAAGGAAATTCTTTGTCATCCTCTTCATTCACAATCTTTCTAATTGTGGAAATATCCAGCTGAAATATAAATCGTTTAGATTCAGATGAAACATTATATAAGTTCTGTTACATTGAATATGTTCGCTATCGTCTGACGTATTAAGGGTTTTAGAATGTCAGGGTATAACTATTTGAATGAGCGGACCTGAATTCTAAATAGCACTTCCTGAAACCCTGTCTCTTTTTTCAATCACTTTCGGCATTTTCGAATTTTCGTAATAAAAATTGATATTAGTTGTGGCAACGGCGTTATGACATTAACGACATCTCATGAGTGCCAACCTTACTTCGTTCTAGTTACAAAAACTTGAGAAAATCATTTCATGGCCAACCGACTGCTAAAATAAATTTGAATGAAGTATACCTATGTTCAAACCATGGCCCATCAACTGTCACTCTCCGAAGCCTCTAAAACGGCATAAACGGCCCATAATCGCCCATGCCCATCAGCGTAATTTTCGAATAAACCCGATCGATGGGCCAAATGGCAACCGACAAGATCGGACATCCCAGTTGGCCATTCCGACGGTGGGCCACAGTGACAGCGCCACCGCACCGCATTGTTTCCGCGGCGTACGGACAAATGAATGCGGTTAACACGTTTGTCGGTTGTTACGTATTGATTTCACAAACGTCCGCGATGTTCTCGAATTACCGGCGCTTAATCATAGTGAGCCCCGGATTTGGCGTTTTAATCGACGCCATTCCGTCCGTTGGTTATGTGTGTATGCCCGGCCAACTTGACGCCGATGCTTCCCCTCCCTCCCAACCCCCGTCTCGATGAACGGGAATCGGTTCACGGTCTGCTTGTTTTGGTATGGCTGGGTGGACAATTTCGGGGGGTTGGTGTCGATTGATTTGGTCCAAATATAGCTGAGGAATTAGCAGTAAATTCTATGGTCTAAGATTTCCGCCATTTTGGACGGCCATGTTTTGGTTTTTGGTCTTTTGGTATACACGATATGGTCGATATTCTGTCGTATAAAAGATCCTAGCATGATGGTAGGTACTTCGATTTCAACTTAAGTACTTTTTAACTTTACTTACTTAGTGAAAAGAAGAAAGAAATGAAGTTTTAAAAGTCTTCGACGGTATCTATGTGGTTCTATTGAATTACAATAATAAACAGTTGTTTTAACACACACTACGCAAGGTGTACATGAATAATAGCCCGAAAATTAACTTACTAGACTTATTATCTGTCAGCCCAATTTCATTTCTACCAGTTTTGTGGTTTCTATAATTAAAAACTGCTTTTCAGGTGGCTCTGCATATGCATCTAAGCAGAAGCTGCTCAACCAAAAAAGTTTTGACCCTAAAATTTTTTGCAACTCTCCATTTACACCCTGTTTAGTAAAATCAGACGATAAGAATTCTTCTGATAGCTGCATCATTCTGCACTTATACAGGTTGAGTCCTTGCTCGTACAAATATTTCAACGGTAAATTCTTTAGGTCAAAAGAAACATTTTTTTCCTATACCATTTTTTCCGATTCGGACCTGATGAATAGATACAGCTATTCTAAGGTTTTATAATGAGCTATGCCACCCCTGGAGAAACAGAATTACCTTGAGAATAGCCAGCTAAATCTTTGACACTACACATCTGTGGATCCTTTAAGCAGAGTTGTATTCAGCCAAAGTAGCCAATTTTCCGAATATCACTGATATTTAGTTTTGAACAAATTACTCGAAAACGGCACATTATATACGAGAAAATATGAAGAATTTCACAAAACGTTCAAATATTCATTAGAGTTGGGTTCTTTGAATTTTTGCAATTTTTATGGGAGCTTATGGTCATAATGAGAATACTGGAAAACGTGGGTGACATCTTGTGTTCGAAAAATATTCATCAAATTAATGGAAAATTATATTCCGAAATTCATTTCATTCGGCACAACCGTTTGTGAGATAGAACTAATAATAAAATTTTTTCATGGTTTTTCAACAGCCTGTATCTTTTAAGCCGAGCCGATTCGGAAAAAATGGTAAAGGAAAAAGGGTTTTCTTTCGACCTGAAGAATCTAGTGTTGAAATATTTGTAAAAGGCTAAGATAAGAATCACCCTGTATATTTCATTGCTTGATACATGCTTTTGGGACATTAGTTAAGTTAAGGCAGGTATTTGGATGTTGTGAAAAGAACTGAAAACGGTTAGGTTCACCGTCGGTCGACAAAATAAATGTTGAGTTTAAGTAGAACTCAAATCAGCGTAAAACAGAAGATGAAGAATTTCGAAAATTACATAATAAGAATACATATAGGAAAAACAACGGAAAACATATAGGTAAATGTAATATGACACAAAACAAAGGAGTAAAGAGTAAGAGTAAAGTCACTTTACCGTGTAAAACCGCCAATGCATTTGTTCCTTTCATGTTTAGCCGCTTTCATCAAAGGAACAAAATGCCGTTTTCCTAGCATAAGTTATTCAAGTGAATTAAAAAAAAAATGCCAAAAATTTGGTAGATTCATGGATAGCCTAAAAAAGTACGATGCGGTATACTAACCACGGGTTTCATAAATCTTGATCGGGGAATCAACGCTTGATCGACGAAAAGACGTCAGTTTGTTTTTCAATCATTTATTCAGTGATGATCATTCGGAATATCATTCTACCATCAAATTATCATGTTTATACGTCCAATCAATTATTCTCATTTGTTATATACTTCTTCAATATATTCAAAAATGAAAAGGTTTCGGTAATTACATTCTAGAAATCGTTGATCGGACAATCAGTTTTATGAAAGCGCTTCTAAAGCTACCAGATTGTCAGACAGTTAGTATTAGCGAGTGACGCTGCGCCCAACAGTATTTTGAATAAATGGTGAAGTATAATTTCTTTGCTGTGAATAGCCTATTTTTGACACATTGTAGGTACCTAAAGGAAATCCGCATTCAATTCACAAGGTTCAACCCTTTTAAAAGACATAACTAATCTTCGTGATTGAGGAATTGACTGATAAAGATTTGTTTGTGTTTTTGTAACGGTTATAATTATCCCTATACTTAAGGCAGTAGCTTCCGAACTAATATCTCCAATGTTACTGTTTCACTCAACAAGATAATCCTGAAATTTCTCGTCAATAGGTACTCCATAACATTACGAATCATCTCGCGAATCATCTACATCAACTCCTACTCTAAAAGATCATAATTTTGCGGTCAAATCGATAATGAACTAAACAAACAATATACGCGACACGCAAAACCTCATCTGAGCTTTCAGGCGCTGCAAAAATTACCTCAAATCTCCTAAAAGCCACCTTACATTGAGCGAAGAGGTGAATCGGTGAGCAGCGCAGGTGTTCGTAACCAGTTCAGAACCTCAATGTTACTCAACTGTCGCGTTCTGGTAACTAACGTTACTAGAGCACGCGTTGGTCTTGGTCACAACTACCACAGAAGGTTTCAGAGGCGGTATTAAATATGTTCTCCTTGAAAATTGCTTAGTTTGTTGCAGGAAAAGGATCGAAGAAACCGAGTGGAAAAAAAATTGAACTCACCAGTTTCACTTTCTTCATAGTCTGCCGTCTCGTCCATCGGTTTCCAACAACACATCTCGTCACTATAAACATTTTGCCTACCCGTAAACTTATTCGGGTCCAGGATATTCTCGACGGAAAACGCCAACCTTCTATTGTTCGAAATGACGGACGGACTCCTGTCCGGAGGCGACTGAGATCTACTGAGATCACTACAAACACTCTCCGACCCCTTGGAGTCCTTACTGTACAAAAATTCACTATTAGAGTCATTCTTCTGTATCAACCCCTCGAAGCTCCTCAACTTGTCGTGCCTCCTGGTCAGGTCCACCGGACACAAGGACGACGTATCGTCATTTTCCACGTCCACGTCGTCGTCGTCCGTCAGTTTATCGCACATGTCGGCGTCCCGTGAATCGTCGGACATCCTCTTGGGCAGCAAAAAGATTGGTCCTTCGGGCCGGATCGGCGAGCGATCCTTCTCGACGTCTTCCGGTTTGGCGCGTTCCATCATTAGCATTGTCATCATTAAAGGCTGTTTACCGCATCGCCGAATTGTCAAACCCGTCGATATGCCGGATAACCGGGTTTCGAGCTACTAAACCGGAGTTGCGGCTACATCAAATGCGGCACGTCGCGCAGAATGGCGAATTATCGCACGCTCGCGCGTGGTGGGGAGGCGTCACACTCCATTGGGCCGGGGATCGTTGAGGCGGCCACGCCATTGGCGGCTCGCCCGTAGGAGGGGCGCTTTTAAACACGGAGGAGACAGACGGTTTATTTGCTTTGTAATTATGAATATGATTTGTAATAACAAAAGGAGAGAGAGCCGGGAAATTATCAGAGCCTGATTGCAGGGGATATTTTGAAACAAAGGCCACTTATCCGGGAACGAGCTGGCGAAACAATTTAAATTTAGTAGAGTTGAAAATGTTACTGGTGCTCGTTTAATTAGTGGGGAATTATACTGTTTGTCATTATGAGAATTTGAATTATAGCTCATCAACGCCCTATTGGGGCTCTATGAGACAGGATTTCGGATTTAATTATCGCATTATGAGGCGTCCATATGTTTTGCGTCCGCGCCATATTGATTCGGACGTGAATTGAGTGGCCGTACGCGATGTTTGTTGTCGATGTTGGTCATTAGCCCACTGTTGCTAATTATTTGCCTCTGAAGTGCTCATTTTGGTTTATTAGGTGTTATTTCATTTAATCGGATCATGGGGATTTCTGACATAAGTTTTTATGGAAGCGTTGAAGTTCCGAATGAAAATATTTTTTCCAAATGTGTAATTTCGACTCGCAAGTCGGAATTCTGATATGCAAGTCAGAATTCTGTGATTGAAGTCAGAATTCTGTGATGAAAGTCAGAATTCTGTGAAGAAAGTCAGAATTCTGTGATGAAAGTCAGAATTCTGTGAAGAAAGTCAGAATTCTGTGAGGAAAGTCAGAATTCTGTGAGGAAAGTCAGAATTCTGCGAGGAAAGTCAGAATTCTGTCAAAAAAAAAAAGTCAGAATTCTGTGAGGAAGGTCAGAATTCTGTGACGAAAGTCAGATTTCTGTGATTAAAGTCAGAATTCTGTGATGAAAGTCAGAATTCAGTGATGAAAGTCAGAATTCCGTGTTACAATAATTGGAAATTTTGGGATACAAGTCAAAATTCTGAGTTTGAAGTCAGTATTTTACAAATTTCAACCAATTTCAATTCTAACTCAGAATTCTGACTTGCAAGTTAAAATTCAGACTTGTATCTGAGAATTTTTAATTGTATGTCGTAATTCTGATATAGGGGCAGGAATTCTGAGATGGAAATTAAAATTCTAAGGGAATTCTGAGATAGAAGTCAGAATTCTGAGTTAAAATAATTAAAAATTTCGATATTCAAGTCAGAATTTTCAGTTTCAAGTCGGAATTCTACCAATTTCAACTAACCATCAAAACGATAAAAATCAACCGCCTACTGCAACATCTCCTTGGAACTGAAACTTCCGACTTGCATGTCAGAATTCCGAATTTCAATAGAGAATTCTGTCTTGTCTCAGAATTTCAACTTGCAACACAGAATTTCGACTTGCGACTCAGAATTCCGACTTGAAACTCCGCATTTTGACTTGCATCACAGAATATCGATTACTAGCTGAGAATTCTGACTTGTATCTCAGAATTCCTCTTTGTAACTCAGGATTCTAACTTCTACTTCAGAATTCCGACAAAACTAAGAATTCCGACTTCTGCTTCAGAATTTCGACTTATTGTAACTCAGAAACCTGCGTTTTATCTCAGAATTCAGACTTTCAACTAAGAATTCTGACTTCTGCCTCAGAATTTCGACTTATTGCTACTCAGAAACCTGCGTTTTATCCCGGAATTTCCACTTGATACTCAGAATTCTTACTTACGGTTCAGAATTCCTACTTCTATCTCAGAATTCTGACTTTATTCTCAGAATTTCGAACATTCAACATATAATTCTGAGATAAAAGTCAGAATTCTGAGATAGAAGTAGGAATTCTGACCCGTAAGTACGAATTCTGAGTAGCAAGTAGGAATTCCGAGATAAATCGCAGGTTTCTGAGATAAAAGTCAGAATTCTGAGATAGAAGTAAGAATTCTGACCCGTAAGTAAGAATTCTGAGTATCAAGTAGGAATTCCGGGATAAAACGCAGGTTTCTGAGTAGCAATAAGTCGAAATTCTGAGGCAGAAGTCAGAATTCTTAGTTAAAAGTCGGAATTCTGAGATAAAAAGCAGAATTTCTATTTGCAGCTCAGAATTCTGACATGTGTATCTCGGAATTTTGACTTGAGACAACAAATTCTGACTTGAGACAACAAATTCTGACTTGCATCGTAGAAAATCGACTTGCAGCTGAGAATTCTGACCTGTATCTCAGAATTCTGACATATAACTGAGAATTCTGACTTGTAGGTACCTATATCAGAATCTCGACTTGTATCACAGATTTCTTACTTGCAAGTCAGAATTTTCGGCTTTCATCTCAGAATTCTGACTTGTATGCGTCTCAGAATTTCGAGGAGGAGCTCTTGCTTAAGGAAATTGGTCACCTTCGGTATTAAACCAGTATAGAGTTGAGGTTGAACTGCCATAAAGAAGTGACTTATTTCGTTGACTTGTGGGAAATGGCTCATTAGAATCCCTGGCATCTTCAACGATCAATCGCTACTTAAAATTTCAATTGCTCATTAAGGACATTCGAGACTTAATGAGCATCATTCGAAATCCCGCACAAACGGAGTGGGCACAGCCCAAAATTGAAACCAGGCAAATTGCCAACATCTTAATATTCGGGATAACAGAAAAGTACGAAATACCATTTATCACGATTATTTTCGGGTGATGCTTTTTGTTGAAAACTTCAAATTCCGTACAGTTAGCTCGGTTTTACCGGAAATAGACCAAAGTGAAGAAGCTTTAACGATCGCTAGTTAGTAAGGTTGAAAATGATCTGGAGACATATTTACAACGGCAGTATTTATAGTTTGATGGCAGAGACAGCAGGGTCATTTTCGTCCTCTTCTTATGCTTCTAAACATAACCCGTTATTATATGTTTTCGATCTGCGAGGATAAAGGTGTTGTCACATCTCTAGTCGTCTTTCTACGATCGTTTTCGCTTGATATCAAAGGAAGTATTCATCAGAAATCAAAGAAGAAACTGGCACAGGCCAGGACATCCACTTTTAAAGTTCGATTTGTCTTGAAAAACAATCATAAAATGTTGAATCACCACTATCTTCACACTTGTCAAATTGACGAATGAGGTGAGTTTGATCTGACTTTTTATTTGAAGAATTCTTCAGGGTGAGTCTTTGACTCGTACAAATATTTCAACGGTAGATTCTTGAGGTCAAAAGAAACACTTTTTACCTATACTATTTTTTCCGATTCGGCCCTGATAAAAAGATATAGCCATTTTAAGTTTTCCTAATGAGCTGTGCCACCCCTGGAAAAACAGAATTTCCTTCAGAACAACTAGATAAAACTGTGACACTGCATGCACATCTCTGTGAATCTTTCCAACAGAGTTGTATTCAGCCAAAGTACCCAATTTGATATGGTAGGTCCTACCATATCAAATTTTGGCGATTTCTTCATGCATGAGAATGTGTTTTATTTTTTTAACCGGAAACGGTGCCTCGTACAGCAAAAAGTCAAGAAACCGAATTTGCTCCAGATTAAATAAGGATTTAAATAGTAACTTTTATTGTCGGAAAAACCAGTGGCGTATCATTTTTTCATCTGAAAATATTCAGTCACGCTGCAGTACGGGCGCCACTGGTAGAATAGAATAAAAATGATATTATGCAAAAAGTGCTCCTTGACGCTCAAAACCTATGTCTCAAATTTCATAAAAATATTTCAAGCAGTGTGAAAGTTATCACTAAAAAACAGTTTTTTTTTCCACAATTTTAACACCCCGTATCTCGGAGAGGAAACATTTCTCGACATATGTTTATATGACAAACTAGGGCTTAATTTTGATGTAGAATACGTGGTTGAAATTTCTTGGTTACGATCTGGACCACCCTGAATTAAGTTCTGCCAACCTACAGAGCCGTTGGCGCTGTTTCGTTTCTAGTGGGTCTGGTGGTAAACGCAGTAATCTTCTTCACATAATGTGCTAGACGTGTTCTATGATCTATCCAGAGGACTGGGCAACAAATCGACTGGATTGTCTTGAAAATGAGCCAACATGTGTTCGTGTATTATCGGATAAAAATCCGTAGAATCCTATCTGCAAAAATGAGTAAACATCCACTATCTGATAGACCAACGTCCGAGGCAGAAAGAAGGGTTTTCAAGACCGCAAGGGAAAGGAGAACCCCCTGCCAAATCCCGAAGGTGACGGCTCTAACTAGCAGATGTGTCAATTTCATTTCGATCAGGACATAATAGAGCCCGTAATAGAATCAACTCTTGCTCTATTTGCCGACACTTCCGCCTCCCTTTCAGAAGGACAGACTTAAAAGCCCGGTTCGATCCGAAAACGTTTTCGATTCTGTTGACGAACCTCGGAGGTTCTGGGGTTCCTTTATGTACATTGCGTATACGCGCCAGTTTAATTGCTTAATGCATATTTGCCCCTTTATAATTTCATTTCGTTTGGGGCGAGTTCAAAGCCGGGAGTCTGAGATAGGAGGATTGTCGAAGAGTTTTAGCTTATTGCCGGCCTCTTCAAGAGGAGTGCTTGTCCAGGAAACGATCGCAATGTTTGTCTTTGTCATTTCGGCTGTTCCAGACTGGATTGAACAAACACCAAATGGGCTATGATTTATTCAACGTCTGTTGTGGGGAAAACGCGCTAAACTAGCTCTCGAAGACGAAGAAGTGCAACGTTAAGTCTGTAGCTTTTGCACGTTGTTTGTTCAAACTCATAACTATAGCTGTGTCAACCATACATTCCATTCTTAGTGCAGCGATTGCGATTTTTCAAACAGGATCGTCATCAGTTAAAGAGTCAACGGCTTTTCACCGCTAGGAAAGTGAGAAATTTGTTTTTCTTCACTCTTTTTTTTTTTTTGGTGTAGCTGGGGGAAAATCTGCAAGACAGCCGAACCACTCTCTCCTGAGGGGGGGACAGTGTGGGGATTCTCACTCTCTTGAGCTCGAGACCCACTAAAATCCCTTAACTGCTTCTTCATAGGTTCCGGGCATTTTGCCTATTAACCTTGACTCTTATGGTTTCTGGACTCTCACACGATCATAGTCGTGTGAGATTTATTTCCGGTAACGGGATACAGCAATGAATGAATGAATAAAAGGCGTGTTGATAGTTGAATGCTGCCTATAGCTTTCTTCTTCTTTGGTTACTTAAATCCTTAACTGATCTCTCGGTCTTCGGTGGTAGGTTCTTGACCTTCTAGGTTCTCCTGTTGGATCGTAGTCGACTAATCTTCGTAGTTCCTCATTTGGATGTTGTTTGGCTTTGTCGAATATCCTTTCAGCCTTTCTCTTCATAAATTCTGTAGCTGGTTCCCTTTCTAAGTCCTTGTAGATTTGTTTGTTCCTAACAAACCACGGTACATCCATCGCCATTCTAAGGAGTTTATTCTCAGTGGTTTGTATTCTCTTGATGTGGGTCTTGGCTGCGAAACCCCATGCCGCCGATCCATATGTGAGTTGTGGTCGCGCGATAGTTTTAATCATCGTCAACTTGATGTTCTTATTCATATGACTTCTTCTGCCTATGAGTGGATAAAGTCTACTCATTGCATCACATCAACTGCACATTTGATGTGGTTTTTCCATGTAAGTCCTCTGTCAAGCTTCACTCCTAGGTATGTTGCCTCATTTTTCCATTCAACCTCTTCTTTATCAACTTCAAGGTTTTCTTCCATCCTCAATCTTCTCTTTTGCACCATTTGAGTTATTCATCTATGGCTTCCTGCAGTCTCTGGTGTATGATCTCTGGGCGTCGATGTCTGAACGCTATTCCTGTGTCATCTGCGTACATGGTGAGCATATTTCTAGCATTCTTCGGGATATCATAAAACACTCTTTTGAATTTATCTACATCTTTTATGGTACAGGGTCACAGGGTGTATTTAAAGGTGAGGCGCCTCCCCCTGCATGTGTCCGCTACTTGTCTTAGAGTCTTAGTAACATAGTTGAAACACAAGATGGTGCCACAGTCGTCTATAGAGTGCTTCAAAAGGCTGTGATGAAGCTGACATCATTTTAGTCGTTTCATTTCCTTTTCTTTCTAATTCTATATTAGAATTCCATATATATTTGCTATGAAAGATTGAATTATAGACACATAATATGCACATGCTTGACAAGAGTTGATGTTGCCTAAAAAGTCAATCAGCCTGTAAGCAAGTATTTATAACGATAACAATCGTTATTAATAGTTGGGGAACCCAATAGGGAAATTCGGGATTTACTCGAGCTTGTCAGATTAATATAAAGGGAGATACCTTGGACCCTGTAGAGTCCCTCTACCAAAAATTAGACCTAGATATAGGGGAGGATTGTATAGGACAGCCTATCAGAATAGTAAAAAAAAAGATCATTGTACTCGAGCGTGTCAGATTAAGATATATGTGCCTAATTAGATGTTGAAACGAATTCTCTTAATCTGACAATTTAAGCGTGACGAAACAGTGTGGGAGAGCGCCAAACTTGCAAAAAAAAAGTAAAGTGTACATTCTCGAGCGCGGTGGCTTTTTTTTATATTGAAGGTAATGATTCAAGAATGACGAAAAAATATATAATCTGACAGTTTCAGCAAGCCGAAACAATAAAAATTGGCCATAAAGGTCACAAAAATCAGTTTTTTTGAATTATCTCCTTTTCTGGTCTTCAAATTGTTTCCGCATTCATTATAAAAGTTGTAGAGCATAATATTTGCTACAAATTTTGTCCGAAGCAATTTTTTCTACGTTTGGACGTTTTTGAGTTATATGGCGATGAATGTATGTTAGACTGGGTTTTTACATTGACCTTGGCCTTTCGCATGTGTGGCTAAGCTCCTCGCCCTTATCGACCTCTAACTCGAAAACGGTTAAGAGTATGTAGAAATGCTTCAGACAAAAGTTGTATAGAATTTTATTATCTACAACTTTCATAATGAATACAGAAACGATTAGAGGTACAGAAAGGGAGATATTTGAAAAAAATGCCTTGTTGTCAGCTTCAAACTGTCAGATTAAGAAAACCCCCGTGATTAGTGTCAGATTAATGGGTCAACACGTCTGGAATACCGAGATTAACTATCTCTATGGAAATCTGACACGCTCGAGTATGTACAAGTAACGATTTTTTTTTGCATTTTCAAAGGACCACTGTGACCTTGCGTCCAGGCCGAATTGTCAGTCTCTTGAAAAGTAGCTTCCTTTGGGTCCAATTAACATAATAACATAAAAATCTTACCAGATCAACATGTATTTATTATCAGAGACACGTAGGGCATATACAGTTTTTTAATCTGACACTTTCGAGTATGTCCACCTGATGTTTTTTTTTACATCTTTGAGACCTTGCAGACGCTTTCCCCACCTCTGAAAGTGCATACATCATAGAAGCTTTTTTTCTTTCTACCATCTAATCTTCAAAATCCACTAGGTCTCCACGAAGCTCGAGTAAATCCCGATTCAACATCGTCGGCTATTCAACTACATATAACTAACATCTGTATGTCGCCATTCATGAAATTAACCACAGAAATGAGCAACTGTCCCGTCGAAAATACCTCGGTGGTTGGTGACAAACTGGTGACAATTAGTACCCCCCACTCCTTGGCTCGGAATATCACCCAATTAGTTCCCATAGCCCCCGTTACTATTTCAAAGTCTCGTATCTATTGAAAAGAGACCCTAATTGCGTATCGTGTAGCGTGAAACGCGTTCCGCCAAGACGGAATTCAAATCAAATAATTGGCCTCGTCCACGTCCGCTCCACGGCCCGGCAAGTCGCTTTTTCGACCGCCAATCGTAAATTAAATCTCGCACTGCGGTAATTTGCTATCAATTAGCTTAAACATCTCGTGCGGTACATATAATTTGGAACATGTGGCCATCGGTCGGCTCCTACGGACCGGATTTAATAGCTGTATTCGGGTTCGGCTTTTGGACGGTCCGAGGATGGTTCTAGAACTGCGCAGAGGATTTAATACTAGGGCGCAAGAGTTTTGCGCAGTCCTAGAACAATTCTCGCACTGTCAGAAAGCCGAACCCGAATACGACTAATAATAGCTGTATTCGGGTTCGGCTTTTGGACGGTCCGAGGATGGTTCTAGAACTGCGCAGAGGATTTAATACTAGGGCGCAAGAGTTTTGCGCAGTCCTAGAACAATTCTCGGACTGTCAGAAAGCCGAACCCGAATACGACTAATAGTAGCGTCGGCAAATAAAGGGAGAGGATTCTATAGTACAGAAAATAATTCATGCTGAGGAAACGACCGCGCTCCAATCCTCATACACGTGAGCGCATACATGAGCAGATCTGGAGTGTGCGTGGGTACCTGACTTTATTCTGATTTTTGGCTCAATAAAAAAAATTGAATAAACAAGGGAAATTTAAGGAAATATCAGGTTGGAGTGTTAGACTCTCTTATGTCTGTATGTACAGGGTGGACAAAATTGATGATATCTATACCTGAACTGCAACTTTCTAACCCTACGAGATAGAGGAAAATGAATGGAACATCACGGTCGCCTTTTTTCTAGAAACTTATAATGCCATCACCTGCATTCCTATATCTTCTTTTGTTTTCCAGTTATAGGCCAAAATTGAAATTTGGGCGATTTCAACTTTGGTCATTATCTCCGCTTCTGTTTGTGTTAGGATGTTGAAATAAAAACATTATGGAGACACTTTTTTGATAGCAATCCAGTGGCGTACTATGATTCTTTCCAACAGGTTTATTAGCTGAGCTAAAACGTAAAGTAATGTTTTTTCCAATGAAAACAGTAGTTCAAAATGACTTAGAAAGAATCGCCATTTTCAGAAATATATCATACATCACCATTAGTCTTTCTAAGTCATTTCAAACTACTGTTTTCATAAGAAAAACACATCTTTATGTTATAGCTCATCAAATACCTGTTGGAAAAAATCATAGTACGCCACAGGAATGCTATCAAACAGTGCCTATATAATGTTTTCATTTCAACATCCTTGCACGAACAGAAACTGAGATAATGACCAAAGTTGAAATATTAATTTTGGCCTATAACTCGAAAACAAAAGAAGATAGAGGAATGCAGTTGATGGCATCATTAGTTTCTCGAAAAATGACGACCGTAATGTGCCATCCATTTTCCTCTATCTCGTTGAGTTGAAAAAGTTGTAATTCAGGTACCTATCACCTATTTTGCCCACCCTGTACAAAAGTCGTAGTTTACTGAGGGGATATCGAGAACTATAAGAGCTAGAAGAAAACAGATTATACATTTTTAGCTCTTTTTCAGAGAAACAAAGAATGGTGAAAACCGTAGCCTCCTACGATTCTTCGTTTTTGAGTTACATATAAGAAAAAAATTAAATTTTGACGATTTCGAAAAGTTCTCATAACTTTTTTGTCTTCGAAGTTACAGATCTGAAACTTAAACCTTCTTAGGTACTTTTATACGTAGAATCTACTGACGAAAGATTTTTCCAATTCAAAAATAACAAATTCAATAAAAGTTTGCATTTAAAAAAACGAAAGTTCGGCTAATGATTCGAAATGAAAAAATATTTTGAGCTCGTCAGTGTATTCTAGTGAAAAAGTGCCTGTAGGTTCAAGTTTCAGATCTGTAACTTCAAAACAAAAAAGTTATGAGAACTTTTCGAAATCGTCAAAATCTCATTTTTTGCTAATAACTCAAAAAAGAAGAATCGAAGGAGGCTACGGTTTTCACCGTTTTTTGTTTCTCTGAAAAAGAGCTAGGAAATGTGTCATCCCTTTTCTTCTAGCTCTTATAGTTCTCAAGAACCCTCAGTCTCAGTAGAATTGATTTTATGAAATGACTCATTTCGATATACCAAATCACAGAAAAATACTTAGAACCAGGTGTAAAAGAATTGAATATTAGTTCAAAATCTAACCAATAAAATTCGTCTAAATTATTCACAAATTTTTCCACAATGGTCATCACAATCTTCTTGTTCGAAACCCCCAACAATCTTCGTAAAAATGAAGTGAAATAGGGAAAAAATTATAGCACTTTGTCAACATAAGCACTTTCAATAAACTGTTTCAATTTTCTACCCCAAAACGCACGATACAACAATTTTTTTAGGTCTTCTGATCTGATGCAACTAATCAGATAGATTCGGATGTAGGTACTGAACCATTCATTGTCCAGCCATACGTTTATGTTTCGTTTCGTTTTTTCAACAATCGATAAATGTTTGGATGAGATTTGTCGATTTGTGTTCCTTAGATGAAAGTAGAACTTTCCGATTCAGTTTCTCCTTAAATCCCATAAAGGTACCATTATTTCAAGGTTGTCGTGAACCTCTTGGTTCCACTCAAACTAAAACCTTCCCCCATTTTAATGAACTATGTCGTCCATGCAGAAAAACCAAACACGTCCATCAGTGAACATTATAATTGAACCCACAAACCCCGAACTAATCTTCATCTCTTGTTCGGAGGAAGCTGCGACAGGATGGCATTTCCTATTTTTAAATCGCATCCAGTCGCAGCCACCTAATATATGCGAGGTGAAACGAACTAATTTGTCACTACAAATTACTGCTTCAAGTCTGTGAAAGCTCGTTATTAAGTGGTGCCTACGCGTACAATATGTAACCTACCCCAATCCGAGTGTGATGCTCCAAATTAAAATTCCAGATTTATCTTTTCGAAATCAGCCGCTTGAGTTATGTTTGTTATTTTGTCGCTGTCCCCCTGTTTGTAAATATGTCAGCGATTCGGATAGGTTTTGTCGGTTGTACAACAAAGTGGGGATTCATTATTATGAATCCTACTGATGTGGATCAGAATCAAACTGAAAAGATATACTAAATGACATATAGGACACAGAACACCCACTATTGTTGTTATTCGGCCCACAATATTAGGCTTTTTTTACAGGTGATAGAAGTCATTAAAATAAATCATTTCACCAAAAATTGTCTATACGCCGACAGCGTATTATATTGATGTGAATTGTATAGTTCAGATAAAAAAATAACATACTGATCACAAAACAAAACCATACTTCTGTTTGGTCGCTCAGAATGTTTGTTTCCTGGTCTCAACAAAGTGGAATCCAATACAAGGAATAGAATTCGAATTTCGCGCCCTTAAATTATAAAACAGAAAACCGTTATCAAACGGTTTTTTGTATTGACAGAACGTCTTTAGCGCCATCTCATTGTCAAATGTACTTAGTCGATATTAAGTACTATAGAGACTAGAGTATTAGAGATATGAGGGCGTTTCCCCTATATCTTTGAACACTATACATACGAGGATGTAGACCTAGCCTGCCTAGACCAGTTTCATGCATAAAAAAATATTGAGATACCATAGCGAAATTGTGAAAATCGAAAAATTGGAGTATCGAGCCATCATCAAGTACCTGTATTTGAAAGGGTTAAGAGGTAAGCAGATTTACGAAGATATGCTTAATACCCTTGGTGATCAATGTCCTTCGTATGCGACCGTGAAAAATTGGACTGCAAGATTCAAAAGAGGCAAATTTTCCATTGAAGATGATGACCGATCATGAAGGCCAGTTTCTGTGTCAGTCCCCGAAAATATCGATGCAGTTCATGACATGATTTTATCAGACCGTCGAATTGGGCTAAAACTGATATCTGAAGCACTGAATATTTCATACGAACGCGTTCATCATAAAGTTCACGTCAATTTGGACATGAGAAAAATTGTTGCAAAATGGATCCCCAAATGTTTGAATGTTGACCGAAAGCGTGCAAGAGTAGAAGCATCGCGTTAGATCTGTGCTCGACTTGAAAACGATGTAGACTTCTTAAACCTAATTGTTACTATGGATGAGACTTGGGTACATTTCTACGATCCAGAAACAAAGCAACAATCGATGGAATGGCGACACTCTGGTTCTCCAAGACCAAAGAAATTTCGTGTCCAAAAATCTGCTGGAAAAGTTCTTGCTTCAGTTTTTTGGGATTGCCATGGAGTAATCATGATTGCTTTTTGGATAAGGGTAGAACAATACACAGAGAATACTACTCCAAATTACTGACCACTCTACGAGAAAAAATTGAAGAGAAAAGACCCGGAAAGCTATCCAAGGGTGTTTTGTTTTTGCAGGACAACGCCCCTCCACGCAAATCTCATGGTGCCATGCAAAAAATTCGTTATTTAGGGTTCGAATTACTAAAACACCCCCAGATTTGACTCCATCCGACTATCATCACTTTCCCCAACTCAAAAAAAGTTTAAAAGGACGTAAATTTTCTTACAACGAGGAGGTAATAAAAGCTGTGGAGGTCTGGTTTGCAGAACAAGAATAAACATTTTTTTGAAAGGTCTAGAGACATTGCAGGTTCGTTGTGATAAATGTATCCAATTAAGAGGAGAATATGTTGACTAATAAAATATTTTGACATTGAAATTTTGTTTGGTTCTATAGTAAGCTAGATGCAACTCTGTGTAAAAAATTCACAGATGTGTAGTGTCATAGATTTAGCTTGATATTCTGAAGGGAATTTTGTTTCTCCAGGGATGGCATAGCTCATTATGAAAACTGAAAATGTCTATAAATTTTTATCAGGACCGAATAGGAAAAAGTAGTATAGGACTTAAGTGTTTCTTTTGCTCTCAAGTATATGCTGTTTAAATATTTGTACGAATCAAAGACTCACTCTGTATAGTATGCTTTGTTTTTAAAAGTGAATAGACTATACCTCTAGATCCGGAAAAATTCTATTTTCCATCCATTTCAGATGAAAAAAAAGCGTTTTCTCGACATCTTCAAGGCGGGATGGAACATTCCATCATGTTCCAAGATTGCAGCGTGATATCCAACATCGTTCCCCCCATAAACTCGTCCATCCCTCCTCGCATCCCCCTCGCCAACACACACCACGAAATGATGCCGAAGAAAAATGCTTGCGGATCCCCATTTTCGTCAAAACAAATTTAAAGGGCATCCCTATTCAAGTATAAATATTTAAGTGGTTCATAACAGTTCGCAGTTCTCCTGTTCCCGCGTGGCTCGGCCGCCATGTTGGCTGATGGTCGAATGATGATTGTTTTATAAATATTTGATGAGGCGGCTGGTTGGCTGAGATCGTTCCGCACCGGCTCAAATCAGAGTTTATGGGACATCATAATGTCCCGATGTTTTATTGATGGGCTCGCCGGTTACGCGGAGAAGTAATCCGCCGGCATCGTATCGCAAATGGAACTTTTGATGTATGAAGTGATACTTATATGATTTGAATAAAAATTGCTAACGCCCTCGGTTGCGCTGTAACGAAACGACTGGCAGCTGTACCGCGCGGATTTGTCAAATTGCGGTTTCGTGAGTTTTGTAATATTCCTGGTCGCTTTGTTTTGCACGTACGTACTTTATTCAGATGATCTTGCATGGAGCACGAAATGGCCGAGAAACGTTCTATCTATGTTCTGTTTACACTCGGATTCTGTGGGTGTGTGACGGTTTTATCGACTTCCAAAATGGCGGCCGTGTTTCCGAACAGTAAGGATACTTTGGAAGTTTGGAAAATTTTTCATCAAAAAATCGGAATTTTCGAAATCGATCTTTTGTGTTTAGTAGCTAGGATGGAAGCCTTGGCAACGCTGATTACGAAACCGAAAATCCCAATTGGATCAGACGAATCTAACAGGAGATATTGCAGATTGAAATTTGCAATTTTTGCAAAATGCCATTTTCGGGATGAAAATCTAAACGGAGTGAGATAGGCTTTCGAAAATGCTTGCAATAGATGGAGCGTATTCGAAAACCTATATTTTCATACCGAACTTTCAGATATCTGACACTGTTTAGAAAAAAATTGAATTTATTGTTTTTCCATTTTTCATTTTCCAGTTCACTTTGAAGTGCTCTCTGGAAAGCAATTCTCTATGGAATCATCAACTGTTTGGTTTGGTGGAATCAACAAAGTGAGTTTTATATACTACATTCCCTAAGACAGTAGTAGGACACCCTGATTTTCAGGCAGAGGAGCAAATAGGTCATTTTAGGGGGGTCTAACCCCTTGCTCATTTTTGACCCAAAAAATCGGGATTTTCGAAATCGAGTTTTTGTGCTAGGATAAAAGCCTTATCAACGCTGATTACGAAACCGAAAATCCCAATTGGATCAGACGAATATAACAGGAGATATTGCAGATTGAAATTTGCAATTTTTTGAAAAATGCCATTTCCAAGATGAAAATCTAAACGAAGGGAGATAGGCTTTCGAAAATGCTTGCAATGGATGGAGCGTATTCGAAAACCTATATTTTCATACCAAACTTTCAGATATCTGACACTGTTTAGAAAAAAATTGAATTTATTGTTTTTCCATTTTTCATTTTCCAGTTCACTTTGAAGTGCTCTCTGGAGTGCAATTCTCTATGGAATCATCAACTGTTTGGTTTGGTGGAATCAACAAAGTGAGTATTATACACTCCATATCCTAAGACAGTAGTAGGACACCCTGATTTTGAGGCAGAGGAGCAAATAGGTCATTTTAGGGGGGTCTAACCCCTTGCTCATTTTTGACCCAAAAAATCGAGATTTTCGAAATTGAGTTCTTGTGCTAGGATAAAAGCCTCATCAACGCTGATTACGAAACCGAAAATCCCATTTGGATCAGACGAATATAACAGGAGATATCGCAGATTGAAATTTGCAATTTTTTGAAAAATGCCATTTCCAAGATGAAAATCTAAACGGAGGGAGATAGGCTTTCGAAAATGCTTGCAATAGATGGAGCGTATTCGAAAACCTACATTTTCATACCAAACTTTCCAATATCTTACACTGTTTAGGAGAAAATAATTTTTTTTGTTTTTCCACTTTTCATTTTCGAGTTGACTTCGAAGAGCTCTCTGGAGTGCAATTCTCTATGGAATCATCAACTGTTTGGTTTGGTGGAATCAACAAAGTGAGTATTATACACTCCATATCCTAAGACAGTAGTAGGACACATTGATTTTGAGGCAGAGGAGCAAATAGGTCATTTTAGGGGGGTCTAACCCCTTGCTCATTTTTGACGCAAAAAATCGAGATTTTCGAAATTGAGTTCTTGTGCTAGGATAAAAGCCTCATCAACGCTGATTACGAAACCGAAAATCCCATTTGGATCAGACGAATATAACAGGAGATATCGCAGATTGAAATTTGCAATTTTTTGAAAAATGCCATTTCCAAGATGAAAATCTAAACGGAGGGAGATAGGCTTTCGAAAATGCTTGCAATAGATGGAGCGTATTCGAAAACCTACATTTTCATACCAAACTTTCCAATATCTGACACTGTTTAGGAGAAAATAATTTTTTTTGTTTTTCCACTTTTCATTTTCGAGTTGACTTCGAAGAGCTCTCTGGGGTGCAATTCTCTATGGAATCATCAACTGTTTGGTTTGGTGGAATCAACAAAATGAGTATTATACACTCCATATCCTAAGACAGTAGTAGGACACCCTGATTTTGAGGCAGAGGAGCGAATAGGTCATTTTAGGGGGGTCTAACCCCTTGCTCATTTTTGAGCCAAAAAATCGAGATTTTCGAAATTGAGTTTTTATGCTAGGATAAAAGCCTCATCAACGCTGATTACGAAACCGAAAATCCCAATTGGATCAGACGAATATAACAGGAGATATCGCAGATTGAAATTTGCAATTTTTTGAAAAATGCCATTTCCAAGATGAAAAATCTAAACTGAAGGAGATAGGCTTTCGAAAATGCTTGCAATAGATGGAGCGTATTCGAAAACCTATATTTTCATACCAAACTTTCAGATATCTGACACTGTTTAGAAAAAAATCGAATTTATTGTTTTTCCATTTTTCATTTTCCAGTTCACTTTGAAGTGCTCTCTGGAGTGCAATTCTCTATGGAATCATCAACTGTTTGATTTGGTGGAATCAACAAAGTGAGTATTATACACTCCATATCCTAAGACAGTAGTAGGACACCCTGATTTTGAGGCAGAGGAGCAAATAGGTCATTTTAGGGGGGGTCTAACCCCTTGCTCATTTTTGACCCAAAAAAAATCGAGATTTTCGAAATTGAGTTCTTGTGCTAGGATAAAAGCCTCATCAACGCTGATTACGAAACCGAAAATCCCAATTGGATCAGACGAATATAACAGGAGATATCGCAGATTGAAATTTGCAATTTTTTGAAAAATGCCATTTCCAAGATGAAAATCTAAACGGAGGGAGATAGGCTTTCGAAAATGCTTGCAATAGATGGAGCGTATTCGAAAACCTATATTTTCATACCAAACTTTCCAATATCTGACACTGTTTAGGAGAAAATAATTTTTTTTGTTTTTCCACTTTTCATTTTCGAGTTGATTTCGAAGAGCTCTCTGGAGTGCAATTCTCTATGGAATCATCAACTGTTTGGTTTGGTGGAATCAACAAAGTGAGTATTATACACTCCATATCCTAAGACAGTAGTAGGACACCCTGATTTTGAGGCAGAGGAGCGAATAAGTCATTTTAGGGGGGTCTAACCCCTTGCTCATTTTTGACCCAAAAATTCGAGATTTTCGAAATGGAGTTTCTGTGCTGGGATAAAAGCCTCATCAACGCTGATTACGAAACCGAAAATCCCAATTGGATCAGACGAATATATCAGGAGATATCGCAGATTGAAATTTGCAATTTTTTGAAAAATGCCATTTCCAAGATGAAAATCTAAACGGAGGGAGATAGGCTTTCGAAAATGCTTGCAATAGATGGAGCGTATTCGAAAACCTACATTTTCATACCAAACTTTGTAATATCTGACACTGTTTAGGAGAAAATAATTTTTTTTGTTTTTCCACTTTTCATTTTCGAGTTGACTTCGAAGAGCTCTCTGGAGTGCAATTCTCTATGGAATCATCAACTGTTTGGTTTGGTGGAATCAACAAAGTGAGTATTATACACTCCATATCCTAAGACAGTAGTAGGACACCCTGATTTTGAGGCAGAGGAGCAAATAGGTCATTTTAGGGGGGTCTAACCCCTTGCTCATTTTTGACCCAAAAATCGAGATTTTCGAGATTGAGTTCTTGTGCTAGGATAAAAGCCTCATCAACGCTGATTACGAAACCGAAAATCCCAATTGGATCAGACGAATATAACAGGAGATATCGCAGATTGAAATTTGCAATTTTTTGAAAAATGCCATTTCCAAGATGAAAATCTAAACGGAGGGAGATAGGCTTTCGAAAATGCTTGCAATAGATGGAGCGTATTCGAAAACCTACATTTTCATACCAAACTTTCCAATATCTGACACTGTTTAGGAGAAAATATTTTTTTTTGTTTTTCCACTTTTCATTTTCGAGTTTACTTCGAAGAGCTCTCTGGAGTGCAATTCTCTATGGAATCATCAACTGTTTGATTTGGTGGAATCAACAAAGTGAGTATTATACACTCCATATCCTAAGACAGTAGTAGGACACCCTGATTTTGAGGCAGAGGAGCGAATAGGTCATTTTAGGGGGGTCTAACCCCCCTTGCTCATTTTTGACCCAAAAAATCGACATTTTCGAAATCGAGTTTTTGTGCTAGGGTTAAAGCCTCATCAACGCTGATTACGAAACCGAAAATCCCAATTGGATCAGACGAATATAACAGGAGATATCGCAGATTGAAATTTGCAATTTTTTGAAAAATGCCATTTCCAAGATGAAAATCTAAACGGAGGGAGATGGGCTTTCGAAAATGCTTGCAATAGATGGAGCGTATTCGAAAACCTACATTTTCATACCAAACTTTCCAATATCTGACACTGTTTAGGAGAAAATATTTTTTTTTGTTTTTCCACTTTTCATTTTCGAGTTGACTTCAAAGAGCTCTCTGGAGTGCAATTCTCTATGGAATCATCAACTGTTTGGTTTGGTGGAATCAACAAAGTGAGTTTAATACACTCCATATCCTAAGACAGTAGTAGGACACCCTGATTTTGAGGCAGAGGAGCGAATAGGTCATTTTAGGGGGTCTAACCCCTTGCTCATTTTTGACCCAAAAAATCGAGATTTTCGAAATTGAGTTTTTGTGCTGCGATAAAAGCCCCATCAACGCTGATTACGAAACCGAAAATCCCAATTGGATCAGACGAATATAACAGGAGATATCGCAGATTGAAATTTGCAATTTTTTGAAAAATGCCATTTCCAAGATGAAAATCTACACGGAGGGAGATAGGCTTTCGAAAATGCTTGCAATAGATGGAGCGTATTCGAAAACCTATATTTTCATACCAAACTTTCCAATATCTGACACTGTTTAGGAGAAAATAATTTTTTGTGTTTTTCCACTTTTCATTTTCGAGTTGACTTCGAAGAGCTCTCTGGAGTGCAATTCTCTATGGAATCATCAACTGTTTGGTTTGGTGGAATCAACAAAGTGAGTTTTATACACTCCATATCCTAAGACAGTAGTGGGACACCCTGATTTTGAGGCAGAGGAGCGAATAGGTCATTTTAGGGGGTCTAACCCCTTGCTCATTTTTGACCCAAAAAATCGAGATTTTCGAAATTGAGTTTTTGTGCTGGGATAAAAGCCTCATCAACGCTGATTACGAAACCGAAAATCCCAATTGGATCAGACGAATATAACAGGAGATATCGCAGATTGAAATTTGCAATTTTTTTAAAAATGCCATTTTCAAGATGAAAATCTAAACGGAGGGAGATAGGCTTTCGAAAATGCTTGCAATAGATGGAGCGTATTCGAAAACCTATATTTTCATACCAAACTTTCCAATATCTGACACTGTTTAGGAGAAAATAATTTTTTTTGTTTTTCCACTTTTCATTTTCGAGTTGAATTCGAAGAGCTCTCTGGAGTGCAATTCTCTATGGAATCATCAACTGTTTGGTTTGGTGGAATCAACAAAGTGAGTTTAATACACTCCATATCCTAAGACAGTAGTAGGACACCCTGATTTTGCGGCAGAGGAGCAAATAAGTCATTTTAGGGGGGTCTAATCCCTTGCTCATTTTTGACCCAAAAAATCGAGATTTTCGAAATTGAGTTTTTGTGCTAGGATGAAAGCCTCATCAACGCTGATTACGAAACCGAAAATCCCAATTGGATCAGACGAATATAACAGGAGATATCGCAGATTGAAATTTGCAATTTTTTGAAAAATGCCATTTTCAAGATGAAAATCTAAACGGAGGGAGATAGGCTTTCGAAAATGCTTGCAATAGATGGAGCGTATTCGAAAACCTATATTTTCATACCAAACTTTCCAATATCTGACACTGTTTAGGAGAAAATAATTTTTTTTGTTTTTCCACTTTTCATTTTCGAGTTGACTTCGAAGAGCTCTCTGGAGTGCAATTCTCTATGGAATCATCAACTGTTTGGTTTGGTGGAATCAACAAAGTGAGTTTAATACACTCCATATCCTAAGACAGTAGTAGGACACCCTGATTTTGAGGCAGAGGAGCGAATAGGTCATTTTAGGGGGGTCTAACCCCTTGCTCATTTTTGACCCAAAAAATCGAGATTTTCGAAATTGAGTTTTTGTGCTGGGATAAAAGCCTCATCAACGCTGATTACGAAACCGAAAATCCCAATTGGATCAGACGAATATAACAGGAGATATCGCAGATTGAAATTTGCAATTTTTTGAAAAATGCCATTTTCAAGATGAAAATCTAAACGGAGGGAGATAGGCTTTCGAAAATGCTTGCAATAGATGGAGCGTATTCGAAAACCTATATTTTCATACCAAACTTTCCAATATCTGACACTGTTTAGGAGAAAATAATTTTTTTTGTTTTTCCACTTTTCATTTTCGAGTTGAATTCGAAGAGCTCTCTGGAGTGCAATTCTCTATGGAATCATCAACTGTTTGGTTTGGTGGAATCAACAAAGTGGGTTTTATACACTCCATATCCTAAGACAGTAGTAGGACACCCTGATTTTGAGGCAGAGGAGCGAATAGGTCATTTTAGGGGGGTCTAACCCCTTGCTCATTTTTGACCCAAAAAATCGAGATTTTCGAAATTGAGTTTTTGTGCTGGGATAAAAGCCTCATCAACGCTGATTACGAAACCGAAAATCCCAATTGGATCAGACGAATATAACAGGAGATATCGCAGATTGAAATTTGCAATTTTTTGAAAAATGCCATTTCCAAGATGAAAATCTAAACGGAGGGAGATAGGCTTTCGAAAATGCTTGCAATAGATGGAGCGTATTCGAAAACCTATATTTTCATACCAAACTTTCCAATATCTGACACTGTTTAGGAGAAAATAATTTTTTGTGTTTTTCCACTTTTCATTTTCGAGTTGACTTCGAAGAGCTCTCTGGAGTGCAATTCTCTATGGAATCATCAACTGTTTGGTTTGGTGGAATCAACAAAGTGAGTTTTATACACTCCATATCCTAAGACAGTAGTAGGACACCCTGATTTTGAGGCAGAGGAGCGAATAGGTCATTTTAGGGGGTCTAACCCCTTGCTCATTTTTGACCCAAAAAATCGAGATTTTCGAAATTGAGTTTTTGTGCTGGGATAAAAGCCTCATCAACGCTGATTACGAAACCGAAAATCCCAATTGGATCAGACGAATATAACAGGAGATATCGCAGATTGAAATTTGCAATTTTTTGAAAAATGCCATTTTCAAGATGAAAATCTAAACGGAGGGAGATAGGCTTTCGAAAATGCTTGCAATAGATGGAGCGTATTCGAAAACCTATATTTTCATACCAAACTTTCCAATATCTGACACTGTTTAGGAGAAAATAATTTTTTTTGTTTTTCCACTTTTCATTTTCGAGTTGAATTCGAAGAGCTCTCTGGAGTGCAATTCTCTATGGAATCATCAACTGTTTGGTTTGGTGGAATCAACAAAGTGGGTTTTATACACTCCATATCCTAAGACAGTAGTAGGACACCCTGATTTTGAGGCAGAGGAGCGAATAGGTCATTTTAGGGGGGTCTAACCCCTTGCTCATTTTTGACCCAAAAAATCGAGATTTTCGAAATTGAGTTTTTGTGCTGGGATAAAAACCTCATCAACGCTGATTACGAAACCGAAAATCCCAATTGGATCAGACGAATATAACAGGAGATATCGCAGATTGAAATTTGCAATTTTTTGAAAAATGCCATTTCCAAGATGAAAATCTAAACGGAGGGAGATAGGCTTTCGAAAATGCTTGCGATAGATGGAGCGTTTTCGAAAACCTACATTTTCATACCAAACTTTCCAATATCTGACACTGTTTAGGAGAAAATAATTTTTTTTGTTTTTCCACTTTTCATTTTCGAGTTGACTTCGAAAAGCTCTCTGGAGTGCAATTCTCTATGGAATCATCAACTGTTTGGTATGGTGGAATCAACAAAGTGAGTTTTATACACTCCATATCCTAAGATAGTATTACGACACCCTGATTTTCAGGCAGAGGAGCAAATATGTCATTTTAGGGGGGTCTAACCCCTTGCTCATTTTTGACCCAAAAAATCGAGATTTTCGAAATTGAGTTTTTGTGCTAGGATGAAAGCCTCATCAACGCTGATTACGAAACCGAGAATCCCAATTGGATCAGACGAATATAACAGGAGATATCGCAGATTGAAATTTGCAATTTTTTGAAAAATACCATTTCCAAGATGAAAATCTAAACGGAGGTAGAAAGGCTTTCGAAAATGCTTGCAATAGATGGAGCGTATTCGAAAACCTACATTTTCATACCAAACTTTCCAATATCTGACACTGTTCAGGAGAAAATAATTTTTTTTGTTTTTCCACTTTTCATTTTCGAGTTGACTTCGAAGAGCTCTCTGGAGTGCAATTCTCTATGGAATCATCAACTGTTTGATTTGGTGGAATCAACAAAGTAAGTTTTATACACTCCATATCCTAAGACAGTAGTAGGACACCCTGATTTTGAGGCAGAGGAGCGAATAGGTCATTTTAGGGGGGTCTAACCCCTTGCTCATTTTTGACCCAAAAAATCGAGATTTTCGAAATTGAGTTTTTGTGCTGGGATAAAAGCCTCATCAACGCTGATTACAAAACCGAAAATCCCATTTGGATCAGACGAATATAACAGGAGATATCGCTGATTGAAATTTGCAATTTTTTGAAAAATGCCATTTCCAAGATGAAAATCTAAACGGAGGGAGATAGGCTTTCGAAAATGCTTGCAATAGATGGAGCGTATTCGAAAACCTACATTTTCATACCAAACTTTCCAATATCTGACACTGTTTAGGAGAAAATAATTTTTTTGTTTTTCCACTTTTCATTTTCGAGTTGACTTCGAAAAGCTCTCTGGAGTGCAATTCTCTATGGAATCATCAACTGTTTGGTATGGTGGAATCAACAAAGTGAGTTTTATACACTCCATATCCTAAGATAGTATTACGACACCCTGATTTTCAGGCAGAGGAGCAAATATGTCATTTTAGGGGGGTCTAACCCCTTGCTCATTTTTGACCCAAAAAATCGGGATTTTCGAAATTGAGTTTTTGTGCTAGGATGAAAGCCTCATCAACGCTGATTACGAAACCGAAAATCCCAATTGGATCACACGAATATAACAGGAGATATCGCAGATTGAAATTTGCAATTTTTTGAAAAATACCATTTCCAAGATGAAAATCTAAACGGAGGGAGAAAGGCTTTCGAAAATGCTTGCAATAGATGGAGCGTAATCGAAAACCTACATTTTCATACCAAACTTTCCAATATCTGACACTGTTCAGGAGAAAATAATTTTTTTTGTTTTTCCACTTTTCATTTTCGAGTTGACTTCGAAGAGCTCTCTGGAGTGCAATTCTCTATGGAATCATCAACTGTTTGGTTTGGTGGAATCAACAAAGAAAGTTTAATACACTCCATATCCTAAGACAGTAGTAGGACACCCTGATTTTGAGGCAGAGGAGCAAATAGGTCATTTTAGGGGGGTCTAACCCCTTGCTCATCTTTGACCCAAAAAATCGAGATTTTCGAAATTGAGTTTTTGTGCTGGGATAAAAGTCTCATCAACGCTGATTACGAAACCGAAAATCCCATTTGGATCAGACGAATATAACAGAAGATATCGCAGATTGAAATTTGCAATTTTTTGAAAAATGCCATTTCCAAGATGAAAATCTAAACGGAGGGAGATAGGCTTTCGAAAATGCTTGCAATAGATGGAGCATATTCGAAAACCTACATTTTCATACCAAACTTTTCAATATCTGATACTGTTTAGGAGAAAATAATTTTTTTTGTTTTTCCACTTTTCATTTTCGAGTTGACTTCGAAGAGCTCTCTGGAGTGCAATTCTCTATGGAATCATCAACTGTTTGGTTTGGTGGAATCAACAAAGTGAGTTTCATACACTCCATATCCTAAGACAGTAGTACGACACCCTGATTTTCAGGCAGAGGAGCAAATAGGTCATTTTAGGGGGGTCTAACCCCATGCTCATTTTTGACCCAAAAAATCGAGATTTTGGAAATTGAGTTTTTGTGCTAAAATAAAAGCCTCATCAACGCTGATTTCGAAACCGAAAATCCCAATTGGATCAGACGAATATAACAGGAGATATCGCAGATTGAAATTTGCAATTTTTGAAAAATACCTTTTCCAAGATGAAAATCTGAACGGAGGGAGATACGCTTTCGAAAATGCTTGCCATAGATTGATCGTATTCGAAAACCTATATTTTCATACCAAACTTTCAGATATCTGACAGTGTTTAGAAAAAAATCGATTATATTGTTTTTCCATTTTTCATTTTCCAGTTCACTTTGAAGTGCTCTCTGGAGTGCAATTCTCTATGGAATCATCAACTGTTTGGTTTTCCTGCATCTTCAAAACAAATTCTATGCACTCAATATTATAAGACAGTAATAGAACAACCTCATTTTTAGACAGAGGAGCAAATAAGTACTTTTAGGGTAGTTTATTGTCATTCCTTAAACTTGGGATGAGATACCTCAAGAGTAAATGCGACTATCTTGTTTTTGAGTGTATGAGACATCGTGGAGTGCCAACACCTATTAAGTTTTCAAAGTTCCATCGATGTATGTAAACAAAAACTGTTGTAATAAATTCAATCATAATGGGTGTTTTGTTTTCTAAATCATTCAGTATATTCTTGAATTTTGCTTTATACAAAAGGTGTCTAGTTGATTTATAGATCTATAGGTTGTAGTATGTATCATAATTCAATTTCCGAAGCATTTCCAATTCACAAATAGAAACAATCAATTCTCCAAATTGGACAACCTCCTAAGATAGTAAGTATATACATGATCAAAAAGAATGATTGTTCAAACCACCTTATCCCAATATAACGCCCCTACAGCAACGAGAATTTATTGTGCGACAGCATCAAATTGAAATATTCGGAAAATGTTAACGGAGCGGGTTTTAAATTTAGTTTTGCATCATTAATTCCCGGCAGTTAAGAGTCGCATCTTCAGAAACCATCTAACAAATTGGTCTGGCAAGTGATATATTTCAAAACGTTACCGAATGCTCCGGGACATAATTAGGCCGAACATCTTGTGTGGTTCCATTGGGAGCGACGAGGAAAGCAACAAATGGCCCAGAATACTTATGGGAAATTGGACGAGTAATTTTAATTGAGTCGCAAACTCAATAATTGGCCTGCATCAATGGGCTGACTCAAGACTGGTCTATGAAATCATCGCGTTCTATTATGAAATAAAATGGTGGAAGAATACGTTCACTCCCAATTTTGATGAGTCCTTCAAAAAGTGCTCCAACTGATCGCTTTCAGAGAAGAATATGACGTTTCTATTGTTTCGTGATCAGGGAGGGTGGTCAACTGCAAACTCCAAAAATGGAATTAGTGTCAGCTTCCAAAACGATAAAAGAAAGGATCTTATCGTCCTTGAACACTATCAGATTGTAAAAAAAAGATCCAGGACTGGAAATAGACTGTCTTGTGGATGGGCGATGACGTAAACGGTGGAAAAAAAAGTTCAATTGACAAGACTAGGTCTCCCAGCAGTGGCGTATCGGTAGATAATACGGGTATGTATTGATATCTAGTTTGCCTAGACCAGTTCCCTGCATGAAAAAAATATTGCGTTACCATAGCAACGAACAATAACTCATTAGAAGTGTCAGAGTGAAGTTTGAGGTCAAAAAAGTAAACCAGAGTTACGCAATAAATTAAAAGGAAGGAGATGCCCACCGAAATTGTGAAAATCGAAAAATTGGAGTATCGAGCCATCATCAAGTACCTGTATTTAAAAGGGTTAAGAGGTAAGCAGATTTACGAAGATATGCTTAATACCCTTGGTGATCGATGTCCTTCGTATGCGACCGTGAAAAATTGAACTGCAAGCTTCAAAAGAGGTAAATTTTCTATTGAAGATGATGACCTATCGGGAAGGCCAGTTTCTGTGTCAGTCCCCGAAAATATCGATGAATTTCATGGCATCATTTGATCAGACCGTCGAATTGGGCTAAAACGGATATCTGAAGCACTGAATATTTCATACGAACGCGTTCATCATATAGTTCAGGTCAATTTGGACATGAGAAAAATTTCTGCAAAATGGATCCCCAAACGTTTGAATGTTGACCAAAAGCGTGCAAGGGTAGAAGCATCGCGTTCGATCTGTGCTCGATTTGAAAACGATGTAGACTTCTTAAACCGAATTGTTACTATGGATGAGACTTGGGTACATTTCTACGATCCAGAAACTAAGCAACAATCGATGGAATGGCGACACTCTGGTTCTCCAAGACCTAAGGAATTTCGTGTCCAAAAATCTGCTGGAAAAGTTCTTGCTTCAGTTTTTTGGGATTGCCATGGAGTAATCATGATTAATTTTTTGGATAAGGGTAGAACAATAACCGGAGATTACTATTCGACATTACTGACCACTCTACGGAAAAAAATTAAAGAGAAAAGACGCGGAAGGCTATCTGAAGGTGTTTTGTTTTTGCGGGACAACGCCCTGCACACCACTCTCATGTTTCCATGCAAAAAATTCGTGATTTAGGGTTTGAATTACTATAACACCCTCCTTATTTACCAGGTTTGGCTCCATCCGACTATCATCTCTTTTCTCAAATGAAGAAAAGTTTAAAAGGTCGTAAATTTTCTTCCAACGAGGAGCTAATAAAAGCTGTGGAGATCTGGTTTTCAGAGCAAGAAGAAACATTTTTTTCAAAGGTCTAGAGACGTTGCAGGTTCTCTGTAATAAATGTATCTAATTAAGAGGAGAATATGTTCTATAGTAGGCTAAGAATTTTTCAATACATCCTCGTAGGTGGTGTAGCTTTAGATAGAACCTACTCCAAACAGACGTAACTCAACTCTGGAATGAAAAGTCTAATGAAATTCGAACCGTAATAAAATGGAAACAAATTGTAGTGTGCTTCCGGTTTTGGCAAATTGACTGGTGTAGCTCCAAGTCACTTCTGATTCTGATACAAAACACGTACTTCTTTCTACAACGAGCTGCCACCGTTATCAAGACTGCATTTTATCGTAATTTATTAGTGTTTTTCTCTCGAAATTATGTTCGCTTTTTTCTGCTTGGTCCGGTCCCCATATTGTAGGGTTGTGTGAGCACAAAACTTCACTGCCATAGCGAGTTCGTCGATCTGCAGTCAAAGTGGCCAATGACACTCCAGACATTGTCCGAAAATGCATCAATTTTTTCCGATTCGCTCGCGATAATAACGATCTGAAATCGGAAAAATAACGAGGAACGGAAAGCGCCATCATTCATTAAAAAATTTCACGAACTCAGTCAATTATACAGGACGCAGCGGCGACGCGCGATCCGACGCCTAGCATAATTTTTAATTAATCACAGAAAAGTCCGTTCGCAGTTTAGAATAATTGAAAGCTAAATGAAAGATGAACTGGACGATTCAGGGCCCTAATTGGACCGGGGGCCTGAATGGATATCGAAAAACTGAAAACCGAAAGACAATGGCCTCCTTCGAAACGAAAATATGTTCGGAAACTTTTAATGAGCTCATTTATCGAATTTTAGGTAATCCAATCGCGGCGCTCTGTCGCGCCTGTACAAAGTCCGGAATTAATTAAAAAAATACATAGGCAGTTTTAGAGGGGAGAAGTCTGGGCGGAATTCCCAGAATTCAACAGTTCATTATCGACGTTTTTGTTGGAAATTCGCAGAAATTTCTGTTTTATTTTGTTTAGGTTTGAAATTCCAGCGAAAAGGAGCACGGAAAAAATTCTCATAGTGAAAAATTTCTCTGATTTATAACTAAAAAAGTTGCTCTTTCAGGATATTCATCATTTTCAGCTCTACGATGATTTTTCTGGCTTGTCGTAAACTCCGTACAAAATATATCGACCTGGGTCATTTAAATGACTAATTCGAGATCGTAGATTACGAATATGTAATTAGATTTTATGTAGGATCAGTATTTTTAGGAGATAAATCACTTTTCGTGGAAAATTTCGAAAAAATTTGTCAACGTTGAGGAACTTTAGCAGCCAGAAAAAAAGATTAGACATATGCTAATTTTTTTGATGATAGATGGATCTTTTACGAATAGAAAATTCTAATTTTCACTCATCTACCGCGAACAATTTCGATTTTATGATTTTCCAAATTTTCCAATTTTTCATCGATCATAACTTGAAAAATAAATTTTTAAAAAAATATCTGTTTGCATATTCGTTATCTCCGCCCTCGAATTAGTCGACAGTATAAATTTGGTTCAGATCGGAGACCAAAAATTTTGTTGAAAAAATCGCAATTTTCCATGCATATATATGTATGGAAAATTGGAAAAATTTTCGATCTCTCCGATTTCCACCAAAATTAAAGTATTTACTAAATCGAGGGCGTAGATCACGAATATGCAAACAGAATTTCGATGAAAGGGTTAGTTTTCAAGTTATGGTCGATGGAAAATTCGAAATTTTGGACCTTCGCAGAAAAAATCATAAAATCTAAACTGTTCGTGGTAGGTGAATAAAAGTTAGATTTTTCTATTCGCAAAAGATCAATCTATCACCAAAAAAATCATCATATACCCAGTGCCTCTATTCTGGCTGCTACAGCTCCTCAAATTTGACCAATTTTTTCGAAATATTTCACTAAAAATGATTTATTTCCCAAAATACTAATCCTAGGAAAAATCTAATTGCATATTCGTAATCTACGACCTCGAATTATTCAAAGAAATAACCCGGGTGGATAAAGTTCGAAAAATAAAAAAAATTCCAATAATTTCGTCTGCTACTTGTGTTTACCCACGCTCCACCACCGAGCAAAAAATTATTCATTAAGCTATAGCGACCCTGGTTATTTTACTGACTAATTCGAAGTCGTAGATTAGGAATATGCAGTTATTTTTTCTATAGGATCGATATTTTGGGAAATAAATCATTACGCAGTTTTTACTTTTCTGTGTCTTTTCTTTAATTATATGTGTAGGCATAGAGTGGCCAAATCTTAGGCTGAGAAGAGTTACTCTTTCAGAATATCCATCACTTTCAGCTCCACGATGATATTTCTGGAAACTACGCGTGTCGAAATTTGATCTTCGGAAAATTCGAAAAAGAGGATGTCACTTGAAGATTCGGTTAGGCCAAACGTTTGGACTGAGGTAATTGAAATTTCCAAATTTATAACTAGAAGAGTTGCTCTTTCAGAATATGTATCACAATTAGGTCTACGATTCTTTTCCTGGGTAAAAATCTACTCGAACGTTGACCTACGACTATTTTCCTGGGTTAAAAACCACTCGAACGTTGACTTTCCAAAAATTCCCGAAAAGATGGGGTCAGTTAAAACTTCCTCAAGACCGAACTGTTGTGCCGAAATAGATGAAATTCTCAAATTTACTACTAGAAGAGTTACTCTATCAGAATATGTATCACATTTAGATCTAGGATTATTTTCCTGGGTAAAAAACTACGCAAACGTTGACCTTCCAAAAATTCCCAATAAGATGGGATCAGTTAAAACTTCCTCAAGACCGAACGGTTGTGCCGAGATAGATGAAATGCTCAGATTTACTACTAGAAGAGTTGTTCTTTCAGAATATGTAACACATTAAGCTCTACGAAGATTTTTTTGGGATATACGGAAAATTCCGAAGAAATTCTGACTAGAAGCCGCTCTGATTATGGATTGGATTTTCCTGAGTCAGTATTTTGTTCTGAATTCGGCTGAAGAATGATGTGTAATAATTAAAAAAATAACTGTTCTTCTCTACTCCCCAAACGATGGCTGGTCCCTCACAATCGTAATGAAATGAATGCGATCCATCAACAACGTTTGCCAGAAGGCCAGAATTGGAATTTTTGCCACAATGCACTCCTGCTTATAAATAACCTCCCGTCCCGTGAATGACTCAACATAAAAAAGTAGTGAAAACGCGAGACGAATCGCGTAAACTGATTCGAAATGATCCTGTCCATCAGCCTTGATACGTGTGTATAATTCGTGCTCAAATACGAAGAACAGGAAACGAAAAACTGGAAACATGTGTTGGCTCGGCCAAGGGCCCGAAATAACCGTGACATTTCTTCCATCCTCACCGATAAAAACGCAATAATCGGTAGAAATCAATCAATGCGAAATAAAAGAAATCGGAATAAGTGGCGGAAAAAGCAATTACACCCAACAATTACCTATTCAAGGGCCATAATCGAACAGGGAGGGCCATAAGGCCCATCACGAAGGATAAGGCCGCCGTGGAAAAAGTTGCTCGGGAAAAGAAATTAAATAGAAAGAATGGCGGCCGAGTGGGATCTTCGGGAGTACAAGAAACCAATTAATGGAATAAAGGAATACCGTTTTGCGGCGATTGGAAAATTAGGATCGTTCATGTAGCAGTTATTCCACCGTCCGGATGTAGCTATTCATTTCGTGGATAACGGGAGGGATATGCGGCTTAGGAGGATGTTGGGGAGAAGACTGTGAAGCTCGTGTATGAGAGCTCCAAGTTTCATCCATTGTTTCAAAATATACAGGGTGATTTCAGAGGTCAGGCTTTTTTTTGACAGAAAAGTCGAAAGAAGTCATCAACAGAAGTCATTTCTCCAAAACTTGTCTATATCAAATATTCAAGATGACTGCTGACGTCATATCTCATCTCTTGGACGAGATAGCGGTAGTTTTGCGAGAAGAAGGGTGGACATACACATACAGAAAGGTTTGGAGTTTCCCATACAAGTGTGTCCAGAATGTTGCAGCGATTTAGTGAGACAGGTATGAATGTCCGAAGACCAGGACAGTGTAGACCACGGGTAACAAATGCCATTCAAGAACGTTACTTGAGAGTTTCTTCGTTGAGACAACGGTTTGCAACCGCTCGCCTCCTTCAAATTCAACTTGAGCAAACTCATGAGGTGCAAATTAGCACTCAGACAATAAGAAATCGCCTCAGAGAATATGGATTTAAGGCCTCGTGTCGCGGCAAGAGGCCCAGCTCTTACCCCAGCCCATCGAAGGGCTCGTTTGGATTTTGCGAGAGAGCATATCCATTGGGAAGAGGCCGATTGGGAAAGAGTTCTCTTCACAGATGAGTCTAGATTCAGCTTCTACCATTGTGATCGACGTTCCCTTGTATACAGACGTCCACTTGAAAGATATGCTCAGTACAATTTCCTGAATACTACTGGTTTCGGGGGAGGATCGATTATGGTATGGGGTGTGATATCTTTGACTGCTCGCACAGACCTAGTGGTCGTTGATAATGGAGCTATGAATGCTGATAAGTATATAAGGAACATTCTTGAAGAGCATGTAGTGCCATTTGCCCCATACATTGGTGAAAATTTCATTTTTATGGACGATAATGCCAGACCCCATCGTGCGCGCATCGTTCAGGAGTACCTTGAAGAGGTTGAAGTCTCTCGAATGGAATGGCCAGCAAGAAGACCAGATCTCAATCCGATTGAGCAGGTTTGGGACAACCTCAATAGAAGGCTGAGAAGTTCAGAAAATCATCCAGCTACTCTCAATGACTTAGGAATCCAACTCGGAGAAATCTGGGAAGGATTAAATCAGAACATTTTAAGATCACTCATTTTGAGTATGAACCGTCGTTGCCGAGCTGTAATTAACGCAAGGGGTGGAAATACCAAGTATTAAATCACTTATCAGCATTTCAGTATTTTGAAAATTGTTCATTTCTCTTTTTCACATAAGATTCGGTGGAATCCTGAATTTTTCTTCCATTTAATGTGATTTGTGTCGTTCAAAACCTTCCCGAGAGAACATAAAAAATAAGTTATAAAGTCAATGTAGAGTTAACTTTCATTAAAATTGAGATTTTCAGAATGTGCGTTAATTGTTTTGCGCAGTGTATTTGCAATAAACGACTGCTACGTGCTGACGCCGTATCTTATCTCCTGGTGTTCGATGTGAGCACCATCCTGACATTTTCATTTCCATGTCACTGTCCCCTAGTTAATCCGCGACTGTCTGTAACACAGGGGGATCGAGAGAAACTCTTACCTATCGAAATTCGCGGTTTCTCGGCACGCAAGGAAACACAACGTCCTAAAAGGAATTAGATGTGTCAGGGGAACGTCACACCTGCTAATCAGGGAACCTTTCTCAGACGGAATGAGAGACATTAATATTCTAGAAGAAGAGAAACGCCCCCGCCCCCGTCCCCGGGCCGGGCGCGGTCCAAATCCCGTTTAAAAAGTGTTAAGAACGGGAAAAAATAAAAGCCGCCTCCGGGCTTCCGATAATAAGCTTTTAAAAAAGTTTTAGCATCGCAATAGTGTTTTGTTGGTCTCCGGGGACGGCGTCGAGAGGGATCGGGGGATGTTCGGGGGGTGAAGTGAGGAGGTGGCAGAGCAGAACGGAAACGCGAGACGGTAAGGAAGTTCTTCGGATCCGATTAGTGAGTTAATTAAGTACTTTTACTTAATTGAAACGACGTTTCATTAATTACCTATTATAATTAGAATTCTTCCGCACGGATTCTCCAGGGCGGGATGGCGGATCTGGGTTATCACGCCTGGAAAGTGCGAATAAAAAAGGAAAAAAATAAAATCCTCAATTATAATTCCAATGAAAAATTACGAAAAAAATCCTAGAGACGTCCTTAATCTCACCGATCACATAGAAATTGGAAAATCGGTAAAATCCCTTTCATCTGTTTGAATTCACAACCAGAGCGGTCAACCATCCAGGTACTGAACGGACTTAACTCTGCTTGGATCCAAGAAAATTTTTTTTTTTCCAATATTCAAGAAAATGAACATGTCAAATGTTCATTAATTGTCGAATAGAAGCTACAATTCAGAAGATTTTCGGAAATTGATTTGATATAGACTCCGAAACGTTACTATACAGGATTAGAACTATTCAGAGGGGAACTACAGGGATATCGAAAACCGTTAGACATACAGGGTAACTTAAATTACGAAAAAGTTGCGTTATTCAAGGATGAGTGGGTGGGTGTAAACAGTTCCCAAATATCTCTGATTGTTCCTGAGATATCTCGAAAAAACTGAATCAGGATTATCATTCTTCATAACTCATTTGTTTTTGGAGATAACTGCACGAAATTCGGTGTTTAGTCATAATCCTATATAGCGATTATACTGGTGTACTACTTTTTTGTAATTTAAGCCACCCTTTTTTTTAACGGTTTTCGATATTCCTATATAGTTGGCCTCTAAATAGTTCTAACCCTGTATATATTATAATTTCAAAGTTCTTCTTTTCAGTTCATTGTCAGGCAACAATTTTTTCTACTTGATTTTCCTCTGACAAATTAGTGCAAGAATATACGCAGGAGCAAATCGTTTATTTCAATTTTTTAATTGATTTTGTTCCAGAGATGGCAGTGAAAACCCTAAAAAGTTTAAGAAAATGCAGAATCCTCCCAGATTGAATTTCAATCGATATCCAAAAATCAGACAGTGTGAGATAGCACGATCATAGAGGAAATATCTAGGTTTTTACAACTGTTGAAAATAACTATTGGACAATTCATCGAAATTCAATTAGCTATTAAAAGCCATGATAATTTATCTTCCATAACGTTCTACTGATTAAGTTATATCAAAGAAAATAGGTCCCACAACTTGCATTTGAGTGATGCACACCAAACTCCATATTTTTTTGGATGCTATACAAGGGAAGGCAAGCAACTTTTTCAATTTTCTGATAACATGTCATTATTTTTGTGGAAACAAATGGATGACTTTTTTTTCGAAATCGTGTGGCATATGCCAACGGAGACTCTATCCAGTTGAGATAAAACCAGGTGTAATCCTAATTCGTTCCTAATTACCCCAAGTTATCAAAAGAATTAAAAATGGCTGGCATTCACTTACTCATTTTCTTTCAACTTCAAATCACGTAGGTTTTGGAAACACATAGTACCAGTACGGAAACAACAAAATATGGCACCTCTAAACTTCAAAATATGAAAGTTACATCTATTATACCTAACACACGAAAAAATTATAGCTGAAATGCAAAATCCATTCTTCGACTCACCGTATATAACAGGAAATATGCAACTTATCGCCGCAACTTTTGACTAAGCCCAGGGAATCGCAAGATGCATCCGTTGAAAATGTTGAAGACAGTGTCGCACATGAGGAAGTATTTTTTACCTAGCTGTTCCCAATTACCCCACTCTCCCCTACTCAAAGGCTTCAAATCACTGAAAGAAGATTTTCTTGACAAACTCTAGATCTTCCTGAAAATCAGGAACATGAAAGTGTCATCCTTAGAACATAGATACATGGATACAATGGACATTCAGTGCTACAAATGAATATTTCTCTGTCTAGCATGACACTAAGGCAGTGGCGTTATATTGAAAAATGTATATACTTCCTATCTATTCTTACTGAAAATTTATGTGACACTGATCTCCCAAACAAATGTCTGAATTTTGATTGGCGAAACTAAGCATGTATCTATGTTCTAAGGTGCCATCTGATGCTGTTTCCCCATTCAAAAATGTCACTCTTCAGAATCGTTCACACTCGTGTAGGCTAAGGTGAACGGCGTGTAGTACATAAGGGCCAAATGCACACAATCCATGTGTAACTTTCACGCCCACAGACAGTCAAAATGGGGCTCTCGACGAACCGGCTCCGATTGACTTATCTCATTAAAATCGGCAGATGATAAATCAAACGGTGGTCGAATGTGAACGCGGCATAATGAGCCAATTAGTGAAGTTAACACTGGCGAATTTCACGGCTTAAGACCGGCTGTCACGCCCTTCCGCCGGTCCTCTTTGACAGACGCCTCAGGGGGTACCGCCAGAAATCAAAACATCGAATTTGGGAGAATCTTGTCGTTTATCTCGATTAAGACCGCAAGAACAGATGGCGTTCGAATTTTAATTATCTGTGGTGTGAGTCGTGGTATCTTTGTCTGATGGGACCATAGACATAGAGACATAGACCAAAGATTATAGAGTAGTTCTCTATAATCTTTGACATAGACTATATGTCTATGGATGGGACCGATATTTTTGCAGCAGAATCCACATTCGACCATTTTGGAATATTTTTCGGTATTTCTTTTCGATAAATTCCTCGGAATTCATTACCGTCGCTTTTTTAACCGATAATCCAACCACCAGAGATTGATTCTTCGTCGAGGCGTCGATTTTGGGCGCATTATGGTGAGGAAGAAAAAACGAGGACTAAATGGCTTCGCCGAGATCCGAAGAAGTTGCTAAACGCGCGGGAAAATCGATGGAAATTGCCGGGGGTTTTTTCATTTGTATTAAAATGAAGCAAAGTGAACGCGGCCATGCGAATAAGTTTCCCGAGGGAGAGCCCGAAATCCGTTAAATTTTTACGGTATTCATTCCCTTCGGCTGCGTATTATTGGCGCAATGTTTTAGATTCGAACCTAATCCAACTTAAAATGCCATTTCATAGATCCGGCCCCGGATGTAAGTGCTACACTTCTCCGACGGATTTTTCTCGAGGAAGAATTTTAAATTCTTTAAGTAGCCGCATTTCCATCTCGCTCGCTCTCGGCAAACAATGGCCCGCCCCCCTCGCCCCGTTTTAGGAGGAAAAACACCAGATTTTTTAATTCCCACAGTCTTTTCCCGGCTACATATATATTTTCGACCGTTTTGGTCCCTCGATCCGGATTATTATCGGAGGAGAAAAGTCTCGCAGCTCCAGTAAGAAAAGAATGCAAGATTACTCGCCTCTTTTCCAATGACGCATTGATGACATTGATGTCATGACCAAAGAGTTTTCACTCTTTGTCATGGATTAACTTCAATTTAGTCTATGGTCATAAGTCATGACAGATTGAAAAGTGGCATATGAGTAGGGGTGCAAACGATATATCGATGTTTGCAGAACATCGAGAAAGAAAAGCATCGATGTATCGTTCTATGCGTGAGGCTTAAAAGTGCATAGACATACCTATCGGCAAGAGGAAATTCTTCAGCCACCCACTCGAAGCAAACCAAAAGAAGTCACTTGGAATAGCTTGATGATACAGCAGTATTGAACATTAAGTGGATCCTCATCCGTATTCCTCTACCAGATAAGAATTAGTGGGCCTTTCCAAAAATTCTCCACGTAATTGGTTCCCAATCCTCCCTCCTTCAACCTAAGGTTGCTCCTTTCGAGAGATCGCCTCTTTTAAGTATCGTTTAGGCTGATAGTGCAACCGGGGCTTCGGATGTCGTTAAGACAAGGCCACTCGGTGACGTTTATCTGTTAAATGGCCCACGACAAGTAACAAACTAGTACAGCTGAGACTGGAAAGAATCGCGTCGGATCGGACCGCGCCATTTTCATGCTCTGTGATCCCGTGCTTTTTTATCGGGGCTTAATCCGAGCGGAAAATGAACGCTCCTGCGGTGACAAAGGAACATTCCATCATTTCCGGAAAGATGGCCTCCATTAGAAATGCATAAACGGGGACTTGGCCCGGACTTATAACTCCATAGAAGGGGGATGCCCGGTTATTGCCGCAAATGAACCGGAAAATTGGTTAGATCATTTTAACATCTGACGCCAGCGGGTCGGGATGATATTTCTCCACGCCGATTTCCGAGGTGTATAAATTGACGCTCGAACGTTTATCGATGTTCTCGTTTTTCGGGATTTTATTCCTCATAAAAGGTATATTTCAAATCACATCGATCTTTTCATTTTTTTCGTTTCCAAATGCGCTTTTTTACGTATGATGATTCACAGAAGTACGTCGGGCGTAGCCATAGATAACTGTCAGAAACCCAGACAAACCTTTTATATGAAAATTTGTGGTCCTACTAGGGATGGCTAAACGGTAGACGACAAATCTTCAGGCAAGGAATATGTCTCTCTATGGGCGAATCTGTGGCTTACTAGGAGCTCTTTTTATATTCCACAAGAAGATATAGCAATATCTTCTTGATATTTCATCAATACTGATAGATCCAAATGTCATCCATAGACTAAAGCCATCATGGATCAAATTAAAATGACAGCGGTTAGTGGAAAAATAGGACACACCGAAAAAGCGATAACGATGCTTATCTATACTCCCAGATATTTCAAGATTTTCACCGAATTCCATATCTATGAAAATATAGTTAGTATAATGTTGGGATGAGTACCTAAATCGCATGAATAAGCAGTAGTGTAAATCAACAAAACTTTGTTTCTTTCACAGTCTTGTCTTCCAGACAAGAAGATGTATCTCAGGAACAGCGTCCTCTTATGGTAAGGCTGAATCACCGAATAAAACATTTAAGGCAATCAGTTCCGGGGGTCCTAATGGAGCGTTTAATAAGAACCTCGCCGCCACCAGTGGGCAAGGGACCGGCAAATTGAATTGTTCAGCCTGGCGGAGGCGAAGTTATAGATGCCAAACTGACTGCTTCTATTTCCTTCCTTTTTCCGATCGCAAAAACCTGTAACACACATGTAGACTCAAGCCAATATTTTTCTTGTTCGTAAAATATCCAACACTATTATATAGTATTATCTATATTCATATTGTTCGGTAATAGGCGATTTTTACGTTTTTCGGTGGTCACCTGTGGAGAGAATGTTTTTTTTTGCCAGATTCTAATGATTAATTTCATTTTGAACAATGTGGCTTCTTCCCTATCTGCAGAGAAGTAACGACCATTTGATTAGGAAAAAATCTTCTTCAATAGCTCTAAATTCTATGGGTAGATTTTTCTACACAAAACGAAGGAACTACTGATGCGAATGGACGACTGAATGAAACCGAAAATGGAACGTATCCCAGTTTGTTTATTTACAATTTGGATGACATATGTGAATAACCAAAAAATTTTTCAACAGAAATGAATTGCATCAATTCAATTCAAAAATGAAGATTATCAATAAATCAGTAATGCTTCTAAAAACCCAAAAAGGGGTTATAGAAACAGACCAGTATGAAAAACTATTGAAATCACACGATTTTAAGGTTAAACAAGTAAACACCTTGATCTTTAAATATCACGATTTGAGTGAATTAAATAACAAACTGAAAAATTGCAATGATTACAGTGGTATATTGCTATCTAGCCCACGTTGTGTTGAAGCTGTATATTTATCATCAGGTGAAAAACAGCTCGACTCTTCTTGGAGGACGAAGCTCAACTATACAGTTGGAGAAGCTACTCACTTAGCGGCTTTAGAAAGATTAGGTATAGACTGTAGAGGAAAAGAAAGTGGAAATGCCAAGAACCTTTCAGAGATAATTATGAAAGGTAAAGTAAATATTTAGTTTGAATACTTAGTACCGATACAGACATTATCTGTAACAAAAGTATTTTTACTACAGAGAATACAGGTGCAGTGAAACCTTTCCTATTTCCCCATGGTAACTTGAAGACTGACACACTCAAAATAGAATTGGGAAGATCCAATATAGGCGTTGAAGGTGTTCTAGTTTACGACACCCTCGCCAATCCAAATATAGAAGAAGACTTCAGACTTGCCACTTGTGATTTCACCAATTTCCCAGAATATGTAGTGTTTTTCAGTCCCTCTGGAGTGAGGAGTTCAATTGAACTGTTTAGAAGAGTTCCAGATTGTTTAGAAAAAATTAAGGTGATAACTTCAATTCGTAGATATAAAATTGATTTTTAGAATGTTAACAAGATTGTTTAATTTCAGTTTATAGCGATTGGACCTGTTACTGAAACAGCAATGAAGGAGGAGAATATCGTACCAGAAGGCGTAGCAGCTAGCCCAAATCCTACTGAAGTTTTAAATTTGTTGATGAAGAAATTGTAATATTGAAATTATATGATTTAATGGGACTTGTGCAATGAAGGTAATGAATATATCAGTTTTCTTCAAATGTGGATGGTTGGAGTATTTTGATACTGAAGTAACAAGGAAAAGCATCTTGATTTTTTCATAACCGTATATTCACTTTTTTAATAATAATTTTCATGACAAATGATGGATGGTTGTGATTGAAGCAAATTTGTTCTAAGAAATAAATATATTTTTCACAATTTTCAAATAAACGTAACAAAATTAACAAGATGAAACTTGTAAGTTTTAAAACTTTTGTTCTCAGGACTACCTAAGCCATTTCCTATGCCTAAATTCAAAAAATATCAATAATATAGAGACATTTAAAATAATGCCGATGTTTTGAGAATAAACCTGTGCTCGTTTGTCATCTTCAATTAGAAGATCTTTGGACTTATCACAAAACTATACTAGTAAGCCTAATATGTACAAAAGTATTAGAAAATGATCTATTTCCTTAAACTAACTTGAATAATATCACATTGCTTTTGGTCTGTACTTGTTGATCAGATTGTGCATGTCTTTGGCTATCTCCTTCTTATCCTCGAGTTCCCTGAAGTAGTACAAACGCAGTTTCCCCTCATTATGGCATTCTAATATTCCCCAAGTAACGAATAATTTCAGAGCATTTCTCACTGTATCAGTGGACACCGATTCGCCTGAAATCATGATTATTCATGAAAATTCTGTCAAGTTCAAGACAAACTGTCAAAAAGTTTTGACAGAATAATATTATGTCATCAATGAAAACTTGTCAAACATGAATGATGGACAAAAAAGTATACTCACTATATAATACTGAATTATTCAACAATTGCATCTGTAGATTGTCTAAAATATCCTTGATAAGATCTGTTTCCAATATGGTTTCATCGGTTAGAGAAATTATGGTTTGTGCGCTAACAGCATAACATTCAAGTAGAGGAAGTATAATTACTCGATAAAATTCGAGGTATTCAAGTACTTTGGGATCATTGTTCAATTGATATTTAGGGGATATATAAGGAATGTTTTCATCATCATCGTCGTCGTCAAACTGTCTGGCCATTCTTCTACTCCTTGATTGCATAGCTGATTCATCTTCCTGCAGAAAAAAAATTTCATTTGATCCAATATTTCATATGGTAAAATACCAATTACTCACCATGATGAAAAGGTTCTTCCTATAAATGAGATCATCTAGGTAGCACTGAATCGTATTGTCCAGCGTCTGGCAGGGCTTGCAGAAAATAAATTCATACTGTAGTATATTGCACAGTTCTGTCGCTGCTTCCATCAAATGATCGGCCTGGATAAAACCGCTACTTCTATCTAACGAATTGATAGCTAGGGCTATTACGGAATCTAAGGCGAAGTGAGGAACCAAAATATTGCTGTAGTAGCTCAATTCTATCGAATTGGGCAATTCTATTCGGGGTTTGATGATTTCCTGCGATTCAACCTTTTCTTTTTGTACTAACGAGGGTCCAAGCATGTCTACCTGTTGAAAAAATCGAATAGAAAAAGAAATAGGTTTATGGTTAAATCGAGGTGCTTACTGCGTAATTTATCACATCTACGGATTTGCCTTGGAACGACAACTCCTTCTGGGAAAAGTCCAAATCTTGCCTCAAGGTATCCAAAGCCGTTGCAAGTTCTTCAATAGAAACTCCATTCCTATATCTTGTGAGTAAAAGGAAAGCCACAGCATCTGTGGCCATAACAGAAGTCGACTGGCTGGCATCTAAAAAAAAAAGATATTACACCCAAATTTTCATTTCAGCGACCCTCGATTAAGAACTCACCATACACTACATGCCTTGATATATTTTCGATGACGCTTTTGTTGGTATTTGCAACAACATCGGTACCATAAATGCTGGAGACTGAACATGTTGATCGGTGTGTCCTTACTTCTATAGGAATGTTCTCAACGTCCGGTTTGAAAGCCTTTATCATTTCCTAAAACGAGAGTTGATAAAAGGACATTAAATAAAACCAAACACGAATTACACACCCTTAGGGAACAGGGCTGATTGAAATCCACTTTCACCATCCCGAAATCGCCATTTATGGACATCCACAACGATTTGATGGTACTCCAGACGCTTTCCATCTTTTTGGGTTCGCCCAGCTGCTCCCTGGTGAAATTTCCATCGACCAACTTGTCGTAATTCATGCTGACCGGCACCAATAACGCATCTTCTATCGTGCCGTCCAGTAGGGAGTCGACGATGACGCTGAATATGCCATATTTTGGCATCAAGGGTTTCCCGGTCCTTGTCCGACCTCCCTCAATAAAGAATTCTATATTGTGGCCACTTTTCAACGAGTGTTTGATGTAGGTTTGCAGTATTGCTTTGTATATGTGGTCTTTACGGCCTTCGATCGGGTCTATTCTTCTTTTAATGTAAAAGGCGCCAAGACCCTTCAATACTTGACTGAAAATTATTAAAAACTCAACATAGTGTATAGAAAGAGAATGCGAAATTCTCACCCAAAGAAAGGAAGCTTCAAATTATCCCCTGCCGCAACCAGTGGTGGCTTTATCCCATGATTGAAGAGTATGTACGTGAGAAGTAAGTAATCTAAATGGGATCGGTGAAGGGGTAGGAAGATGAGTGGAAGTCCCGATTTACTAGCTTCCTGGATCATGCTTATCTGTCCAGGATGTACCAATACCGAATTCAAAAATAACGGAAACATCTTGTGGAAAAACCAGTTACTACACCTGTAATACAATGAGACATCTTGTATCCAAATAACTGAAAATAATTAGATAATTTGCCAGTTTAATTGCTAGTTGTTCACATATGTCACTTTCTACATGTTAATTTCAATGTCATTGTTTTAATTATAGTTCCTTAATTCGAAAAGTTTTGGATAAAACACTAAAACAAATTTCTTGTCATATATCTGTTTCATGAAATAGCTCAAGCAAAATTCGTATGATTAGATTAGTTGAACAGTTGTCCAGAAAATGATTCATTTCACTTGGCTTGTCATGAAAACCAAAAAACATTGAAGCACCATTATTAAAAAAGTTTCATGAATCATCATAATTTTCATTTTAAAGGTTCCATCATCACCCATTAATACTAATTCTACGTTGATTCAAGAAGACGTACCTCAATACATAATCACTCAAGGCAGATTTCATAGTATACAGCAGTCTTTTAGCTCTTTCCGAGTTGAGTTTCTTCAATTTCTCATAAAATTCTTCATCGCCTTCTTTTTTTGTGTCTTCGATCTGTTCTCTAGTCATGAGCTCCACCGAATTTTTCACCGATTCATCATCGAGGAGACTGTCGTTTGCTAGTATATAATCGAATTCTTTGGCCTTCCAATTGTAGTAGATATCGCTGAAGTACCTTCCGATAATTCCATCGTATGGATAGTGACGGATGAACATGTTCTGTAAGGCCATCCTTTCTGTCGTCTTGTTGACGAGAGATTCCTGTTAAAAATTCCACATGAAAAACTTCTCCGAATGAATTCATTTGGATGATTTTTGTACTTACATGACTGGTGAAAGTGCAGTTTCTACAGGCGAGTCTCAAGAAAGATTTCGGTCTTGTTAGGTGCAAATTTGGAGTTTTTTCCTTGATTTCCAACAATTGACTCTCCCTCGTCTGAAATAAAAATGAAAACGTTGCAAGTTCCACAAGTTGGTTTATTGCTCTCAAATCACTCGGCAAAACAATTGGTTTTCATTTTTCCCACTCTATACAGTCTAGATCTCATAAAAAGTAAATAGATCTTAGCGAGTTTCGAACCCGAATGATGGAGTGGGCATTTTTTCTAACTACTTGTCAAAATTTGTTACAGTTATTCAGGTTAGTATAATAAGACTTCTAAGAAATGATGATTGGTATTTGTAATCATTTCAATATTGAGATCATAGCATGATTAGTGACAACGCTACAATGGACCACTGCCTACCTTGATTTCAATCGGGCACTCCCTCAGTCCTATATTCTGAGTATAATGGGATATAGTGGGTGAGCCGACTAAACATCTTTTAGCCCTTTCACGAACTCCGAACAAACGAAAAATTTCACGTTGGGTCATTAAGTTCATCGATATCGATACGTTATAGAATCAATCAACATATAAGCACTGGTATCTCTCAAAACAAAGAGAGAAAGTCATCAATTGGGTGGAAGGACATCGAGTTTAATCTTACAAGTTGATCTAGTGCGAGTGTCATTCTGAATATCGGGGTTAACGACCAAAATATTCCTACTAAGTGAGAATAAATATCACCCTATATAATATTCGAAATATTTAATTCGACTTCAGCGAATACTGCGATGGAAGATCTGTCGAAATGGTGAATGCATCAATTTACATTCCAATCGATTGACCAACTCGTTTTTTTAGCCGACTTCTTCAACGAAACAAAACTCGTCGTGGGATATGGGTACTAACTTTTATATCTGCTTCCCTCGAAATCGCCTTTTTACATCTCTGCTCCCTCGAAAACCTCTTCGTTTTGCCATAACTCGTGATGGAGTCCGTCTGTCCCGTCTTGCTCGGCGAAAACCTGTTGAAGGACTCGAACATACGACTCGTCACGATGTCCACCATCCTTGCGATTCTGAAAGAATAATTCGATGAAAAAAACCGTCCAGAAATACTTGAAAATTTGATAGGAGAGTCAGGGAAGATGTTTTCTGAAATCGTACGAATTTTTTCAACCAAATGGAAGGTCTTTCTCGTGTATGTTAAAAATAACACATCTCACGAAACTAATGATTAATTTTAATCTCATGAGAGAAATAAGTGATTATTTTATTATTTAATATCATTCTTTAGCTCAGACGAAAACGAAAAATGCACTCGTGGTTCTCTGGAAGGGGAAACATTCGATTATCTGGCAATATTTGAGCAGGGAATAAACAACCCTTGTTTTTTTAATCAAATATTTTCCACACACAGAGAGGGGGCTCATACTTTTCTTAAAACAAACTTTACATTTTCCACTACAGCATGCCTCGAACATTTGAAGTTATCAAGACACGTTAGTAATTTATCGTTGAATTAAGCAGAAATATGCGTTAAATAACGACCTTGCCAGCGTTTTCTTTAAGGTCAAGAACATGCAGCTGAAATAGAAATATAATTGATGTTGGTAATCTTTTTTGCGAACAGATACCTAATGATGTCTTATGTAAATTTAAAGCTACGATATCATGGAAACTGGGCAAAAGCAAAGAATCACAAATATTCTCCAATATCTACTACAACACTGGATATCAGAAATTTTAACCTTGGCGGGAAAAAAGGCGGAAAATAATTTGTTATGGTCAGCAAAAAATAACCGAATCGGCAACTTCTCCATGTAATAATTATATACAGGTCATAGTTCAATAATTGATAGGGAAATTTCCAATTTTTATCAGGAATCCACTCGAACAATTCATTATGACCAATCGAATCGATCGTAACGGTCTTAACTTGAAAAAAAGCACGTATTTTTCACGTGTTCCAAAACTAACCATGTGAACAAAGAATGCAATCTATGGTGTTGACCGATTTGGTTATCTGGATGGGTTGTTCTTATTCGATAACTCTAACAAAAACGGGAAGGGAAGAATCGATTAAAAATAAAGCGAAGAATGTTTATTATAATTAAATCACAAAGCAGGAAATAATTTGGGGATACCTCAAATTCAACAATCGAATGTTTTGATTTTTGAGAAAATGAAAATGAAATGATTGAAAATTCAGGCCACACCATCACTTACAGCGGCAATACTTTTAGAAGAAAACCTTCAAGAACGTCCCTTTAGATTTTTGCTTTTCATTGTTGCAAGGTAAAATTTCCTCTGTTCGAAAATTTATTGGTTGCCTTGGATTCACACTCTAGAAATTCACGAGATGAAATACTCTTCATCTTGATATCAAAGCAATGACTAAAGAGTAAAAATGAATCTCGTTGGATCAAAATCGAGGCAAAACAAAAGGTGCTTAATAGTTTCTGAGTTATACGCAGAAACTGTTAAAAAAAAACTGTATATGAAAGACTCGCACTATTTTTTGACAAGAAATCATACGTTTTCTTCAAAACTATATTTACACCCAGTATATGCCAGATGATGTTCAAATTTATCAAGAATCTTCAAAACTTAACGTCATTTCAGGATTTCATTGTATCTGATTTTTCGGGAAATGATATATTCTTCCATGCAGCTTTGAGCGTGTTTCACACCCGGATGGGTGTCTCATGTCTTCCAGTTTTCTCATTATGACCATTACGTACCATAAAAATACCCAAAATTCCAAGAACCCAACTTTTGAAACTAAGTTGGACGCTATCTAATGAATATTTGAACGTTTTGTAAAATAACAGTATTCCTTATATTCTCTCGTATTTTGCGCTGTTTTCGAGTAATTTGATATTCAAAAATGAAAAATATCTGTGATAGTCGAAAAATTGGGTACTTTGGCTGAATGCAACTCTGTTTAAAAGATCCACGGATGTCACAGATTTAGCTTGTTATTCTGAAGGTAATTTTGTTTCTCCAGGGGTGGCTCACCCTATAAAGTTAGGTTAGGTTAGGCTAACCTAACTCTTAAATCTTTGCGATAAACAGTCTCCTTTAATTCTTCAAAAGATCACTCGAATCGCGCGTGTAAAACAGTGAGCGTATATATTTGATCAAATAAGGTGACGCCAGTTCAAGACCAAGAAAAAAAAGGTTACATCTATTCCCACACAAGACGCCTTATTAATTCCGTCCACATTCGAACATTGAAAGCGCACCTGAAATGATAAATGTCGCATTTTCGAACAAACCACTTCTTGGTTATCTTGATTTCTCGGCTGCTCTTTTCTGTCAATGCCAAAATTTGTGAAATTGATGTCAAGTCAACTGAGGGTCATCTGATCCTTCCTGACTGACGAAATAAGTTGTAAGAGACGGTGCTATTGGACTTTGTACCCCGACTGGCTAATGTATGCATTCATCGTCTTGATCAATTCCAATTGAAAAATCATATTTGTCGATTAGTCGATGTTTCATTCTGTTTCGAATTGGCGAGCTTATCGTGCGATATTTTATCATCTTCAATTACAATGGTGTTGTCATTGTCTCAAGAAGACATTCGTTTCCTCAGACACAGACAATAGAAAAATCCAGCTGTTTTTCGAGACGTTTCGCTGAACAAAAACACCCATCAGGTTCTGAACGTTTTCAAACTCTAAAAGCAACCTGACCTCAATTCATTTTTTGCGCTTCAAGAAAAACGTTTTTCTCCATATATTCCTAAAAAATGACAATCAAGTTCTCACAGAAAATACCATTACTTATCGAAGAAAAAAAAATCTCATGAAATCATACACCTATTGTTCATCCTAACCCAATGATGTAACTTGTATTCTGGAGGCGAATTTTTTTCTGTCGGAGATATTCCTGGCATGAATTTGAATATTATTTATTGATCCTCGAAATATCTTTGTTGATATTAATTAATATACCCATTGTAAGACGATAATTTCTTATCTAGAAAATTATACGATAAAAAAATACACATTTTTATAGACCTTGACAATTGTATGGTTGTTCAACATTTCTATCGTAAACGAAACTCTCAAGAATTATGCGGATTAAAATTCACCGTATATGTTTGATTCGTAGATAAGATGGACAGAATGAGATATTGCAGATTTGAAGCAGAGTTCACTTGAAATAAATTCCATTCCAATACAAATAGGTACAATAAAAATGGAAACAGTCACAATTCATGCTACCAGAACGATCAAAATGCATTTCCACATAAAAAGAGATCCGAAATACGAAGGCTCTCAAATAACAGCCCAAACCCAAAACCCCAGAGAATAATAAATTGTAAATGAAGCAAAGGTTGTCCCAAGTTGTGATATAGGTATCCATAAACAGGTCCAAATTTTCGCAAGATCTTTTTTTACACAATTTAGCTTAATTTCCCAATACGAGTTTAGAGAACACAAAACAGGTTTCGACGCTTATGCTTATTAAATTCGAAACATTTCATTGCCACTTGAATTCATAATAGACCATATGATTCAGATTCTTTGATTAACCAAATAAAGCATTTCGAATACAACAAAAACAACAACGGACCTAGAACAGTTCCCTGAGGTACGCCATCCCTAATTCATTCGACCAAACTTCGTAGCAAACTGCTAGAAGACTTAGAAATCCTAATTGGTCCTTTCTCGAACTCAAACTCTATTCTTCTGTAGACTTCAACTTCGTTTTTGACTTGCCATGTCTGTATCTTTTCATGATTGTAAATATATTAGAATAAGAATGAAGTAAACTGATTTATTTGGTACCGAACGAACAATTAACCCTACTTATAGTTATCTGGAAGGGGTAATGATAGTTTCCAGAACATTTTGAGCAAATACAGACAAGAAGGCTGGGTATTTGTTGAAAAAAAGGGTCATTATATTCCTGCAGCTCACCTCATTGAATTCAACACCAATCTAGCCAAATTCACCTCCATATACGTATGAAAGTCGACATTGATCCAACGTAAATAAAATTTGAACCACACAAAGACAAAAACAAAACACAACAGGTACTGTGCACCCTCATCGGCGGCCGATGATGTCGACTCCATTTTGTCAAGTTTTATGGCAACAAATGATGGAATCAGGGTCTCAACCGCCGTTTTATGATGGTCCTAATTATAATAATTGAAGCGACAATACAGATACTAATTAGCAATAGATAAACACAGAATAGTTCTAAATGAGGTATTAAAAAAACGTTCATAGTTATATGAAATCTTTTTTATTCCTAATTAGTCGACGACTGTTGTATTATATGTGAGTTTTCCGAAATTCTGATGCTGATTATACCATTTCAGAAGGCTCAAAAAACATGCTTATCTCCAGTATTTTCTACGAGGAGCGTTAGCGTAAATTTCAAATGATCAATCGACTTCTCACAGAACTATTACCTATTCAGCTAAAGGAGTCAGAAACGTGGTCAGGTCAACAGTTATATCAACTTGAACCTTTTAATTATCGATTATATTACCTACATAACAAACTGTGAAATGAACTGATTGAATGTAATCGAAATTATTACGCATATTGATGTATGTAATTTTATAATTACTTTCTGGGAGATCCATTTTTTGAATAAAAGCATAAACCTAGTCTTCCTATGAAAAAAATCGGAAACAAGTTAAGAGTAACTTTGAAAGATTTTATTATTTCAACATCTTCAATATATGGATATATTCAACCGGTGAAATGCAGAAATGATGAGAATAAATCCGATAGATAACTCCTGATGCAGTGGAAATTAATGCTGCTTTGTAAAGATGGATAATCCTTTGTTTATTTATTTAAATATCGAACACAAGAATTCCTAATGTTCATTGGACTATGGACCGTTATGGTTTGGGGTCAGATAACAATTATCACCCGGCAGAGATTTTTGAAAAAGTTGATCTTCGGACTTTTTCAGTGCAAGCGACATATGGCAGGAAATTCAACTCATCGTTGAATCAGAATTCATTTTTTCGTGTCAAAAAGTTAAACCAATCGTATGGATTCGAAAATATAAACATTTCAATACTAAAAATAATCTAAACACAGGTTCATCTCGCTTGATGAGGATTCCATTATAATTAATCAACTAGAAGTGATTCATTATCCCCATAATGAGCCCTTCAATTTGATACCATACACGGGTCACCAGATTTTTTTTTGTTTTCAATTTTCTACACAAAGAAGCCAGAATCAAAATTCGTTAGTTTCTTCCTTGAATGTAACCCAAAAATATCACCCCATCCCTTTGGTCAACAGCTAGAACCCCTTGAATTAGAAAAAGAAAAAAGGCACACTTGTTTCTTGTAATCTGAACCATCTAATTTTTTTTTCATAAATCATTACTAGAAATTACTTCCTGACTCACATTTGAAACACATGAAGAATTTCGCAATTCACATGGTCTCTTACTATTTTATATTGCAAAATGTATCTGAACGGCCACATTTTTCACGGTTAACAAGCACACTTTTCTGCTGAGAACTGACGCCAATTCCTTCTCTACATAAATATCACTCTATCGCCAAATCCATCTGATAAAAAAACTGGGATGAATTTGGACAAGAGGCACTTATGTCCACACTCCAACCAATTAGATCGAAGGTTAAAAAAAAATTCCTATTATTGGGTCACATAAGCAGGAAAACAAATTGGCCAATAGTTAATCTGGTTCCAATAACAATGAAACTACTCGAGGGTCCTATAAAGGAGAAAATGTCCACACTCAAGAATAATTGATTTTATTGAGTACACTTGAATTAATTCCTATTTTTGTTGGATTCTTATAATGGCATCCTAATTCGCGTTTTAATTCCTGAATAGATAAAAATATTCGAAAAACAACAAATGTGTATTTTTTCAATATTGGATTTTTATCTGGCGTTCTCCCAAACAAGGAAAATTTGAATATGACCCCATTTCATGTGCTGTGATTTCGACAATGAAAATCATTTTCAGGTAGTGTTGATTGTTGTTGTTAGGCATTTCTTGGAAGCTTTGAATTTGAAAAAGCGGTGCAAAACGCTACACAATTTTTCGACAAGCAATTTTTGCAACTGTAACACAATCTACTGTTAGAAAACTACCGATAAGCTATATTCAAGGTCTAAAAAGCGTTATATTAAATATCATCTGAACAAAATACTTCGAATTTCAAGGGTATGGTATCCAAACCCAGAAAAATTTTTTTTTTCATGCTTCATCCCTATTATGACAAAAAAAAACTGAAGTGAACTGTCCAAACGACTCCTTTTAACGCCAGAATATATACTGCCTCGATGTTACTGAATTGAAAGCTTCATTTCGCTGCAAAGTTTAGCTCAATTAGTTTTTGAAAATGGAAAGTTCAATCTAGGGATATTCAGTTCAACTGTCCTGAAATTCAATCTTAATCTTGACACAAATAGGTATCTTTTCTGAGATCTGATGAGAATCCCTACGAAGCCATATCCATTTCCAAACCTCCATTTACCTGCCTCCTAGATTCTAGATATCATTCCTTCAAAAAAATTGCAAGTTTAGTTTATTAATTGGGGCTGTTTGTTAAATCAACAAATTGGCTTTATCTAAGTCTTTTGAACGTCTATATCATTCTTAGAATTGTCGCCTTGTTGTAACTTATCAATTTTCTTGCTAATTTTCCCCGATACTCCATGCAAGGATACGTTGAAGTGAAACAAGCTTATTGTTCAATGAATGATAAAAAAATTCTTGATAATGGGGTTGAGCAAAACTTAAAGGTGCAAGTAACAACGGATTCACGGAACTTATTCTTCCGCAGATCCACAAATATGCGAATAAACAGTCTGTTTACATCCCATGAATCATCTTTATTCTTGTAGGCACTACGTAGCTAGCACTGCTTCGTTTCGAATCAACAAAAGACCGATTTATTTCCGAACCATTGTATGCAAAACGCTGTCGTTCCCCTAACGAAAAAAAAACTCACCTTTCCAACAACGAATTCATGAAACTGGGACATAGCCAGTAGAGGAACCCCGTGAATATCACCAGTTCCAATATCGAAGTCTCCATGCTCGGAGGGAGCGGTAAAATCATTTTGGCGACAAGGGAAACACAGCACTGGAATCAGAACAAGGATTAGATCCTCTTGGGCACATGTGAACGAACTGGCGAACTTTCAAAAAGCGATTACGGACGCGTCAATGTGTGGCGGGGCTTGATAAATATGTACGAAAACGAGAGTTAAGTCTAATCTGGACAAAGTTACGGCAGTCTCTTGCTGCTGAGCTCTGTACTCGATCGAGCGAGTGGTGTTTGATGTATGTTGTTGAACTTGAACGGTAGAGTGGCATGATCGACTCACGCTACTCAACTTTACCGGTAGTCCTTTCTCTCTCCTATGATTGGAATCACTATATGTATACATCCTGCTTTGTGCGAGGTTTTCTGTTGTCTTGGACCTATTATCCAATTATCTATTTCGCCTGATAAAAGCATCAAACAACACATCATTCATGTGAGAAAAGCTGCACGTGCCAAAAGCTAAGCAGAAGCCTTAGAAATATTCACAATATAATATCACACTTCATCTTCTTCATTTCTGGAAAGAAATACTATCCTCATGTGTTTCCACTTTCCCACATCTCCAATTTTATTGTTGGGAATTCATTAGGGATGAAAAAAATTGTCCAAGGTGGTATGGAATTTTGATTAGAATGATGCAATTAAACACTTGAATTCTTCAGATTCACTAGACAAACTATAATCTATTTCAGCTTTCTCTGAATTAATACGAAATATTCAATTAATTAGGAATTATTTCTTGAGCTCATTCTCTCTTCTGCTTCTACAATTCTTTCCTTCTTGACGCTCCCAATGCTTATTTTTGATCCGAACAATTTCTTCGAGAAGGACAAGAAATCAATATTAATTAGGAGGAGGGTTCTTAAACTTTCCAAGAAATTAAATCAATATTTTTAAACGTGCGATAATTTCTATAAAGTTTAACACAATCAAGCTCAGCATTAGAATTTCCACCTCTTGAACTACGCCAATATAATTTATTCACCTCAGACATTTTTCAATCTCAAAACCACCACTTTTTCAATTACGAAAAATTTGACGGAAGTTTATACAAAAAAAATTCGTATTCGTTTATTTCAACCCCATATCAAGTGATTCGAACAGTGCATAAACATTTATTTAAACCTCCGACAAATACAAATGAAAAATTTTACATTATTTACAGTTTTATAAATAGAATTTTTGTAAGAACCCTTTCATTGTCTTGAATAATAGGTATTTGATACATAAACATGAATATAAATCGTATGGTTTATATTGAAAGTAGATCATATTCACTTCACGATTATGCGCATCTCCATCAATTTATTCATGATCTGATTTATTTCAGCAAATGGAATTTTATAATTCGTATCAATACAGCTATTAATTATCGTACTTGCTCAACATTTGTGATAAGTTAAACAGAAACCCAATAAATTTCTTTCTGTAATCACATGTTCCTATATCATGTCATTAGATATATTATACAAAATATTGATATCTATAATAAATTCGAAAAATTCAGGAAGAAAACTTGTGTTCAGCATTCCCATTTCAAAAATGATATATTGTGACTGTTCTAAGCAAAATAGGACTTTTGCTTTGTGTTGGTGAAAATTATTTCATAATTTTTCTGAAATTAAAGGGCAAGGTGCCCAGGTGTTCTACGCCACTGAGTACTGATCATCCTTCAAAGAAAAATTATGTTTAGAAAAATAAAAAGTCGACTTCTTTTTAAATTCTAGATTAAATATCAGCACCCAAACCAGTTTTACGAAAATAACGTTGCAGAAAATTATCAGAAATAAGGAATATGCAAATTAGGGCACATCCAATATTGAAAAGGGACGTAGTGAAATTTTTTAGTAAGAATAATATTAATGGTCTGAATAATTTCGCTAGGACACTCTTGTCATGAATTAAAATCGAATAAACTTACATTGATGAATTGTTGATTGCTGGGAAAGCACAAATAATTAGAAAATGTTGAACGTTTCACAAGAAATCTGCATACAGCCTAACCTCACTTCTCGATGTTGATGTATCTGTCAATGGTAAATACAGAATCCATAGGCGTAGAAAGCAGCAGGAATCCCGTTGGTATACCTAGGAGGAACTGAATTTACATTTCGTTGAAACGAAAGTAAAATGCATATTTCTACCAGTGGAATATAATGTTAGCTAATGTTATAAACATTCCAGCAGCAAAGTGAATTTTCAAAATTCTTTCCCTGGGATGACAATTGACGTATCTCGAGCTTATTTTTTTATTTCTCTCTTTTATTTGCCTTTACCCAAAGATTAGAGAGATCTCTTATCTAATTAATAAAGGTTATGTTAATGAGGGAAAATTGAGAATGCTCATTTTCTGATCCATGGTGTTATTCTCCAGATTTCAAATGAGAAATCAATTGAAATAAAACAGCACAAACTTAACAAGTTTTATTTATTACATTCCAAAAGTTCTCATCTACATTTTACCTAATTTATCAAGGAAAATTTGATATCTAGATACGTTTCGATCAAATTGGTAACATACATCAATTATTTAACCACAATGTGTCTTATTCAACTAAACTCGCAATGGGATAAGTGAAGATCTTAATTTGATACTACAACTCGACAATTCAACATTGACAATTCCTTTCACCATTATTTTAAAACTATAATAAAAAATACTGAAAGCTCATATCAGTGTATTGCTCTTTACAACATTAACAACGATGATATTAACAAAATGGAATGTAGGTAAAAATAATATATATATAGTAAAAAAAAAAAAATTGGAAAGAAACGAAAAGTAGTTGTGCTATGGCATAATATCAGTGATAATATACATGTATATTGTCCATTTTTGTTTCCTATTTAAAATATATCTATACAACGAATAATAGTTTTTATTTTACAGGAAATGAAGTACGGTGTTGGACTTATGTACAAAATTGCACCAAAATAATTGGCTAAAACTAATGGATATATAGATAAAATAGTGGGGATCTTTGTAAAACAAACTATTCCTTTAAGACAATAAAATCCATTGAAATAATTGAAAAAAATACTAATGACGGGAATCTCTGGGGTAGAATTCTGCGAGTGTAGCTGCTGGAATACGTTTCAACATTTCCTTAGGGAAGATACGCAGGAGTTGCCAGCCGATATCCAGAGATTCAAACACTGTGCGATTTTCGTAGTTACCTTGAGTGATGAAGTTTTTCTCGAACTTGGTGAGGAACTCTAGGTACAGAAGATCGTCAGGAGTCAAAGCCTCTTCACCAACGACGGCTTTCATGGCTTGCACGTCCTTACCGATGGCGTAGCAAGCGTACTGGAAGAACATTAAAAAAATAAGTGTGCAACATTCGCGCAATGAACCTTTATAAATTCTAAATCGTAAAAGAGGCCTTAAAATACCCACCAGTTGATTGGAAACATCGGAATGGTCCTTCCTGGTCATGCCCTCTCCGATGGCGGACTTCATCAGACGAGACAGAGATGGCAGCACGTTGATCGGAGGGTAGATCTGCCTGTTGTGGAGCTGTCTGTCGATGTAGATCTGACCCTCGGTGATGTATCCGGTCAAATCGGGAATGGGATGGGTGATGTCGTCGTTGGGCATGGTCAAGATCGGAATCTGGGTGATGGAGCCGTTACGGCCCTCTACACGACCTGCGCGCTCGTAGATGGTGGCGAGATCGGTGTACATGTAACCGGGGAAACCTCTACGTCCGGGCACTTCCTCACGGGCGGCTGAAACCTGCAAAAAACTCCGATATGTGAGGATAAAACTTTTACAGTTTCCTTGAAGATGACAGCCAAGCGCAATGAAAGAAGATGAGTTTCGATTTGAACCATAGACGATTGATCATAGATGACGACGTTTATGATAGTTTGGACTGATTTAAGCGATTTAGAGCGAGTACCTTCAAAAATAGGTCCATAATTTGGACATGCGTCGACTCACCTCACGCAAAGCCTCCGCGTAAGAAGACATATCGGTCAAGATGACCAGGACGTGCTTCTCGCACTGGTAGGCCATGAACTCGGCCGCTGTCAACGCCAAACGGGGCGTGATGATCCTCTCTATGGTCGGATCGTTGGCCAGGTTCAGGAAGAGGCACACGTTCTCCATGGAACCGTTCTCCTCGAAGTCCTGCTTGAAGAACCTGGCAGTTTCCATGTTCACACCCATAGCGGCGAACACGATGGCGAAATTGTCCTCGTGGTCGTCCAGGACCGACTTGCCGGGTATCTTGACTAGACCGGCCTGTCGACAGATCTGGGCGGCTATCTCGTTGTGGGGCAGACCGGCGGCCGAGAAGATGGGAATCTTCTGACCTCTGGCGATCGAATTCATCACGTCGATGGCCGATATACCGGTCTGGATCATCTCTTCCGGGTAGATACGGGACCAGGGGTTGATAGGTTGACCTTGGATGTCCAGGTAATCCTCGGCCAAGATTGGCGGCCCTGGAAGGGAATAGGTTAATCACGAGACGAGAAGGGATGGAAGAATAAGGTCTGCGGAATACGAATTTCGACATGCGTTCAAATTACTATTTAAATTAGAGCACATTTTTCAATCCACTTTTATTGATCCACAGAAATACAACAAGTTCTATGATCAATTTGACTGATCATCTTTATGACCTATGACCATAGAACTCTTTTTTCTTTTCTATGACGAGTTTTTCTCCAATTTAAAATAACAATTATTTATTTAATCTTTTCTATGATTTTCAGCATGAGGAAATATATTGTAGGGAAAATATAACCAATGACCTTGATATTTCCTAATTAACCACACACCACTAATGAACTCAAAAGATCAGTTGAACTGCCTCAATCACATTGTGGATATAGCAGCATATAATTCCAATAACATATACCTACCCTTATCAATTGGTTTTCCAGACCCGTTAAACACACGTCCCAACATATCTTCAGATACTGGGGTTCTCAAGATATCGCCAGTGAACTCGCAAAGAGTATTTTTGGCGTCAATTCCAGAAGTGCCTTCGAAAACTTGGACGACTGCTTTGTGTCCACTGACTTCCAAAACTTGTCCAGACCTAATAGTGCCATCTGACAGTTTGAGTTGTACAATTTCATTGTATTTAGGGAACTTGACGTTATCCAAAATGACCAGTGGTCCATTTACACCAGATACGGTCTTATAAGCTGAAGAAAAAATACTAATTAGAAGCCTCTCAAGGAGTGGCAGAATCATAGGATCTGTCATGTGACATTATAACCAAAGAAGTATCAAACTTCTACTAAATACATTTGCAATCTTCAATAAAAAATAGTTTAGCGTATAGTTATTGATAATCCATCGCATAATTTTCCTGAAAATATATCAAGTGCGAAGGGTCATATGACCCAATTCATACACTCTTCTCAAATGGACGCACCCTAATTTGGTAAATTTCTGGGATACTCAAACTGCCTATTCTGTGAAATTTACTTACTCAATCTTGGTTGAGATACAAAATCACGACAAATAGCTAAAACATGCTCTTGAGTAGCTTGTCGAGCTGATATAGTAGCCATTTTTTCACACGTCTATTAGCAGCAGACAAACATCAACGACTGGAATAGATAGGGGACAGCTGATAACAAAATATTGAATTCACGTGTCGTCACGTGATAACGAGCTTCTGCAAGAGATCATCAGATGTCAGTAAAATACCAAATCCATTTTTTTAAGTAGAAATTATTATTTTGAGTGTAAACCTGTTGAAGCTATCATATTTATTGAAATTCATCAAGAGAAAATCATCATAAGATGTCTCCATGCTCATAAGCGATCAAAGAGTTGTAGATCTATATACTATAATTACAGTTGAGATAAAGATACCCAATCAGTTTTGTTTAGTTTATCCACTCATTATGCAGGGGCGCCACATTCTTATCATTTCTTTAAATTAACCTATAATTGACATTCCTGTTATTGAAGTATAGCAATCCCATGGAAATTCTATTTATTTACCGATAAACGTTTTTAGAACTTCAGTCACGGCTCGTTATTCTGTCGGTTTGGTTGCGTGGCGCGCATTTTTTTGTAATATTTAATATCGGTCATGGCAGGTTGTGGAGCAGCAAGGAAAATTGGTTTTTTATCCAAACTATGTCGTTCTCAGGCAAGTAGATCGTATTTTTCGTACGTAAGGGAGCCTTCGCATTTTATCAAAGGAAAAGAGCCGAAATGGGTAACAGCAGACAAAGCTTTCGAAGTTTTGGAATCCGGTAAGTTTTTTTTTAAACTCAATGGTCCAAAAAGCATAATATTTTTACCTGAAACAACTTCCATTATAACTGCTTTTATCGCTATTCTTCCAACTACGCTATTGAATAGGTAGCTGAGTGGACTATGATCTGCAGCGATTCATTAATCACTCATTATTCTAGCTGTATGCAATTAGAAGAGTTTTCGATACAAATAACGAAATAAAATTATTGTTTTAGCTTATGCATATAGGCTGGAATTCCTTCAAAATTTGTTTTGAACAGATGGAGATATAAGTTATTCGGGTTGATATTATTTATTCCTTGTGTTTTTGAAAACAAGTTTCTGGTTAGGTCATTCGATACGACCAAAATAGATTGAGAGTTCAATAATTTATTAATGCAGCAGCACCAATAATTTGAATTTTGCCGGGTGTAAAATATACGTGCGAATGAATATAATGTGAAGTTTTTCCATTTCACGAGTACCTTTCACTTTTCATTCTGCTCATTTATTTATCGGTTCAGTTTGAGTTTGTTTAATTTCTGATTCATAGGAATTGTATTGTTATTGGTGAAAATGATAAGAATATTTTATAATATTATTGGAATATATTTATACCAATAATTATCAATATAAATATTCAATAAACCAAAAAGGACTGATTCAATATGTCTGATTTATATAGACACAAACAGCAATAACTGTTGTCCCTGCCACTAAATTTATTTTTCTCCACTTTCTCAGTATTGTCGCATGTTCTACACTGTAACGATTTTCCACTTATTCGTCAATTTTCTTGTTGGTCGCGTGCTTATATGTGCGTTTGCGTTACCTATCACGCAAATAACATAGCTCCTTACTTACGCTGTTAGACCTCTGATTTGAATGAATAATTAAGAACGGTAAAAAATAATCACAATAAGAACTCTAAGGAAAACAAGTTTTCAACAATTTTGTAAAAACTGAATTCAATCAACGAAAACATCGTCTTCAGCAACAAAAAGTCTATCCATTTCTGACACAAGAAGTTAGGGTTTCCATTGAAAAACACTCTTATTACCCTCTACCTCTCATAAAGAATGCATGACAAAATTCTCAATTATACATGAAAAGTGTAAGTAAATATCTATGAGATTATTTTGTGTGTTACTTTCTAACTCGCTCTGTACACATTTCGATAATATAACGTCACTGTTTGAAATGATACCGTCATAGGACCAAAGTTCTAGCAGATAATAGCAACTTTATTGGGATATTAGTTTGTGTTTACAATGTTCATTGATAATTGGGAATAAGTCCATTCAACTGTGTTGCATTGTTTCTTGCAGATTTGTTCTCACGCTTCAGATATAGGTATGCGCTAGAATAGAGTCTTTTTGACCGAACAATTCTAAAATCAAATAACCTCTATTCAACTTCAATTTTAGTGGAAGGTGTTGATAATTGAAAAAAAAATTTCTTGATATGCTTAATTTTACCAATTCATGTTTGAATTTTTCATTGTACGATTCGAATCGTAACATTTTCAGCGCGTGCCAAAGTAAGCTTGTATGAAATGCCATCTTTTAGCCATTTGGAGATATCCAACAGTGTACAAATAAGAAAGTCTTATCTGTTAGCATTGTACGTAGAAAATAGCACGCCCAATAATCCCCCTTCAAACAACACACTGTATTGTATACATGAGTATGATGGAACATGAATAATGAGATGTTTACAATATTTTGCTGCCGGTATATTAAAAACGATAAATCGTCTATGCAATTAAGTTCTTCGTTAATTTTCGGATCGTTTACTTCATCGGTATCAGTTCAGTTCGGAAATAAATCATAATTATCATGTCTATAATTTTTTAGGCAAGTTATCTATAAATAATCGGATGCAACGTAAAATTTGAAAACAGAAAGCGAACGCATATTTACTAAATTATCGATAAAGGCTTAATTGTTGTTTATATCGTTAAATATCCAAGAATATATTCTTGTAATTTGTGACAATTTCAAATTCCTTCAGTAATAAAAACTCACAGGATCTTTAACTCTTGTAAATGAACTCATTTTCATCAGAAACCCTTGGGCATCTTTGAATTAAAATCAAAATTTTAACCTCAATAAAATAGCTGTTCTGCTATATGGATCAGATATTTTTTTATGTCCTGCTGCAAATTTTTCATTTCCATTACTCTAAATTACCTCAAATGATACCATTTTCTTATGCTAGGAAACCTGGTTTTCGCACAAGGAGCTGCAGCCACGCCAGTAACTCTCTTGCATGCTATGACCGAACATGGCAAAACGAATAAGCTTAGAGACATCGGAGTGTGCCACATGCACACAGAGGGACATGCTCCTTACACAGATCCAGAATGTGAAGGCATCTTTAGGTAAGCTGCACAATCAAAAGGCATTGAAAGAACCTGTAAGTGTTGTTGACAATAATTTTCGTTCATCATCTCCACAGAAATGAACTTAGGATATGTTTCTGTTTATGGAAAAAATAATTCTTTCAGATCACTGTCGTTCTTCATGGGAGGAAATGTAAGGAAGGCTGTTGCAGAGGGTCGAAGCGATGCCATACCAATTTTCTTACATGAAATTCCCCTTCTGTTCTCCAGGGATATCTTACATCCAGATATTGCAGTTATTCATGTAAGATCTTGAAGAAATTCAAGCTCGCTTTTCCTACCGAAATTGTTTTTAGGTCTCTCCACCAGACCATCACGGTTATTGCAGTTTAGGAACCAGCGTAGACTGTGTAAGGGCAGCATTGATTAAATCAAAGTATATAATAGGTATGAAGTTATCAATAAGTTATGCAACGAAGACTCAAATGGAAATTCATCTCAATTGAAACATTTTTTAGCTCAGGTTAACAAACAGATGCCTAGGACTTTCGGCGACAGTCTCATACACATAAGTCACATAGATTATGCCGTCAACATAGATGAACCTCTGCCCCAGCATCCGGCCAAGAAACAAGACCCTGTGGAAATGGCCATTGGAAAGCACATCGCTGAGAATCTAGTGGTAGATGGCGCCACCTTGCAGATGGGTAAAACTCCTATTTGTACTGAATAAATTGGTTGATTATGCAATATTTTCTGGCTTTTCAGGAATTGGAAGTATACCCGACGCAGTATTATCGCAATTGACGAATCACAAGAATTTGGGAATCCACACAGAAATGTTCTCCGACGGTGTCACCGATCTATACTACAAGGGTTGTATTACAAACAATCTCAAACCAAGGTATCACAAAGGGAGATTCGTCGTTTCCTTTTTGATTGGAACCCAGAAATTGTACGATTTTGTCAATAATAATCCAGCTGTGGAAGTATTAACTGTAGATTATGTGAATAACACTGGTAAGTCGCTATGATTTACACTTTTCACAGGTCTAACCTCTATTTCATTTAGGACATAGAGAGAGACCATAGAAATACTTTATCTACAAATAATAGTGATATATTATTATCAAATTTTTTACAGAGGTAATTGCTTCCCAAAATTGTATGACTGCAATAAATTCATGTATTGAAGTGGATTTGACTGGTCAAGTCGTTTCCGACTCTATCGGAACCAGGATGTATTCTGGGTTCGGAGGTCAGGTAGATTTTATTAGAGGCGCAGCGCAAGCTCATGATGGTAAAGGAAAGCCAATAATTGCCTTACCTTCTGTCACCAAAAAGGGTGAATCAAAAATTGTTAGTTTAATCAAACCGGGTGAGTAAACAGCAAAACATGATTTGAGCTCTTTCAGCTAGAAGTTAACCTATTAAAATTCCAGGTGCTGGAGTGACAACCTCGAGAGCTCATGTGCATTACGTTGTTACTGAACATGGTATTGCATATTTGTTCGGAAAATCTCTGAGGCAGAGAGCATACGCTCTCATCAATATCGCACATCCTAATCACAGAGAACAGCTAGAAAAGGCTGCTTTTGAACGACTGAAGGTTATGCCCTCTGCTGGTTAGATTCATAAATTCAAATATATACCCTATCATAGGTTATATAAGTTCAACGATATACCTTATTTTAAGTTTAAAACAAAAATCAATACAACCTACACAATATTTTTATATAGCAATATGATTCAAGAGAAACAAATAAATTGTTATATAATATTCTTTATACCGTCTCTGATTTTACCTTGTCAATTAATTTGAGGTTATGTGAAAGATTTATAAGATTGAATAAAAAATTTGAGTTGTATGTATTATTATTAAACCTTATTGTCCAAGGGTTAACTACTAAGAAACAGGTCATGTGATGAAACCACCGAAAACTGACAAATTAACGTCAAAATATATGTTGCGAATTCTTTCAAGTCGTCAGAAAAAACCATAGAATTTACGAAATTCTGCTAACTTCACGTTATAGGACGATGATGACCGATTGTGCTTTCGAAGAGACGTGAAGTTGGCCCGAGAACGGCATAGACATGAGCGTAAACATAGGTGATTCTACGGACACATTTTAATGGGATGGATTTTTTTAATCGGCTATCTAACTTTATATGATTTTCCAAATTCGAATGAGGAAATAACTATTATTTCAAAACAAAAATATAATTCTGCATACTTATTTCACAAATTCTTCATCCATTCGGGACACCTTCCCTCTTTCTTCGCCTTCTCCAGAGACACATAAAAATCGTTGAAGTCCACATAACCCTTTATTTTCTGATCGGGACCCAAACCATTCACTTGTTGACAATCCATAGGCCCCGAGCTACTCGTAGAACTGACGTTGTTCATGCTATTGAACAGTGTTTGTGAAACACTCACAGAATCATAGGTGGAGTAATTCGTGTTGCTGTGAAGTGGAAAATTTAAATTTCGAACCATGAGAGTGTTATCTTCCCGGTTCTTTATTCTGGCTGGGTCGGACATATGACGGTCATGGTGAAGACGGACAATTTTATCAATTACTCCTTGTGCTACTCTATCCAACGTTGTTTGTTCTCTGAACTGAAAAAATTGAGCGATTAGCTAGGAACAGATTCCATGCATCAAATTACCTGTTCAACAACACACTGGGCAATATATTTATTAACTTGATCAGCTGTCACAACTTCTTCCACTGTTTTAAGTAAACCTGAAGTCATCATGAGTAGAAATTTGCATGATTCATCCAATGGAATACCTCCATTTATATCAGGTTCTGCTGTTATTGGTTCTTGCACAGCAGGAGCTAAATCTTTGAATTCTTTATAGCATCCTTTCACCAAATAATTACCCAAGCATCTTGTATCCGATTGATTACCCAAGGAAGAAGCTGAAATGAACTGAAATCAAAAGGTTTTGAAATTTGAGTTCATATCACCTACCATTTTTCAAAAGATTCACATCCAGGCCCAACTGTGATAATCTCAACAATTCATCATGGTTTTTGAGATTATGTTCAACACTTAATTCTACAACTTTCATAACGTCATTTTCATCAGTTTGACAGAGGAGAACTCGACAGTCTCCCACATTTGCAACATAAAGTTTATTGTTAAGTATTAAACCCACAGCACATGCTGTTCCCGAGGAGAGTTCACTATTGATGTGTCTCAGTTTTTCCACAACATCCGGAAATCTTCTGCTCGTTTCAGCAGCTGTGAGTCCTTTTATATCTTCCATAAGAATTGTCCTTTCGGCTGAAAGTGAACCAACGGATTCCATGTATTCTGTTTCAACCAAAAAGAAAACCTCTCTGAAGAAGAATGGAAATGTGAATGTGAAATCCCAAAGAGTCGGTGTTTACCTTAAAATCTTCTGGACTACATCGTCTGTGGAATCGTCTTTGATTTGAGCAAAATACAACTCAGCGGTTAGTTTCTCTGAACAAAATTTGGCGATTTTACTACCCCCATGTCCGTCGAATATAGCATAATAGAAACAATTCGGGCTGAATTGGTGTGAGCATTTACAATCTTCATAATAGTGTTCTTCTTGATGATTTCCATCTTCTCTATAAACTTGATTTAAGGAAAAACCGACTCCAGTATTTGTACATACTTGTAGGGAATCCGTCCAACTTTGATTCGACATTTCAGTTCACAAAGAAAGACCAAAAATAAATCAAAACGGAGGTTTTCACAAGTAGCTTATTTTATTTGTTGCAGTTTGAGGTTAAGGTAATGTTTGGAAAAATTGAAATCAGCTGTTTGTCAAATTTGGTGAATTGTGACCCAATGCGCCTGACTGGTTGAAGACTACAAATATGAAATCACGACTTTTAGAATCCTGAAATATTCTCAGTTTGTCAATCAAATATTGAACAGCAGTGATTGAACTAATAGTTCTTAAAAAAAAAAAGTACGATTTTTGTAATTACTCATACAGATTACAGAAAACGACGTATGTGTTTTTATGTGGAAAGATTTTCTCGATGGTCTTCTTCGTGCAATTTTCAATAGGCGTACTTTTCATTCTTCGACGATTGTTCTAATATTTATCATTATGGGTTGTGAAATTTTTGCGATAGTCGAACCAATAAGCATAACTGAAGAGGGACATTCATGATCATGATTATAGGTCATCGCAATGTGTTTCACAACTGACCATCATAACTTTTGCACAATCTCTAAACCTTAACCGTTATCAATCTAAACATAATTACCCATTCAACGAATTGAATAATTTTACAAAATAGTAGGATGTACCAATCCTGATGATAAAAGAATCTCGTCCTTTGTTTTCTCATTCGGTAGATCTGCTTATCTTTAGCGAAAATATTCATATCCTATGAGATGATGAATAACTGCTTGGATTATTTCGTTGAAAAGAACAATAGGATGAAATTTAGAGAGTGAAATAAGTGTGTACCCACAGACGCCACAAGTTTTAATTCTGTAGGTGGATGTAAGCAAGGGTGACTTTAATATTTTCTCGAACATTCCCAAAAAGATGGGGTCAGTTAAAAAAAATCATCAAGAACGAACAGATGCTCCTATCTCGATGAAATTTCGAGATTTATAACTAGAAGAGTTGCTCTTTCAGAATATGTGTAACATTCGGATGTATGATAATTTTCCAGGAAGATACGCGACTCGAAAGTTGACCTTCAAAAAATTCTCAGAAAGGTGGGGTCTCTCAAAAATTCGTCAAGACCGAATGGTCGATGAAATTTCGAGATTTATCACCAGAAGGGTTGCTCTTTGAGAACTTAGAGAAATATTCTTCGAATATCTGTACTAGTAAGCTCTCGTAAACCCGATTACTTCACCAGAAAACCGAAAGACAACATTTTTCACTTCTCGAAAAAAAATAAGATTAATTAAACCTATTACTACTATATTTCCGAAACTAAATACGTGCATCTGAGCTCTTGGAACCCTCTCTTGATTTTTGGGGAGCTCGAAGTTATAATTTTTTCAATTTCAAATGTATATTATTGAGAATAACGAAACGAAACCTTCCTTCCATATCATATTTTTGATTTGGATTATTTTAAACGATGCTGCCCATACAGCACATGTATATCCATTGAATGTCCATTGGACGTACAAAATGGACATGACGGACATCCATTGTACGTCCAGTTATGTACAATGTTTGGTCCAGAAAACGTCCGACCCTCACTGGATTTAACATCCTATGGACGTACATATAGGATGTACAATGGATGTACAGACAGGATGTACATTGGACGTACATACAGGATGTACATTGGACGTACATACAGGATGTACATTGGACGTACATACAGGATGTACATTGGACGTACATACAAGATATACAATGGACATACATACAGGATGTCCAGTGGACGTACATATAGGATGTACATTGGACGTACATACAGGATTTACAATGGACGAACATACAGGTACGTCCATTGTACATCCGAACCTCACTGGATTTAACATCCTATGGACATACCTGTATGTTCGTCCATTGTACATCCTGTATGTACGTCCATAGGATGTTGAATCCAGTAAGGTTCGGACATTTTCTGGACCATTCATTGTACATAAGTGGACGTTATTTGGGAGTCTCAAATGCCCATTTTATTGGGGTTAGCATTTTTTAAATTTGATTCGAAAAGGGTATTTTAAAATCCCACCTATCAATACATATATTTATTGATAATTATAAGGAAATTGGGATTATTGAAAAATGAAATGCCTGGAAATATTCCACATCTTTATGTGAAAAATTAAAATAAAATAAATAACAAGTATAATTTGAACATTGGACTACTGCCCCTAAGCAAAAAAAACTAAACTATAAAAAACTGAATATCAAAGAAGCAGATATATAGGTATATATACACTCTTCGTTGCTCCTCCAACCCATTTAGAAATAGCCTCTTCTATCTCCTTCCTGTCCCCTTTACTGGAGTGTATGGCCGTTTCTGTAAATTTATTTCATTGAAATTTTGCTGTTGTCATATCATAGTACACATCACCATACTATAATTATAATAGAATGGTGATAATATCTATTAAAAATTGAATTTCTGGATGTTTTCTCGTAATTCCGTTTCATATTATTATATTGTTGTCCCCCTACCAAATAATTGATATTCATGGTTGTGAAAAGACAAAAATATATTTTTTACGATAGTATGAATATAATTATAACTAATGAAATCATCAAATTAACATGAAACAGAGATGAACATTCGTTGTTCGTATAAGCATTCAACATTCAATTCCTTCAACATTTCTACCCATTAGATTATATTTTTCTCTCTACACGTAAATTTGCCACTTCCCTCAAGAATAAAAACTTTGACTCACCTCGTTTCTATCAAATATATGCACCACACACTGGAACTAGAACTAGACACTATACCTCAAATGTAGTTCAACAAGCTAAAGCCAAAATATTCACAAATTTACAAAATATGTCGAGTCCACTTCAAAATCCACTGATTACAGATTAATGAGTTTCTCTTAGATATTCTGTTCTGATTCAATATTATGCTGTGTGTTACTGAAATGAAACTCAAAAAATAAATGTTTTGGTCTTTGGGACGAAAGTTCCAGAGTAAAAAAAGGAATAATTATGAGAGGGCGGAACATCTGGGTTTCAACACAGTCAGTATGTACCTACTCTCAATAAGAGCCGAGAGTGCCGAGACCGACATGGCAGCAATACAAGGGTATATCCTTGCATACACATTCCTGTTATTTCCAACATCCCTTATTTAAAGTACAATGGACATCCATAAAACGTCCATTTTTGAAAGTACAGTTAATGTCCAGAAATGTACATCCTACGAATGTTGTGAAATGAATAATTATAGATACTAGAAAATGATACATCCAGTTGTTGTACAGAAAAGTACAATTTCTGGAAGTACATATTTATATCCAGATCCGAAAATCCAAAAGATGTACATTCATGGATAATTCACGTTGATCCAAAATTGTACGTTGAATGGACGTACACTTACGTACCAATTTCTGATAGTACAATTAAGATCCAGATTTGTATATCCAGGGATGTCCAATAAGGGACGTATATGGATGTATGTCCAACATCCCTTATTTAAAGTACAATGGACACCCATAAAACGTCCATTTTTGAACGTACAGTAAATGTCCAGAAATGTACATCCTACGAATGTTGAGAAATGTATGATTATAGATACTATAAAATGATACATCCAGTTGTCGTACAGAAAAGTACAATTTCTGGAAGTACATATTTATATCCAGATCCGAACATCCAAAAGATGTACATTCATGGATAATTCACGTTGATCCAAAATTGTACGTTGAATGGACGTACACTAACGTACAATTTCTGATAGTACAATTAAGATCCAAATTTGTATATCCATAGGATGTCCAATAAGGGATGTATATGGATGTTTGTCCAACATCCCTTATTCAAAGTACAATGGACATCCATAAAACGTCCTTTTTTGAACGTACAGTAAATGTCCAGAAATGTACATCCTACGAATGTTGAGAAATGAATAATTATAGATAGTAAAAAATGATGCATCCAGTTGTCGTACAGAAAAGTACAATTTCTGGAAGTACATATTTGTATCCAGATCCGAACATCCAAAAGATGTACATTCATGGATAATTCACGTTGATCCAAAATTGTACGTTGAATGGACGTACACTAAGGTACAATTTCTGATTGTACAATTAAGATCCAGATTTGTATATCCAAAGGATGTCCAATAAGGGACGTATATGGATGTTTGTCCAACATCCTTATTTAAAGTACAATGGACATCCATAAAACGTCCATTTATGAACGTACAGTAAATGTCCCGAAATGTACATCCATTGGACTTCCATATAAGGTCCGTGGACGTTTGTACTTCATTTGGATATAAAATGGACGTCCATTGGACGTCATGTGCTGTATGGGTGATTACCTATATATGCAACTGCACAGGGACAAATAGTACAAGGTTATTCTACACATATTTACGTAACAAAAGTATTAGGTATTGATGTACCTCTGTACAAATCATGCATACATACAGGTGGGTACCTACTCCTGTTTGGTAGACAGTAGACAGTAGAATCTTGCGGTGTCGCATTTTTTTCTTAGCGCGTAAAAGCGAATATTATGGTTCAGTTTATTGCCTCGCTTCTATCGTAAATACGGACAGCAAACAAATTGTTGCGACTTGATTTTTCGATAATGTTGGATTATGATGAGAGTGATACAGATTTCGTTTTGCGTAGTTGTTTTTGCCGTGTTCGCTTTTGGTGAGTACATTTTTTTTTTCAATTTGCTTTGGATCATTTTGCTTCTTTATTCCATCAAAAAACGGTTTAGTAAACTGATGTATTGGTCATGGAAGATAAGGTAAAATTGAACGTAGATACATGAAAATGGTCTATATTCGAGAGTTTTGATAATTCAAAGATAATGCATGATGTTCTTATGGAAGAAGCACTAAGCTTTGGCTTATAATTCTTCATTGAAGAAATACTCATTATTTTTATACCTTTATACTGCTCAAATACAAATGTAGCTCAAGAATAACCTAGTGTAGATGTTTTAAAGACAGTTTAAAATATGAAAATTGCTGTTTCATATGAAATAAAGAAACATAAAAATAATTTCTTGTGAATGAAGCAACACTAGTCTCTGGCTTATTATTTCTTTATTGAAAATACCCAATAGGCATCATAATGTAACTGTTGGCACCACATATTAGAACTAGAGAATTGATTTCCTCAGGGAAATTCATGCAAATTCATCATCAATATGCATAAAATAAAAATAATTCATTAAATACAGTTTAAAAATTTTTTTTTGTCGAATTAAATATCAAAACTCTTGGGGTTGGAATCAAGCATAGATTGATCTCCTTCAATATTGACTTTCAATCAGAAATCACCCTGCATATCCATCACAATAACGTTGATGGGTGTACCGGGAAAACTATACCTTCTATTGAAATAGATGCGTCATGACTTAAATGCGGTTTATCGAAAGTTTATTCACTATACATTACCAGGACTTCGTGTCGATCAGATAATGGGCTGTAACCTTCAGAAGAAATGGATATCAGCGCATTGAATGTTGACCATACCACCTATGCATAATTATGAATCGAACATTGTTTTTTTGATTGGATTTTCTGCTGTTTCGGTCGTTCGATGGCTAATCGGAACATGAAAAGAATAAGTAATATCGAGCATTATTCTCTATATCCTGAATATTCTCCTATACTGGTCATTCAGACTCCAATGTCTTCACAATGGTAACAATAACTGAGCAATTCTTCTATTAAAGTACCTATATAATCTAAAACTGAGTCTACGAAAGCATATGCTACTTCCAAAGGTTTTTGCTACTGAAATATGATCTTGAGACTCTTTGAGAGCAACTGAACAGGCTGTCCACCATAACTCCACCCATTTTCTCTCGTTATACCACGATATTTTTCGAATTTCTAGGTGACAAGACGACCAACTGCGATAAAGGCGATATTCACTTCGAAAAAGTCTTAGGGTACAAACCCTCCGATGAAAATAAACCCTTACTTCTGCACAGAAACGACAGCCATCCAGTAACCGTAGATTGTATTCAAAAGTGCCAAAGTAACCAGGATTGTAGGAGTTTCATTTTAGATTATAAAACGTCGACTTGCTATTGGTATCGGCATTCCGTTGACGAAAACGGTATTGTTCCAGATAATAACATTGCTTGGTTCGTCAAAATATGCCTAAGAGGTAAAATTTTCGTGGTATAATTCGAAATCTCAATCAATTGAAGTATTTTTGAAGGTAATCCATGCCCGGAGAAGCTCTGGAAGTTTGAAAGAATACCTGGTGCCATCCTTATAGGCAACGATACAAAAACACTGCCGGAAAAAGTGACTAGAAATGAGTGCGAACAAAACTGCCTTTCCTCTAAGAGTTTCGAGTGTAGATCGACAAAGTTCAGGGTGAAAAATGCGAATTATAATGAGAACTTTTCGGCTATGGGTACTTGCACATTGAGTGATAGTGACAGACGCTTGTCGCCAAGCGGTTTCAGGGTAGGTAGAGACGTGGAGGAATACTTTGAGAACCAGTGCTCCAGTGATTACAACGGTAATTTTCAACAAATTTTGAATCATTTTTCTCTTTGGTTTGTCTATGTGTTTATTTCATAGGAGGTATTCTCTATTGTAAACTCTTCTTGTACAGGTTCCAAAAACACCTTCTGCGCATACGAAGAATACGGTGATGTGCTGCTTCAGCACGTCGATCTGATCTACGAGAAAAAGTCCAAGAGCGAATGTGAAGAGATATGCGACAAACTTACAATTTTCCATTGTCGTGGTTTCAGTTTGAAACCAGCTCAAACTGGTTTCACTTGTCTGATCCATAGTGAAGATAGTAAAATTAACGGACCCAGATTGTTGGAAGAGTCCAGGAAAGGTTTCTATTACGAGAAAGCCAAATGTTTGAATGGTCAGTAAAAAACCGTAATGAACAACCCAAAAACTACAAAAGTATATCAATTGCAATACTGAATATTAGTTCTCAGTTACAGTTACATGTACAGAAGACTCGATAACAATAGATTACAGGCCCGAAACTAATTTCTCAGGACGTATTTACATGCAAGGGTATTCAGATCACCCAGAATGTTTCACCAAGGGCAAAGGTTTTAAAACTCTTAGTTTAAGACTACCTCTGCCTACTAGTCAGTGTGGCATCACAGAAGCTGCCACCCCTGATAACAGGTAATATATTTATTGGTGCTGATAAACTTTACAGTACTTACACAATAAATCACATAATACGCTTCATCTAAAAATAGATATAAGGTACAAATTAAAGACTTTAGGTATACCTATATAATGTTTTTCGTTTCTTGATGTTGATGTTACAGTTGAAAACAGATTATAGCTTAATGTATTTGAACGATCCCTCACCTGTTTTCAGGAGGTTACTAAGTGGATCTTTGATCATTCAGTACAATAGTTTTGTCCAAATGCAGGGAGATAGACTGATAAAAGTTGGTTGTATTTTTGCCAATGATTCAAAACTAGTCGTTGGGACTGGTGTTACGGTAGCTCCGTGAGTATCTTATTCATAAGCAACTTTATTCATAACATTCCAGTGTAGTAGCAAGGGCAGCAAAATGAAATTTCTGAGTAATATTTTTCAATAGGATACACTCGGATAACGGCAGTTCCCTCATAAATTCTACTAATTCTCCATCTGATGGCGGAACCCCTTCTGGACCTTCAGTCCAAATGAAATTGGTTGATCACTATAGCAAACAAGAAGTTTCTGATATTCAGATAGGACAAGACGTTGACCTCATCATTGAAGCTTCCACAAAAGGTAGGCGCATCTTTTCTGATGCGGTGAAAACACCTTGTTTAACTCCGAGGAGTTTCTTGGGTGAGTAGAGAAACCTCAACACATATATTAATTCCAGGCAACTTCGATATATGGGTAAGCCATTTGGTCGCCATGACCGAAAATGGTGGCGAATCTATTATGTTACTGGATGATTCAGGATGCCCAGTGGACAATAACGTATTTCCTCCTATGGTTAAATCAAGAATGAACAACGTGACAACATTAACTGGAACATTTCAGGCGTTCAAGTTCTCGTCATCCCCTGCTGTTAGATTCAGCGTAATCGTACAGTTTTGTCCAGAAAAGTGTCCTGAAGTAAGGTTTTTTCAGTCAAAAAATATTGTGCACATCTATCATTCTAGCCCTGGATAGAGAAGATGTTTATTCGTACAACATTTTCAGTATTCCATCAATCAGTTTTCTGTGATTTGTCAAGAGAATGCCAAAATCTTGTTTTAGGTTGATTGTCGAAATCATAGCCGACACAAGAGAGGTCAGTATAAAACGCTGAATGGAACCATACAGAGTATAAACAGGACCGAATTCGAATTGATAAATTCACAGTTCTACAAGAGGCCATTGGAAATCATGGTGGTTGTTAGGAATAATAATCTTTCACCTGACAGACTCGCATTCGGAAGTAATAAAGTCTTAGTTGCAGGATACAGTAAGTTGATTGACCAAAAAGGAAATAAGGTATAATTTGTTTGGGGTTGGCTATGGCTTTGAGGCAATATCTTCAACACCCACTATAGGACCTTCAAGCGCATGCTTTGTTCAAGAACTACACCAAATGACTGTACAAAAACAACCTGATACGCATGCGGAGACAATAGGAATATAAGGTGTAGTTCTTGAACAAAGCATGCGCAGATTCTTGCGAAGGAAGACAAAATGATGCGCGTCTTCTGTCCAGTTTGGGCCGATTTTGAAGTTCAATTCGCTCTATCTGCAAAGATCTAAGCAAAAACGAAAGCAAAAAGTGCAGTAATGGCTGCAATCCGTCTGTTGTGTGACTGAAAGCTGAGTTATTTTGAGAAATTAATGAAATTTTCGATAGAATCCTTCTGAATTAAAATCACATCTGTTACAGATTATGAAACCAATGAAGTATGTGTAGATTATTCCTTGCTCCTTGGTTTGGTCATCTCGTGGGTTCTAATACAAATCATCTTCGCTATAGCTTGTATCATAATGGTGAGAAAGTACAAAAAGTATTACCAGGAAGAATATCTGAGACAAGCCTACGATGAATATAATAAAAACTTCGACATAGGGGACAGCAATTTAGATTCACGAAGAGTGCGATGGGCAGACAGTGGGGATGAAGTGCAGTAATATTTTTTTCCTAATTTATTCAAGAACGCTATATACAATGAATTAAACAATTAAAAAACAATCAAGTAGTTTCTTCTGACAACGCCTCCTTCTTTAGTTGCTCTGTTAACAGTTGTTGTTGTTGTAATATATGAACATTCTCTGATTTCCGTTTTCTTCTCTCATTATCACGAAGGACACCTTCATATAATTGTTGCCTGTAAATCTCATGGTATTAATATGGAGATGAAGTGCTCAACTGTTCAAAAGTACCTATCCGCAGATTGTTTATAATGTACATAACTAATAACAGTAACAGAAAATAAGCAAGACGAACCCAAAACTAATTTAGCTAAAAACGACATCGCGATGAAACTTTAAATGGAATTACATATAACGAAAAAACTAGAAAGGAGCAATTTTATTTATATTTTCGTAATTATACACCAAATATTTTAGGTTAGATAATTATTTTTGACATATTTGACAATGGTTTCTGAGGAACTATTTTCTTCTTCATCATGATGAGGAAAAATTTTGCCTAAACCAATATAAGCTTAGGATAGCAATTTTTTATAAACCATTATGAGGATTTCATTTATTTATATATAAATCAGAGCACATCCCTCTTAAACGCGGTGATTGAGTTTGCATCAAACTGGACTTGGCGAGTACAGAAATTGTCTTGCAATCATACAAGGCCGTCGACAACCGTTGGGCCAGAGGGGCAAACTGAAAATCTCCTAAAACACGTGATTTTCCTGTTTGATTTTTATGGTGACGCCCATGCAGTCAGGGGTTATCCTTAAATAGACTGGAAAACTATATTATATCTATTTATTGCAACTTTTCATTAGAATTATAAAAATAAAATTTTAATTTTAACCTCAGAATATTTTCTCATAGAAAAATAGTGTATTTCATAATAATGAAAAAAAGATATCCCACATTTTTCATGTTTGACTAACTATGCTATAAGTTGGTTCAGTCCAATAAATAATACGGGTCCAATTTTTGATGAATCCTCTGTTATGAGGTCTTCGACTGGTTAATCCCAGTAAACATTTTGAAGACAGGGGAAGTTTGTTCCACTCTTTTCTTGTTAAACCTATAGATACTAGAAATATTTGTTGCATCAATATAATGAGGATGATAACTGCCAATGCAATACTATATATAGCTGACACAAAGGAAATTCCTAATCTGAAAAAAAAAATTCAATTAAAGATGATAGGGGAAGTGAATTGCTGCCTTGATAAGGGAGTATACTCACTCAAAAGCTTGATAAACTTCTGAACAATCATCTGGGAGAAGAATTGTCTCATAAAGTTTGAAAGGATGACATACTGAAGTTAAAGTTAAATTAGAACTGTACAGTAGAGCTGCAGCAGCAAAGAATAGAGATAATATGAATAAAAATTGGTTCTTTCTAGAAATACAACAGTCATACCTGAAAATAATATATAATTAATAATAAATAGTTTATGCCTCAATTTCTTCATCTGAATTTTTTCTTTACTCAAGTATACTCTTACCATATACAATGATGATCTTTATCAGGTACAGTAGTATGACAAATGGAACAATTATGAAATCTTGTTCCTGGTTTAGTAAGTGTCTCAGAATCATCTTGAAACCTATGAAACTGGTTAGCTCTATTCCTCAAAGTATAGAGACAAAATAAAAAGGCTGCAATTAGTAAGCTCAAAGCAATGTTCTCTTCCAAAAGTATCTCTAATAAAGGTATCACAACAAATTCAAAAACAATGTACAAAATGACTATAGAAGTAATAGTCCAAGTGAAGAAGAATTTGGTTGTGGGTGCAATTTGAATGAGAACTCTGAAGATGTACAATAAGAACACAGTTATTGTGGAAAAGGAAAAAATTGTCCACCATAAACTTTGGGCAGCTATGATGAAAATAACTGGCAAAATGATAATTGGAAGTAAAGCATCTATCCCAATTACTTTTGCACCACCTTTCCAAGGTATTCTCAAGCGATCCTGCAAATTAGCCATAAATTTATGCTTTCGATTCTGGGGAAAACCTTTGCCCGTTATAAAACTGTAACACAACACATTGCATGAATCGAAAACGTATACAAAAACTTATCACCTTTCAAATCCTTCATCTAAATCTTCACAGAAACAGCATAGTGTCAAAAGGTGACTGCGATTTTTATCTTTATCATAATATTCACAACAACACAAGGGTTCCCTTTCATCACTCATTCCATAGATTTTTAAGGAGTTTTTGCAGTTTACAACTGTTGATTCTAGGTTGTAAAATTTAAACTGTTTGTAATGCTAAATGAAAACAAATCTAACTTTGTAATGTCAAAAATTAACCTGTTTGGTAATGTCAACGATCAACTTCTTTTATTAGATCAAATAAGTAGTTCATTCGAGCAAGTTTTATTGTTTATTAATCTTTGTTGACTTGTATTTTCCCGCGAGAAAAAGCTGCGATCAATTGTTGACTGGTTAGTTTGTTAAGTGTGTGTTTTAAACAAAAGTTAGTGGTAAAGAAATTATTTTTCTTCAGGTACTGCCTAGGAAAACTTAAAGAGGAATATCAAAATGAGTCAATCAAGTACAAAAAGACTTTCAATGAATACTGTTTTAATGAATGCACGAATTTTTGATGAGGTATCAGTACTCAACCGATTTTTTTATTTTTATTGCATAATTGTTGTTTGCAGGCCTTGGCTGACGAACCCACAGTGAAAAAAGAACCAAATGATGAATATGAGAATGTCAGAGTTAAAATTGAAATTGAAGATAACGACTGTAGCAATATATTTAGTAAACGTAAACAAGTAACATATGCAGAATGTGTTCAAGTGAAACAAGAACCTATTTCAATGGACGAGGATAGTGTCTTTCCAAATAATATTTTTGATAAATTGGATTTGAAGAATGAGGAACAATACTTGACGCCGGTTAAGTTAGAAATAGAGGAACATACTACCCACAGTGTGGATTTTAATTCACGAAAAAGTGCAAAACGCACAGTTTTTCCTAGAGAATCTCCCTACAAGACGAGACAGTCCCCTTACAAACGAAATACTGAAGTAAGTTCACCAGGCACATCCTTCTATAGCAGAAATGAAGTTATTGACAGAAGTAAGGGAACGTAAGTAGAGTTATTTCATATATGAGATGTATTTTCATTACAAATATAAATTTGATTATTTATTTATATAACATATTTTTGTTATGTTGTGTTATCTGGAACTGCTTTTCTTTATAGTTTTTTCATATTCTAATTTTCAATTACTCATTGTTACAGTACTGTAGTCATTAGTGAGTTTTGTTCCAATTTATCTTGATAGTATTATTGTTATGCACACAATTTTATTGTTTGCATATTTTAATATTTTGACTTTGACACTTCTTTTGTTGACATGTCAGTTTCAATTCTGAATTCTAATTTGTTTCATTATATTGTTAATGTCTCCTTTTCTCTAATTCTTTTTTCATTAAAAATAATAGGTACCATTTTAATTCCCATGTTATTTTTTCATTCATTGGAATTTTCTTATAGATTGAAAATCAGTTGTTGAAATTATCATTTCATGCTGACTGAAAATCAAATAATCACTTCACTTCCAATTGAACTGAAATGTAGATTTATTTAGAAAATGCAGTTAGAATATGGGTAAAGAGAATGAAGAGTAAGTTGATAATGGATGAAATTTTGAAAATGCAACACTCAATTCATAATTGAGGTTATGCGTAACATAGTCTTATAATAAAAAAAATATTACATTCTACTTTTTTTTCCAGGAAACGCAAAAATGTCGAATATGAAACTGATCCTGTAGTACTACAAAGACGCCAGAAACAGATAGACTACGGCAAAAATACAATTGGTTATGATGTCTATACAAGAACAGTGCCAAGGTACCAACTCAGAATTGATTTGAATAATCAAATTATTTCAATGCTCATCAAATCATTTCTAGAAACAACAGACAAGCAGGAGATCCTCAAACACCAAATAAATATTTGAAGTATTCCCGCAGAGGTTTTGATGGTCTCATAAAGCAGTGGAGATTGAAGTTGCATAAATACGATCCACCACAAGACGACTAAGACCATTGCAGTTAAATTTTAAGGTTATTTTACTATGTTATAGAAGATATTTTATATTTGGTCTTATTGACGTGTACTGTTTTAACAATAAATATCATCTTTATTTATTTCATAGTTGAGATGAAGTGCTTATTGTTTATTGAGGAGATTTCAACATTATCTGAGCTGTGTAAGGCAATGTTATGTTAAAATAAAACACCAGTTTCGAACGACTATTTTTTTATAATATAGATTTATTTATTTATTTTTTGTAGTATATATTATTATAAGTAGGAAAGAAACGCGCGAACGATGCTTGATGCATACAAACAGTCTGTTAGATTGGAAAACATTGAGTTCAGAATTTATATAAGGGGGAATATATACAGGCTGGTTTCGAAGACCGAGTCTATTATCCTAAAGATATTACATCTTTGCATTATCCAACATGAAAATGAGGTTAAAATGCAGCAGCAGTTGTCAACGAACTACGTCACAAACACATCAAATTCAGTGTCGCAATTTTTCTACACTTTGCCTTACCCGCAAATACACCTATATATTCAAGTAGTTGTCAATACACTCATAACCATTTTGAACAATGGATGTTTAGTCATCTGTTTCATTTTCCCTAGGCTCATGTCGTTTTCCGCACGATTTTAATAAAATCGGATCGATCTGCAGGGGTTGGTACCACCGCCATCTTGATTATTTTTATAGGTGATTATTGGTGAAATGATTTATTTTGGTTTTACCTCAAGTCAAAAAAATACTCGCATTTAAACTGAAACATATCGCTTTCCGAAAATTTAGATCACAAATGATCTAGGCTTGTATTAATAGGATTTATTTCATCAATTCGCCGACTTTTTGCGTATAACTCTTGCACTCAAATAAAAAACCGGCACCAATTGTAGGAATCAACAAATATCTTGAGCAACTCTTTTAAAGATCTATTATCCTAATAAAATTAAATTATATTCTTGGGAATCGGTTCTTATCAATTGGCTAATTAGGGTAGAAGGTCCAGAAATGAAATGAAATGGGTACAATTTGTTTGACTTTTATTCATCAACCAAAAAAATTACTTTGGTATATAAGCGAAATCCTTATTAATACAATTCAAGTCGATAAGTTCAAACAATTACACATATTTTCCAAAGAAGAATATATATTAAATACATATCGAAACTTAATTACAAAAGACGTTAGGGATGTGAAAGATATTATGCACATGGCGATTATTTTAATACAATAAGATATAATTCAAGAATATCATATACTTAATATCTATTGGATATATATTTCAAGTAGCACACTTATAATAATACACCTATAATGGCATTTCAAACCATCATCACAAAATTAAAAAACCGTTTTTGAACCAGTAAGATTTTGATACGATTCTATAGGGAATTGATGTCAATATAGAAACATTTTCCTCAAATATAACTGTTCCATCAATGTTTCAAGGATTAAAATTTTGCGTTGCTTGATTCCAACGAATTCGTAGGGAACCTGTTGCTATATTACTCAAAGTGCAGGTGTTAAATATATAAAAAAAAAGGACTGCCGTAAATGGTAAAAAGAAATCGCCCGCGGACAAAGGAAATACCCAAAAAATAATTGCAATTCCGTATACACAACTCGTTTAGCCAACGAATAATATATCTAAGCTGCTAATCAACATACTATATCGGATTGTTAACTACTTTAGGAACTCAATCAACTGCATGTTGTGAAAGATATAGTGAGAGCATCACTGGAAAATCGAAGGAGATAATTTGGAAGGTAACGTCTAAAATGCCACTTTTGGTAAAAGTTAGGATAAAAGTACATCTATTATTCACTACAGATATTTAACACTAAAGAATAATTTCAAGCTTCACGTCTGTTGAGTATTTAAGGATTGACTTTAAATTCTGCATTGTTTAACCATGTTACAGATTTTGTTAATATAGTCAAATCGTTTACATTAAAGATATCTATAGATATTATAGGTTTCATACATTTATTAATATTATCCTAGCCGCTTTGAACAACTATACAATTTCGTTTATAATTTTACTTTACAATTTCGCCGCTTTTCGAATTACTACGTGTACAAGCAGTGAAGAAGCCGATAAGAAGCATTCAGCAGATTGGTTGAACTCAGCAGACAAAGCGGCAGAGAGCCGAGTACAGAGTATAAAGAAAATTCGCACCTTCCAAAAAGATATGTTTTCGTAGGGCAGTAGATTTCTATTCGAAATACAAATATTATCTTTTCTTCAAATTCCTCGACGAGGAATTCAATCTTTGATAAATTACGAGATGCCAATGTCCCACTACAAAGTACTGAGCTCTTTGTTATCAAACAAAACTTGCAGTAATTCGAACAACGTCGAAATTAAATGGCACCTTCATTGTTGTGCTGACAACCAAGCAACATCCTCAAAACTGTCCAATGCAATTCCGCCAACCCTTTATTAAATTTTCAATAAAAAAAAACAACCTTCAATGAAGCAAAACACAACTAAAACAGCTAACTGTACAAAAAAAACCACGCCTACAGTTGGATAGAACGAACAGGAAAACTGGAAACGAAACACTCCTAATTTTGGCACCGACTGTAGACTACAGAAAAAGATCAATATAAAAAAAAACGAAGGGATACAAGAGGTGAAAAAAGTCACAAACCTCAAAATATCACATGATACATTGAGCCGCTGTACATAAATAAATAATTTCCAAATTCCGTTTTGGAAATTTGTGTACGCTTTCATAAGAGCGGCTCGTACAGCCAAAATTTGAAATCAAAACATTTATCAATCGAACGTCTCAAAAATTTTGAGGATAAAATCATCAAATTAGTCAAAGTCGTAAGACCTTCTTCCATTGGCGACAATTTCAATTCGTTTCATCCCGTTACTAGTAAAATATTCCAATAAAATGATAAATTCTCAGTTTCTGTTTTTGTGTCGCGTATGAAAAAGGCCCATCAAAATCTTCAAATCAACGAATAAAAAATACTGTGTCACATTTAAATTTTCGAGGAAATTATTCGATAAAATATCCGATACATATTCAAATAGAATCGAATTTGTGCTACCAAAAGAAGGGGGAAGGATTAAATCCGAAAAGTTCAGTCTCAAAGATTCATAAAAATGCTGGGATATGTTACCGAACAATACCACTCAAATTAAAGCAGAAGAGTAATCGGAACATATGTAAACGAGCTGTGAAACATAAGTATAAAATCATCGACGAACAAATTGATTTTGTTAGATTTACAAATTACACTGCCACAGTATCGTAGGCTGTGAATTGTCCACCGTTTGTTGTTGAGGTTTTCCCTGTTTCGTTTCTAGAACAGAAAAATAACAAGAAAAATTAGATACAATACTGAAATTTCATATTGTTGATCGAAAGTCAATGAACTAGAATAAATTCGTATTGTTAGTAACATTAAACACAAAAAGAAGCGCATTAAACACAAAACAAACAAGCATTATCATAAAACACTTACAGTTTCCTGTTTGAGAGGATAGAAAAATACAAATTGAAAATTAATAATCCATAACAACATAGTCTGGATTTGATGATATGGTTGATGATGGCAGTGCAATGAACTTTCCTTTGGTTTCAAGCACTTGATGATTCTATACACATTATGTGTAGGACCTTTACTAAGTATTATACTGTATTTATAGTGGAAATATTTAAAAGTGCCTCAAAGGAAATTTCAATATCGCTATATAGCAATATATGTTCAGAGCCTCCTGTCTGTGATTTTAACCTTGAAGTTTAATAGACTGATGAATAACGGCTCTTATATCACAAGTGATTGATGAATGTTTGACAGAACATCAGTGAATAATGGTTCATTAATCACATGTGATTTGATGGTGGATAAAGTATATTATCAGTGCGTAATGAGATTTTTTTCTCGTTTTTTGAGTAATAATAATGACATTTACTGAATAGTACTTATTTTGGACGTAAGTTGTATTCAATCTTATTTTTTACAAAGTATGTGTAAAGAATCATCGAGTGTACTCCATAATTATGTTTGAATTTTCACATCTGAACAATAGAGTGTTAGTGATATATCTACAGATGAATCCTAACAATGAGGATCTTACATAATTTATTCCATGTTAAGTACTGACCTCTCAATCAGTTTTCTCATTTCTTCGTGGGTCATGCCATCCACCTTTGAGTTACCTCTTAATACTGAAAAATTAAAACAAACCACACATGAACTACCACGACCACAAGGACAGCTAGATAGAATGAAAAATAAAAACGAACGCTAATAAAAAAAAAAATTGCATTTCGAAAAAAAAAGACAACATCAAACTAGTTTGAGAGTGCACGAGTAGCAGCGAATTAGATCACCGGAATAATGTTTCTCGCATGATAATAATAAAAAGGAAAATATCTGTTTCAATGAATAACGTTTCATACAAATTGAAGAAAATTTATAATGAGGATTCGGAATGAAACGTTCTGCCGAGCTTAGAGTTGGAATCTTTTTCTGGTATCAGTGAAAGAGAATTAATTTGGTGCGTAAAGTGTGATCAAATCTCCCAAATTTCGGAAGAAATTTCTTTCATACAAAAGAAATGATTATTTGTATTACGTCAGCATTATACTTTGTCCACTTTATTTTTTTTTTGAATAATTTTACCTCGGACATAATATTTTCGTTTCTAGTTTTTTCTTTCATTATGTTAAATGAATTTTAAACACTGTCACAATGAAAATGAAACCCACAAATAGTTAAAACACATCAGACATGAACATCATGCAGTTAACACATAAAATGAATGACACATGCCATATAAAGTAACGAAGAAAAGATAAAGGTTTTATGTTAGGACACATAAGGACACGTTCGCGTTCTTCACCATCTGTATTGAGTAGCACCATTTCTTTTATATTCGTATGTGTACCAACATTAACCTTCAGCCAAGTTAGAAATATTAGATTCATATGTAAGTATGGTGAATTGATGGAACTCCACCTAAACCTAATAGAGCACGCTCAAACAATTCACTTACCCTGGTCACTTTCTGAAAACATAATTCTGATTTAAAAGTGCTCTCAAATAGTCGATAAGCCTAATTTAAATTTAACTTAAATGGAAACTAGTCGATTATCATAAGTTATCTTTTTGTAAAAGAGATTGTATAAGAAACAATACAAAACAACTCGCGTTTTCATGATCATTCAGTGATTCTTTTGTGAATATTCGAGTGTTGATTATTGTTGTTAGATTGTTGAACACATGATACAAGACCTTCCACAAGGAAGGTTGTGTTGTGTTTAATGCATGATACCAATCATGCATTAAACACAACACAGATCATCGGGTAAGACTAGGCGCACAGTAGGTAACCTTGGGCGCGGTTAACCTATCATAACAGTCCTACAGGTTACTACTCACCGCCATAGGTCCTCGAATTGATCAACTGATCGCGATCGCATTCTGCCTCGGATATCTCGTTGCTATCTTTGGAGTCGTTGAAAGATTGATCGTGGTTGCGTGGTGGTGGTGGTGGGGGTTCTGGACTGCTCTGGGTGGGTTGGAGCCTCAGGGATCCAAGTGATCTGCGTCCGATCGAGCTCCTGCTTCCGTAATGATCGTAGGGGGCGCCATAGTACTGAGATCCGTACTGTTCATCTTCCGGTGCGCAGTTGGCTGGGTCGTCATATTCTGGACCAGGAGAGTAGATGCTTCCGTTACCTGCAAGCACAAAAACCGCACTTGTTTATTGAGCGTACAAATGAGTTTCTGTAGTTTGAAACTACACCACTACCAGAAGATTATGTTAAATTGTCCGATGAAAAACGCATATAACCCACCTTGAGATCCAACTCTGTCGTATCTCCTGTTTTGTCTAGGCATCGATTGAGAGCCTGATCGGGAATGCATCTGATGGGGTGTGTTCATACCAGAGGGTCCAAGGGTGCCGGCGTGGGGATGGGGGAAGGTTTGGAACTGCATGGCTTTCGTAGGATCCATTTCTTCTCTGAAGCCGAGTAGGTGGAAAGTAGCGTAGGGGCAGATCTCATCATCCAAACCTTTAAGTTTTAAAAACGCTTTTACATATTGATTCTTCAAACTGATTTAACGGAAAATGATTAATGATTGATTTTGAATACTTTCTTACAGTTATTATAAAGGGTTTACATCGCAGTAGGCGTTGAAATATTCTCATTTCCGAGATTTCGATAATTTCTCGAAATTTCACTCAAAATTGAGAATACAATCATTAGAATGACCGCCGATTATAAGCGGTAAAGAATGATTCAAAGCACACTGCGCTGTTGCAATCATTTATAAAGACCCTGTATATCAAGATTGCTGAAACACATATTATAATTTTCATCATAATTGAGGTAAGCACGAAGCAACACTAAAGATAACTCTTTAAGATTGAGCTAGGAAGTGAATCAGAAACTTGAAGCGAAGTGTATCAATAATTTCTTGACTAATTAATTCAGGAAATATACAACTTAATATTGGAACAACTCTGTTATATAAACATGCATATATGGAAGAAAAAGTTAGTTCATGCAGACAAACGCACCAGATCTAACATAACCAATCGACTTACGATTTTGCTGAAGAAGCTCTACTTGAAATCTGATGTGTGTTAGTATGTATTTTAAGCACAAATTTATAGGAATAATATCAAACTTTACTTTCCTGAAGAAATTCCAACATCCGAGTTTGGGATGAAGACGTAACTAGGGACACTACCAGATTAACAAGAAAAAAAAATGACCAGGAATTGATATCTGAATTGGTAGATAATTTATTTAGCAAAGAAATGGATGTGGACAATGTGAAAACCTATGGTTTCATCATTATTGAATTGCAAATTGACCAATTAATGGTCAAAATTGAAAGAAGGGCTCAGGAATCAATATGCGAAAATCCATTTCAATTGATTTGATAATGGACACTTTCAAGATTATCTGTCATGAATATCTGTACAGAATAAACGCATCCAACACCTTATTATGGGGGATAAAGAAGTACCAATTAATTTGTTCAAAATCTCAACAAGCATCTTTTAAAATCAAACCATTCCTATTGTTATTACCTCTGTGTGTGTGAACAGTTTCATTTGAACCTCTGTGAGTCCTCAGTTCTTCGTACATATGGCGTCTAGGATCCCAGGTTGAATGTGTGCGATAATGACCTCCTACAGTCACATTTAAACAATAAGGTAAACTATACTAACTACTACTTTGTGGATCATCGCAAGCTCGTAGTAATTAAAGACAAATAAAGATAAACAGACCGACACAAATAGTATTGTTAACATTCAGAAACCACACAGCTCTTAACATAGACAGCCTATATGGTGAAAAAAATGATAAGCAGTTGAAAGATAATAGACTACGCCTGTATGAAATGAAATTCTATTTCAAGTAACGAATATAATGATAAATTTCTACATAGTAGACATAGTAAACCTAGAGGTTTCTAAAATTATGCAACAGAGCTTGATGGGCATACTGAGGTCCTACATTTCAAATAAATAATTTCAGGGTAAGTTTTGAAATTATATTTTAAACAAATATAAGTATGTAACTATTTTTTGAGAGAATGTCTTATTTAATCCCCTTCGTTTTGTCTATTACCTTTTCACCCTGAGAGTCTTTTTAAGCGCTTTCATGAAAAGCACCCAAGCTTTCTGTAATTTGGAACTTAAAAAGCATGCTAAAGAAGCAAAAGCCAAGCCTTACTTATTCCGGTACCTCGCTTAATCCTGTCGCAGGTGTTGTAATTAGAGCCTGGAACTGGGGGTAGTTTACGGTTAGGGGGTGCAATGTACCCCAATTCATCCCTCAAATCGGGACGGCGTTTATCCAACGTAGAAGCAGCATTCATTACAGATTGGTTGTAGACAACGTCGTCTGAAGAAAATATATTATAAGTTCAATGTTGAAGACAGTGAGGAAACATCGAACACTCAAAGACGATAAAAAAAAAGAAAAAAAAAGTATAATGTGTTGGTTGAGTGGGTGGTGTGTGCTAGATTTGGGGAGTTTCATGTCTTCTCGATGAAAAATCCATTAGCTAATTCATTTCTTTGTCTTAAAAACTGTGAGAGTGATTTCTTGATCATTCTGTTCTCCAAAATGGAAACAGATCAATAAAACCGAAGTTGTCTCTATAAAATCCATTGTGGAACATCTTTTTTCGATAATTGCATTCATTAAATGAAAACAGTGTACCTAAATGAATATTTCTCATAATTGGCGATAACATAACTTGTTATTCCCTCATCTCAAAAAATTCAGTGGAACAACTGTATATGATGGGTTTATGCAGCGTCCCTAAGAACTAAGATCTAAGAAAAGATCCAATAAAATTGGCAGGTAGCATTCACGTGATCGCCATCTGCCAATCACATTCAAAAGTTCATTCATTTTAAAACGGATTGTTCCATAGAATCTCTTATGCGGCGTTCCTAAGGACTAAGGCGTAGGAAAGGAACCGATCTAATTGGAAGACAGCGATCACGTGAACGCCATATGCCATTTGGATTGGATACTCTCTTAGGCTCTTAGGAACGCCGCATAAGCCCACCATCAGTACTAACACTGTCCGTTCTACATGCCTTCTTCTGAAACTTGGAAACAAAAAAGTAAGTACATGCATCAATTTGAACTTTTCTTCTTAGAGTGTGTTCGTTGTGAAAAATAGTTCAGCGCCCGTATTTCAAGAAAGGCTTCACTACAACAAACGTTTTGAACTAAGAAACAACGGGAGGTGTGTACAGGTATACTTTGTAAACATTGTTGAAACACATACAGTCACTCCTTAGTCTAGTGGTCATTGGTCCATCTCTCCTTGAGAGAGCGACACAGACAACAACAATTCCGACAACAACAACAACTACAGTAGTTGCCACAGGAACTGCAATATTCCAATCAACCCACTCAGGAATCCACGGAAACAACAATTTGATAGTGGGCGAATCCCGCACTGGAGCGATGGTACCTATAATAATAAAAAACGGGCATTGTACCTTTGTGATAGTTTCCTTTCCCTTTCAACACACAAAGTAGGATAATGGCAACAATGATAAAGAATACGCCCATCGCTATAGGAACTACTAGGTTAAGGTTGGCCAGGATGTTTTGTAATGTATCTTCTTTGGGAATTTCACGTGCCGGGGCAATAGTACCTGAAACCAAACAAAACCTACGTCACACAACTAACTCACTGTTATTTATACACACAGTAAAACATTCAGGTACTATTGCAAAGCGATATTCGTTAAGCAAATCAACATGCTAATCAACTGAAAAAAAAATTAAAAAAAATTAATAAAGTTTCCCCTCATTCTCCTTAGACGTTCGAGTGAACCGTCTATAGTACTCTGATTGAGGTTAGGATTGAAACATGAAACATTTGAATAAAATTCAAACTTAATTCATCTCATCATTGAACTGTTTGAACGAGTCAATCTCACATATACATTCAAAATGAATAAACAAAACAATAAAATGCAAATTAAAGAAATAAAATCAAACAAATATATATGGGATCAGGAGGGGATTAGAAACGTATATATTTCCTTAAAAGCCATGTTCAATTTAACCCCTATAGAAACTTATATACAAACTTAATGTTGACTTAATATGACTGAACAAAGTAATAAACAAATTCAGTATGTCACTTTTTATTCATAAATCTAAATTTTTTATTCTTTTTTCCTCATTTACCTCCAGTAAGCGTCAATGTAGCAAACTCATATTCGGCAACATTGAATCCAGCGTTGTTGTGCGCAGTCACTCTCAAGTGATACCATGTAGCAGGCTCTAATCCAAGAAGAACGAAGTTTGGTCCACCTGGTTTGACATTGTTGGATACTTGAATCCATTCGTTGCTGATTCTGAAAGCAATACACTTTTAAAAGATGATACACTTTAAGAGATGATAACTATAACACAAAGAAGTTAGATGAGGTTAACTTTTAACTCTAACCAAGCTACTAAGCTGTTCGAGATTCAAATATTGACTTAAGCATAAGAGACATCATTATTCAGCTCACTTCTTCTTATGTTCAATAACAAAATATAACATAGGGCATCCTCCATCGAGCCAAGAGTTAAGATGTAGGGTGATACTGTCAGAGAGTTCATCAATGAATTTGTCTGCAGAAGGAATTATTGGTTTATCTCCTCTTGTCCTTGGGTTCATAGTGTCTGACGGATCTCCAGTTCCAATGCTGAAACATTGAGTAAGTTTCAGTTTCACTGTTAGGCGGAACGAAGTTCGACGGGTCAGCTAGTTAAGATCAGACTGAAACCTCAAAGAAGATATTTCCCTCACCTATTGTAAGCAGTGACATACAACTGATATCTTGTGCCGCAAAGAAGATTCTCTAAAGTGTACTTTTCAACATTTGGTCCAACTTGAATTGTTTCCCAATCGCCAAATTCTGGTTTGTAGTGGATGGTATAACCATGGATTGGTTCGACATCGCTGTCATGAGGTCTCATTTTTATTGTCAAGGAGCTTGTTGTGGTTGCAGTGAGGGTAATCTGAGAAAGAAAATTATGTAAGCTGAGTTTGGGAAAAGCTGCGTTGGTTTCAATATATTCACTTGAGGAGCGTAAGGAGGAGCGTTCACAATAAGTTGGTGTGTCACCGTATCTTGTCCAAAATCATTTTCAACATGGCAGGAGTATTCGCCAGCATCTGTCCTGGATACATCTCTGATGAACAATGAACCATCTGGTTGTTTCCTGATATGGTCATTTGCGCCGAATTGAACACCCTTAATTTTCCATGTTATGGTTGGAGCAGGTACACCAACTGCCAGGCAGGGAAGTGTAACGTCTTCCTTGTATGTTGTTGTGAACGTATCATCGAAGGAGGCGATTTTAGCGGGAACTTAAAAAAATGAACAAATTAATGAAGATGAAACATTGATCCTCAAAAAACTTACCACTTGAATTTGGCGATACCGTTGCTTTCTTGGAGGGTTGACCTTCGCCCATGGTTGTAGCCGCAGTAACCCAGAATTCGTATTTGAAGTTGCTGTCCAAGTTCTTAGCTTGGAAACTCAGATTTTGGTTTTTGAGGTTAGGGACTATTTTTTGGGATTTAGGCTTGTCTTTGTCGTCTGTTCCAACTTGTTTGTAGTAGACTGTGTAGTATTCAATGATGCCATTTGGTTCCGTTGGTGGTTTCCAGCTGACGAGGATTGAATCATCGGACATAACCAACGCTTTCACGGCGATAGGTGCTTCAGGAACTATAAAATAATCAATCTTTAGTTTGAATTTGGGCTTGAAAATCAGAATTTACTCTTACCATCTTGCTCTGTTTGACAGTGAACTGGCGTTGATCTTACTCCATCCCCTCCAGAGGTGTAGGCTAATACTTCCATGGTGTAGTTCGTGTATTTCTTGAGGACGTGAAGGATGGTTTCGCTCGAAGCAGTAATTTTGGCATCTTTGGTGTTTTCATCTGAAATTCGAAAAAATCGAATTGATACTTCAAAAACGATTGTACCTTTCTTTAAACTTACCAAACCAAGAATCAGATGGGCCATAGATGACTTTGTAACCTTTGATAACGCCGTTGGCAGATGTTAATGGTGGTGAAACCCAAGAAACGCGGATGGTTTGAGAGGTGAGAGTGGTGCATGTAACCTTGTCTGGGGGTTGTTCTGGTACACCTTCAGCAGTATAAGCTTTAACGTCGTCGGACAGAGGACCTGCTCCTATCTTGTTGAATGCTTGGACAACCACTGAGTACTGAGTGTATGTTTTGAGATTCGAGATCTGGAACACAAAATAGCCATTCAATTGATATCCAACCACATGTTCATGATGGCAGTTTCTTTTTGTTTTATGCCTTACCTTGAGATGATGTTCTTTTCCTTCTTCTCTGGTGAATTCAACAGTCTCGAAAATGTAGGGTTTTTCTGAGCTTGCTAGACGATAACCCACGTAGTATCCCAAGATGTCGCCGTTCCACTCGTCACGCAGAGGTGGGTTCCAGGACACAACCAGTGAATGTTGGTCGCTGCTATCGATCTTGATGTTGGTTGGTGGTCCGCTTGGTACTTCTTCAGCGGTTATGATTGTGACAACGTCTGATGGTTCGCTTGAGCCTATATCGTTCTCTGCGAGGATGCGAATGTGATAAGTTGTGGCCGGTTTGAGGGTGAACACTCCTGCTTCTGTTTGGTGACCGGGAATGAGCACTCTTTCTGTGTTGGAATCCCATGGAAGTTTGCTCGGTTTGTATTCGATTATGTACCTGGAAAGTGAAATTTGGAGAATGAGAACACTCATTACATCATTAAACGTTTTTATCAAGCGAATTTATTAATACAGAACCGCTGGTTTTAACTAGGTCTCATTTAAATCCTCATAAACCTCATTATGACGAAAAGATATTCATATATTGTCCTTTTCCGACCGAGAAATATGTAAATATCATCCCAAATCAAGTACCAACCTGTTGATTGGGGAATTTCCATCGTAAGGAGCGACCCAAGACAACTGGACACTTCTTCCCGATTTATCCAAAACTTTAAGGGCGTAGGGCACTTCGGGAACCTCTTGAATGATCATGTTGATACTGGTGTCGTCGCTGCCGAAGGCGTTTGTGGCCACGCAAGTGAAAAGGGCGGAATCTGTCCTTTCGGTCCTCTTGATGCTGAGATCTGATAGTACGCCGTTCGTCAGGATCTCTTCTCTGATGGTGTATCTGTTGTCTCCCTTGGGATCCAGGCGTTTGTTGTTGATGTTCCACAAGATGCCGATTGGTTTTTCGCCCTTAGCCTCGCATTGTAGAACAGCGGCGTCGCCTCTTCTTGAAGTCTGGTTGCGGGATTTTATTTCGAATTGGGGAGGAGCTGTAATGGAACTTTTTCTTGAGAAATTTGTTTCAACGCACTCATGATATATAGGCGTCGATATTTTGTATTGAGCGGGGTGGTATTCTCATCATAAGACCTTCATTTCTCACGAGAATGGTCAGGTAGCTATCTGATCCAATGTAGTTAGAATTAAAACAGAACAGAACAGAAACTCACCTTGTACACTGATCAAAATTACGGCTGATAAACCTGATCCTATACCGTTGAAAGCCTCGCACAGATAGTATCCTTCGTTATTCTTTTGTATATTATTGATTGTTAAAGTACCATCTTCAACTTTAATATCGGGATTGTTTGGTTTGAAATCTTTATAATCTCCAGGGGAAACACCTTGAAAAAAAGGGATTATATTTATGCTACTAACATTGGTTTTTCCGGTTACCTGTAGCCCTCTTCCACGTGACGACTGGTTTTGGAAAACCATCAGCTTTGCATTCAACAGCAGCGTCAGAACCTTGAGCAAAAGCTTTATCTGTTGGTTCTAAAATCCATCTTGGTGGCACTAAAAAAGTCATATGGTTAGTTTTCACGTTCGTTCAACCAGAAACAAAGCATGCAATGAAAAGATTGAGAATTGATATGCAGCAGAAATTCTTGAAATTTTACTCCGATTTTTTCTCCCTTTGCAATATATTTTTTATCTTCGAACTTTTATTTCGTTTATTGTTCCCATTGTCCGAACATGAGTCTATTTTTGAATGTCTAAAGGGATATCAGCATATCAATTCACATCTCTCGTTGTTAACACCAAGCAAAATGTAAAAAATGGTGAATTACACAGTTTGATATTGTGATTTTTTTTTATTCGACAATATTAGTTCTTATCTCAATTTATTCCATATATTTATATATTGAAATGAAGTGTTAATTTATTTCCAATTCACCATTTTTTCATTTATGACAGCAGGACCTAATATTTGTGAATTTTTTACATTAAACATCGTGATATGTTAAGATTTCAATGGCTTTTAATGTATGTATGAATGACTACGTATCTGAATTCAGAGAAAATAATTTTCCGCATAAAAAATAAATACAAAGAGTGCATGAAAAGCCACGATATTACCACTTTTTTACACATTTTCATAGGTAAAGATTACTTAAATAGTTGTGCTGGTCTTAAATAGATTTAAAATTGTTGAGAAATTTGCTAGGATTGATATTGAACGTGGTTTTCAAAAATAACGTCTCATTATTTTTGTTTTCTTACTTTTATGTTTAACAGTAGGTACAAAATGGAACAATAATATTTCTCGTAATTAAATGAAATTTTGGCAAAATTTGAGTTTTATTAAAACCGAAAGGTTATTTTTTGAAAGAATGTGAATAACTATCTCTTGATTAATTTTCGGGAATTCAGAATTCAAATATTGCCAAAATATCATCTGGAATGAAAGTAAAAAATTCACCTTATTTACATATTAGGTTCCGCTACCTTCTCAACACCATAACAAAAGTGAAAGAAAAAATGAATGCATGCATTGAAGTGGAAAATCAAAAACAAACGGTGGGGTAAGTGTTGGATAACAGGAAGTCCCTAAATTCCTGGCCTTTGGGTGCAGGAGATAGAGGATATTGAAAGGATATGGCCAGGAATTTTCCAACCCAAGCACATCGACAGGATATTATTTACAGATGACAGAAAGAAAGTCGATTTGTTTGTTATTTGTGCCAGTTATTTACAACACAGTTCAGACAAGCCAATAACTGCGGGCCCTCAAAGAATTTGTCTTATTGACGACATTTGAATAACTTCACGAACAAGAATATGCTTGATGAGATGCTCCAATCTTTTTAAACTTGTACACAGAATTGGACTTGTGGTTACTGATGTGAATGGTCCGAAATATAGCCAAAAACCCTCAAACTCATGAAGTAACTTATTAATTCCTTAGAATGGTGTTTGTATTTATTCCTGAAAGTCTTGAAGTACTAACAATCAGGTATTCGAAGCTATTTTTTCACTTCTTACGTTGAAGCACTACGAAGTATTTTACAGGAAAAATAACTATGTAGGTTATAATCTCGTATAGGTACAGTGCAGTGAAGAATTTGTAGTTTTCAAGATGAATAGTTGAAGAGAATAGTGAGGGTTGGTTCCGAAAAAGACTTTCATGGAGAAAAATAAAAACACCACGCGATAACAAGCTTGAAGAATCACAAGAACTGAAACGATAAAATGTTGTTTCTAACCATTTAATGTTTGAGTATAGTTCAGTTTTTCAGTGCATTTCGTGTTGTATTGTTGACAGATCTGTGAAAAAAAAAATTCTAAACTTTTCAATTTCCGTGACGCCCTAACCTTTTTACGTTCAGCGTTCATGAGCGTAGGATTTTGCCGTCAGTCCACAAAGAAGCAATTAATAACCCAGTGTGCAAAAAGCTCGATTAGGAAAACAAGAAACATGGAGTATTCCAAAAATGCGGCACTCTACCATAGACATCTAATGAAGTGGTATAGTTAGCATAGCCAGCTCTATTCATAGCGGTACACGTGTATTGCCCTCGGTGAGTTTCAACAACCGAATCGATCAGAAGAAGAGACGCTTTTCGCCCAATTTTCGTGGTACTAACCCCAGAGAGCGAATCAATACTTCTTCCTTGGAAACTCCAAGTTACGTTCAGTGGTAGATCGCCTTCCGACACTAAACACGTTACTTGGGTGGTTTGGCCGGAGTGTACAGGATTCTCGCCAAAGGTGAAAGGTACAATGTGGGGCAGAACTGCAAAAACAATAACCAATCGAGTTTATTCGATAAGACTATGCGACGAAGAGAAAGAGCTAATTGTTAATACTCTGTGATTTGTCATTTGTCACCCTTATGTCAATAACGATATGAATAGTGGTCTATGATTTGTCATTTGCCACTCCAATCATCATGCTGTCCTTAGAAGTTCGTCAGGTTTATTGCAGCCATATTGAATGATGTGAAGATGAAATGTGTTGTAGTATTTTTTTATTATGTTTGAAGATTTTTATGCTTCTTTTAAAGAATCAATATTTAGGTGATATTTGATTTGTATTTTAGTAATTTGTCGGAATAAATCGGTCAAATAAACAATCCAATCAAGAACTCTCCTTTATTGCATTACCATCACGATCTACTCGTGAAAATCATCGACAACTAGGTACTACTATGAGACAACAATCGAAGAAAAGCAACCTAACAAAGCCTAAAGCCAAGTACTCATATGGATAACATTTCTTCGGGGAAACGAGAAAAATAATATAGAAATAACTAATAATATTAACCATTAACAAGAAGCTCCGTCGTGTACTTTGTTTCGCCAGCCTTATTCCTAGCGATGCAGCTGTAATTTCCAGACGTTCTGTACGAGACCGATTCGATGGTTAACATAGAACTACGTTTTCCTGCTTTTGAAGTCGTGATTTCAGAGTCGTACTCCAAACTTTGCTCATTCAACAACCAAGAAAAAGTTATGGGCAGATCTCCTTCAGCAGCTAAACAGTTGACCTGAGTATACTGACCCTCTTGAAGAGGACTCCCTTCGAAAGTGAATGGTGCAATCCTAGGAACCACTGAACAAAAACCATATTTCAAAAAGGTGACCTAATAATTATCATAGGATTTCATGGAGCAAGGGTGGTGAGAAAGCCTGTGAATACTATGTGCCCTGCTAAGTTTGACTAACCATTGACGTTTAAAGTGGTAGTGTGCTCAGTTCTGCCAACCTTATTTTCACCAATACACGTGTAGTTTCCAGTATGTTCGTGAGACACTGATTCAATTGACAAACTACTACTTCTTCTACTGACAGTTACTATCCTTACCCCTTGCAGGGCGTTTATGTCGTTGGAGTTAAATTTCCAAGATATTTTCATTGGTAAATCTCCAATGGCTACAGTACAATGGACGGTGGCGTAAGCACCAGTTTCAACAGGATTTTCTTCGAAAACAAATTGGTGTATCTTTGGGGAAACTAGGAGAGAAAAAAATATATAAATAACGAAGTTAACTGAAGGATATTAACCATTGACTAGTAGCTGTGTAGTGTATGAAGCTTCAGCAGCCTGATTTCTGGCTATACAGCTATAGTTTCCCGAATTTCTGTACGAAACTGATTCAATAGCAAGCATAGAGCTGCGTTTACCAATCTTCGATGTGCTTATCTCATCGTAACGTCTGATATCTTCACCGTTCAATAACCAAGAGAATGTTATAGGAAGATCTCCTTCAACAGCGAAGCAGTTTACTTGAGTATACTGGCCTTCTTGAAGGGGGCTACCTTCAAAGGAAAACGGGGCTACCCTGGGAACAACTGAAGAGACACATATTACAGATGAGAATATCGGGAAATTAAGGGAATAAGAATGAAATAAAAATAATTCCTGAAATCCTGCATCATCTGTTATCAGACTAACCGTTAACGTTCAAAGTGGTAGTGTGTTCAGTTTTGCCAACCTTGTTTTCACCGATACATGTATAGTTTCCAGCGTGTTCATAAGTGACAGATTCGATGGATAGAGAACTACTTCTTTTACTGACAGATCCAACGACAACACCAGGAAGCAGATTCACGCTTCCACTGTTGAATTTCCATGAGATCTTCAACGGTAGATCTCCAGTAGCTACAGTGCAGTGAACGGTAGCGTAAGCACCAGATTCAACAGGGTTGTCTTCGAAAGAAAACTGGTGTATTCTTGGAGCAACTGGGGGAAAAGGAAAAATAAAAGAAACTAAGTAATATGTTGGTATTAACCATTGACAAGAAGCTGAGCGTTATGTGAAGTTTCACCAGCTTCATTGATTGCTCTGCAGCTATAATTTCCCGAGTTTCTGTAAGACACCGATTCAATCGTAAGCATAGAACTACGTCTGCCCACTTTGGAAGTACTGATCTCATCAAAACTGTATTTGTCGATTTCGTATTCGTTGAAATACCATCTGAAGTTGATTGGGAGGTTTCCTTCAGCTGCTAGACACGTAACTTGGGTGTATTGGCCTTCGTGGAGGGGACTTCCGTCGAACAGAAAAGGAGTTATCTTGGGCAGAACTGCAGAAATTAGTATTTTGTGAACTCTCTTAGGGCAGAGGGTAACTCTTCATTCGCTTAGACAGCGGAATGATGTTGGGAAGGGTTAGAAAATGAAGAATTCTATATGGAATGGAAGGATAAATTATTGGACGAATTACTAAATGAAACCGAGAAACAATCTATGAAGAAAATAAATAAAATAAAGAATAAAAATATCGATGCGCTCCACCGACTAACCGTTGACATTTAAAGTAGCACTGGCTTCAGCTTTTCCAACCCTATTTTCGCCGATACAAGTATAAGTTCCAGCATGTTCATAAGAGACAGATTCTATCGATAGGGTGCTACTTCTTCTGTTGACGGAGCCAACTGTTATTGCTGGGATGGATTGAACATCTAAGTCGTTGAACTTCCAAGAGAATCTTAAAGGCAAATCACCAACAGACACTGTGCATTGTACAGTCGCATAACCTCCAGATTCAACAGGATTGTCTTCAAAGTTCAGATGATGTATTTTAGGTACCACTATCGAAAAACATTTTGTAAGAAAATATGACGAAAAAATGTTCATATAGAACGAGAAAGGAAAGAAAAAAACATTCTGGTGATTGTTGCTTTATACCATCTAAGACCTCCAACGCGAATCTGCTAAACGAATTGGTGAAAATGGAGATTTGGTAAGGATTCTAAAAAAAAAAATGAATGAAAAAATATGCAGATGCGTCCACTGACCATTGACATTCAGCGTTGCAGTTTGTTCAGTTTTGCCAACCTTATTCTCAACAATGCAAGTGTAATTTCCGGCATGCTCGTATGAAACGGATTCTATGGATATGGTGCTACTTCGTCTATTGGCCGATCCTACAGTTATTCCTTTTACGGAATCGATTTCAGCGTTGTTGAATCTCCAAACGATTTTCAATGGCAAATCCCCAGCAACCACAGAACATTGCACCGTTGCGTAACCTCCCGATTCAACTGGATTCTCTTCGAAGTTCAAATGATGGATTTTCGGAGCAACTGTGGAAAGAATTTGATCGAGAGTGAAGTTGTTGAGGTGTGTAGCCTATATCAATATGCCAATAGCGGACGAAGAACCCTCCAAAATCAACACCTAATGAAGCTACATTGAGTTCAGGGATACGTTTGGGTAGGAAGTGATGATCGGGTTGAAACCATAGACAAAACAAATAAAAACTAACCATTGACATTCAATGTGGTGGCAATTTCAGTTTTACCAACCCTGTTTTCACCAATACACGAATAATATCCAGCATGTTCATACAACACAGGCTCTATGGACAAAGTACTACTTCTTCTATTCACAGATACAACTGTTATTCCCTTGAGATGATCAATACTCTCGTTATTGAATTTCCAAGATATTTTGAGCGGGAGATCTCCAGCAGCTACAGTACACTGGACAGTAGCATAACTACCAGACTCTACAGGGTTGTCCTCGAAGTTGAGATGAAGTATCTTAGGGGCCACTTAGATAAAAGGAAAAATAAAGATGGAGGAAATAAAAAAGGATATATCGTCAAAATAAAACTTTTCAAGTCGTGCAGATCTATTATAAAGTTATCAGCTAACCGTTGACATTCAAGATGGTTGTGAATTCAGTTCTCCCAACTTTATTTTCAACTATACACGTATAATTTCCCGCGTGTTCATACGAGACAGATTCGATGGAAAGAGTACTACTCCTTCTGTTGGCTGAACCGACAGTTATACCAGCTACAGAATTTATACTTTCGTTGTTGATTTTCCAATCGATCTTTAGTGGTAAATCCCCAACTGCAACCGTGCATTGAACTGAAGAGAAGCTGCCATATTCCGAAGGGTTTTCTTCGAAACTAAAGGGGTGTATTTTTGGCGCAACTATGAAAAAACATCAAGAATTAGTTAAACAGAGAAACAAGAGAGCATATTTAATATGGTGTTGAGGAGACCATAGCAGATATTTGCCCAATGAAATGCTGAGAATGTAATCTATGGATTGAGGAGGGTACTTAAGGAAAAATGGAGAATCATTCAACTCCCAAATATGAAGAAGTTACGCACTAACCGTTGACGTTCAAAACGGTACTATATTCTGTGATACCAGCTTTATTTTCTGCTATACAGGTATAAAATCCAGAGTGTTTGTATGACACAGAATCAATAATCACAGAGCTACTTCTTCTTCCCACTGATGTTACTGTTATTCCCTGATCATTAGCGATGCTTTCATTGTTAAATTTCCAACTTATCTTCAGGGGTAAATCTCCCACAGCGACTGTACATTGGACAGTGGCGTAACTACCAGATTCAGCGGGGTTGTCTTCGAAATCAAAATGATGGATCTTTGGAGCCACTGAGGAAAGTGTCACCATCAATAACAGAGCACAGAAAATAAATGGAATTATGTTGAGCGTTTTTATCACTCGCGAATATTTCTGTGATTCAGGTCAGAGGGTAGAAAGGAAAAAGGTCGTAAATGTGAATAAGAAATGAAGAAAAAACATATCCAACCGTTGACGTTCAATGAAGTGGCATATTCCGTAATGCCAACTCTATTTTCTCCGATGCAGGTATAAAGTCCTGCATGTTTGTAGGACACAGATTCGATGATGAGCGAACTACTTCTTCTTCCCAGTGATGTTATAGTGATGCCAGAAAAGTGGTCAATACTTTCGTTGTTAAATCTCCAACTGATCTTCAGTGGTAAGTCTCCTATAGCTACTGTACATTGGACAGTAGCATAACCACCTGATTCAACGGGGTTATCTTCGAAATTCAGATGCTGTATCTTCGGAGCCACTGAAGAGAATGAAGGAAAAATGATTCAACAGAGAACACACATTTTTCAACTAGTTCTGCCAGCTTGCTCCAGCAGAAACAAAACCTTGTGTCAGTTATGAACTCGCCAAGAAATTTTAGGAGAGTTTTTGGATTTTGTGGTAGTGGATGATGGAAATAAATGAAAAAACACTGTAAATTAGCATAAATAAGAACTGAAAACTTCTAGATACCATTGATTCGTAAATCTGCTGAAAACTCTGACACCCCAGCTCTATTTTTCGCCAAACAGGTATATTTCCCCGCATGTTCAGCTTTTATAACATCTATATTGAGCTGGCTAACCCTCTTGCTAGTTTTCAATATGGTTATACCACTTTCTTTAGGAATAATTCGGTCGTTCAATGTCCAAGATATATCAATTGGAAAATCTCCCCTATTAATCGAACAAACCACCGTAACCATGTCTCCAGAATTGAGGGGATCTTCCCCGAAATCAAAATGAGCTATCTGAGGAGGGACTGGAAATAAAAAAAAAATATTTGAAGGAAATGCACGCATCCAAAATGAAATAAAAGTGTCAAGACCAAATCTAAATAATCAGGGATACGAATAAATGTTAAAATCAATGAACCATTGACTTGGAGTTCCGCACGTTGTTTGGCCCGCCGAGTTTGAGGCTTCACACGAGTACGTCCCAGCGTGTTCGTAAGTGGCTGATTCAATGGTCAGTGAAGATGTCCTTCTTCCTATTGGCGAGATCGTTACTTCGGGGGTATTCTGTATAATATTTTCGTTCAGTTTCCAATTGAATGATATTGGCATGTCACCCTCTGAGGCTGTACATATAACTTGAACAAACTGACCCGAATGGACTGGATTGTCTTCGAAACTGAATGGTGTTATCCTGGGAAGAACTGGTGAGAATAATTTATATTAGACCATTCATGTGGATTACTGGTAGATTTAGAAGAACCTCCTTGATGATGGAGACTGATCCAAAGTTGCTTAATTTTCTAGTAGGGATGATAGGGAACACTTCAATCATTTGTTATACATGTTCAACAGGATGGGTAGTGAAATTGTTATTGGAAATCAAAATTAGAGATCAATTAAATTCGCCTAAAGTTTCTAGGTACCATTAATGCGTAAGTAGGAAGAGAAGGCAGCTTCTCCAGCTTTATTCTTGGCCAAACATGTGTATTTTCCAGCATGCTCGGCCTTCACTGAATCTATACTGAGTTGGCTAACTTTCTTATTCGTTTTCATGATATTGATACCAACACCTTGGGGAATCATTCGATCGTTCAAGGTCCAGGAAATGTCAATTGGAAAATCTCCTTTAGGTATCGAACAAATGACAGTCACCATGTCTCCAGAATCGATGGGTTCTTCTCCAAAATCGAAATGAGCTATTTGAGGAGGCACTGAAATAACCCATAGCTTTGAGGAAGGGAACATATTTGTATCATACTATGGAAGACAGGCGACAAGGACTAACTTCGAGGGTTTGATCGTGAAAAAAATTATTGAAAAGTGTAGTTGATCGTTTCTACATCAGTAATATCAATCTTCAGTTTTCAATTATTTACTTCTCACGACCAATAATGTGGAGGAAGGTAGAATAGATCTCAACCAAGAGGTTTCTCAAAATAAACAGTAATCAACCGTTAACTTGCAGTTCCGCCATATAACTTGACTGGCCGGCTTGATTGGAAGCTTCGCAAGTGTAAATACCAGCATGATTATAAGTGACAGACTCAATGGTTAAAGTGGAAGTCCTTCTTCCCAATGGAGAAATGGTAATATCCGGTGAATTTTGAATGATTTTCTCATTCAATCTCCACTTGAACGTTATAGGCACGTCCCCTTCTGTCGCTGTGCACATCACTTGGATGAATTGACCAGAATGTACAGGGTTGTCTTCGAAACTGAACGGTGTGATTCTAGGGAGCACTGGGAGAGAGAGAACTAAGGTTAGAGACCGAAGAAACATTAATCGAAAATGGAAAAAAACTCGCTACTTTCAATTATGGTAAATAAGGAGGATTAAGTCGTTTAACCAAGAGAGAAATACATTCAAAACATCATTTACTTTATCCAGAATATACCTTTGACCACGAATTCTGTAGAATAATGTGACATTCCAGCAGCGTTGGATGCTAAACAAGTATAGTTTCCAGAATGTTCGTGGTTAACAGAATCTATGTTCAATACAGAAGTTTTCTTCCCGAATAACCCTACGTTTATACTCTGATAAGAAGACACTGGTACTCCATTCAGCATCCAAGAGAAAACCACAGGTAGATCACCCTGCGAGATGCTGCACTGGACCGTTGCACTCTCTCCCAGAATCTCCCAGAAAGGCTGGCTCATCTCCAAACATGAAGGGTTGAATTTTCGGTGGGACTGATGAAAATTATATTCGGAATCATGATTCAAGTCTCTAAACAATTTAGAGAAATAGTTGGGGATAGTATTAAATAGAGAAATAATTTCTCTGCAGATTCCACAATTTTTGCTAGTTCCCTTCATGAGTTGTAGCCTTTCAAGATGATTTCTTATCCACGAACCTGTACTCATTCAGAAACTGTGGGAGGATTTTGGGAGAGGAAGGAGTTTAGAATTTCATGCTTCATTATCACCACTGACTAGGAAATAGTGTTTTGTACCCTTAACCACCAGCTCTGCAGCATAATGAGCAATGCCAGCTTTGTTGGAAGCTAGGCAAGTGTAGTTCCCCGAATGCTGGTAGCTGATAGAGTCGATATTCAATACTGATGTTTTCTTTCCGAAAGAACCGATGTTTATGTTTAACTCGTGCGATATTGGTCTTCCATTTAGCATCCAAGAGAACGTAACAGGTAGATCGCCAACAGAAAGTGTGCATTGAACAGATATCGTTTCACCCATGAAGGTAGGTTCATCGCCAAAAATGAACGGTTGAATTTTTGGCAGAACTGGCGAAAAAGATTGAACTTTAAGTCATGTACAATCATTCTTTGCATTTTGAGTAAGATTAGCAGTATATTCAATAGAAAAAGCAATAGTTTCAGTTGATGGTAGGCCAAAATAATATATATTTTTCCTTCATTGCACAAAAATGAACCATTTCGACGCAGTGGAGAAAGTTTAAATCGAAAGGACTTCAACTTGTGCTTCTTTTAACTTTGAGTTGTTCATAGAGACAATGTTCAGAAGGAAAAACTATGAATCGAAATAAGTATATCGAAGTACTACACTTTCTATAGGGTTTGTTCATATGGGAAATGAAGAAGATAGAACTAAAAAATAAATACCCAGACATGCAAATACAATTTAGGTTCCAAAGTACCCTTTACAACGAGCTCTGCTGTGTAGTGAGACATGCCAGCCCTATTAGATGCCAAACAAGTATAATTTCCAGCGTGCTCAGCCCTGATGGAATCGATGTTAATTACAGAAGTTCTCTTTCCAATGGATGAGACGCTGACATACAAATTGGTCGGTATAACTTTTCCATTAAGCATCCAAGAGAACGTAACAGGCGAATCTCCAAGTGATAGAGTGCATTGGATGGAAGTGCTCTCCCCAACAAAGGATGCCTCATCTCCAAAACTGAACGGTTTGATTTTCGGCAAGACTACCACAAGTAAAAAAGAATTTGAATATAGTTATTCACACTAGGGATCGTATATTCTGATTTCTCCATAATAGAGTATAAAAAAGTGTGTGGCTAATTATTTGAACCATCAATCGAAAACAACTCGATCGATGCTGATGAAATATAATTTGTTGGAAACTTAGTGAGACCCATAAACAAGTTGATACTTCGTATCTTCTTATATAAGGAAGATAAGAGAACAGAAAGTTTGAAGTCAAAGACATTTATCATGAGAGGATGATGGGAATAATGGAATCAAATATCATCATTTAGAATAAACCCTTATGTATACCCTTCACAACAAGTTCAGAGGAGTAAAATGACATTCCAGCTCTGTTGGAAGCCACACATGTGTAATTGCCAGCATGTTCAGCCTTGATTGAATCGATGTTAATCACAGAAGTTCTCTTGCCAAAGGATCCAATATTGATGTTCAAATCTGTCGATATAACTTTTCCATTAAGCATCCAGGAAAAACCAACCGGCATATCTCCATGTACCAGGGAACACTGGATCGACGTGCTATCGCCAACAAAAGACGGTTCATCCCCGAAACTGAACGGTTTGATTTTAGGCAGTACTGGTGGAAAGATAAACACATTCTAAATATAAAAAAATCTAACATCCCTATCGATCGGTTATGCAGAGTTTCACTAAGGATTAGGATCAGGAAAGAGAACATAAAAAACTACGAGTTTCTCATTCAAATACCATTTATGAACAGTTGCGCCGTGTAAGAAGTCTCTGCTACCTTATTAGCAGCCCAACAAGTGTAATTTCCAGCATGTTCTCTACGCGCAGAGTTTATGGTGAGAAGGTTGGTTCTGGCGCCAACCTGCATGGTGTTTATGTCGCCGAAATCGTTGATATTTTGGCCGTTCAATGTCCATGTTATGTTAACCGGTACATCTCCCTTACTAACGTAGCAAGTAAGCTGCGTTCCGTCTCCAGAGTTGAGTTTTTCCTCGAAATCGAAGGATAGTATGTGTGGGGGAACTGTGGAAGCCGATTAAATTAAATGAAAGGGATTAAAGTACTGGAAAAAGCAAATCCGGTTGGAATATTCAAACGCTACAGTGTACTGATGAGGGACAATGAACCATAAACCGGTCGACAGTTGAGTTTAGATGTTTCAGATATGCAAGAAAGATTCTGGATGGAAAGGAGGAAGGTTCTGAGGTCGCATGCACGAAAACAAGCCATTCACCATTCACGTTTAGACTTGTAGAGTAGGATGAAGATCCCGCTCGGTTTTGGGCGGAACAAGTGTAAACTCCACTGTGCTCTGCTTGTACAGAGTCAATGTTTAGGGTGCTCACTTTTTTACCACCCCTAGATATCGTTATGTCATTGAAACTGTCCACTGGTAATCCGTTCAGAAACCATGTTATATTCACTGGTGTATCGCCTTTGTGCACGTTGCAAGTGAAGGACACAGAATCTCCTGAATTGATGCTGTCTTCCCCACTATCGAAGTGAGAGATTTGAGGGAGAACTAGAAGAGTATTTAAACATCAAACCGAATCTTTCAGTTCAATAACAATTTAATTGATATTCGAGAAACAAAGGCGGAACAGTTTCTAGATAGGAAATAAGCATCTTGTCTGAGCTGAGGTTGAAAAAGGACCACATTATTCGATTCAATGATTTTCTATTTTTGCCTATAGCTCTGAAACATTGGCTGGATTTCACCATTGATGAAGTTGATCAGCGAATTCATCAGATCATTTTTGGCCCAACATTACAGGTTTTGAGAAAGGGTTCTCGTTCCTAGGAACAAGAGGATTTTCGAGCAAAGGTTTGAGGAGGACAAAGTCAGGAACAAGCTTTCTTCAAAATTGTTTTCTAACCGTTGATATTGAGACTTGTTGAATAGGATGCTTTTCCAGCACGATTCTGTGCCACACAAGTGAAATTACCACTGTGTTCTGCCTGAACAGAGTCGATATTTAGCGTGCTGACTTTTTTTCCACCCCTGGATACTGTTATGTCATCATAATGGTCCACTGGTACCCCGTTTAGGTACCATGTTATGTTTATTGGTGTGTCACCTTTATGTACGTTGCATATGAAAGACACAGAATCTCCAGAGTTGATGGTGTCTTCTCCACTATCAAAATGGGATATTTGTGGAAGAACTGAAAGAATCATAATACCAAATGCAGGAAAACTTTTTCCTATGCTTCAGCTTTATTGGCAAACATTCTAACCAATTATTGAAGAATATTTTATGGGGAATATCAAAGTTATCATAAGGAAAACATTCTTTGGGCAATGAAGGTTTTAATGAATGAGAAACGTATTGTTAACAACACTAATAATCAATTCGGTTTTCATGAGAGACCAATGCATAACCTTCATGAGAAGATGATCATAGAAACATTGGAAAGGGTTGTGAGGAAGATCCAAGAATACTCAACAACACATGTTTCAACTTAGAAAGGTACATCAAACCTGGGGCTATCAATAATTAATAATTTTGCATTGCGAGTGACATTGAAGGGAGATTAGATTAGGATGTAGGATTTATGACGAATATTTTCGTTTCTAACCATTCACATTGAGATGCGTGGAATAGGATGCCCTTCCAGCTATATTTTGAGCGACGCAAGTGTAGATACCAGCGTGTTCTGCCCTCACTGCATCAATGTTCAAATTGCTTATCCTTTTACCCCCTTTCACGATGGTAATATCATCCAAGTCGCCAATGAGTTTATCATTCAGATACCAAGTTATGTTGACGGGGATATCCCCTTTATGTACGTTGCATGTTAAGGATACAGGATCTCCAGAATTAATGCTGTCTTCCCCACTATCGAAGTGAGAGATTTGAGGGATAACTATAAAAAAATTCCTTGATGAGAATATTGCAGAAATAAGAGATCTAACACCACCTTCACAAGGCATTTCATGAGAGGCATTCGCAAAAGATCTAGATGGATGAGATAGAACCTTGATCAAATGACTACATATAACCATGTGTTCGTTTGTATTACTTATTCTGTGATTTACCAAGATACCCAAAATTTATCTCGAAGGAAGATTCATGAACTGTTTTTCGAATTTGGATTTCGGAAAGGGAAAGGTTTGTTGTAAGTGTGGGTAGATAGTTTTCAATACCATTAACATGTAAATCGGTGGAAAATGCAGAACTCCCAGCTTTATTCTGAGCCACACATGTGTAAGTTCCAGCATGTACATCTCGAACAAAATCTATGCTGAGAGTGCTTGTTTTCTTCCCAGCTTTCACGATAGATACGTCTGCTGAGTCATGAAGAGGTTCGTTGTTCAGAAACCAAGTTATGTTGATGGGTGCGTCTCCTTTATGTACATTACAAGTTAAAGAAACGGATTCCCCAGAGTTTATGCTCTCCTCTACATCGAAAGGAGCGATACTTGGAAGCACTGTGAATTAAAAACGTTGCTAAAATAGAATATTGGAATGTAGAATTCATAGAAGAGTGCCTTGAGGAACCCCAACAGTGAAGGAACAAATCATATTCGAGATTTTTTTCAGGTAGGAGAAAATTTGAGGAATATGAATTCGACAGAAATGTTCGATGTTCATTTTACCATTGACGTGTAGCTTGGCGGAATACGAAGCTTTGCCAGCTACGTTTTCTGCCAGGCAGGTGTATTCTCCGTAATGGATGCTCTGGACAGGGTCAATGGTGAGGGTGATGACCTTCCTTCCGTTCCTCATTGTGGTTATACCAGGCGTCCCTTCTAAGCTCTTATTGTTCAACAACCAAGACAGTTTTATTGGGAGATCTCCCTTATGTACGTTGCATACCAAAGATACAGAATCACCGGAGTTCACACTTTCATCGCCAAAATCGAAGTGGTTCAACTGGGGTGCAACTAGAAATAATGGCGGTTCGAAATTCTTCAAGATTTGTCAGACTTGGAGGCCCATGTGTTCGAAAATCATTTTGAGGAATCTTTGACGTGGAATACCCATATATTAAGGTATGTTTATAGACAACGAGTTTTTTCTGCGATTGTTAGAAGCTAGATAATCTGTTATGTATTGCGTTTCATTAAAAACTGTATTTGAATGTTAATGCCATTTCGATATTTGAAGACGATGAATATGTTTTCTATCAATGTGGAAAAGAGGGACTAGGAACCACGAGGGCAGGAGCAGATACGGACAAATTAATTTCTGAATACCATTAACATGTAAATCGGTCGAAAATGAGGAATCTCCAGCTTTATTCCGAGCAACGCAAGTGTACGTTCCAGCATGCCTATCCTGAATGGAATCGATGCTTAGAGTGCTCGTTCTCTTTCCAGCCTTGACTATGGATATGTCTGCAGAGCCATCAATAGGTTCATTGTTCAGAAACCAGGTTATGTTGATAGGCGTGTCGCCTTTATGGACGTTACAGTTCAACGAAACAGACTCCCCTGAATTGATGCTGTCTTCTTCTAAGACGAAGGGGGATATATGTGGGAGAACTGCGAGAAAAATTGCAGGTCAGTGAGTTGGAATATTTTGATCGGGGATATGGTTTCCTTTGAAATCCAGGAAAACATTCGTTGTGACTAAATTTTATGTATCAAACAGCAATGGAGAACATGTTCTGGAGATGAACAGATATTGCCGATATAGGGAAACAAGTTATTCTCTACTCTGTCTAGAAAGGAATGGGATAATCCAGGTAAAGTTGATGCGAAGCCATAGTTCTTCATTTTATCTACCGTTAACGAGTAACTCAGCCGAATAAGAAGCTTTTCCAGCTTTATTCTCGGCAATGCACGTGTAAGTTCCATGATGAACGCTCTGTACAGGATCTATCGTGAGAGTGATGACTTTTCTGCCCATTCTCATAGTTGAGACGCCCGGTATTCCATCCACACTTCTGTTATTCAAGAGCCAGGAAAGCTTTATCGGTAGATCCCCTTTGTGGGCGTTGCAATTCAATGATACCGAATCACACTTTCACTGCCAAAATCGAAAGGTGTCAATTGTGGAGAGACTGAAAATTTTTAAAGGAAACGTAAGTTTTTGGAGGCCCATGTGTCGATGGCACAAACAAATCCCTAGTCGAATCATAAAATCTGAAGGAGACTAGGATGGAACAAATAACATGAAATTCAAAGGTGAAAATTTCAGAGGAGAGGGTGAAGGTTAAGTCATTACGAAGAATTGTTTCGTGTACCCTTAACATGTAAAACAGCAGAATACGATGCTTCTCCAGCTGAATTTTCAGCCACGCAAGTGTAGAGGCCAGCGTGCTCTGCTTGTACTGAGTCTATACTCAAGGTGCTGATTTTTTTCCCAACCATCGCAACCATGATTCCAGGGATTTCTTCAACTGTTTTATTGTTCAAGAACCACTTGATGTTCACCGGAAGATCGCCTTTGTGCACTGAACACATGGTTGATACCAGATCTCCAGAATTTGCAGTATCGTCCTCGAAAGCAAAATGAGATATTTGTGGAGAAACTGAAATATTGAGAGACCCATGGATAAGCAAAAAGAACCTGCACATTGTTCGACGTTAACGTCAAAATTATTCGAAGACTCTAAAGTAAACAATAATAGAGATTAAAATAGCAGAAGGATGTTTGAAAAATGGACAGAAATGAGGACAGGAATGACACCCTCAACAAAACTCTATACCGTTGACGTGTAAGACAGCTGAGTAAGAGGCTGCTCCAGCAGTGTTTTGGACAAGGCAGGTATACTTTCCAGCGTGTTCTGCTTGAACGGAATCTATGCTCAAAGTACTCATTTTCTTTCCAACACGCGAAACTACAATTCCATCTACATCATTAGCAGGCACATTGTTCAAGTACCAGGAGATGTTCACTGGTAGATCTCCCTTGTGTATTGAGCACATGGTAGATACTGAATCTCCAGAATTGAAGGTATCTTCTTCGAAGGAGAAGTGAGAGATTTGCGGAACGACTGAAAAGGAAATACAAATGATAGAAGATGTTGAGAGGCCCATGAGAAGCTCTTTTTGGGATTATATATCCTGCCCAGCTACAAGTCGCAACAAATGTGGGTATAATTTAAAGTTCTAGCTTTATTATAATATGGCAATTGAATTTATTGGGATATGGAGGACATAAGCATCGATATGGATCCAAGGATAGATGGAATAAGGGCTAAAATGATGGTAAACATCAAGACGAATATACCGTTAACGTTTAAATCAGCGGAGTAATAAGCTTCTCCAGCTGCATTCCGAGCAACGCATTTATAGCTTCCTGCATGCTTCTCCTGCACAGAATCTATCCTCAATGCGCTTATTTTACTGCCAAACATGGAAATTGTGATTCCGTCTACGTTTGCCGCGGTCTGATTGTTCAAATACCAAGTGATATTGATCGGCAGGTCTCCTTTGTGGATGGAACACATTGTGGATACAAGATCACCTGAATTTGCAGTGTCCTCTTCGAAGGCAAAGTGGGATATTTGGGGTGCAACTAAAAAAACTCGGCGGGTTAGAATTTGGAAAGTTTGAAGGTCGAGGATTCAGCGAAAATTGCAACAAGAAGTGTTCTTGGACGTGGAATGGAGGCCCATGGTTTTTCAGTGGTTTACAGTTTGTTTTTTGTTCACTACAGCATTTCGCAAGCTATATCAAGTAGATAAGGGTTTCTAAAGAAGTCAGGCAAGGTACCTTCTTCCTTATATCAAACCTAAAGATTGGGATAGAAGGATAGATAAATCTTGGAGTATATAACAGTAACACGTAGCATTATGTTACCATTAACGTTCAGATGAGCGGAAAATTCAGCAATCCCAGCTTTATTCTTGACCAAACAAGTATAAACTCCCGAGTGTTTGTCTTCCACAGAATCTATGCCAAGCGTGACCAGTTTCTTTCCAGCTTTGGTGATTTGGATGCCTTCTGAACTTGTTATCGTGATATTATTGTGCAGCCATTCGATTTCCATTGGTAGATCACCCTTGTGAACCGAACAAGTGAGGGAAGCAAAATCTCCAGAATTAACGGAGTCTTCTCCAAACTCAAACGGTAGAATTTGTGGGGGAACTATAAGAAACCGTCGTTGAGAAAATCAAGTATTGAATGGATGAGTGTTGGGAGGAACAGTTTGGTCAATAGAAAGAAAATAAACCTTGAAATACCGTTGACGTGTAGATGAACTGAGTAGCGTGCAACGCCTGCTCTGTTCTCAGCCATGCAGGTGTAGGATCCGATATGTTCAGCCTGTACAGAATCGATAGTAAGGGTGCTAACTTTTTTCCCTGCTTTTGATATCAAGATGCCTGTATCACCGGTTATTGTTTGGTTATCGTGAAACCAAGAAATGTTGATAGGTAGGTCACCCTTGTGAACTGAACATGTTAAGGATGCCAGATCGCCTGAGTTTGAGGATTCCTCGCCAAAGTCGAAGGGGATAATTTGTGGGGGAACTACAAGAAAATATCATGAAAGTATGCAAGTGAGAGGCCCATGTTTATAAAACAATATACAACGAAGAACGAAAGCAAAGCTGAACCCTAAAATAGCATTGTTCTACAATCATTGATCTTTATTTGTCCAATCACTGAGCCCTGAGGAATACCACTGCTTTTCCTTTTACAATTCGAATGGTGGTGACCGAAGAATACGAAAAGGAATATTTTTAGCACGGGAATGATTCAAGGATAACAATTATAGAAAAAATCAATCTGCTACGCTTTTCTGTTGAAAGTACCATTAACATGCAAATCCACGGAGAACTGTGCTTTTCCACCCTTGTTCTCGGCCAAGCAAGTGAAGGTTCCAGAATGTTCAGCTTGGACAGAATCTATGCTCAACATGCTGATCTTCTTGCCGGCCTTGGATACCATTATACCGTTTTTATCGTCGACGCTTTGGTTGTTGTGTAACCATACTATGTTAACCGGCAGATCACCCTTCAGGATAGTGCAAGTGAGGGAAGCAGTTTCTCCCGAATTGATAGCTTCTTCTCCAAAGTCCATAGGAACTATTTGAGGAGGAACTAGGAACCACAAATGTTTTTGTCAGAATTACAATGATGAAGGATTGGAAGAAAAAATAACCGCAGCTATAGCTCAAGAGGCGTTAATAAATTAACTAGTTTTCGTCATTTTCCTAAGGGATTAATTCAGAAAGGACACTTTGGGAAGTGGAAATTTTTGAGGGCTTAGAGTAGCTATAAAATTGTACCATTGACGTGTAAGTCAACAGAATACTGAGCACTTCCAGCTGCGTTTTCAGCCAGGCATGTAAAGGTGCCCGAATGTATAGCCTGCACAGAATCAATGATTAACACTCCAATTTTCTTTCCAGGTCTAGTCAAGCTTATACCATCGTAATCTTTGATGATTTCATTATTGTGCAACCACTTTATTTCCATCGGAAGGTCTCCTTTGAGAACGGTGCAGGTCAAAGAAGCTGATTCCCCTGAATTTAGAGCCTCTTCGCCAACGTCCATGGGCAATATTAGAGGAGGTACTAGAGAATGTAAATTTTTTTCAGTGTTTGTGAAGAAAAAAGATTATTTCAAAAACTTTCACACCTCTTCTAAGGTTGGGGGAAGGTTGAGATCAGGTTTTAAAATTCTAGATAAGGACCAAAAATTGTACACTACCGTTAACATGTAGATCAACAGAAACCTGAGCGCTGCCAGCGTGATTTTGCGCCAAGCAAGTGAAAGTGCCTGCATGTTGAGCTTGCACAGAATCGATTGTAAGGGTGCTAACCTTTTTCCCCGCCTTCGAAATGATAATGTTGTTGTCCGAAGTTACAGTTTCGTTTTCGTGCAACCAACTAATCTGAATCGGCAAATCCCCTTTATTCACTGTGCACGTCAATGAAGCTACTTCTCCAGAATCGACAGACTCTTCTCCAAAGTCCATAGGAAGAATTTGGGGAGCAACTAAAATCGACAGTTACATAGAAATAGGGAGAAAATCATCAAGAGGCCCATGTATAATGAAGAATTAAGAATTTTAGTAGATGAAGTTAGAAAATCCAATAGCATTTAATTTCCAAGGCAGCACAGCCACAAAAGTATTATGTCAACATTTGGCGAGAATGGATTGGGAAAGGTGCTTTTGCATAAAAAATTAAAATTGAAAAACTGAATTTCTATATATAAAGTACCATTGACGTATAAATCCGCAGAGTATTTGGCAGACCCTGCCTGGTTTTTGGCCAAGCAACTGTACTTCCCGATATGCTTTGCTTGTACGCTTTCAATGGTGAGCTGGCTAGCTCTTTTGTTGGTATTCATCGTGGACACACCGCTCAATTCATTCAGTGGTTTATCGTTGAACAACCAAGAAATTGACATTGGAAAATCTCCCTTTGAAACCACACAAATGGCAATTACAACTTCGTTGGCATTCACAGCTTCAGAACCGAAATCGAAGGGGTGAATTTGGGGAGATACTGGAAGGAACAGGCAATTCTCAAAAACTATCTACTGAATTCGAACTCAGATCTTAAATTAAAAATTATAAAACATCGTGGGGCGGGTACCATTGACATGCAGTTCTGCAGAGAAGGTTGCGTTGCCTGCGTGGTTTTGAGCCACACAAGTGTACTCTCCAGCGTGGTAGCCTTTTATGTCGTCAATGGTCAACTGGCTTATCCTTTTTTTCGGGAACATCACAGTGATTCCTTCGATTTTATCTACTGGTTCGTCGTTCAGAGTCCAGTGGATTTCAAGCGGTAGATCGCCTTTTGGTACCATACAATTTAACATCGTCATCTCCCCTGAGTTTACAGTTTCATCCACAACGTCGAAGGGGTGGATTTGTGGGGGTACTACAATGGTGGTTATGATGTAAAAGTGTTTACTGATGGAGAAATAGTTTGACTACTTTCGCTAGAAGACAAAACGAGTTTGATACACCAACCTGACTGACGAACAACAGCTTTGGGAAAACAGGATGGGAAAGTATGAAATTGAGTTAAGAAAATCGTATTCTAATGCATGAATACCGTTCACGTGTAAATCAGTGGAGTACGTCGTATTTCCTGCATTATTTTCAGCGATACATTCGTAAGACCCTGCGTGGTGTGCTTGAACGTCATCTATCGAGAGCTGGCTAGCACGCTTGTTTGTGTTCGCTATGCTGACACCCTGTACAGATCGGACAGAGAGTCCGTTGAGCTTCCAAGTTATCTTTACTGGTAGATCGCCTTTAGTAACTGCACAAGTAACTATGGCCATTTCTCCAGAATTTATAGGAGCTTCCCCAAAATCGAAAGGGTGTATAACAGGCAATACTGGAAAATGGAGTTTTTATTACTTCGCCTGTATCAAAAGGACATGTATGCAACATTTGGTCAGAAGGGGGCGATTTTAAAAGCAGAAATTTCGAGATTGGTTCGATAGGAATGGGAAATGGCTTGAACTATTCTAACGATCTTGTTATGTCTACCATTCACACGTAGATCAGCAGAGAAACTGGTGTTCCCTGCCTTGTTTTCAGCGATGCAGCGGTATTTTCCAGCGTGGTGAGACTGCACATCATCTATCGATAATTGACTAGCCCTCTTGTTGTTACTGGTGATACTGACACCTTGTACAGAGGTTATAGGCCTTTCGTCGAGTTCCCATGTGAACTTAAGTGGTAAATCTCCTTTGGTAACTGTACAATAGACCAAGACCATTTCTCCAGAATTTATGGGAGCTTCTCCAAAATCGAAAGGATGTATTAAGGGCAATACTGAAAGATTGAACATGATGAAGTAAGAGTGAGAAAAATGATTCAAGAAACGGACCCAAACTTCGAACATAACTTGACACAAGGAAGCAGTTTGGATACAAGGTGACAAAGAAGGGGAGGGCAATTTGAAAGAGAGTTAACTCATTGGACAATATTCAGGCAGACACATACAAATGATATTGTGGGCAAAAATAACGATAACACTGATTTAATTGGAATTGGGATTGGAGGTTTTGGATGATTCCTATGTTGTGTTCGTATTTTTTCTACCATTAACCCTTAAATCGGATGAGAAACTGGTGTTTCCTGCTCTGTTCTCAGCGATGCATCGGTATTTTCCAGCGTGGTGAGACTGCACATCATCTATCGATAATTGGCTTGCCCGCTTGTTAGTGTTGGCAATACTGATACCCTGGACCGTATTCAGAGGTCTTGCATTCAGTTCCCAAGTAATTTTCAGTGGCAAATCTCCCTTGGTAACTGTGCAAGTGACCAGAACCATTTCTCCAGAATTTATTGGCTCGTCACCAAAATCGAAAGGATGAATTAAGGGCAACACTGAAAAATTGATGTAAAAGAACTCATTCGATAGTCACAACAAGCTTTAATCAAGTGACAAACATAGGAAGGAACATAAATGGTTAAAGATCATCAGAAAGCTTTCGTGAGGCGGCTTTAGATGGGAATTTGGATATTTCGGACATCCAGGATGCTAGGAAGAAGCCTAGACTACATGGAGACAATACCGTTAACGGCAAGATGGGCTTTATAACTGGCCACTCCAGCTACATTACTAGCAACGCAAGTATATTCTCCAGAATGAAAGGCTTGGATCGACTCAATGCTCAAACTGCTTATCCTTTTTCCAATACGATTGGTGAAGATTCCTTCCACACCGTCAACAGATCTGTTGTTCAATAACCAAACGATCTGTACAGGATGATCACCCTTGTTGATAGTACATTGTACTGAAGTTGTATCTCCTGGATTCAGAGGTTCTTCACCGAAATCGAAGTGGGCTATTTGGGGAGCCACTGTTGGTGAAAAGGTAATGAGAATTTTTCCCAGAACTCTCTGAGGTGTTTAGAAATTGTTGGTTAGCAAAAAAATCCCTATGTTGGGTTCTACCTGACGGTATTTCTCCAACGTTGGTTTCAATGAATTGAAGATGCAAAGATTTATCTTGTAGCACCGTTATATGTGTTTGATTTCAAAGCTCCTTCATTTGCTCTCTTCGGTTTTGGTGTTTTAAATCAAAAAGGAAGTTTGGAGCGTTATCTTTGCATCTCCAATAATGATGGCACAAGTTTCTGCACACCTTAAAGAAGTTTTTTTAGCTTCGATGAACACCAACCAGCTCCACTTGCAGGTAAGAGAAGCACAATGCTGAAAAAAGCAGCGGGCGACACAAATCCCAAAATGAACATAACACATGGGCCTCTCATGAAAAACCAAAGTGAAAATGTGCACACCGATGATGGGGAAACTTTTGCTAAACGTAGGCAAGAATGAATGTATCCTTATGATGACTTGGTGCGTAGTCTGTCATCTTTCTTACCTTAAGCTGAAAACACTTTGTCGCTGAAAGAAATGCATTATCCCAGTAGGAATGCACGAAAAACTCAATTTTTCAGATATGTAATAGCATCGGATAGAGAGCTCTCACTTTCTGCCATATGGTTGTATTTTTGACTAGTTCACGAATACTAATTACCTACTTATTTTAATCCTCTGTTCAAACAGGAATCTCCCTATAGTTTTCCTTAGAAACTGTCATTATTTCACTTTCTATTCCTTTCATCTAACCTGCAATTATCAATAGGTTTTGTATTATTTGATTCTGAATACTGTGTCATCGATTTTACCCCCATTACTAAAATAACAAGAAGGTTTAAGAAGATTTTGTGCGACAGAATGACGTCAATTTTACTTACTAAAACGAATGTAGTTGGTTCCATTCCTTCATCAAGTGAAAATGCAGAATTTCAACAAATTTCATCAGTTTCTTGTATTATAATTTAGAGCTAATAAATGAGTACAACTATTTTGAGAGTACCTTTTATTGGGTGACTCAAGAAACTGCCATTGCGTCTGCAAATTTCAATTGTGTAAAATAATCATCATTGATATTCGATATTCCCTGAACCAATGGCAGAAAGGAGAGCAGAAATATGGAAAAGTACTCACCCATTACTTGTACTTCCAATGATCCTCTAGCGCTATATCCTTGGGCGTTTTTGGCGACGCAAACGTAGGTTGCTTGATCTGAAGAACGTTCGACGTTTTCGATTATGAGTGTTCCGTTTTTGAAGACCTTCTGTTTCCTGTTGATCGGCAGAACTCTTGAGTCTGGAAGGGAAACAGAATTCCTCTCTTAATTACTGGTTCACGGTCTATTCAATATTGTCTGGATGTATCACCAGCTTTATAAGAGAGAGTAAAAGTGTTTCAGCTAATGGTTGAAAGTATAGCGTAAAAACCTTTGGATTTACAACTCCTCTATGGCTTCTTACAGAGCACTCAGGAAGCACCAATTTACAGTGGATCTAGACTAGCAGAAAATGCGTCATTGCCTCTCAATGTTAAAAATGACTAGAATTTTTGAAGGCTGTGAAGCTACTAGGGTTCATGAGAACTCTGTTACTGGAGAGGTAGTAGCAGATGGTGTAATGGCGAGAAAAGCTCTGATTGGGGCGACAATCGACCTATGAATCTAATGGCTGATCAACTTACCTCTTTCCCATACCACAGACTCTACAGGGTGACCAGCGAAAGGACAGTGCACGATCAGTGTTCCTCCAGCAACAATAGCCTGTTTCTCCATCGACCTAACGAAGGGAAGTCCATAAACGTTGATTCTAGCTGAGTGATCGGCCGATCCCACCTTACTGCTCGCGACACACCTATAGAGTCCACCGTCGTTCGTGTTGATTGAGGTTATGTTCAAATTGGATACAACGTCGCCATTGACAGCTACGTACTGGCCTATCTGGTACCTTTCGCTGTTCGACAACTTCCTACCGTACAGTTCCCAGGTCATTTCGGGCGATGGTATGCCGGAAGCTATGCACTTGAGGATCACGGAGTTTCCAGGCTGGACGGTTTCTTCGTTGAAGGTCTGGCGTATTTGGGGTGGTTCGAATCTGCCTCCTAGTTTGAGCTCGGCGGTCGCTTCTGCGCTCTCCTGGTCGTTTCGTATGAAGCACTGATACATCCCTTTGTCCTCCTTTCTCACGGCTTCGATCCTGAGTACTGCTTCCTGGTGGTCCATTGGATGACCGTCCTTCAGCCATCTGATTGTCTTGATTGGATTGCCTGTAAGTAAGGCAAAGTAAGATGGTTAAAAATCCAAGAGTTTCTATTCCTGAACATATTTAGAAAGATCCTCAGAAACCTGATACTATATGTATTTTACTCACCTTCGAAGTTGCAAGTGAAAACAGCTGGTCTGCCGAAGTCTATGGTTTGTACTTTTGGTTCGATGCTCGCTTTTAAGGGTGCAGTCACGGTCAATACAGTCTCCACGCTTTCACCTCCAACGGAATTATTCACCACGCAAAGGTACTTTCCAGAATCCTCTACTTTAGCCTCTCTGATGATCAAAGTCCCCGCTACTTGTTTGACACGGTCGTTCAGAGTAACTGGTTGTTTCCTGGTTGTACCGTCCACGAATTTGTACCACCTGCAAGGAGATTAATCTTAGAGAGATAGTCTTGAGGAAAATTAATTGAGGATGTTACAGATAGTCCTACCATCTCTTTGTTGTGCTCGTGTATTACCCACTGTTGTTATGGGTGTAATTTATATAAGAAACGTGATCAAAGAGATGGTAGGGTTGAAAATCTTAATTGCTTGGCAGTGATTCTAACGATACTTTGATTTCGAACAATAATACCTGTAGAGAGGTACAGGAAAGGACTGGGCAGGGCATAGAAGAACAATGGGCTCCTTTACCAATACCGTTTTGATATCGATCGTTCTCGAATTCAATTGAGGTCCAACAGCTCCGGTCGGTTCTGTAAAAGGACCATGCTAAGAAAGACAATACTTACCCGAACCGGCATAGAATACCCTTGGACCACGAAGCAAATAGAACATTTTGCTACTAAGGTTTTTGTGTGACACTGCAGAAACCTTTTTCGATTTGTGATATGATCAAAACCAAATCAACAAGAACAAAGGAAACCAAAGCATATTTCATTTGGACCTCATTCAGCAGAAGATATTGGTCTCTGAGAACTAAGATTTGGATCTACTTGAAGTTGAAATTGGTCTTCCAGAAACGAGCAAATCAGAATCTTCCAACAACCTACCTTTTTACTGGTTTTGGGAAAGCTTGGGCGTCACAAAGCAAGACTATTGGTGTGGATATGGTACCGATAAGTTTTGTCAAACCGTCGCCAGAAACTTTAGGACCAGTCTGACCAGTAGGTTCTAGAATTAAGAACGATTTATTGAAGAAAGCATTGATTACCTGAAAATGGGAACAGGGTAACCGGACACTTCGCACATGATGATTATGTCTTTGGTGGAAGATACTTCGAGTACTATACTGCCGTCAATTTTCCTACCAGATGCTTTTGGAGGTACATTATTTGTAGGTTCTGGATAAAGTAATTGAACGAATTAGATGATTCAATGGGTTTTGTAAGGGAAGAGTAACCTTGCATTTAAATTGTAAGAAAAATAGTAGTCGAAATGTTTGGGAATTGTGGAGAAATTTTTCAGATGAAAAAAACTGGATATGCTGCCAACTACTCATCTCCCTTAACGCTCAAAATCAGATCAAATATTTTTCTAATTTTCCTCCTTGTCGCAAAAACCAAAGCAAACTTACGAGTATCTAGGTACAGGAAAAGCAGTCACTTGACAAGTAAGCCATGCCGTGGTATTCGGTCTAACAAGGACAACCTGCCATCCTTGAAAACTTTGCAAGCTTTTTTTGGGGGCGACATTATTGGTTGGCTCTGAGGAGAAAATTTCAACCATTAGACACAGAAACTGAGGGGCACTTTCAAATCCTTCTGATTCACACGAAATGAGAAAATTTTCCTTACATGAAGCGGGGAACAGGGAATCCGGAAACCTGACAGGTCAACCAAGCGGTGCCGTTGGTTTCTATAGAGACAACCCTCCAGCCTCCAAACTCAGCTCCAGCTTTTTTTGGAGGTACATTGTTCGTTGGTTCTGGAAGATTCGTCATGAAGGAAATTTCTGATTGAAACATCTAAATTCCTAAATGATGGGATGGGTTGAATCGACTGATACTGCTGTCAAAAAACATATGACAGAGAAACTACCTCGTATTTCATGCAAGAATCGATTATACATAGTTCTTTTTCAGTAATAGAAGAGCTAAGAGAGGGATTATTGAGTTCCCTAAGTATTACCTATAAATGGGCACAGGAAATCCTACAACATCACAAGTAAAAATAACTGGTGATAGATGTTGGGTGAAGTATATCCTTCCTCCTTCGTATTTTTGGCCTGGTACTTTGGGAGGAAGTTTACCAGTTGGTTCTAGAGAAAAAAAACGAAACAAATGATGCAGGTGGAGGAGGATATCCTTGCTTTCCCCAGAAAAACGTGAAGAATTTTCAGTCTTAGGCTTATAACTTCAAGATTATAAGTGATGGAGACAATAAAGGGAAAAAATTTGGTTGACGCAAATCTATAAAAAAAATCAATACCTATGAAGGGGTGCCGGAAATCCTTGAGCTGCACAAAGAAGGGCCATCATACTTCCTGATTTGAAGGAGATTTTCAAGCCAGATATTGTTTTATCTTTCGCTGTTGGTGCTACACTCGTTTGGGGTTCTGAAGGAGAACTTTTTAGTCTTGGGGAGCTCTAATGAACAATGTACCTGATTGTCGGGATAGTCAAACATTTCTATACTGACCTGAAGACAGGAATTGGTTGAGACTGAGCTGGACATAGTATGGCAAAACTCTGTCCAAACTTCCTTTCCAAACTGAAAATTTTGGATTCGAACGAAAACGTGGGAGCTTTCGAACCAACTGGTTCTGAAAACGCATCGAAAAACGAATAAATACCCAAAATATCGATATGATTATGGATTTCCTCGAAACTAACCTGATTTTAGGAACGGGTTGGGCTTGAGCTGGACATAAAAGAGCGAAACTCTGTCCTTGATGTCTTTCGAACGTCAAACTTTTGGCGTCGGAGGAAAAAGAGGGAGCTTTCAATCCGATAGGTTCTAAGACAAGGAAAATTTGATCAACAATTGAGTTCATTTTTGGTCCTGAGTGTTAGGGATAAGGTAGCTATGCTTGGTCTCAGTTATAACTATCAGTCATTGTAGACAGTGAAGAAAACGTGGAAGAACTAACCTGCTTTTGGGTACAGGTTGAGCTTGAGCAGGACACAGCAAAGCGAAACTCTGACCTTGGTGCCTTTCGAAGGTAAAACTTTTCGAATCGGAAGAAAAACTAGGGGCTTTCAGTCCAACTGGCTCTGCGATAAAAACAAATAATAAATCCGGTTTATGGTCATGTGATAGGGTAGCTGAAGGTTTGTATGAATCTGAGTTCGAAAGGGTTTACAAGAGATTTCCTTTCAGAAACCAGACACTGACATGCAATCTAACATCGGATTGTCCCAAGCTGATTAATATGCGGGGTTTGAACTGCGACCTAAGGCTTCCGAATGAAAATAGTGAACTGCAGTTTGTGTACATACACTCCAACATTTCAAACTTGCACTTTTCTGGGGATAAAATTTATGTTTTCGATCGGAGTTAAATTGTATGACTGCCCGCATACTCAAAATGGCATTGTGTAAGATTATTCCTTGTGATTCATTCTAAATTTACCTGAACATTGGAGCTGGAAGACCTTGAGCAGGACACAAAAGCACAAAACCTTGCTTTTCTTCAGTTACGTATGTGAAACTCTTAGAAAGGGATGAAAAGGTTGGAGCTTTCAACCCGACAGGTTCTAGAGGCAATACCAAGCATTCATCAGATTTATAAAAACAAACATAACCTCACCTGAACATGGGAGCAGGCAACCCTTGCGCCGGACACAAAACAACGAAACTTGTACCTTCCCTAGCTTCAAACGAAAATATTTTCGATGCTGATGGAAAAGTTGGAGCCTTGTACCCAACAGGTTCTACCGAGAAAATAATGAATGGATTAGGGAGGAAGTTACCTGAATGAGGGAAAGGGCAGTCCTTGGGCTGGACACAACAGGGCGAAGCTCTGTCCTTGGCCTCTGTCATAGCCCAATATTTTGAGATCGTTAGAGAAGGTCGGTGCTTTGGACCCCACCGGTTCTGCATTCGTGAAATGTATGAGAGGGTTGATAACCTACCTGAAGAGAGGTATGGGTAGCCCTTGCGCTTGGCACAACAGTACTATGCTTTGCCCTTCGTTTCTCATGAAAGCGTGGATGAGATCTTCTGATGAGAAAACTGGGGCCCTGACGCCAACTGGCTCTAAACAGAGAGGAGGTGGATGAGAAATTGGCCACGAGGAATTTCCTGAATGTTGTGAAATTACCACAAGAATTTTATATGAATAGAAGGTAAACGATCAAGGAAATTCAAGAAATGTAAGAGTCAAGAAGGGACAGCATCCTCAAGTCAACACACCTTTGAGGAAAGATCAGAAACACATGCTCAAAGCTTCCTCAGTTTATGGCAAACCTTGAAATCATTGAATCAACTGCCGAGTAAGTAATAACCTACCTGAAAAGAGGAACAGGCAGGCCTTGTGCTTGACACATCAAAGTTATACTCTGCCCCTCACTCCTAATGAAGGCGTTGATCAGATTGTCCGTGGAAAATATAGGAGCCTTGACTCCAACAGGTTCTAAACAAAATGAAAACGAAAGTGGAAAACAGTAAACCAACGCACCTGAATGTAGGTACTGGGTACCCTTGAGCCTCACAAAACAGAGCTATATTGGTGTCGATATTCCTCTCAATATGCCTGTACTTCAAGTCAGCAACCATGTTCGGAGCTCGTGAACCAATAGGCTCTAATCAAACATTACAATTAACAGAAGAAGAAAGTGGCTTTTACCTGAATGAAGGAACGGGGAACCCATGAACATCGCAGAATATGACAACGTCTACATTCTGATCTCGTTTCATCAACTTCAGTTGGGAATCTACCATCATGGTGGGGGCTCGAAAACCAATCGGTTCTGGTTGAGAAAAACAAATCAGGGACAGAAAAAGATTTACCTGAATGATGGTACAGGAAATCCCTGGGCTTCGCAGAACAATACAACGTCCATGCTTTGGCCTCTTTCTAATAACTTCAATTTGGAATCGGCAAGAACGTTTGGAGCTCTTGAACCAATCGGCTCTAAACAAAATTGAGTGCTTCGGTTAGGAAAGGAACAGCTGTGCCTTCAAGATTGTATCCCAAAGGGTGATCACTGATCAGTGCAGCATAATCATTTGGTTCACAGGATAATCACCAATCGTTTGGTGTCCCGAAAAAATAATCAAGTAACAGTTCTAACCTACCTAAAGGCTGGGACTGGAAACCCTTGTGCTGGACATAACAGAGCAATTTCCGAACCATTGTTCAGATTGATTACATCGTACTTAGACTGCGAAGAAACTTTCGGCAGAGTACTGCTGATAGGCTCTAAAGGGAATAAAACACAAACAGTGAGTTGCTGAAAAGTACCTTATCGTAGGGACAGGATAGCCTTGAGCTGGACAAAGTATAGTAGTATTTTCGCCCAATGTGGTTTCGAAGGAATGGCTCCTATCTGCAGATGGGAATTTCGGTTTGACCGTACCGATAGGTTCTGGCGGAAAGACAGAAGGATTAAACTCCAGGTAAAATTGTTTCCGGCAAAGTTCATACCTTAAAACTATTCGCATTTACCTGAATCTTGGTACTGGAAACGACTGAAAGGGGCAGAGGAGAGTTGAAGACGAGCCTACAGAGTCTGTAACGGTCCTGGATTTGTCTCCAGAGGTGAGTTTAGGCCCAACCGTACCTACAGGTTCTGGGAACATCCAATTTCAGTTAAACGAGAAGAGAACGGATCTGGTGAACATTGGGATGGTGTAACTGATTAAGTCAACAAGTCTTTACCTGTAACTCGGTGCTGGATAGGCTTGTGCGGGACACAGAAGAGCGAAGGAGCTGTTCGAGATGATATTATCGACAGTGGGAAATTTCGGTATGTTTGGTCTCACGCTGCCAACAGGCTCTGTAAACGGAATTAAAGCATGTCGTTACCTGTTAGTTGGAACGGGAAATGCCTGAGCAGGGCACAGAAGAGTTAACACTTCTGATTTTCTGGACGTAAAACCACGTAAGTTATCAGTTGCTGGGAATTTAGGAGCTACACTTCCAACAGGTTCTGTTGAAATATAAATCTTTTAAGGACAGTCGTTGGTTCTTGGGTACCCTCTAAAGAACACGAACATGTTCGAACTAGTACCAAGATTTGGAATAATACATGTGACAGGATGATTCCTGGAAGATATACCTTGTAAGAGGAACTGGATAACCTTGGGCAGGGCATAGCACGTTCAGAGTTTCGTTCGTCCTATAAACGTATTCTTTTCTTATCTCCAGTGGAAACTTAGGCAAAACACTCCCGACAGGTTCTAAAATAACGAAAGTCCACTGAATACTTATCATTCCTCAAGATTCGAGAAAAAATCGAACACCACAGTTCCTCTTGGTAACTTACCTTAGGTACTAGGCAGGATAGACTGCTGACCTGTTAATCCTAAAACCTGCCACAACAGGTCCAGGATATGGGTACCCAAATCCACATACCAACCTTTGAAAGCTCGAAAACGTATGTAGCCAATTTTCCCAGTAGGATTGGATCGGAACAGAAAGGGAAGCAGAGGACAGGTATACTTCAACTCTTTTTCCAAATTTTGAAAATATCGTGAATTTTGAAAGTGCCCGTTAGAAAAGCAAGGGTACCCTATCCCAACATTCAGGTAAATTTCGGAAATGTGGACAGCTTTGCTGAAGAATACGAGCGGTATTTTTCAACATAGTTGCGTTTTGGTCTCATTATTAACTGAACTGTTTTGATCTATCGGGAAACTATCTAGTCACCCATTTAAGTCGATTCCTTCACTGAGAAAATTTTCATTAAGAAAATTAATGGGAGAAGTAACCAAGTTTCCCCCAAATCAAAAGTCAGCCAATAATAAGAGGAGATTCATTGGGAAACAATAGTCCAGTGTCAAACAACTCGAGCGTGTTTCTCAATGAACCTCTTAAATATTCAATGAACTCAGAATAAGTATTCAATACAGGTGTATCAATTATCGCTCACACAACATGCAATCATCCAATCAATATCTAAGAACGCGATGCATATAAAATTGAAAATTCAACAATTCGCGTTATCTACTCATTGCTTTTATCAACACTATAATTCAACAATACATTCACGATTGTGCAGTTTACAAATATTTTTTACGCGCCTACGTGGTTTGACAAATATGTGGGGTAACCTCTGCTACAAATTCAGAAGGGAAGAAAAGTCTAGATACAAATCCTTGACAGATGTATGTGCAGAATTTAATTTGAATCATTTAACACTCTATCGTTTTATCTTTCAGTAATGAATGAAATTTTCTGCTTTAATAGATGGAAACACTATCGACTCTGAGAATTAAAAACGAGAAATTTTGATTAGTATGCTCGTTATACAGTATAGATGGAAGAAACGTGTCTTCACCTAACATGTTATACTGCCTTAGAGAGAAAATAAAAATTCAGTGGACGTAACTCATAAGGAAAGGTATAAAAGTATGTGCCTACAAGGGCAGTATTTTAAATTTGTCGCCTTTTTGTGACTACAATTTTGTTAGTCGTTGCCCAACATACAAAGTAGATCATTACTGATAAATGAAGATTTTTTCTATATTCTGCACTGAAGATAATCAATGAATAATAAGCGACAAACAATGAAAAATCCTATGATAATAAACTCTTTAAGTTCATAACTAAAAATAAACTTTTCAGCCCTCTAGGAATAAACAATATACAAAAGGTTATCATTGTTGATCATTCATCCGTTCAGTAAAACATAAATTTGTTGTCAGGTACAATGAGCAGACATAATTCCTCACATTGAAATAACAGTATAATTCTATACGACAGTAGAAAGTGCTGAGCGATAACAGACAACACTAAAATCCGATAACTACTTGATAGAGTGATTTCGTTCCATAATTCCTTCAATTGGATCTAATCAAATCAGCAGTTAATCTTCTTGATTGAGCGTTAAGGATAATGGCTTTATTGTCTTTAAAATAGGTGTCAAATTCATTGAGTATACTCATACCTATCGTCTGTACTTAAATTTGTTAGCTGAAGTAAGTTATCATGCCATCTCTTTCAGGTTCAACATTTGCTTAATCTTTTCTACAATCATTCTACAATCAGGATTAGTTTTGAATCAGATACTGTGCTCAGTTTCTCATTTATTAGCTGATATCTTGTTTCATAATCTGCAGACACCAAGAGGAGACTGAGATTTTATTGAATCAGATTTATACTTAATTTTTTACTTCTCTTCTGTAATTTTCCCAATAATTTTCATCGAGAATAATGATCTTTTCTGAGAATTGCCAAAACTGTGTTGACGAGAAATAATGATGACCTACAATGTGAATTTAGTTATTGCTTCACTCTCCTTCAAAGCCGGAAGAGATTTTAAATGTATTCAGCAGCACTTCCTGTATATCCTCTTCAGTTCATAACTTAACACCTTCGATAATAACAATGAAGTGTGTGGGTATTTATAGAGGCTTTTTTTCGTTGACTAAAGTCGAATAAACCGGGCAAACAACTGAACAAATAACTTTTATAGGGTTTGCTTCAGTGAACTTGGGGTATTTTCAGATAGGGTTTGGTAAATATAGAACGTGTGACCCTAATGGTTAATGATTTGTAAGAGTGACACATTGTAACTAAAGAAGGGATAAAGTCCTTAAAAAAAAGTCGATAGGATCTTTGTTGAGGGTACTTTGAAGGAAGTGCTGATGAAGAAATCATTTTAGGAATTTTTTGTCAAAATTCAAAATTAAAATTAGAGGTGTTTTTCTCAAGAAAACATGGCTTGATCATTTTTCTTGTGAGCTTTGATTCTTGGGAGTTCAATTCCCTCTTTCTCTGTGACAATTATCGATAAGAACTGCTACCAACCAGCAATTATATAGATGAACCGCAGATCAGTAATCAAGTAGCTATCGGATTTCGTTGGTAGAATGATTAATTGTTCCTTCCTTGATCTAGCCATTGTGTGACCGCTAATAAATTAAGTCCAACGTAACGAACGGTGATAATCAACGAATACAAATAGCACAGACAATGGTCTCTTTGTTTTCTGGCCGTTTTTGGAAACAATTCATCCTTCTACGCTTCATATGTATCATCATCAAATGGATCAGGAATGTCAATTGAAGTGGTTCGGTAAATACGTCACACATTAATCACACTGTATGTTTCGTAACGTTAACTATGAAATCTCAAGGGTGTTATAATTAGAATTTTCAGCAGAGAGAGTGAATTTTACAGGCGAAAATGGAGGAAACACCCTTCCTATATTTTGATACAATGGGATCTACAAATACCTCTGTAGTTTGGATAAAAAAAGGTCACTTTTTAATGAATTTATGACACGCACTGGGCTGTTCCTTCATTCTTGGTTCGAAAGTGAAATTTCCACATGTAGAGGATGAATGAAAGAGAACTCATTACTTAACACCCACCCCTATGTATCTCGTGACTATTCGTCATTCAATTAGTTTTTTCACGAATTTGAATGGGAAACAAGCCTAAAAAGAAGAGTGTAGTAATCTCGTCAACGATTTGTTGAATTCAAAACTGCAGAAATGCATGAATCGAAAATGTATTAATGAATCAGACAGCACCGATCATATCTAAATTTAGGAACGCGCCAAACCACACTAATTGACTTTCCTGAAACAGGTGTTTCAATGAACTCCTTGAATGTCTTCATTTGAAAAATGTTCAACTTACCTGTGATGACCAATCTTCCTTTGGTAGCGCTCAGTCTAGTTTCTCCTGTCAATCTGTGTCTGGTACGGCATTGGTATGATTTGTAACCATCTTCTGGTCCTACGTCTTTGATGTGGAGTTCTCCAGAAGGGAGGACCAAGTATTTGCTGTCTGGGATGGGGAAAATCGAGTTAAATAAAGTTTTCTTCGGTTTGGGATTATTTCAGTTAGATAGAATTTCGTCACTGAAATAATCCTTCGTGATTTGATCAAAAAACTGTGAGAAACTCATGATTCGATGTAGATAATGTTCTGTAATAGTTGACACAATACATATTTCTGATGGGTTGAGCCTGAAGAATAAACATGTCTAATATTTTTCATTTAAATATAAATTATTTCTTAGAAACAAAGAAATTATAATATTGAATGATTAATTTTTTAACAGAATCTACAGATAACAACGTGCTTCTTTCTCTGCTGAACTATTAAAGCTTGATAGTGAGAAATTCAAGCTAAAATTCCCATTTCATCGAAGCATGAATTTTCGTCATCCATAATTGCAAAATAACAAAAAGTGTTTTGAAGTTGTGACTCGATAGAATCAACATAAAAACTATTATAAGGAAATTATGGATGACTTCACATTCTACCACATTTTTTCATGCACATCTAACTACCAAGTGATGTTGGGTCAGAGGAGAGGAGTGGATATAGGAAGGAATTCCAGATGTCCAAATATAAAACGCGAAAGCGATATGTTGTTATGGTAATTATTGAAGTTCCTTTTGAAATGATTTGTTTTTGCACATGCCGCTTTGGTTACAAGTCGTTGAACGAGTCAAGTCTAGAATTTCAGAGAAAATAATCTGATAGGATGAAATACCTCTTTATTAAGTTTGGTGAGATGGTGGTTCAGTTATAATCCGAGACAATTTTACTCATGATTGAGCAGTTAATCCAATTTATTCCCCTAGAATTTATTGATAGGTACAGATTGATATATGTGTTATAGAGATCATTAGAAATGATCCTTCCTCAGCCATTGAATTTCGAATAAATAAATCTTTTATGCTTTTGAGACTACCGCCTCTTAGTTTTTCTTTCCCTAATGATTCGTAATGAATTCCATATATCGATTTCTAATGATATACTTGATAATGAAACGTCTTGAAGTATTAAAACAAGGAAATTCCCCTGTTTTATTATGAAACCACAACAAGCCCCTGATAAAAAGTACCTACTCAAATAAATCTGCATTAGTAGCAAACACTACACCTCCTTCAAATCCTCCTGATATGAAGAGTATACAGAGAGGCCCCTTTCATAAATTACCCAACCTCGACTGAAGTATCATGTTTCAATTCAGTTTCCGAGCTGAAACAGCTGCTCTCGATCAATTTAAAAATATTTCGGCCATACTATAATGCAATAATTTTATTCTTGTAGATCTTAAACCGATAAAGGCAGAGAATGAATTCGACCCAAACCTTTTATCTATTTTCTCGAATAGATAATACTTATGTGGTTATTTAATGGCAAATGAAGTACATCATCTGTATAAATAAGCATGAAAGGTAGGATATTTCATCGAATTGACAGATATTTATGCATCAACTTGATAATATCAACTCCCTACACGGAAATGCAATTTTTATCAAACGAAGTTTGATCATTCTCTCCCATTAGAAGTTTTCATACTTTATTCGTGTGATCAATTGAAAATTGAGTGGTAGGAAACCTTGAATACTGAAGATTAAAACACACATATTGCTTTCGATCAACCCTCGTACATGGCTCTACATGAGTCATCAACATCAATCCATTTAATGTGTTTCTACTAAACAGGAGAGTAGCAAATATTTCAGTTCTGACTAATAAAATGAATGGTTGGTTTAGATGAATTACACTTTCATCTTCGCCTATTCGATTAGGATCACGAATAATAGACATAGATTGAACTGGAGACAGTGGATGAGTCTCAATATGTACTGACTTTATCCCAAAATATAGTTGCTTCTTTATAATTTTTTCCAGATCTAGAAAGCTACTAGAAAAATGATGATATTCTATCTCAAACCGAAGCTAAAATAACCTAAGACAGAATTTGCATAGCCGTTATATTGTTGCTTCTTCTGAAAGGAGCTGAATTTCATAACATACAATTTGGCCCACACAAAAGAGACACCATAAAAAGACAGTCCTGTTTTCCCCATGAAAAATCACCTGTCCATCGTGCCAATTGTTGTATCACTTAGCACCCACAGCAGTTGGTTGTGGAGATCTCTATAAAATTTTAACAACCCGCCATGAAATATTTTTATGATGGTCTTTATGTCTAACTAGACATCCATCAGCAACAGAGCAACATTCAATGGATATTAAACGAGCTATCTTCCTCAATGTACTGTTTGGGATGTCGGGAGACAAATAAGCAGATTCAAGTTACGACACCGTATAAATCTTAGGGAACACAGGGACTTTTGTGGTATTAAAACCGCCTATAGGTTAAAAACAAGAATTGGCTTGTGTAGAATTAATTATATTGCAGAACTGAGCCTCAAAAGATTGATCATATGCTCCCTGGATAAATTAGAAGGATAAAATATGTACATACAGACTTTTTTAAGATTAAGTAATATTTCAAATTAAATTCAGATGATAGCCTTTCCTTTTTTGTTGCAGTTACGAGCAAGGAATTAAGTCAAACGTTGTACTTTTTGACCTAGGTCTGTATGCCCTGTCTACTGGTGAATATTTCTCAATTGCGTGTAGTTGGAAAAAACATGTGGGTATAGCTGAGTGAATCATCATCACCGGAAGTGAACTGAGGGAAAAATTCCTCAATTAAATCCAATCAGACGCGTGCAGCTGCCTTTTGGTACCATATTCCAATGATAAACTTTCGGAATCGAAATTTTCACAGTTCTGGGATATGTAAATTTCGAATAACGAATAAAAACTACGCAAACTGAGATATCAGGGCCGAATGAAAACCAATTCAATCTCGATAATGGCAAAAATGCGGGGATAAAATCGATTCACGAACAAAATGGGGGATATAAAATATAATTTTTTCAACGCACCCAAATTGCCATCCAAGAGAATCTCTTTCTTGTCATCCTGCAGCCAGGAAATTACATTCACGAAATCACTGACAAAGCTCGGAATATGACACTTGAAGATGGCAGTGTTTCCTTTTAGGACGCTCTCATCCATCACGTTTGCCGTGTAAGTTTGCGATACGACTGAAAGAAGATGAAAAAAGAATCAATGAGTGGAAAAAACTGAAGTATCGGAGTATCCCTTTATTCGGGTTCAAATTCACGAAGGGTAGGTGATGTCTGAAAGACGAACGAAGAATAACATCATAAAAATTGTAAGGCCGGAAATGAGTGTCTTTCGACCTAAGATTGTACGATAAATGTTATCAAAATAACAGTTTTTTTAAGCACATTTAGGACTCTACTCGTTAATAACAATATGGAGCTTCACTTTGAGTTCTTGAATTGACTCAGGAACATCAGTATAAACCTCTTTCTCATGTTACCCCAAAGAAAAAAGTCCAAAGGTGTCAAATCGCAGGATCTTGTAGTCCAATTGTATAGCAGGTTGCGTTTGGAGGAATTACTCGTTCTGGAAATTTCGTCCAATATGTTTTTAATATCGTTTTGTCACTTCTATTGAAGTTTAGCACACATCCTTCGACTTTACGAACTGTTCCACCAAAATGTTCTCCATTTTTGTAATACCAACACATAATAGATTCAAAAATTTCAATGAACTCATGAAAAATTCCAGTAGGAACTTGGAAATCTACGTTTATAGTTGACGATGGGTTCACGGACCTTGAAAAGTTGTACGTGTGTTGCATAACATGTTTTGTTTAGTGACAGAGTATTTTATCCAGCAAATGATTCAGATTTCGTGAAACAATTTTCATTCAGACTGACGATGGTCCGATTTTTATCGTTGAATCTGTTTCAGCGTCAGTTTTCGAGAGGATTTATAAGAAAAAAAAACGATTTCTGGAAACGTTGCCCTAGTTCTCATGGCTGAAGGTTTGCGCAACTAAAAAATATCATCATATCTTTTCCAGGAAAACTTAATCTGACAAAAAACAAAACTTTTCTCGTAATAACAGGGCGTGAATGTTCAATATCCGCAATACCGGAACTTTGAACTTCCGGCTAGACATCTAATCAGGAAACGGTTAAGGGCATAGACCGGGATTATCCGGACATGGGGTTGAAGGGGAGGTTAGTAAAGGAGTGGATGATCATCGTTTTTTTTTCCAGTAAAAAAGCAACTTTTGAACTTCAAGGCAAAACTGGAGTCTGGACTATGATATGAGTTTGATTCTGATTATTAACGGAATACAAATACAACAGATTTTGTACGTGGTACATACAGAGTAGAAATGGAAAAATCTTATGCCAATTCACGAAACAAAAAGCAAGAATTATAGTTCAAACTGAATTTAGTTATGGCATGAATAAGTTGCTTAAGGCTTTGCGCTTTACGCCTTTAGTTTATTCACATTTAGGAATAAAGAATAAGCTATATTCATAGCTGTTATTGCATGTTTCCCATTTCGTTTATTATATAGGGCGTTTATCAAGCGAACAGAAGATGATTGGCATAAGAAATGTTTCTCAATTGTCCATATTCATCCAGTTTTCTCTTCGTTCAAAGTTGCTGAGTGAAAAATTCGCACAACCCCATTACCGTAGTCTGTGGAGGGTGGCAAATATTTGTGATTTTGCGTGTCTTGCCAAGAAATAACATCCACGTGATCTGAGACGAAAGATGGTATTTGACATTTGAAAACTGCCGTATTTCCTTTAATGACGAAAGCGTCGTATACCTGAGGCTCGTAATACTGGTTCACAACTGAAAACAGAAAGAATGCGGTTTTTACACGTTCACTACGTTTGTTCCTTGGGGTTGGAAGGGATTAAAATAGAATCTGGGGCAGCAGCCACTCTTTCAGCTTCCATTTACGGGGTTCTTCAGAAGGTGGAGCAAGTATCGCTCAAGGGGAAAAATGAAAGATGCATTTGCGGATGTTCAAAGGAGGAAGAGATTCAAAATCTGAGCAAGCCACGAGTTTTATGGTCACTTTGATTCATTTTTCTTGACGACTTACTTGTAATTTGAGGATTTCTCACTCTAGAAATATATGTTTGGTTTGAAAATCATTCAGATTTTCTATTCTATTAGCCAAGCTTTAAAGAATGTCATAGCATTGAGTACAGAAAGGTCATAGTCACTCTGGATTCCTTATACAGTTCTGTGGACTGCGTTTAATGAATTATTTCAATGGGAGATTATTATCTTTCAGCCTCTTTGACTAAGCACGCTATTCCACTCTATAAAAAGCCGCTAGATAACAGACTTTGTCGATACCAAACAAGAAGCAGGGAGCTTTGTTCCAGAGAATTTGTATTATATGAACCGACGTTTTTTAGGGTACTGTTATCTGTTTACTTGCATCAAAAGCTTTATGGTTCCGCATTTAGTTTGTACACTGGTTGTAGTGTCAACCGAAATATTTTCAGGGAACACAAAGAGTTTTTTTAGGATATGGAATTATCATGGATGTTTTGACATTTTTAGCTTTTATTCCTCAGATTATATCGCTATCATTTATTCGAGAATTTTATGGGAATCATGGTAGTGGATATTGCTTCCAGTAAAAGAAGAATCATCCAAAATCATTTATTATATGTCATAATTACTATATACTACGAAATGAAGCCTGCTGATTAGAGAAAACTGCTTGATCTTGAGAAGAAGATGAAAGATATCAATAATAATTTCTTCGAGATCATTCTTCTTCATTTATTCAATGAAAATTTAATAAATTCGTCAATTGAGTTGAAATTGCCCACGATTTTTGTGAATAAAAGCAGTTAAGTGTCATTGCCTTCAAGGCAGTGGTGGTAAATTCTCAGAATTGAGAGGAAACTTATCGGTTTATACAAAAATGATAGAGATTTGCAACATTGCACCGATATTAGCTGAAATTTAGATATTCCCTGAATTCTATTTTATACGATTAGCTCGCATACTGAATCGAGAAATGTATGTCAATTGAACATAAAGATCCACTGCATACTTTGGAAAACAACAACCCATAGTTCAACTGATAAGCTTATGGTATTTTTGAGTCGGTAAAAATGAAACGATATCATACACAAAATTATCTGAATTCTTCGATATCCATATGAAGAATTTTCAGCATGCATTATCAATTAATACGAAAATAGCTCAATTGAAGATTTATAACTAAATCCAGAAGTTTTTTTAAGAATGTTTACGAAGCTTCAACATATCATCGTACAATTTGTTCTCCTTTAATCAAATTTTGTCAGATCGATTATCATGTACTAGAACTTGTAGAGTTTCTCAAACGTTTACTATTCGGACATCTGGAAAAAGCCTCGGACGTTACAGGCTGTTCTATGTGGTCATTACCGATATTTGGACTCAGAGTGGGTTCGTATTTGAAAGTAGTGCCATCATCAGCAATCCAGGCCTCAATTTGCACGAAATCTGTGACGAAACTCGGAACAAGACATTTCAAGATACCGGTGTTTCCCTTCAGTACAAACTCGTCGATCACGCGACTCTGGTAGAACTGCTGTACCACTGAAAAAATCTTAAAATCAGGTTACAAATAAGATACGAAAAAGCTGGAGCAATCCATGAACCGGGAAATGATTAAAGTTGATGCAAGCCTGCTCAAAAAAGTTTTTTAATAACGTTACTTCAGAAGTATGTGGAAAAATGGACAAGCAGCTATTTCCTCGGGAAATCCAATTTCCCTCGCGATAAAAGAGCATCTGAAGAGGGGGGAACCTAGAGAAAATTCACACTTATCCGATAACCAAGGTTTGGCAGTTGAAGGGAGCATAAGTTGATGGCTGTTGGTTGGGGTCTTGGCCACTTCATAAAATAAGCATTCTGGAACAATAGGATCGGCACAAAGAAAAGGGCATTTAAGGTTTCAATGGGTATCATGCTGTAATTATGAGTGGAAGCCCTTGAACTCTACAGGGAAAAGATTTCGATATTCAAGGAGTTTTTCCATATATGAAACGCTAGAGTTGCTTTTCATTAGTTTAAGAATAAGTGTTTGTTTATTTATATTAATTTGATCGTTCCATTCATGTAGGTTTGTACTCCAAGTAAGTGCAATTCTTTTTGGTAGTTTCGTCAATTCTTTGAGGTAAAAGCAAATTTGTTTTAGTGAAATTTCAAACCGATTCTTCATAACTGATAGTTGATTCGAGATAAATCAATTAGACATCTGGAATACAGGGGGAGTCACAACAATAGACTAGATATCTAGACGTTCTGTATCCTTTACCAAAATTCTCTCCCGGAAGGTAAGTATTTCCTTGAGAATCCTTCCAGTTCTCTACTACCACGAAATCGGAAACGAAGGATGGTACCTCGCATTTCATTATTGCTGAATTTCCTCTAATGACATACTCGTTGTCCGCTTCAACTTCGTATGACTGAGCAACAACTGCGGCAAAAACATTTATTAGGGCCAGAGATACAACACTTCTTTTAATTCTATTTTTTCGCAGACTCTACCAAGCATTTCGGCAAATTTGTCGTCGAGAAAGTTATGGAATTATGAATGTCAACGTCTAAACGTATCTTGAACAACATTTACAGCAGAATTCTGCAAAAAATCAAGAAATGAGGTTCCATACTGCTCACAACCATTTTACAGGTATCTGCAGACAGCATGCGCTGCCTACATTTGCCTACCTCACGGTAGGTGGCGCTTCCCTACAAATACCTCTCAATGGGGCCTCTCCATATGTAACGATATATATATGCAACGTATGGTATCTGAAAGCTTTTTGTCTGTATATGCGTATGAGAATTGAATGAACAATGTTACGGAGCAGAAACTCCAGCAGTGGTAAGTGGTAAGCAGGTAATCTAAAACTGCCTAAATGGTCAAAGAGTGCAGTCTTTAACATTTGGGATGAAGCAATTAGTCCTATGATGTGTGGGGCGCTTTAATTTCGAATTCTATTTGCTAATATTTGGGTGTAGTAGGCAGATGTGACCCAGATGTTCTTTGCTACTGCTGAAATGATCATGGATGATTTGTTGACCGGAAACGTTCCTTTTCAACCGGTTGGGAGTGATTTCCGATGTCAAAAACTGGCATTATGACTGCAATAATTAAGGGCACAATTTTAAGTTGAAAAAATCTCGGAATATTGAATAAATGCAACTGCAAACATAGACTATTGTCCTTACTCCGTTTTTTTTTCTTAAACTTTTCAACAGAGTAAGGTAAGGTTTGATATTTCTTTCTGACCATTCGCTTTCCGCTAACATTCCATGAAATGAACCTTAATGTACTATTTTTATGAAGAGTTCCTAACTAAGACCTAAAAAACGAACCAATATAATTGGCAATGCAATAATAATTGGCGTAATCTTTCTTAGGAACCTTCGTAATTGGATATAAAAACAAAAGTTTCTATTTCACCCTCATTTCAAGTTATGATCCGAAAATCCTTTATGCCAGAAAATTCAAACTTTGTTCTGTTTCGGAATATTAAACTTTGGTATTAAATTCGCAGCTTGTTAAATATCAACACGAACAAGCTTCATCTTGCAGATTTTCGAGGCCTAATATAGCACCTCTTAGAAATATTCGACGAATCGATTAATGATAGCGTCTCTAGGTAGATGTTTGCGTGAAGGCTCAGGATTCGACCCTGTGAATTGCTTCATCTTCTCCCTTTATTCCTGATCACGAACACTGCCATTTCGATAAGGTCCCCTTCATCCGGAGAGTGAGGAAAGGAACTTGGCAACGAAATTCATTCTGATTCATTATCAATGTCAATGATAAACCTACGAAATCGAGAACTGAAACAAATTGTTGATGACCCATCCGAAATATTCAGTCCACGTTTGGAAATTTCAATGAAAAAATTCCCAAAAAACCATGATTAAAACGAAAACACTATTTTTAACAAGGACACCCGGTATATTTGAATCTTAGGATTGATGATGAATCACTTCACACGACACTTTAATGGTTAACCTTGTACCAAAAGGGAAATGGTATATTTTCCCAAATGTAATATACACTGCGCAAAAAAATTAACGCACATTATGGAAATCTCAAATTTATTCTACAACTGAAGGTATTCTCAATGATAATTATTTTTATCAGAATTATGCATGCATATGTTATCCACCTTCAACGGTTTTCTTCAATACAGATGTTTTTTCCTAGCAGGAATAAAAAAAGATGATATTATCAGATTTTGAATGTATTGACTCCATTCTAAAATCAGTTGTTCTCGATCAATTCTAGTGATCAATAGTTTTTCTTTCGTTTGATTTTTTACACTCGATCGCTATGCAACGCGAAACACGCAATTTGACCCAAGAGGAATGTCCCAAGCGGTAGTTTTGCGAGAAGAAGGGTGGACATACACAAGAATTGCAGAAAGGTTTGGAGTTACCTATACAAGTGTGTCCAGAATGTTGCAGCGATTCAGGGGGACAGGTATGAATGTCCGAAGACCAGGACAGGGTAGACCACGGGTAACAACTGCCATTCAAGAACGTTACTTGAGAGTTTCTTCGTTGAGACAACGGTTTACAACCGCTCGCCTCCTTCAAATTCAGCTTGAGCAAACTCATGAGGTGCAAATTAGCACTCAGACAATAAGAAATCACCTCAGAGAATATGATTTAAGGCCTCGTGTCGCGGCAAGAGGCCCAGCTCTTACCCCAGCCCATCGAAGGGCGCATTTGGATTTTTCGAGAGAGCATATCCATTGGGAAGAGGCCGATTGGGAAAGAGTTCTCTTCACAGATAAGTCTAGATTTTGCCTCTAGTATTGTGATCGACGTTCCCTTGTATACAGACGTCCACATGAAAGATATGCTCAGTGCAATTTCCTGAATACTACTGGTTTCGGGGGAGGATCGATTATGGTATGGGGTGGAATACCTTTGACTGCTCGCACAGACCTAGTGGTCGTTTATAATGGACCTATGAATGCTGATAAGTATAAGGAACATTCTTGAAGAGCATGTAGTGCCATTTGCCCCATACATTGGTGAAAATTTCATTTTTATGGGCGATAATGCCAGACCCCATCGTGCGCGCATCGTTCAGGAGTACCTTGAAGAGGTTGAAGTCTCTCGAATGGAATGGCCAGCAAGAAGTCCAGATCTCAATCCGATTGAGCAGGTTTGGGACAACCTCAATAGAAGGCTGAGAAGTTCAGAAAATCATCCAGCTACTCTTAATAACTTAGGAATCCAACTCGTAGAAATCTGGGAAGAATTAGATCAGAACATTTTAAGATCACTCATTTTGAGTATGAACCGTCGTTGCCGAGCTGTAATTAACGCAAGGGGTGGAGATACCAAGTGTTAAATCACTTATCAGCATTTCAGTATTTTGAAAATTGTCCATTTCTCTTATTTCACATAAGATTCGGTGGAATCCTGAATTTTTCTTCCATTTAATGTGTCTTGTTTCGTTCAAAACCTTCCCGAGAGAACATAAAAAATAAGTTATAAAGTCAATGTAGAGTTAACTTTCATTAAAATTGAGATTTTCAGAATGTGCGTTAATTTTTTTGCGCAGTGTATTTGGGAAAACATTAAATTTCACGAACATCCATCTTATTTTAGTTCTTATTGGTTGTTTGACGTTCAATAAAAAGGTAGAAATTGCAGAAAAAACTTGTGAAATGTTATATCAAAACGTGTATGACTTGCAGCATTTTCACTGTTTTCAGACCAAGAAATTTCGCGATTCTGCCTCAAATAAGGCAGTTTTATCTATTCGTTTGGACCATACTGGAACAGGTGCAGGAGGGACAAAAAAAAAACATCACTATGCACTAAAAATCAATACCGTAATCGCTGTCATCATTGTACTTATGGACTCTGCCGTCATCAGCGATCCAAGAATCGATAAGGACAAAATCTGCCACAAAACTCGGTATCTTGCATTTCATGACTGCAGAGTTGCCACGTATGACGTATTCGTTTTCGGCTTCCGTCACATAGTACTGTGATACAACTACAAAAAAAAACGGAGAAATACACAAATAATTACCGTAATCTTTAGAGACGGTCAGAATTTTTCCAGTTTCGTCTATCCAAGATTCGACATAAACGTAATCGGCAACAAAGGAGGGAATACTGCATTTCAGTACTGCAGTATTGCCGCGTATCACGTATTCTGTCAGTATCTCGGCTTTGTAAAACTGATTGACAACTGGAAAAATCAAGGTTTGAAGTGAGATTAAGGACGAAAAATATGAGCAACTTATGCACATAAGGGAATCGGACAAACTCTCAACGAAGTTTGTGGTGCATTTTCCCTTGAATCCTTTGGTCCATTTCACCAATTTTTCGCTGAATTGTAGCTTGATTTTTCGAGAACATAACTCTTCAGCTGTCGAATTCAGTTCCTTGGTAACCAAGAAATTTTAACCACGTACTCTACATCAAAAATAAGCCCTAGTTTGTCATATAAACATATGTCGAGAAATGTTTCCTCTCCGAGATACGGGGTGTTAAAATTATAAAAAAAAAAGTTTTTCATTAATAACTTTCACACTGCTTGAAATATTTTTATGAAATTTAAGAAATAGGTTTTGAGCGTCAAGGAGCACTTTTTGCATAATATTATTTCTTTTTTATTCTATCAGTGGCGTCCTTACTGCAGCGAGACTGAATATTTTCAGATAAAAAATGATACGCCACTGGTTTTTCGGACAATAAAAATTACTATTTAAATCCTTATTTAATTTTGAGCAAATTCGGTCTCTTGACTTTTTGCTGTACGAGGCAACGTTTCCGGTTAAAAAAATAAAACACTTTCTCATGCATGAAGAAATCGCCAAAATTTGATATGGTAGGTACATAATTATAATAAGACTGTGTGTTTTATTTTTTTAACCGGAAACGGTGCCTCGTACAGCAAAAAGTCAAGAAACCGAATTGGCTCCAAATTAAATAAGGATTTAAGTAGTAATTTTTATTGTCGGAAAAACTAGTGGCGTATCATTTTTTTATCTGAAAATATTCAGTCTCGCTGCAGTAAGGACGCCACTGATGATATAATAGAATAAAAAATAAATAATATTATGCAAAAAGTGTTCCTTGACGCTAAAAACCCTTGTCTCAAATTTCATAAAAATATTTCAAGCAGTGTAAAACTTATTAATAAAAAACATTTTTTTTTCTATAATTTTAACACCCCGTATCTCGGAGAGGAAACATTTGTCGACATATGTTTATATGACAAACTAGGGCTTATTTTTGATGTAGAATACGTGGTTAAGATTTCTTGGTTACGATCTGGACCACCCTGTATACAGGAGTGAACAATGAATGAAGAGTAAGGTGTTATTCAGAACACCCTGTAGAGTTAATCGTTGACAGACGAGAATGTTTATAAACTCTCAGATGTTGCCTCATCTTTTCTGAACATATCCTCTTTTTATTCATTGCGATATCTCAATTTTGAAAGAACTTAAAGCATTTTAAATGGTTTCAGTATCAATTGAAATTAACGATAAGTGATTTGCGATTCAAAACATGTCACTTCTCTCAAAATAAAGATATCACTATGAATAAAAAGAGGAAATGTTCAGAAAAGATGGGGCAATATTTTAATGTTCCTAAACATAATCGTCTGTCAAAGATTCACTCTACAGGGTGTAGAATAAAAGCTTACTTGTCATTATTTTTGTTCACCCCTGTATATAACAAAAAACAAAGTGACTGAGGACGGCATCTAAACAGTGATGTTCCCGAAGAATCCAGCTACAGTTCAAAAAAAAGTTTGCTGAAATCGGTCGAAGGGTTCAAGAGATGATGGACTACAAACTTCGTTAAGGTTTGTCCGTTACCCTAACAATAAATTTATGACTACTACCTTGACAATAATAAGTAAGTCTCATAAACCACCAAGAAGTTTATGAATGGTTGATAGTGAACAGTGAATTATAATCATAAATCACAAGTGAATTATGAATGTTGATTGCTGAAAAACAGATGTCAATAGTCGTGGACAAAAGTACATCTGATAGCACAAGTCATAATTATTTTCTTCTCGAAGCATTTTCGTTGAGATTGGAGAAAACTGTTCGAATTTTTGCCAGAACAACTTTTATGAAAGCTGCTGGGATCCCCGATTCGCCTATTGAATCGCTGAACATCCGGAAAAACAGGGAAATGGGGGTGGAAAAATGAACGAGGACCTAAATAATTCAGGTCTCATAAAAGATGTACCATAATTGCTGTCGGAGGTGTACTCCGAACCATCAGACCCTGTCCAAGCCTCGACGCGTACAAAATCGACGACAAATGAGGGTATGTTGCATTTCAGGACGGCTGTATTTCCTCTAATTACGTATTCAGAAACTACTTCCGCTTCATAGTACTGATTCACCACTGGAAATACGAGATTAGCATTAGCGTTCACGTGGACACGATTAATATACAAGATATAGGAGCAGCGGATTCGGACGGCATTGAAAGATCCATGCGAACGCTTTCCAACGGTTCGAAGGCGTTGGTTGCGTTCGGTACATCAAAGGGATGTTTCCGCACACGTGAATTCTTTTATATGAACCCACCAGATTCAAGCGGTATTTTCCAAGTGTTTATTTCAAACTGTTCCTAATGATGAAGATCAGAGAATTCGTTTGGACATACTGGAATTCATAGGGATATTGAATTTTGCCATTCGTGGAAACGCAGTGTTGTTGTATTGATTCACCGTTTTTGTCTTACAGTTTGACTTCGTTTTATACTCCTTCTATTCGATGCTTAAAAATTTTCTTAACTTTGATCAAACTAAACTGATAACTAAACAAAAAACCGAAAAATGTAATAAGTAGACCAATTTTCATGTACAAAAGCACTTATAAATGATTATCTCAATGTTTAAAAATCGTCTCAACTGATATTTCTGTAAACCTCTGTAGTGTTTGAAAAGGGAATATTTTTTGTTCGAAACAACATTACAAAGGTCTTTTCGATCTGAGTACAGGGTGTCCCTGAAACAAAATTTGGACACAGATTGTTGACATGAAGTAAGGAGACCCCTATTTTGGATTTTTGCCCCTCTTTCAGAGTAACTGCTCCCTGAATTTCTTTTCATCACAGAATCATCAAATCTCTACCTTGGAATAAATTCAGTTTGTTTTTTTGTTGTCAGTATGCTCGGACAGCTCTGAAATGATTCAGGCACTATAAAAATGAAAAAAATATATAAACTATGAAAATTCTTCCTACATTTGGAATTTATAAGCAACTTTTTGAGCAGAAATATCACAATTCCAAATTTGACGAAAACTTCACGAACACTAAATGAGGAAATATCCAACTGAATACTCTAGTTGCAAATTATTTGACAGATATATCCGACACTCTTACATCATCGATCTGATTGATCATTGAACAAATAACGCCTTATCGTTTCTATTTCATCGTGAAATATGGAAGAATATATCTATCAAAGTAACGTTTTTTTTTTGGGGAGTAGATGAGACAAACCCACCGTCTTGTTCTCGATTGAACTCTAGGACAAATCGATTACAGCAGACGGAGCTTACACCGTCTCGCCAAAACGAACAAACTCAACGTCTGGCTGCTGATTCGAATAAAAATTGCAAGTTTTCCTTTCTGTTTAGCTCAAAAGGAGAGACCTGCAACATGCCGCATTGATAAGTTGGAGAGACTTTGAGAGACACTTAGATCTACGATGATTTTTCTGGAAGATACTCGTGTCGAAAATTTCCAAAAATACATACACCGAGCTTTAAGAAATTTCGAGATTTATTACAAGAAGAGTTACCCTTTTGGAATATTCATCGCATATTCTACATTCAATTTTTAAACTAGCTGAATTAATTCAAGAATTTGATATTTGTTACGAATTTAAAATGACGTCATATATCTCAATTTTGGGACACGCTATATAACATTTTCTTACATCAAAAAAAGGGCAATTCTAAATACTAACCGACCTATCCGAGAATATCAACAACAAAAAAACCGTCTCTGATTTACTGAATTTATTCCAAGTTATAGAGGCTCGCACTGTATATCAGTAATAAAATCAATCTTTAAAGCCCCTAGTTCAGATTTATCTCTCGGAGCACTTCTCATGCTTCAAGGCGATTTAAAGTTCTTGTTCCAATAATAAAACTGATACGCTGGAAATATAAAATTTTCTTCACTTAAAGCGTCAACATCGCCTTTATTATGTTGAGGTTTACATTGGCAGTATAATTTGAATTTGGAAGGCAGCCAACTAATACACGATTTTATCCAGAAGGAGATTGCTCCAGCTATGATCGTTACAATCGACAGTACATCATTTTTTCAGACGATATTGAATTTCAGGGAGTTTGAAGGTTCCAACAGGGAAAAAATTAGGTTTTTTTCTGTTTCATTAAACCTTTATTGTTATTCTTCAATTCTGTTGGACAATTTGTCAGATTTTCCTGTCAAAATATGACATTCGTATTCAGTGATCAATTGGTCAATAAACTGACAGCTCGGCAACAGTTATATATATAATTGTCAGTTATATATAATTCGAAATATGAGAAAGTTTATATAAAACGAATTACTCAAAAAATTTCATACTCTTCACAACAAACATCTTCGAAGGTTATATCTTGCAAACTGAGGATTTCACGGTATTCAAAATTATTTCTGGAAGGGTAATTTTAGGGGATGATAAGGGATAATGCAGGAAAATCGACAGGTTGAAGAAAAAAATTTCCAGTATAGTCAAAGTACCAAAATCATCGTCCATATTGTACGTATGGCCTTCGGTATCGACCCAGTTCAAGACCTGCACAAAATCCGCCACAAACGAAGGGATGGAACACTTCAAAACTGCCGCGTTTCCACGAATGACGTATTCGTTGTTGACCTCAGTCTGATAGAATTGTTGGACGACTGAAAAAACAACGATTCAAAGTCAAAATTTGTACCATCCGGGGCTCCTGGGTAGAAATTCTCGTTTTGGCTGGTGTGCCATGACACAACCGACACGAAATCTGCGACAAACGAAGGTATCTGACATTTCAAGATGGCGGCGTTTCCTCTTATGACGTATTCCTTGTTCACGTCCGTGTCGTAGAAGTTAGCCACAACTGCAAGAATCGAACAGTCATTAAACCATTTAACCACGATCATTCAGAACCGGAAGTACGCATTGACATCTGTCAAAATGTGACAGTGGACACAGAGAAAGAGAACGCGAGCACCCATTGTCATCAGTTTTGAAAAGACTTTCTTATTGAATTTTAAGAATACTGTTCGAACTACTCAAAGAACGAACAACTCTAAAGGTATTAATGATATTAAAGATTAATGAACCCCTGTAGGTATACAAATAATGTCATTATTTCATTGAGAAGAGTCACTGCCAATTTAGCGCTGTGTATATCGTCCCAAATTCGTCGAAACCCATTATCCAATTGCTGGGTAATTTTAGAGAGCGTTCCAGTAGGTTAAACACTGTGAAACCTTTGTTTAAAAACGTTTTGAACATGTCCGTGTAGTTTCCGTTTTTTTTTTTGAACGTCTGCTGAACACCCTAAACAATCGGACAAAACATTTCATTTCGCACAATGACAAACGTCTCAATCTAAATTCCACAACAATTTATGTCAAAGCTCGGCTTTCAGAATTTTTTTTTATGATAATGACCCTAAAACCATCGGAATTTGTTTTCAAACCAACCCAAATAAAGCAACCCCTTTTATATCACGTGTTTAACGTAATACTACCACTGGTCAACATGTTGGCTTGATAAGTGAGCTTGGACACGCTATAGGGTGTTAGATCAAGGCCAAATTACCATCGTGACTCATTAGATTAGAGTAGGGGAGGTTTTAATGCTTCCTCAATAAGGAATACCTCCCGAGTTTTATTTCACTTTAGATAAACTTCTTCGAAACTTTTCCATCTCAGTTAAATTGAAATGATATCTTCTCCCTAAAAAAAAACAATGAAAGAACAAATGGATGTGTGTAAATATGTGTAATGGCTTCGTGAAAATGCTATCCTGAAAATAAAAGATTATTGCGATGAAACTGTGGGCTCCAACGAATATTTCCGAAATAGTAAAAAAAAGATTCTAGATGTTTTTTTTGGCGCAAGTTCATTGGAGCCCACAAGTGGAATTTTTTATCGTTCAGATATGAATTGAGGACAAATATAATACGGAAATAAGCACAATGCAATGAGAAAAATTGTGGAGTCGAGAAAAAATTCACAAATTCGATTTTTAAGAAATATTTGACTGCGAATATCCGCAACTATTTTGAGATTATGAGATGAAATCATGAAAAACTTAAAAAGCTATGTTTCACTAGCAGATTTGGCTACTCGGAAAGATTTTCACACTGCTTTCTCAGTGTAGTGTAGAAATAAAAACATTTTTTTTTATTCAAGTTATTTAAGCTTGGATGTGAGGAAAAACTTTCTTTAAAACGATACCCAATAGTAAACTATTTTTTATGCTATTTCAGAGTTCCTTCTCCAATTTCTTTTTCATGCTATTTGCATTCAAAAATTATCATTTCGTTTTTTATTATTTTTTGTAAACTTAGGTAAATATGTATATAAATATATACATTATACATTATATACATTATTTCTGTCATATAAATGTTGTATAAAATATAAAACTTGCAACTCATGCATATTTCTAGTTCAGTTAAAAAATATAAAACTCTGAACAGATGGGTAGACACAATTCCTCAATTCATATCTGGATAAAAAAATTATATATTATATTTAATTACTTAGAATATATAATTATATATAATTATAATATAATTTATAATTATATAATTATTAGATGTGATTTTAATGTATAATATTATATTAATATAATATTTTTATATTTCTGTAGCGTGTGTAACGAAAATATCCTCTGTATTACCTGCCCTAACGTTGACATCTCTAGAATTGATAGATCCAACGGAATTCCTTGCCAAACATGAATAAACCTGTGCATGCACTTCCTGACGGTAATCCTCGGCCCTGAAGGGGGGAAAGACCAGGTTGCCATTGGCCAGCACTTGTCTTAACCCAGGGACGTCACCTACGGCAGTACCATCGGACCGAACCCAGATTATGTCGGGTGGGGGGTTACCCCTGGCACTACACTCCACTACTGCCCCCGTCGTATTGGAGAAATCGACTCGATTGGGCGGCTCGCGCACAAATACAGGACCGGACGTGTCGTCGGCGGCGAACACCACGCCGACAAAGAACAAAAAGGTTATTGGGGTGGCTGGATACATGATGCGCGCGCGTTCAGGCCTAGGCGACCTCAGAGTTCATAAACGGCACCTGAAAAAATAAATAAATACATGTATAAAGTTGGTACAAAAAAAATGTAAATATTATAATAAATTTATGTATTTTTAAAAAATTTCATAAACTAAGTTGAAAAAATTTGATGAGTATTATAACATTCTGCGTTTAAAATACAGCATCCCAGTTTGGACAGGGAGCAGAGTACTCCAGTAGACGACAGCAGTGGGCCGAGGAACACCGCAATTGGACAGTTGAAGATCGAAATTGGACGAGTCTAGATTTTAACAGTAGATTCTTTAGGTCGAAACAAACACTTTTTTCCTATACCATTTTTTCCGATTCGCCCCTGATAAAAAGATATAAACATTTTAAGTTTTCAGGATGAGCTATGCCACCCCTGGAGAAACAAAATTCTCTTGAAATGACAAGCTAAATCTATGACACTGCACATCTGTAGATCTTTCAAGCAGAGTTGTATTCAGCCAAAGTATCGAATTTTTAAAATTTCACAGCTATTTTTTCATTTTTGAACATAAAAATTACTCAAAAACAACGCATTAAACGTAAAAATATATAAATATATATATATATAAAATATACTTTTATTTTACAAAACGTTCAAATATTCATTAGATAGCATCCAACTTACTTTAAAAAGTTGGGTTCTTTGAATTTTTGGTATTTTTATGGTAAGTGATGAGAAAACAGAAAACTGGAAGACGTAGGTGATATCTTGTGTTCGAAAAAGATTAATCAAATGAACGAAAAATCATATTCCGAAATTCATTGCATTCGATAAAACCGTTTGTGAGAAAACTAAAAAAAACCTTTTTATGGATTTTTAACAGCCTGTACCTTTCAAACCGAACCGATTCGAAAAAAATGCTAAAGGAAAAAAGTCTTACATCTGACCTCAAGAATCTACTGTTGAAATATTTGTACATACGAGTGAAAGACTCTAAATTTTATCTCTCATCGAAAGTATGCCTCGAAGAATAGAATGCTTGGGACGAGATCCTGGGATACCAACCAAGTACCAGCTTTACAGAGACTTTCAAATTTCTCTTCATTTAATTTTTTTTTTTATTCAAATCTAGAATTTATCATATTCTTAATTGAATTTTTTTCAATGGAACATTGAAATTTTTTTTTTTAGTTGGCGTTTCCAATAAGTTTCCGAAGTAAAATAAAGAAAAATGTATGTGCTGCGTTAGATTTTGGAGATGAAATCAGAAAACAATACCGAAAAGAAAATGTTCCGAGGAATGTTCGAGACAGATCTTTCAAATTCTTCCAAACTATACGAACACATGACACGGTACTTCACAGCATCTTTAAGAACCACCAAAAACCGACAGGTGGTCCCCCATAATAGAGTAGCAGCTGCAGTTATACAGCCTGAAGCTATTTCCTTCTCTTTCTCCTACTGCTTTCAAAGATAAGATATACCTGAATGGATTGAGCTAGAAGGTCGACCTGTACGAAAAATAACACTCCGCAATTTTTGTGAAGGTTGGTATATGAAAATCGACCATACACTGGGCATATAGCAGAAATTCATCTTATGGAAAAGATTGAACATTTCACTAGAATGTGAAAAAAGTTCAAGAGTTCAAGGGAAAAGATCAGTGGATTGAAATCATCAAGAAAATAGACGCAGAATTCCAAGCAGAATGTCTGTGGGATTCTTTCTGATACTTGAATAATCTCATTACTTATATCCAATCATTTCTCAATGTTCACATTCTTGTTTATAATATTTTTTGGATAAAAAAATTCATACATTTAATTGAAGAATTTGTTAGGATTCAATCGTCTATATAGAACTGAATATTCAATAATTCAAGTTCTCTTTTCCAAACTCGCTTAATAATTTCATTGTTAATCAAGGTATGTATTTGGAAATCTATATCCTTCATTAAAATAATCAGAAGTATGAACTTCTGCTGCTAGGGATCAGTTCTGGCTTTTAAAAACGATGAAGCTTTTTTAAGAATACAAATTTTCACGATCAAGTTCATATTCATCAATGTTTCATTAGCTATTGAAAAGGATAAACAATTATATATGTGAAAATCCATCACTTTGATAGTAACGTAAATGGATTTACCAGATATTTATAGCTTTGACGAGAATATTATACATAGTTTCAAGCGATTACAGGTCCAAATGGAAATTTATTTAACAAACAATCTCAATGGGTGAAAAGAAACTGAAAGAAATTAAAATAGATATGTTCGTTTTTAAATTTGGATCTGTGGAAATGATTATACCTATATATCATCCCTGTGTCGTTTAATCATTTCGCAAATATTGAAAACGCCAGATTAAGAAACAAATATTTGATCTAATATTATTTGCTATGTGATCAAAAGCTACAAGTAGGTACAGAATTCATTAGAAAACAAACATAGAGGAAAACTCTGGTAATTCAATAATCAAAATCATAAAAATAAAAAATTAAATCATTTTTAATTGAGCTCATGATATTCTGCAAGCACAGGACTTATAGGTACAAATATACGTAAACGTTGACCACTCATTTCTGACACACCCTGTAGCTGCTGCATATTTCCCTATTGATCGAAATTGATTTATCATCAAATTGTTGGAGTAAAATATACCCATCTTGTTATGAATTCATGGATTTTCTGTTGTTAGTGGATTATAAGAAAAAAAATTTAAAAAAAATTGTGAATGCATAATCAATTTGCGAAAAACTGAATGTAGCGCGGAATTCAAATACTATTTTTCATTTTTGCAAAGAAAAAAATACAATATACTTCTGTCATAAGAAAAAAAATTGAATGTCGTATCTTGAAATCTATCTATGTGGCAGATTTAGAGAAAAATAGTATTAATTCGTGAAAAATCAAAAAGAAAAACTATTTTAGAAAACCAAATATGTATTTGCGAATTTTCTAAGATGCCTCTGTGTCTAGAAACAAACAAAAATATTTGGGAGACATCATATTTATTCAAACTTGCAAAAGCAAAAATTTTTTTTCTCTGTATAAGTGATATGAAAATGGGCTTTCCCAATCGGTTCTACTCAGCACAAGCTTTGTTTTGTGCAAAGGTATTCGTTTATATTTAGAAAATCTATCCAAAGACAAGGAAAAGTAATATTGCGAAAAATACCACTCAAGGGAAAACAAAAACCGTTCACTTTAAAACAAACATAATACATTAAATTATTACAGATGGAAAAATAACATTGGGAATTGCCGGAATGAGTTTTCCATCTGCATCAGAAGGCCTTACAAACCATCAAAAAATCAATCTGATAGGGATGTATGTAGGGGTGAGTAACTAACTATACATAGTTGGAAGATCAATCGTTGATTACAAGGATTTCCGATATATTTTCCAGCAAAAATTAAAATAACAATCTGTCATTATCATTGCGAATGCGTTTTTCATCCACCAATGCGAAAATTTCATTTTAATTTCCAGAAAATAACAATTGTTCCGGCGTGGGAGGTATATATCATATTCGAGGGTTTTCTGTATTAAATTCAATTAAACATCGTTCGAATGGCACTCACCAGCAAATATGCGAGTCCGTGCACCACAAAACACAAAGCCGGTACTCGAAAAGCACTATTTTTATCGATATATGGAAAGCGGAACCACTCACACAACTGCACCACCTAAATCAATTCCACAACAAACTACCGAATAGAAATAGCGACCGAAGAATAATAGGAACAGCGAGGAACGCCTTTATCCGGTCTTGCACGAAGCCAGGCAAACGTTCTCGTCGGAATAAAGGGGTAACGACCAAGCGCCCTAGACGGAATATGCACGACCGGCACTGGAGAAGCTGAGTAAGATGTGTTGCATAACCTAAGAAATCTATATTAGTTGGGCAACTAACGATTCAACATTCGAGTAACGTGTGTTGCCTAAGCTTTGAACTCCCTAATGTCTGTCAACCAACGATACCGCAGCCTAGTAAGGTGTGTTGCATATGTTGCAAAAATGAAGTTACAGTGTTTGTCAAATAAAATTATAACGTAAGTCTATATTTCGTTTTCAATAAAATCCAACGTTTCAGAGCCCTTCAATTGGGAGTCTTGGGAAGCTTACGGTTAGTAGAAGACAAGATTATGTGGCCAATTTATTCATAGTATAAGACCCGTACGCTCTGTACTCTGTTATCACAGACATAAATAAATTAAGTCTATGGTCTGTAGTTGTGACATAACAGTTAACCTCAATTTATAAAAGATATAAAAAAATTTTGAAAATGGGCTCTCAGGTCTTATTAAGCAGAGTATTAGTTAGAAGATTCATTAATATCAATAATAAAAGGTTAGTGTCCGTATCATCGAAAAAAAATGATACGGTTGCAGTAGACGAGTGCAAGACAGTACCTAAACCTAACAAGAATTGGATAAGCTTCGGATATTATGATAAAGACAAGAGCAAAGACAGATTTTATGGTCATATGTCCTTTTTCACTTGTGTTACCCTTGCTTTGACGTTGGGAACCTTTTATTTTGCGTATGTACCTGACCATACGTACAAGGATTGGGCACAAAGAGAGGCCTACATTGAACTTGCCAGAAGGGAAAAGAACGGACTTCCTTTAATAGATCCAAACTTGATTAGCGTCGATAAAATTCAACTGCCTTCTGACGAAGAACTAGGTGAAACTGAGATTATAATCTAAAATAGCTATGAACTCTTATGAGGGATGAAAAGTGTCATATGTTTGCAATGATATCTTGCATCCAAATGTATAGCTAAATACGTTTGTTTTCTATTAGAAAAGTATAAAGTTCTGTTGTAATTTTGGGTTGTCCACCCCTCTTTCAGATTGGTAATGATAGTGTATCAATAAATTGTTTTCTGCCTTTGAGATTCAATTCTTTCTCTTGCAATGGAATTAATATCTTTTCTCAAAAAACGTATTTTGTGACAAATTATATTATGAATTTAAACAAATTGTTCACTTTTTCTGTTATTATTTTAACAATCATTTCAAGTATTCTTGACTTTGATTTATATATCTTATATTTATTATTTGATTTATTGTCTAAAGATATGTTGTAGGAAATTTTCTTCCAACTACTTTCATATAAAAACCCATAGGAAGATATGAAACAAAAACAGAACACATTATAATCAAAATATATTAAATCATTACATATTTTACAAAACTGAAAATTATTGAGTACAAAATATAACAATTTTTTACCGATTAAAATACACTATGTTTCCAAAGGAAACCAAGAAACTTGATATCTCAGTCTTCATTTCAATAATTTATGGCATCAGCAAAATCTGAGAAAAGTATATTAATCTAGGATTCTGAATCAAATTTATAGTACATAAAACCAGTTTGACTAATAAGTAAGAAAAGTCATTTTCATTTTACAAATGGGAGCAAAAATTTTGATATACAGAATGCCTTTATTCAATAAAAGATAGGAAAAATATTCCCAAGTTCTTGTCATAATATTAAAAAATGTGATCCTTTGAAAGCATAAAAGATAACAAACCACAAAGTTTTGAGAATTCTCATTTGTTGAATTTCATTTACAGTGAATGTTCTGTTGTACCTCAATTTTAACAAAATAGATTTTATTTTCAATAATCTTGGGACTAATCATCTGGGAATAGAAATGATGAAATATTTCGATTACATCCATCCTGTATTTAAAATCTTGCAACAACGAAATACAAATAAGAAGGAATAACCAGAATGTGTTATGTATTTCATGAATTTTGTTAAAAGGAATGCAATCAAACAAGGTCATTATCACTTTACCCTATATACATAACAAAGTCTTACAATGGCAATAAAAAAGAATAATCACATATTCAATAAATTATTTCTCAACATGTTTTAAAACCCAAGGATGCTTTAAAATATTTTCTAAACTCAATCTTTCATCAGGATCTAGCACAAGCAGTTTGCTGATAAGATCCTTAGCTTCTGCAGAAACATAATCGGGAAATGAATATTTAATTGTGCGGATAGCATTATAAGTGTTCTCATAACTTTCTGTTTCAAATGGGGGACGACCCACCAAAAGCTCATAACATAACACTCCCAGACTCCAAAGGTCGACCTTTTCATTGTGAGGCTTACCCAAAACCATTTCTGGAGGAAGGTAATCTAAAGTTCCACAAAGTGTCTCTCGTCTAGAAGAAGGTGCATGTACAGACCAACCAAAATCTGCTATTTTGATTTCCCCTGCAGGACCAAGCAGCAAATTCTCCGGTTTAATATCACGGTGGATCACTTTATGTGCATGACAGTATTTTAGAGCATCGGTCACTTGCGCAAAATAGTTGGCAGTTATAGGTTCATGAAATCGTTTATTTGGAGCAGATTGCAGAGCTTTATATAGCGTCCCATTAGGAGCATACTCCAAAACAAGATAAACTCTAGTTTCATCGTGAAAATAAGCAAACATGCGAATTATATTTGGATGCCTCAGGTGTGTCTGAATCTCAATTTCCCTACGTACTTGATGCTCATTATTATAACTATTTATTGCATTCTTGAATAACACTTTCAAAGCCACTATAAATTTAGTACGTTTTTCACGAGCCAAATACACATTTCCAAATTTTCCTTTACCGAGGGGCTTACCTATATCGAAATCAGCCAAAGTCCACTTATGTACATTTTTATCTTGTTTAGTATTGCTAGGATTCTTACTTTGAGATGTTTTACCAACTTCTGGCTTTCGATTCTGACTGGCTCCTTCCGCGGCCAGATCATTAACTTTGGTATTACGAGATCTGGCCACCGGGGAATCTTTTTTTTCTTTGGTATTTGTACTGTCCATTAAAACTGTCCTTGCTGGAGGTCGTGTACTCTTCAATTTCGGTGTGGAGTGAACTAAATCTTTTTGCTTTGTATTACTCTGATCTTCAGTACCACACTTTTTATTCTTGATTTCGGCCATTTTACATAGAATATAGTAGATTTTTTTAGATATTTGTAGAGTGTATATTGAAGTTCAATTAAAAAACTCAGTAAGTGAAAGAAAATAACGGATAAGATCAAAATTAAAATCTGCCTGCTTGTACTTCCATTGAAATGTCAATGTGACCGTTATCGATGTGACTTGAGTTTAATTTGAAATTTGAATTCGAAAACTCTTTGTCAAAAATTCAGGAGGGAAAAATCTTCTTCTTATTTGTGTCCTCATCAAAGTCGGATTGATGTGAAAATATATTATTATATTATATTACGTAATATCTTTGAATAATGTAATATATGAATTTATATATTTTGTTTACGGAGTCTTAATTTGATGTAATGTTGGTTCGCCTAATTATTAATTGCTCTTGGACTGGTTGAGGAAATTGAAGATTAGATTAAATGAAATAATAATAGAGGGCTCTAGGAAAAATAGACAGAGACAACCGAGACGGTCAACTCCAGGCCAAAATTTGTCCGAAGTTAAGAATGATGCTGCATCTCTCTCTGTTCTGTGTGACTTGTATAAGTCTATCCTTTTTAACCATCTCCTCCAGTAATTTCCAGAGGGCGCTACCAACGCTTTTTGGATAATTTGAAATGTCAATGTACAGAATGATAAAGAAGAAGAAAAATTTATGGAAGAAGCGGAATGGCGCATGACTCTGTTTATCTGATCTCTAAGAATCATTTTGAATTTCCTTAGAGAACGCCTCGTGCAAGTGATTTTAGTGATTTTAATTTTTATTATGGCCGAAAGAAAGTGTTTGATATGTGGGGCTTCTGAGTCAGAAGTCCAGAGATTATTTTGTTTTCCATACAACCCTGCAAGGTACGTAAAATTGTTTATTTAAACCTAAGATCATTTGAGTAAATGTATATTTTCTTTCACAGGAATGAGTTGTGGATGCAAACTCTGGGTTTTAAAGCATGTGCTGTAAGAAAGCATCACAGAATTTGCAACAACCATTTCAGAAGGGAAGCTTTCACCGATTCAAGTTTGCAGAAACTGAATAGAAATGCTATTCCCATGCCTTGGGTAATCTCTTCTTCTGCAGGTAATTAATTTTGTTTCTAAAATTACTAATTTCGTCCAACGTTGCATATTATCATATTCATATATTACAATGCTAACTCCTATTTCGATGTTTCAGCAAATACATTGGAAAGCATGCCTTCCCTTATTAATGAGGAACATGTTGGTACATCAGGTATATCCACATTCGCAGCGTCAGGTATTTTATTCATTCCTATAAATATCAATTTAGTTCATATGGTTGCATGTTATCTTTGATGCTATAATTAAATGTGTAAATCCCTAATCAAATACAATTCTTATTGTTTTTCAATTAGTTCTAGCTGATGAGGTAGAACCTAACACTGATGAGGAACATGCTGCTGTATCAAGTACTTCCACATTCCCATCATCAGGTATTATATTCATTTCCATAAAATATTAATTTAGTTTATATGGTTCCATGTTTTCTACAATTCCATCAAATGTATGATTCTCTTATAAACTACAACTTCAATGATCTTTTAATTAGTTCCAGCTAATGAGGGAAAAGCTTCTGTAACTGAAGAGATACATGCAGGTACATCAATTTCATTATCAGGTATGGTTTTTGCTTTCAATGAAAATCTTAAAACTTTTATTCATTTTGTATGTAAGAATTGTCATTAGACAATTTCTGACTTATTATCATCACTGATCATTATTACATATCAAGTATTGAGGTGTGTCAGCAAACTTTTTCTATTATGAATAAATGTAAAAATCATTTGTCTATTTTCAGATCTCAATGATCCGACACCGAGCACTCCGGCATTGCCACAGTCTCCAATGTGGAGGAGATCCCGTGAATTTAGAAATATCGACAATTTCCATCTTTCAAATTCGACACCAAGAAAGAGGAAATTGGTCGATATAATACGGAGAAAGGAGGATCAACTGCGGAAGGTGAAGGCATTGTGCAGAAAAAGGAGTGCTGCTGTCAGTGATATCCTTGACATTTCGAATGAAAGGGTTGTGAAGAATATTTTTAAGGATGTGCCATCACTGACAGCCAATTTGATGGTGTCTCAAATCAGAAACTATAAAGTAAAAAACGTTAAAGGAAGAAGATGGTCCCTGGAGGACAAAATATTGGCACTATCTCTCTTCAAGAGGAGTCCACGTTGCTACAATCTCCTCCGAAAATTTGCATCCCTACCATGCAAAAATACTATTCTTAATTTGCTGAAGAAGGTTCCTTTCAAAGTTGGCATAAACCAAAATATTTTTGACCAAATTGATCAAAATCTTCCCCAAGGTAAAGAAAGATGCTGTGTCCTTCTTTTTGATGAGATGGACATTAAAGAAGCTGTCCAGTATGATAGTGGGGAAGATAAAATTCTTGGTTTTGAAGATTTTGGAGGATTCAGCTTCAGTAAAAGGCTTGCCACCAAAGCATTGGTATTTATGCTGGTAGGGTTGGGCAAAAATTGGAAGCAACCAGTGGCATTTTTTTTCAGCCACAGGGGTTGTAATGCTGCAGAGTTGAAAGATTGTCTCTTAACAGTCCTCTCTGCAGCAAAGCACATGGCCAAAGTGGATGTTGTTGCTACAATCTGCGATATGGGTCCCAGCAATGTGAGGTGCGTGAAAGAACTTGGTGCTACCATGGAGACACCTTTTTTCTTCTTTGAAGAAAAAAAAGTTTTTTGCATGTTCGACCCACCACATCTGTTAAAATGCTCATATTCTCTGTTTCGTAAGCATAATGTCCAAATTCCGCTGAAAATTGGTGAAACCACAGTTACCAAAATAGCGAAATTTGAACATGTGGTTAAAGCTTACGAAATAGACAAATCCAAAAATATGGTGCTCAGAAGTCTTTGCAAAATCAAGGAGATTTACTTGAAGCCCATATTGCAGTATGCAATGAAAGTGAATGTAGCTGCAAAAGTACTGAGTCGTACAGTTGCAGCTTATGTATTCACTTTGGTCAGTGGAGGTAATATATATTTCATCAACCTAACTTAACCAACTCTAATAATCTTTTCTTAATCTTTCAGGGCAACTGGACTCGGAAGCTGTCGCTACGGCAAACTTCATCACAGAAGTGGACATGCTGTTCGACAGCTTCAATGGGAAAGCGGCTGTAGGTCCTTTTGGAAAGGAGCTGAGGGGACCTTTGAAGCTAGGCTCCCCTCACATAAAATTTTGGAAGGAGGAACATGAGAAGGTGCAAAATTGGCAGTTCATGAGGTATACAAAAAATGGCAGAATCCGAAAATCTATGCCACCTTCCCAAACAGGTTGGCTCCAATCTATAAATGCGATTCAAATGATCTGGAAATACTTAAGGAACAATGGTTTCATTTCCCTGAGGACCAGATCTTTGAATCAAGATCCATTGGAGAACCTGTTTGGGCAAATAAGGTATGGTTGCGGATCCAATGACAATCCTACAGTGCAGCAATTCATTGGAACCCTGAAAACACAACTCCTCAATGGTTTGGTTAATCAAAGCTTTCAGGGGAGAAATTGTGAGGATGACGAAAATACACTTTTGTGCAATTTGAAATCATTCCTCAATATTTCCCTTGAGAGGGAGGAGATGGAAGTTCCAGAAGATGCTTCTTTGACCGATCAAATACCTCAGTTCCAGACATCACCTGAGGAACTGTCGGTTAATATATCGAAAGAAGTTTCTTCTGGAAACCCTGGTGGTTTTTCGGTAGCATATGTGGCAGGAGCTATTCTGAAGGCCCTCAAAAAACACATATGCTGTGCCTTATGCGATAATATGATCAGTTCATCCAGTTCAGAACCTCAAAATTTATTCATAGCGAATAAAGAATGGTCGGATGAAAGATCAGTCCTAATGTACCCAAGTGAAAGGTACTCTGTTGCTGTAGGATGTGGATTTAACAGGTTGGAGGAATTTTTAGATAACTCCCCATCCCATCCTAAAGTAGCAGCAACCGCACTTGGGGTACTTAGATCTGACATAAATTTTGAGGATCTAGGATGTCCTGATCATAAAAATCGCATAAGGGACATCACGACTGCTGCAATATGCAGGATTGGCATTCCTTGGTGGTGCAAAAGGAAGTGCGAAGAAGTAAAGTCAGATGCCAAAAAAAAGGCCTATGAAAAAAAAATTAAAAAATTGCGTCATTCCTGATTTGATTTATTTTTTTACTTCTCTTCGACCAGCTTTTGCATCATCACCCATTTCGATCGCCATTCTTGTCTACCTTTATGACCTTCATGGCTCTAATTTTCATGTTTTTCAAAAATTTCAAAGTTTAATGAATTTTATATGTTCTAATCTTCAATTTCTATGTACCAATTGTAATAAATTCTTGGATTCACCAGCTATATATATATATGTGTGTATGTCAATAAACATATTCTGCTGCAATATGTGGGATTGGCATTCCTTGGTGTTGCAAAAGGAAGTGTGAAGAAGTTAAGTCAGATGCAAAAAAAAGGCTTCATTCCTGATTTAATTTATTTTTTTACTTCTCTTCGACCAGCTTTTGCATCATCACCCATTTCGATCGCCATTCTTGTCTACTTTTATGACCTTCATGGCTCTAATTTTCATGGTTTTCAAAAATTTCAAAGTTTAATGAATTTTATATGTTCTAATCTTCAATTTTTATGCACCAATTGTAATAAATTCTTGGATTTACTAGTTGTATATGTATGTACCAATATGTGTGTGTATGCCAATAAACATATTCTTGTGAATACAGAGTTTTGTTATTCCTAAAAATGTCAAAAATGATTAACTTTGCACATGAAGAAAAACTTTCATTTTTGTTATTCAAGATATTTTCGTCGATATTATATGTGTCTTGAATATCAAAAATGAGAGCTTTTTCCTCATGTTCGCAAAAATCGAAATATTTAACTGCGATATGGACTAATGGAGATTCAAATTTCCCGCCATTTCTTCCGCCGCCTATTCCAGCGCCACCTATATATTCCCAAAGCCAATGTTAGAAAGAGATGGAAGATAAAATCGGACATAGATTTAGTTCCTAGTTGACCGTCTCGGTTGTCTCTGGTTTTTAGTTTTTATTACAGTGACTACAAAAAATGATAAGCACTTTAAAAAGAACATTCATAGACCACATTTTCATTTTGGATAACAACTTAAAATCAGGTTGAAGAAAAACAACATATATGTATCTTAAATAATTTTAATAAACTCAAATACAATGTCAAAAATAAAATATTACATATCTCGACATTTTATCACAATAAAAGATAATAGTTAGGTCTTAACTACTTCCAATGGATAGATAGGTACTGTTGCTTGGCCATACCGTTTTCCAGCTTCTTCAATGAATGCTTTCTCCATTTTACTGACTAAATTATCGAAGAAAAACAAAGCAATTTGAGAATGAATCAATGATTTGAACCTAAAACAAATATAAAAATCTATGATACAACTCCTTGGATTACTCTTCAGGCCTGAGGAAAATCTCCAAGTATTCTCCAGATAATGAAATAATCTTCCCTCGCTACACACTGCACGTACAAGTTTCGGTCTTATTAGAGTAACATTTGAAGTATAGCTCTCGATAATTGGAGGAAAACCTATTTCTAAGGTAGCCCTGAGATTATTTGTACTTTCCGAATGTACAGTGGATTTAGTACAGAAAGGTACGAACTTGTCATAATTTTTAACATCTGCGACAACATTGAACATTTCCTCAGAAGAAAACCTTAAACAAAAATATTAATGACAAATATATATAAATAATAATCGGTTACTTACCCAACTAGTTTTCTTGCAAAGTGTTGTTTTTCCTTCTCCGGAGTTTTGAAATGGATCTTTCGAACAAACTTTGTGATACTTGCCATAGTGAGACAAATATTTCAACAACAATAGAAGAAAATCATGCTCACAACAAATTTAGAATATTCTAGACAATATAACTGCTCTATCCATACATTTCTGTCATGTATAATAATTTAAACATTTGTAAAAATACAAAATCGTGGAATATAATTCTGATACTACCAAAAATGCCATATTTTATGACATTTTGAATCATCTGATGTTCACAGAATACTATTTTCTTTTGTTCATTTTAATGAAGAAGATTTATGAAAGGATTGTGAGTTAAAAATTTCGAAGCTACTCGAATACACATACAAATAATTGTAAATTTGTTCTTGTATGAAAGTAAGAGAATGTTCTTTAATTGGTTATAAGATGGTGATTAACCAAATTTGATAAAACAGAATTATTAGGTTTTAATAGAAGGATTGCTCTATTCTATTCTTGTAATATAACGTGCTACTTGTTTCATTTACAGTTATTAAATTTATATTTACAGAATGAGCGCAGTCTGAGTTTTTATTAATTTAATATTTGAATTTGAATCGAGATAACGCATGCGCTCACTAAATTTTGTTCAAAAATTTCATCGAATCGAACCGAACACCGAACCAAAGAAAAAAATTTGGTAAGTCATCTTGTCATTTCACTAGTTTACTGTTTACTCCAGAGTCCAGACAACTTTTCCTTGAATTCGGTTCTCTTTAAATATTATTAGTTTGAGAAATGGCTTCAATAGTGGATAATTTGATCGAAATGGGATTCACAAAGGAAAAAGCGTACGTATTATTCAAAACAATTGTCGTTTGACTATTCTTAACCTCAATAATTACAGAGAATTGGCTGTGTCTCGATGTGGCTCCACTAACATTGAAACTATAATGGATTGGATATTGAGTCACGAAGAAGAATTAGATGCAATATCGGCTAATCCTTCTCAAAATCCATCTGCTGTTACACAGCAGGAACCGGCTGCATGTAATCCTGAGAATATAGCCGAAGGCGAAGGAAAACCAGAAGATTTAGTTGTAAGATCTATTAAATGTAATGACTGCGGTAAATTATTCCAAACTCAGGACGAGGTATCATTTCATGCTGTGAAATCAGGTAAAATTTCCCTCTGCATGTTTCAAATTTTTCTTAAAACGAATTACAATATTCCAACGGAGTTAATGGAATCTCATTACATATATTCTTTCTAGGTCATGGAAATTTCTCTGAGTCAGTAGAAGAAAAGAAACCCATGACTGAGGAAGAAAAAAAGGAGCAGTTATCAAAAATTGAAGCTAAATTGAGACAAAGGCGATTAGAGAGAGAAGCTAAAGAAAAAGAGGAGGAATTAGAAAAAGAAAGGAATAGAATAAGATCTGGCAAAGAGTTGCTAGAAGCGAAGAAAAAGCATGAAGAACTAGAAATGAAAAAAATTTTAGATCAGAGAAGAAGGGAAAAAGAAGAGGAAAAAATAGCTAGACAGAGAGTTAAAGAACAGATTGAACAAGACAAATTAGCTAGAAAAGCAAAATACTCAAATCAACCCATGGAAGTAGAAACCCCAAAGGCTGCTGTTCCAACAATTGCCGCAACGAAATCCGTCACAAATTACACTGAAGTCAGATTGCAAATTCGTCTAACAAATGGTAGCGCTTTAACTCATACCTTTCTGGCAAAAGAGCCTCTATCAGCTGTTAGGTTATATGTTGAAATGAACAGGAATGATGGAGAAGGACCTTTTAATCTTATGACGAATTTTCCAAAGAAAATATTCACTTCAGAAGATTATGAGAAGCCCCTTGATACTTTGGGTAGGTGAAGTCACTCGCAATTGAATTTTTTTAACAAATATATGAAGTACACTTCTTATTTTCAAATTTGTTTCAGGTTTGGCCCCATCGGCTGTTTTGATCGTTTCCAAAGCTTTGTAGCTGGGCAGTTGTTTCAAAACTGAGCAGAAGAATGGTTTTGATGGCTTTTTTCTCACTTTATATGTATAATAGAATAAATAATATGGAATAAACATTTTCACCAAACTTATTGCTTTTAATGTTTTTGTTGTGGAAAAATATAAGAGGCCCTCAGTAACATTCATGTTGGAAGAAAAAGTAAAACGATGCTTAATCAAATATCTATATTATTCCAATAGGTTTGAGAAATTCATTATCACAGTAATATAAACAATGATATAAAATACGAATAAATTAAATGATTGGAAGTAAATATTAAACCAAAAAATAATGGATAGTGCTCGAGAATAAGATTTCGAACTTAATATTTACAAATTACAGATAATACAGCCTTGGATCATCTCTCCTGACTTGTAAAGTGATAACATGTTTGTAAATTTTTAAAGCAGGCCCTAACCTCAAGTTAAGCTTAGTCAATACATCCATCCTTTTGAGGAGTAGCAGAGATCTTCCATCGATTTCCTGGAAAAAACATACAATAAAACATATAATTGACCATTTTAAATTGAAAAAAATCCAAAACTCTGAAACTCTGTTGTACCTGCTCTTTGAAAACCTTGGCTTCTTCCGGAAAATATTTGGTAAAATACTGATATACTTCATCAGGCGTCCAATGTGTAGCATCTGGTATTCTAGGGTCAACATTTGGATCATCTTCGGAATCGAAATCTTTCGAATCTGAGTGTTCGTGGTCCGAGCTATTTCTGTCATTAACCTCTGGTGGACTGTTAGGAACGGAAGAAGATTGGGGAGATCTGGAATTGCTGGCCGACGAATTCGAATCTGAATAGACTTCATCTGAAAAAATTTTAAATAATATTGCATAAAGCAAGAAGGTTACAAATGTATTCAAATAAATCTGATTTATCCAAAACAACTTTTATCTGATAATTTTTTCTGTAACTTCTGTAGTTTCACATGTATGGTTAGAGTCTTATCCTATAGACACTCTGTACATACTTGTGGAATACATATTCCACTTCAAAGTACTTTTTGCCCAACTCATTTGATTTTGGAAGATATTCTACACCCTCAGAAATAAACAACACTTACCATTATTAATTGTACTATTTTTGCATGTAAAACTCATATTTGATTGTATCTTGGAAATTTCCAATTCTTCAGGTAACTGGCAATTGAAGCACAACCACTTGCTTCCATTTTTAACTTTGTCTGGAATACGAGGTTGGTGACAACCTGCATGATATGCATCAGCACATACGTAACAAACTATCAAAGCTCCCTAAAACATTACAACATTATAGCACAAAAATTACTTTCAAAATAGACAAACCTACCGCATTTGCAGTTTCATAGCAAATAGAACAAGTCTTGCAGTGAGGACATTGCCAGGTGTTGTCCGGATGCATTTTCAACATCATATCGTCGCCATTCAAGCAACTGTAATGGGCTGTAAGAAAATGTGGAGTATAAACTTAAGTTATTGTGCAAAAAAAAGTCTGCAAACCTTTGTTGCTACATTCCCTGCAAGAAACCAATTTGTCATTGGGTCCTTTTTTATTCTGCAAATGACAAACTGAGCAAACCCCAAACTGACTACCATTGTTGGATGTTCGTGATTCTGGTCTAGATTCATCGCTCATGCGGGCCATCTGTCTTTCGATAGTTGATTTGTTCAAGGATCCAGCAGGTCTTCCCCTTTTCTTGGGAACATTGTTATCAGATGGATCAAATACTTTTTTAGCTCTCTAAAATGACAATATCAGGAATAAAAAGTTATTCCTCAAAGAAAAGACAACTACCCATACTTCTAAACAGAACTACATTCAGATTCAAATTCTCATATTAGTATGAATAAAACTACTTCTGAATCATGAATATGCTTTAATTGAAGAGACTATTGATGAAATTTAGATATCTTGAAAATAAGAATCCAACTAACCTTTCTTCGAACACCCACCCGAATAGAGGGATCAAACTTATTGGACTCTTGCATTATTTCATTTGAATGAGTTTTCCTGGACTCAGATTCCTTGTTCAGAATTTTCTTGTGGATAAGATTGGAAAATTTAGCATTGTAGTGTTTTTTATTGCCACTGTCGTCTTTTTCAGTAAGTTCAGATGAGATTGAAGAAGGGCCCATCAAATATTTATCATCATCAGTTTTGATAACACCACCATTCAAAACTTCTTTTTCCAATAAAATAATGATATACTTTTTGGTATATCGGACATTATCTTTGGATAAAATTTTAGTGATAATTTCGTCCGCTGGTACACCACTTTCTAGATAATCTGGATTGTTAACTATCAGCTCAGTAATGGCATTATTTAAAAGAAAAGCGAACTTTCTGTTGGCTTGGTTCCCATCGAACGGCAAAGATTTCGAAGAATTTCCTTGAGGTTCACGTTCTCGTTTTCCTTGTGAAAATTTTTTCAGAGCATTGCGGTAACTAATGTTACCTTTATACTCAACCCTCAATACAATATCATTGTCGACACACCATTGTAGATCCGATCTGGCCTCCGCTGAATTTATCGAATATTTTCGAAATAAAAAATTACATATCCGTGTAGCATCCGGTCTTGCTTTTCGATGACGTAGTTGATCAATCGCCTCTAAAATGCGATCTTTGTTTTTCATAGATGTCATTATGTTCGAGAATCGCATGTAACTGTTTTGATAGATACTTTATAATTGAAAAAAATCACCTAGTTTAGGCCTGATGAAGGTATCCAGTACACTACTGGTAGAAAAATGTCGTAAATGTATGAAACTAGGCAGGTTTTTATTTTGGGACTGATTAAACTTCAATGAATTATCAACTTTATCTCGGTGCGCTGAAAGCTGACGCCATACGTGAATATCGGACAAATAATTTGTTCGCAATATATCCAAATCTTCAAGAAATTAATCCGCGTTCGCTTGAAACTCGCCACAACCTTCGAAAGTGCTCCGTCAATGTCTAGCCGAAGTTCCGCCAACGAAATATGAAAATCCACACACCGCTCCTGGGCTGCCCGTACCGTCGCAATGTAATTTCACTATCTCGCACGTTCTTTAAAACAGAAACGGTATAAATACCTCACTCGGTCGAATATAAACGGACGTTCACTAGTAAAAGTAACTTTTTGGGACCATCCGGCAAATAATTATCGGTAAAAATGGAGTATTGTAACAAGCACACGCACCTTTACTCAACCGCTCGTTTTCTGCAAGATTTAACGCGACGAGCACAAGCTTCTGTGATATCGACGCCCGACGCACTCGGAAGTGTCTACTTTATTCGGTTCAACAGGGTTGCTGTAACTGGAATTAATTGCGCGCGCAGATTACATCGTGAAAACCTTTATCTTTTATATTATTTCTTTTTTGCAATAATTGATCATTCCATAATCTTAGGATGTTGGAATTATTTTTCTCACTAGCTTCATTTACCTCTATGGTTAAAGCTCTCTATTAAATTCATTGATGAAGTCCGTTCATTGGGAAGCTCCGTGAAGGAAAGAAATCTAAAATGTCCGTTTGTAAACGGGTTCGTTCTCTGTAATCTGTGGGGTTCGTCGCAGATATTTTTTAATTTCGTTTTCTTGAAGCTCTCATGGAAAAGCCTTCGGAACAGAAATGCGAGAAAACTAAAGAAATAAAGAGCTTCGCTCGTGTTGACTTTCGGATACATGAAAAATGTCTTTATGTCAACAACTAAATTATTTGTGTAAAATTTGCATGTCTCATGACTATGAAATTCCGGCAGTTTCGGTTCAGGAACGCCTTTCTCTTTAGCTTTAGCTGACTATAAGCAAGAAGAGATTATTAAATGCCCCAATAAAAGAGAGCATGAGTCATTGCTCATCAAAAGTGAACGGTCAACGTGTGTCACGTGGAGAAGCACGAAAGCACATTTTATTTTGTTCCTTCATTTTGTGCAAGACAAATACTCATACAAGGCAATAGCTTCCACAAAATATGACATTTCTCGATTGGCAAGAACTAAGTCATAAGACTTAAGTATGATTACTATTACTTCAGACAACACTGTTTTTACATACTTCACCTGTATAAACGTATTATGGACGGTAGTACTTTTACACAGTACTTATACTTGTTGTTATTACTTGTTCATGTTCACCTCAATCTAGTGATAAGAAAGACTAAAATTATTCATAATCAGTTCTTGCAAACGACCGCGTGTAGGTATATTACTGAATTCTTCTACTAATGTGAAAGAAGCGAATTTGCCGAAATTCAATTCAAATATATGAGGGAATTTAAGGGAAGAAGGTAAATACATGGCAGGCTTTTGGCTTTGTCATTGTTACATGTACAAATATACATTGTACATGTCGTTGAAACGAAGAAACGTGGAAGTAAACAGGAAGCAACGTTGCCAATTCGAAGTAAATATCAGAAATATATCGGTCTTTCTTATTGCATTAATTTATATAATATACTTTTTCGAATTCAGGGCCAGAAATGATTCAGGAGCGCTGTTAGGATCACATTTTTCGTTTGACGTAAATTGCATGGTCATACCATCATCAGCTAAATAGCTGACGATATGATACAATAAAAAACAATATACCTAGTTGAGAATGAGCTTAAAAATAGATATATGCACAAGGCCTGTGTACCTTTTCGAAAGAAAAAGCTTTTATCGGCATTAGTTCAATATACGCCTGTGTTATTCTTTTTAGAACCATCAGTTATGCAAGCCCATCGAGACACTAGTTACTTTTTTAGATTTTGCGAAATGCATAACACTATTACCAAATGCGTTTCGAAGGATCCAATAATTTTGGTACTAATGACATTATAATGTACAAATAAACTCCAGAATTGAACAAAAGGATATACCTACACATATATATTCATACAATAACGAAGAGACGAATAACTATACCTGCTGGTGCAAAATAACAATGAAGAATTGTCTATTTGAACCGAAAGATATGCATGTTATTGTTACCTTTCGAAAGTAGAGGTCCCAAATTTCGTGTAGGTACTACTTAGACCTTGTCTAAGGTACTACTATAAAATTCAACACTGACTGAAAATTTTCAAGTAGTATCGCCTAAGGATCATTTGAACTTATCGTCAAATTTTGTTGACGGAATTTCAGCCATTTGTAGGAGATTGGGAACTTTTGGTCTCTATCAGCTCTGAGGTTATACAGCCATTATTGACGACCTTATACAACATGTTGCTTTCCATTACATGAAAAACGTACCTATACCAGGTAAAATGACCAACTCATTAGGGGATACAGAATAGAGGTAAAATACGAGAGGATGTTGAGAATATTTGGTAATAATTTCCCTTTATTTTAAGAGACGATGAGTATTCGAAGGTTACATGCAACGATGACATCGATCGGTTTTCTGTATTTTTAAAATTTGCGAATTTTTTCATTTTAGTACCATCAGTGAACTCGATAATTTCTTTGTCACTTCAAAGAAAAAATATGATTATGTTTGGCAACACAGCATCATATATTATTCATCTTGTATTATAAAATGACCTCATTAACATGTTTTCGAATCTCCCAACTATCTGAAAGAAGTGTGGGAGATGTTTCAAGTAATTATTGATTCGGATCTTTCTCTTCGATTTGAAACCTCGAACACTTCTTACTGAAATAAAAAAAAAACAATCCAGTCCAAATAATGGCGCGAAGGTTTTTTGTTCGAATTTTGGAAACTAATTCTCAATGGCGGAAAGCCTTTCAGTTATTTCAGGGTACTCGGTTTGAAAACGGACAGAAATACTTTTTACTAACAGCAAAAATAAAAAAATCAACATACGATGATTGGCTTCTCAAACTTTCCAATAATTTTTAATCCTTCGAGTATTTTTCATTTTCCTTACAATATTTGCAGAAACTAAATCTTGATATCGACATCTGACCATTTCCAACAGTTTTATGATTAGAATTTGACTAGGAAATACAAAAAAGCTCATAAGTTCAACTCTAACATATAATTTCTTGTGTCCATGCATGAGGATTGTATAACGATAATACTAATAAAAGTCGTACTTGATTAGTTACAATTCATTTGAACAGCCATGAATGTACGATTAAATAATACTAATACTTGTTTCGACTTAATGATTGCTATATTTACGGGAATGTTACATGTAGAATGTTTATAAGTGGTTTGTGAACATTAAAAAAAATAAATAATACTCCTTTCTTATCGTTCTATTATTTGATATTATAGTAATTTATTAAATTTTACTGCCTGAATGTGAAAGACTTATTTAAAACAATAATTGGCGAGTATTTAATTATTTGAACCTCCCTTTTTTACATTAAATGCAATTTATATACTTTTTTTTGATGATTATATGTGAAAAATTTCAATTACAGTACTTTACATATATAGTTTCTCATGCTGCGAATGAGTTTACCACAGACAAATTGTATTTTATTCTGGACAGGAAACAAAATATATTTATTTATACTAAACAATCAACGAAGTCAAATTATGTTGCACACTTTGGTAACAATCCTAAATAAAATATATAACATATATTGAATAGGAAGGATTCTTTCGATGGATAAAGTTATGTTAAAAATCTTCATCTAAGTACAGAAATTTATCACATCATATACAATAAGTCAATAAATATTAACACGATACTCCAAAATATATACATACAATAATGTCACATCCTGCTTAACATCAGATTAAATAGTTCTAATGAACTTTAGAAGAATAAACCACCATTACTACCGATGAAACACTTTGGATAAGAATAAATTTTTAATATTTGTCTGTGGTTAGCCAAAATATTACACAGTGAGGGGACTTTTCATCCTAACCTCAATCTGGCTCAACCACACCTTACCTTAATGTACCTGGTTACTGGAATTGACTAGTGGTAGACTTACATGAATGCTTTTTTAGTAATTTTAATATTTATTCAAAATTGCTTTATACTCAGTCTTTGGAAGACTACTACAGTACAAAAACTGCAACGTAATATTTTGTTAAATGTTTTTTTGTATACCTAAATTCATTATGAAGCAAATAAAAATTAATCAGCCCCATATTTTTCTTCCAATTCCGCACCAAACCTGTTCCGGGATATCTTTTAAAAATTAAACAACTATTCAACGGAAGGAGAGCACATTGACATATGAATATATATTATATTACAATCTGTGAAAGCTTCTTCAGATGCTAATAACGTGTCAAACCTATAAAAATCATCCTAAATTTTCGATGACAAGAATACCAATTAAATATGAATACTATGAGATCTCAAACAAGACTTAACGTTCTTGTACACGTTACTCAATCTCCTTTTCTTCTATGCCATACCAGGATCCTCCAGCGCTCCATCTTCTTCCAACTTGCATATAAACTTAATAATCCTATGCTTCTCGTCAGTTTGCTTCGCCATGTCTAACAAAGCTAACAGCTTTCTTATACCGATAGAAATCCTGAAAATAGAACGTTTGGTTAAAACTGATTCAACTTCTTTGTACGATGAATATTACCGTTTTCCATGGATATGTGGTTCGATAGCTTTTATTTCCTTCTGATCGAAGCAATCGGTGTTTTCCAACACGTTTCTTAGATGTTCAGCTTTCGACAGATTCGGAATGTGGAGAATACCAGTGAATGCCGACAACATTTCCATGTCTTCCAAGAGTTGTCTGAAATATAAATGAGGAAAAAGTCTCATCGACTTCGGTTAGGATTGAAAACTAACCTTGTGCTCGTGGTACATAAAACCAACAACTTTTTTCCAGGAGGAGGCTGTTTCTTGAGCAGGACCAACAGCGCTTGGAGCGTCAGGTTTGAATATCTAGGGCCGATTGGACCATAATCCAATAATCTCTCGATGTTATCAACCAATATGCAACTTAGGGTTGATCGGTAGGCGTCATCGAATACCTATAATATACAATAATAAAGTTAAAATACCCGATTTGATCATTTTAATATGTTCTACCTTTCGTATATGCAAACATTTCGCTGTCTCTGTGTAACCGACCATTTCTTCTGGTGAACAAACTTTGATGAATGGGAAATCGGAATTCTTAGCGAGCTGAGCAGCTAAGGCTGTTTTTCCTGCATTTGGTGGCCCCTCGATCAGTACAGATACCAAACCTGTTTCAACAATACTCAATGTTCAATAAAATTCAGAATCGTATGATCGATGCTAAGAAGCCTACTAATTCTGTGGGAAATGGGAAGAACAATTTTTGACTTTATGAATCGAAAAAATATGGAAATCACCTGAAGTTTCTGTTGTTCTGGCTTGCTGAATAAACAGCATACCATCTTCCAGAATTTTGCTGACGGGCGAGCCCCAGTTTATGATACCACGTGCCAAGATCTGGTCCAGTATTTCTTGTGCGGTACCAAATGCCTAAAAATATTTATGTTTGAACTCAACACATGCAATGTTTGTTTAAACCACTTACCGGCTTGATATCATGTTCCAGAGCATGCAAGAAATCTTCCCTTGTCACCAGAAGTTTTTCTATTGCATCAGGATCTACCTCCACTTTATGAGCAGCCTTTATCAGCCTGTTCATCGCCGTTGATTGGGCGGCTCTTACCAAACCCTCTAATTCGGCGCCTGAGAAATTTTTGGTAAGGGCTGCTAGCTCCTAAAATCGAAGAATCAAAGGGCATCAGAATTTTCAAATTCAAACCTCCAAAAAAAATGGCGAGGAGAGATTTCTCCAGCACATTTTTTCATGTATTATGAAGATTTGAAATACAGTTAAAGGTAAATCTTTTTTAAAAATGACAGTTCAGTCATCTGTTTCGTTATTACGTGTTGCCTTCCACAGTCCCGTACTTGACATTTAACGAAACAGCATCGAACTTCAGGGGATGGTAACTCAGCCATCTTGATTACTTTATATGAACGATATTTGTCTATTTCCGACAAGAAAAACCTTTGAAAACACTCAATGTACAACTAACTGCCTTCAAAGATAGTCTTGTTTAGCATATATTTTCTCTCACCTTATTATCGACATCTGAATGAATCTTTTTGTAGTGTTTCATTCGAGCAGTGTGAATATTCAGAATTTCCAGACGACCCTTTTCATTCGGAAGGCTGATTTCGATCTGGACCTCTAATCTACCAGGTCTCAAGAGGGCATCATCAATCATGTCTTTCCTGTTTGTCATACCTAACAAGAATGTAATAGAAACATCTTTTACCTTGAAAATCTGTATATTTACCAATGACCAAGATGTTATTCAGTTGTTCAACACCATCCATTTTCGAAAGTAACTGATTTACTACGGTGTCATGAACACCAGTGTTACCGGCAACCGAACCTCTTTGTTTGCATATGGCATCGATTTCATCAAAGATTATGATGTGAAGTCCACTGTTGGGGCCAGCCTATATTTACAGTAAATCAAAAAATTTCACCGATCCAGAAAATTATAATTAAATTCTTCAATATTTACCCTCTTTTCTTCCTCTTCAGCTTCGGCAAACAGCCTCCTCACGTTGGCTTCAGATTCACCAACATATTTATCGAGAATTTGTGGACCGTTGACAATCTTAGGTTCACGAGCATTCAGCATCTTTCCTATCTGCCTAGCCATCAGTGTCTTACCAGTACCTGGCGGACCATACAACAGTATACCCTTGACATGCTTGCAGCCAAGCTGTTCAACAATTTCCGGTGGAAAAACTCGCGACGCGAAAGCTCTCCTGAAGATGGCGTTGAACTCATTGCTCAAGCCACCGATTCCTAATTTCCCAAAATCCCAGTCTGGATTGATGATCGACTGACGAACCACTTTTCTGTGAATACGATTGAAGTAAAACGAATTATCTTGTTTGGGGGAGTACTTACCCCTTAGAATTCCCTACAAGGTTCAATGGTGAACCCTCGGCTTTTTCAAAAGTAACGACACTATTAGGAATAAGTTGTGCTAATTTGACCTTTCTGGGTTTAGCTTCACTATTTCCTTGCATTGACGATATATTTACAGCTGGAATGAAATGAACGGTTTGTTCAGATACTTCAACAATTTGAGAAAGATCAGGATCTTCAGACTTACCTTCAATTTCTTTTACCACTAAGATTAACATTCTTTTATCCTTGAACTGGAAGGCCAATTGCTGTCCCACAGTAAACATCTGATTAGGAAAAGAATAGGAAAATTCTTTTGCCATTTCATCGGTATCATATTGTTCTTGCGTGATACTGAAAGACGAATTGTATGAATTTGCAAGACTTTTATTAGAATTAAGAGAAATACCTCTTTTTCATTTGGAAATCGGCTTCAAATGTAATTCCTGATATGTAATCTTGAGGAATATAAGGAGAAACATCAATTTCCTGATTGATGGATAAACAAGCCCATTTTCTTTGGGGTAAGTTGAAACCCACATTGTTTCTTGGTATTTCTGAATGACTTTTTATAGAGAAGACAAAGCCTTGTCCTCCTCCAGTACCCACTTTGATATGCCTATAAATAAATCAAATATAAGTTTTTGCAATATTCAGCTGTACTGCAATAATCTTACTTAGTTGAAGCACTGAAATCTCTTTCATTCACTATTGCACAATTTGTGATCATCAACTCGTCCGTTGGACATTTTGTAACTTTAAAAGCCTGAAAAAGCATGAATTCTGAGTTTTGGTTCATTTTTTCACTTACACGTGGACAGACTGCCATGATTCACTTTAATTTTGAAACTTTAGACAATTCATAAATACTCGAAAGAAATAAAATACATATTTAGGAGATGAGGTCATGTTCAAAAAATATTCAAAGAGAACATGAAAGTATCAATAATAAGATAGGCACTTAGTATTCATGGTCATGCCAAAACTATACATTTTCATTCATTCATTTTGTAATATATTTCAAATTGGAGGAGATAACTAAGCATGTAAGTGTAGTTGTTATGGTTTTTCAAAAATTCTTTAATTTTATGCTGCTCCAGCATAATTGCAGAATTTGTGTTTCAGTCAATGTTTTTCAACAGAAGGTAACTGATGAGCCTACACCTACCATTTTATGTGTATTATATGAATCTTCTATTATTTATAACTTCGCACTATTCCTTCAAGTTAATATTTTCCTTTAGACCCGCAATGCAGAAAGAAGTGAAGGCAGACTTTGACAAAAATCAATAGTCATCCGCCAGTTATGCAGTATCCACTGTACGCATCAGCTGTTTTCTAACGAAAATCCGCGTCAAGTTGACGTTTACCCGGATTCCCGGACAAAGAGGAATCTCTTTGTTCCCGGAGCAGAAACTGACATTCCTGATTCAGATTACAGTGATCTGTAATCTGCTATCAAGTAATCGGATCAAAAGTAATCGGTACCAAATGCAGATTTCTGTATTACACAAATAATTATACCCGATTTCGAAGGTAGATGACACTGCTGTCGTTTTTCTGAAAATGTTTTTCTTTGTTCAAATTTGGCGATGATGTAATTCAAAATATTCAATTCAAAACATTTTCACGATAAACATGAACTGAAATAAAATAAAAAAATTATAATAAATTATCTTCAGCATTAATTTACCAGAGAAAAACCCCAATCATGTTTCATATTTAAAATTGCTTTCTTCTTGCTTTCATGAGAATGGAAAACTTTTTTTGGTTGCTTGTTTTCAAGAAGGGAGGTGACCTATGTCTTGAACAAATCGAGGTTAATCTATAACATATATGACATATATCCTTGAGCTTATTTTCATTGAACAGAATATCGAACGTGTTTCATAAATTTATTTTCTAATGGTATGGCCCTATAACACACTACAGTCGATGTTTTTAAAATTTATGAGATTATTATTACGGTTTTTTGTAACATACTTGGCAGTACTTTTCTCAAGTTATTTTTTATGGTATATTTAGAAGTAGTACTGGCCGGTATTTTTTGATGATTCATATTGTTGAGTTCATTAGTGGGAGTTACCTGTTCGGTATGAAATTCTCTCAACTCTTTCAATTTTAAGGAGTTACTTCTATCTTTCTGGCTGCTTTGCTTATCCGCAATCGACAGGCAGTGACCTTTTTAGAATAATTATTGGGCATAATTGAATTTTTAATCGAAAGGTTTTCAAATAATAATATTTAACTTAAAGCAATTTTATTCATCGGAAAAAGTGGCAAGTACAGAAGACCCCTTAAAAACAACATCTTCCAGAAAGAATATACAAACGTCTTCGCCCTATCGAAAAAAAACTTAAAGCTACAAGGAGAAAAAGTTCTCTACATCACAATAAACAATTATTGGAACTCTAGCATATTTAATATCTACACTAAAAGTTACCTTCAACTGATGAGGCCCCGCTCACAGAGAGAAACCCACAAAATATCACTGGGTAAAAATAAAAAAAAAACAACTTAAATTATGAACTGCTACCCCAACCTTTGGTCAGTCTTTTCCACAAACTTGGCTTGTCTATGTTGGCGGGCGGTGGTTGATCGTTCTTGATCTGTTCGAGGAAGGCGTTTTGATTCGAGGGATTATCAGCTGTAGCATCTCCAATTTCTCTGAGATCCCTCATCATTTTCTTCCGTATGGTCTTTTTCATGCTCAGGTGTCTTTCCAACGTCTTGTACTTGTGCTTGTTCCTGCTATCGTTCAGACTGTCCGCCGAGATCCTGGGGGTTTCCTTGTCGATTTCCCGGGGATTTCCGCAGTTCCAGATATCCCTCACATCCCTGATCATCCTATCGTTCATTGTGGAAGTCATATTCGCTCCTAAAACAATCACATTTCTTGTAGCGAATGAAAGGAACGGTATAATCGAGAGATGTATTGTTTTTGATCGAGGTCTCTCTCCTATTGTTCGGATAATTCGGAAATGTGACGTTCAACAACCAAACAGCTTGAATTTTCGCGTCGAAAATTCGAAATCGATCGATTTCCGTAAACTAGAAACTTATTCCGATAACACGAGTCGCCTCGTATTCGCACACAGGCTGAAATTTTTATCAAAACACATCATTATGAAATGGGAGATGAAAGTACGGTTAGACCTCACGAGTCATGCACCTATCTTTTCTTAGTCTGCGGCGTTCAAGGCGAACGACTTGACTTTTTGTACTTAATAGAAGTTACCGTTTGGAAGCTTCCTATACTAGCCATTAATTACTCAAACCAATTCACAAACCTGCACTGACTACGTGTGTGGAAGATCAGAACTTACAAAACCATAACAGAACACAATTTAACACCTTCACGCTGTCGAATTGAGCTTAAAACTAACATATACATTACTTTTACTTTTGTTCTCGAGGTATAGGTAGGCGATCTGGTTCTTTGTATTCAAAGATAGGCTTATTCAATGCTTCTCTTGAAATTGAATGTATTTCTGCAACGGCGATATCTGATGGAGTGTTTCTAAAAATACCTGTTATTGTATTTAGATCATTTTATAAGGATAAGTAATCAAGAATCAAGATAAAATCATATTTTATTGTTTGTACAATCTATCTCAATTAAAACTTGAAAAATCCCAATGCAAACTCTATAATAAATCAGTTTGAAAACTTCAATTCAATTAATGGAAAGCAGAGTTTCCAAAAACTCCTCCAGTTTACTCTATAAATTGAACAATAATTCAATTGCACTTATCGCTAACTAAAGTAGTTATTTCAGTATCCACATATATGGAAACACATTTCAAGTAAGGTAATATAAAAGTCGTTTCGAGAATTTCTCATGATAAGAAAATTGAATAAGAATGAGCCGAATCTTATCAAAGCAGATATTCAAATTCCCGCTTCACACATTGACACTCCATAACAAACCAATAGAAATGCTCCAGCTGTTGTTTCCTCAATAAAACTCAGAGATACGTTATCGAAATTATCCGATTGTTAGAAAGAGAGAAAATATGGAAATAAATCGGAGTCTTGTTTCACTTCAGATCGCCAGCCAATGGCAATGCTCCATCTGTCCTATAGAAATCCTGATAATGACATACGTCGACGAAGAGGTATAGGGGAAAACTGCGTTGGTGGAAGTGAGATGGACTTCTAATAGGAGGTCTACGGTGGTAGCGGTTTTCCAGTTTGATTACGTTTCACTTTCCTCGATTTTTGGCACTTTTGTGGTGGTCGTGGCAGTCATTTGACGTAACTGGGAATAAAGTTAAAATTAGTTAATAAGAAATGAAGGTTTCATTGTTACTTTTTGCTCTTGTAGCATGTGTTACTTCCGAAGTATATTTCGAAGAGAAATTCGACGATGGTGAGTACAGTTAGACAAAATCTATTATCTTGTATCCGATTGATTTTCGCCGGCATTGTAGAGGAGCATGCTAGAATGTGGTTTCCACGTATGTATCACTTATCAGCTTTGTACTTTTTGCAGATACTTGGGAGAAGAACTGGATATACAGCAAGCATCCCGGAAAAGAATTCGGAAAATTTGTTAGAACTGCTGGAAAGTTCTACAATGATGAGGATGCAGATAAAGGTGAGTGACATGAAGAAGCTTGTTTCAAACGTCAATCGGAAATATCTACCAATAAACTCGTCACGTTAGTTTAACTTTCATGACTTAATTTGAAATAATTGAGTGAAAAAATAATCCTCATATTTGACAAAGGAAATTAGTTTTCCCCACCAACATTGGTGAAGTACACATCATCCTTGGTGAAGGAACACTGCCTCTCATTACTGTTCTTTTCGCCAATTAAAATTCTATTTTTCGTTGAAGCACATTCTTATATGTGAAAAATGTGTGGGTTTGGAAAACCAGAATCTTAATTCATTCGGAATATTCTTGGAAAAATTGAATTTTGCTAATTAATTCTTAAAGTGCGATAACTCGTTTTTTCACTTGATTAGGTTTACATAATTCTGAAAACTGATATTGAATTTTGATTACTCTTAAGCATTCTAATTGGTTAATTGGCTTTTCTGCATGTAGGTCAACAAACACTATCATACTTTTATCAATACACACCTAAAAGGTTATTCTCAACATAGGGATGCATTGCTTCGATATATATCATCATAGTATTTTATTTTTCAGTTAATTGATTAAGTATATATAAATTGATTATTTGGTTATAAGTTGTTGATTCGTTCATTTCCATTCAGAGAGGATTTTGTTTGGTTACTCAGAATTTCTCTGAAAGCAAGAATGTTGATTAATACATTATCAGGTATAAGTAGAATAACCAAAGCCTCAAAAATCTACTTTCACTTTTGTAGCTTAGATTTTCATAGAAAGCAATTAACAAATATTGGATAATAATTGTTGTGACAAGGTATTATAATTGGTATTTCTTAATTTTATTGTCATTATTGTTATATTATTCAGGATTTAGTGAAATAGCATTTGTGATATTAAATTGTTTTTATGGATTTGCGGCAATGATTCCTATTTCCCAGAAAAAAATAAAAAGAAAATAGAAAGCATATCTTAATTGTTGAAAATCCTTTCTAAACGTCTATTTACTGCATAGCTGTTGAGCTTGGCAGGAAGAAGGTACAACTTGGGTGTAAATTGAAATCTTTTGAATTCCCTAGGTATCCAAACTTCCCAAGACGCCCGTTTCTACGCCCTCAGTAGGAAATTTACCCCTTTCTCAACGGAAGGAAAGAACTTGGTCATCCAGTTCAGCGTCAAGCATGAACAGAAGATAGATTGTGGAGGCGGATATGTTAAAGTATTCGACTGTTCACTCAACCAAGAAGATATGCACGGAGAATCCCCATACAGGATCATGTTCGGCCCTGATATCTGCGGACCCGGCACTAAGAAAGTTCACGTTATTTTGAACCACAAGAACCAAAACCATCTCATCAATAAGGAGATCACCTGTAAAGATGACGAATACACCCACGTATACACCCTCATCATCAAACCCGACAATACTTATGAGGTGTTGATCGATGGAGACAAAAAGGAGAGCGGAAGCTTGGAAGATGACTGGGACATCCTGCCACCCAAGAAAATCAAGGATCCAGAAGCCAAAAAGCCTGAAGACTGGGACGATCGCGAGACCATCCCAGACCCAGACGACAAGAAACCAGAGGACTGGGACAAGCCAGAGCACATCCCCGACCCAGAAGCCACCAAACCTGAAGATTGGGACGATGAGATGGACGGAGAATGGGAACCACCAATGATCGACAACCCAGAGTACAAAGGGGAATGGGCACCGAAACAGATCGACAACCCAGCTTACAAAGGACCTTGGGTGCATCCAGAAATCGACAACCCAGACTACACCCCAGAACCTAACCTATACTCGCAGAAAGAAATCTGTGCCATCGGTCTGGACTTGTGGCAGGTCAAGTCGGGAACCATCTTTGACAACATCTTGATCACTGATGATGTAGATTATGCAAGTAGTGCCATCTCGAACCTCAAGTCCACCCAAGAGGGAGAGAAGAAAATGAAAGAAGAACAAGATAAGGCTGAGAGGGAAGCAGCAAAGAAAGATGAGAAGAAAGAAGAGGAAGAAGATGATGAAGATGCCGACGATGAAGAAGAGAAAGTTCCACCAGTTGAGGTAAGTTTCGCTTTGACTTGAAACTTTGAAGTGTTTATGAAACTTTTAGTTGTTTAAACTTGTATTAATTTGGTATTATTCTTGTTTCAGGAGGCAGATCACGATGAATTGTAAAAAAGTGTAATTTAAGAGACCTTTTTTTATACATTACAGTGTGCAGTGCTTGGTTAATAGTGTGTACTGTTTCCTTTGACTGATTTTTTGTTAAGGTTGAGCAATCTTCTAAATAAATCGAAAATTTTTTGAACTAGTTTCATTCAAAGAATAATATATAAAATGGTTGTATGAGAACTTGGTGAGTTATGTTAGTATAACAGAGCTGTAAATTTTTGTAGAATTATTTAAGGATTTGTTTTTTATTTTTAAAAAACAATATATACGTATTTTCGTATTTTATTTTATTTTGTTTTCATATATTTCCTAATAAATCTGTTGTCATTTTATTCTTCCCTCTACATAATCCTCTATGATTGAACCAAAGAGTAGGTTTTCTTTGCTGAAACTGTTTTTCACTTGAAAAACTGAAAGATAAAGATTTTATATAAGAATAATTTTTTCAGTATCCATTGGATGCTTCTTTTCCCATTTGCAAGATATATTCTCTTAACTTTTTCGGATCGATTTATTGGTTAGCTGTAAACGCAGGGTAGTATTAGTCAGTGTCAATAAGGAAATGGTTGCATTGTTCAGGAAAACAAGGTTTTAAGCAATTATGGTAGAGAAATAAGACTTTTCCAACTTCAAGAGAATGCTCGCAGTCAATTATGTGGTATCCGTATCATGATTCCCCGAAAAATTGACATATTCTATTTAACATATTTTTCTCACGTGTTATACAACAAATCATACACCTACCATGTAACATGGACTGCTCAAGAAGCATATATTTGATAAATTTTGTTACACATCATACATATTCCCTGTAATATGGGTTGCCTACCCGTATGGCTATTACGTGAAGAGCAAAGATTACAGAGTTAACTCTATAATCTTTGGTGAAGAGTTTATAGAATGGTAATTGGCTATCCTAGCGTGGTTTCCCAAGATTTTTTGGGGTTGTCCAGGGGCAAATCTGAGAGAAATTTGCTAATAGCTGATGTACAATCCTCTCACACACTCGAGGTGAAAAATTTTGGGGAAATATCTGTGAAGTACTGAATCTTTTGAATATGCCGATAATATACCCTCCTCTGAACTGCCATTGTAATAAGGACAGAGACAGAGGTTGTGTCTGATAAGGACTTGTATTCAAGAAGATTTAGATCATACTTGATATACCCAAACTTATATTGTGTATTATTTCTACCCCTCGTTTTGTACATCTGCAGCACATCATACACGTATCATGTTTTATAAGTTGCCTGCCATATTGTAAAGGGAGTTCTTTGCGCGATTTAGGAGCAAGCTCCGATGGAGTTTACACTGTTTATAGACCCTTGTTATGGGCTCCTTTCGCTATTTTTTTTTTATATAACTATATAGTAAATATTTTTTTCAAGGTAATTCAATCATAGCGAAATCTTTGCAGTTTTCTAATGAAAATCTTCAATATCTATAATCGCCAAGTTAACTTTCGTGTTGGTGGATCACTCAAATATTTATTTCCCCTAGCGCAATATAATGCCTGCAGGAAACAGGTGAATATCTCGATCCCTAGGCTCCTAAGGAAAATTCTGAATACGCCTATGGTGTCTCGGATTTAATTCCTCCTATATATTACCCTAATAATTCATTCTTCAGAGAGAGGCCATCTCAGATCATAATATATAATAATAGGTGGGGTGCCTTTGTAATCAAAATTTAATGTCTTTATTTGAATGGATAAATATTCAAATAATAGGTTGGGAGAAAGCTATATGGATCTTTTGTAGCCAGGAGGTTTATTATTTTCCCGCGACTGATCTTCGGGATCCACAATAAGGGTGCGGAAATTTGAATATGAATTGAAATTTTCACACTTATATTGGATTCCCTGAAATTTTTTATCAATTCATCTTAAATCATTATTTTCGTGTTTTGGAATTCTTGATCATTTCGGAAGATTATCATCATACATCATATCAAAGCCTTTTATAGATACTTTAGAAGGCTGTGATCATATACAGGGTGTAAATGAATAATTGCGAAAAAATTATACCAATACTTTTTTGACAGCACCTTCAAGGTTACAGGGATTGAAAATTCCGACTGCTAATCTTACGAGAAGTTAGGGTAGTTTTAAAATATGTATGTACTTAGGGTGTATAGTGTTTCTGACTCACTGTACTGCTTGCTCATTTTTTTTTATTTTATTTGGAGTTTCTAATACTTTTCCAACTTCATCCATTCGTTTCTGGACGTCCTGTGTATTATTTTCTTCCACAAACATCACAGGATTTAATCAAAGGTTTAGAGATATCTAGCAGGCAAAATTGTGAGATGAACAGGTACCTCAAATCGCGAGAATCCCCCATTGTCTAGGATATGCTCCATCTATTTCAGTCTAGCTCAGAGCCAGGCATTATATACCTATGAAAATAGGAAATATGTTTCATTTCTACCAGCCACCCGCCGTAGGGTCCAATATAGGGTAGTTTCACCCGAACACATGCCTCCCGCGTACGCACGCGCAGCGCTCTCCAAGAAATGTAAAATAGGGTAGAGAGGGATGAAAAGAGAACGTTTAGGGGTTGGCGAGAAAAGAAAGGACGCAGAGAAAAGTACGAACCGAGAACGGACGTAATTTCCAACGTCTATTCCTATCAGCCCAAGCTGCGACAGCTAAAATGGAAAAGTCGCTGTTGTAGTTGATAAGCCGAGGTCGAGCCGTGTTCCCAGGCCCGTGAGCTTCACATTTGCTGTCAAAACCTCCGCGTTTTTGGCCGTCCTCTCCGGGTTAAATGTTCTGATAGAATTAACGAATAGTCTATCCGGAAAATCCTTGTTGTGACTGTGAAAACGGTGTTCGTAGAGCCTCTCAAACGTTGCGCTGATCGAAATATGCGACTAGACCGTTCGGAGTGTTGTTCTTATTGGTTTTTTTAGGAATATGTATATGGAGTTTCCCAAGAAAATTTTCCGGAGGAATGGTATGTTCTTCTTAACACTAAACACGCAATCAAACACTAAAACGTTGCATGGAACTGGCCCTATGATGCATCATCCTTTTTTTGGATTTCCATTTATAATAGGTGAAGTGAAAAAAAAATATTACAAAAGATGCCACTTTATTATTTTCATAGTCTGGAAAAGAAAAATGAAAAACTAACGTTGTTTTTCACGAAGCTGAAAGATTTAAACATTTTATTAAGAGAGTCAAGACAAAAACACTTTACTGATTCTCTAACAGTTATGTTAATCATTTAAAATGCAGAAAAAAATACAGTATACAATAGATTTTACAATTGATATCCAGAATTGATGGTCTTTATTCTTCAGTCGTGTGAGATTTGAAATGAAAATCTTTTCATCTGAATATTCTTCAATAATGCGAACTCTACAACTACGATATGCTAAAAACTATAAAAGGAAGAATACAAACCTAAGGATTCTCATTTTTTGTTAGCCTCCTTAATAATTCATTGAAAATAATGAAACATAATCATTCAGATTTGACTGAGTCAAATGATGAGAAAATCCATTGAGTTGAATTTGATCTTCAATAAAATAAGGCTGATTTATTTTGAAGCAGTTGAATGTTGACAAACATCCTGTTTTTCAACGAATAATTGTTTTCAATTAAGAAATTAATCAACAGATTATTATTTTATCAATACTCGAAAATGGCAATTTCGATAATTCGAAATTTGCGAATGAATTGAAAGGGTCAGTTTTAAATATTGTGTCGATAGATGAAGAAGTTCTGGTAAGTGAAAATTGGCATCGTTAATTGTTGACGATGGATAACAAGGAGACGAAAAGAATAATTTTATTTGTCATTCTCATAAAGTCTTACTGGCGATAAATCGAATGGATAATAACTTTTTATGGTAGGATTTCTCAGTAATAAATATTTTATAGACTCCTAATATTCTGTTAACGTACCCACATTTAAAACCGACCATGAAATATTATACTCATGCACCTCATAGTATCTGGAGAAGGAATTACAAAAAGGATCAGATTACACGGTTCAAATAGGGCAGTGAATCCTTTAAATGAGAATGGGGTGCAGGTACAATGCAATTAACCATGGAAGTGCCCATTTTTGTATGCCAATCTCAAAAACGAACCATTTTTATATTCTAGTTAATAATACTTTCCAACAGTTCAATCAGATTCAAATTACGATAAAACGAACGTAGTAGTTTTTTCGCAAATCGTGAAAATAGTTATGGGAAGCACGAAAAATTTCACCTCTGTATCATATTTCAAATTATTATTCGACAATGATATTACTCGCAAGTTCGAAAATCTCATCCTTTGCAACGAAAATAATGGTGAATCAACATTTCACTAATTAATGCTCACATTTAATTCAGTCGAGATATTTTCACAAGCCAAAAAATAAAGAATTCAACTCTGGCTGACACCGAGGCTGACACTTGTACAACCTACCTAATCATTTGTGACATGTTGGAACTGTAGCAATGTGAAAAACCTGTATCTATTTTTCTCACTGGGACGCTAAATATAATCCACACTAATTCGTTAAGTTCATTGTTCCTCGTGTCATTTTCTTGGTGAAATTTTAAATAGATTCCTCTAGAATCTGACAATGAGGAGAGTTTCTCGATACTTTGGTCTATGATTTAGTTATTATCTTCTGGAAAGACCTTTTATAAATGAGTAAACTGAGTCTGAAGATTTTCGGCAAAAAATACATATTTTCGGAATACGGATTCAAACTCTAGTTGAAGCAGAAGCAATGACCTTTGAAATTCGAATACCTATAAACCTATACAAACTTATTCTTTGTCCTTTGTCTACTTCAACTTCCACTGTTTCCTACTATCTCTCGCTTGATATCTATTTGAAGTGATTTGATATGCTAACCAGGGACTGAATATCGTTTAAACACAATTGTCAAATGGAATATTCAATCTCTCAAAAGAGTCAACAAACTCAATAAAGTAATGAAACCACTTTATTATGTTGAGAAGGAAGACAACATGAATGTCCAATTGTGAAATGAAGATGTTTATGGTGATTACGTCCTTGGAATTGATTTTATGAATGGATGGATGGCCTTTCTTGATATTTGATATTATTGAACGTATTTATGGGCTCCCAGAGGTATCAGAAAACTGGTTGATATCAATATACCTATGTAAAATTGAAATAAATCTGGAAAACATAGAAATTACCTTTTTGTGTGTACATATGTGGAATAACAAAAATGTTCACACACACACACACTCTGTCATTTTATTGAAGGGCGATGTTACTACATCTAAGCTGACTACTAAGTCCCCCACTAATAAATCAGTGGAATGTGCATTGTGCATGGGGTACAAGAAAGCTCCATCAGAGCGTGGATATTTATTTGATAGCTACACCCTATTGATTGAGATAGGTCAATTTTCCCAGGTAGCTTAACATGTACTGATGTGTTTTTTTCATGCGATACAATCTTCAAAAGCTGGGGAAATGACTAATTCAATGTTGAGGGGAGATGTTTTTGGTTACATAGCGTGTGAAACTGCTGTAATATTTTCAGTGAACCTCATTATCTAATGGGATACGATAGACATTATCGAGATCGTTCATTTTTTTGGAAGAATCTATCAGTTCTGATACATGCTCTATAGTCTACACTTTCTAATGAATCATAGCTTTATTGCATATCAACAATTTTAAAATGAGTATCGTTTCATTGAATTAAATTTCACAAAAGATGCTCTGAGAGGCCACCATGAGCTTCAGTACATGCTCTATACCTTTTTATAGAAGATTGCTTTATTCTGCTTGCATTTCTCATTTTAGCTGCTAAAAATTTTAGAAACATTGTTTACATTAAACTAGGCCTCAACTGATTGCAATAGGAATTTATTTGCTATTGAATGCTGAAAATACAGAGAGTTATACCATTTCGGAATCTCAATGAAACGGGCATGTTTTTTCTTGAATTGGCTCTAAGGTAACCATATTATTTTTTACACCGCGCTAGGTTGAACTTATGAAAAAAAAATAAGCAAAACGGAAAAGTTGAGTTAGATCTTTTTTTCATGAAGAACTATTCATGAGCCTCAAAAATAATGAATTACATTCGATAGATGATCTATCCAGGAATACTATCCAAAAAACAGTTTGAAAAAATTCATTCATTTGAAGTCATGCCTGCAAAACGAGTGGCGAAGGGTGTAATTCTCTTGAATTTTCGAAAATCTTCAATATCTCGAAAACCAAGGCACTTTTACTGAACGTAAAATATATTTTTCTGAACCGTCATAGAGTCCTCTACCCGCAGGCTCCATATTATCCATTCATTACGACACACCCTGTATATACTCAATGCTATTTATGTATTTAGTCATACAAAGTTTGAATAAACTTCCGGAAGTACCACAGAAACGAGAATATTTTATTCAAATCGATCCGGTCATTCAGTTAAGATCCACAAATTTTCTAATAAAAATCTCCTTCGGTTCACCAGATTCGTCCAAGGGATACTTTGCGTAAACCACCCTGTATATCTAGCTTATAGGCTTTTCTTTGAAGAAGGCTATCAAAGTTAACTTGAAAGCACTTGAATGACGATCCTCCTTCTCGGAATCAGCCTGTATAACGAACAGGAAGATAATGCGACATCGAGGACAATCCGTAGTTTTCACTCTGCGGCAAACCGAACTCGATTCATCTGTTTTCGCACGTACGTAGTCATCGCCGCGGGATTTTGCGGGCGTCTGAAAGAATTAAAATGCGAATGTTGTTCATTTTTCATTTTTTATGAGACCCAAAAGTCCCTCACGTAAACCGCCGGCCGCCCTCAAGACGCGCTCCATTTAAAATTCTGCCCTCACTCCGTCTCTACAGTCCTCCAAATTATTTATATACCTAGAGCGGAGTATCGTACGTGCGCATCTTTTTCGGCCGTTGATATTTCGTGAGTTTTTGCCGCTTTTCTGAGGGCCAGTTTATATCTGTGGTTTTTTCGGGAGCTCTTCGTTAGAAAGCAACAATTTTTAAAACTGAGACTAGTTTTTTATCGTGGGAAGCTTGTAGAACCACCTTGGGTTTTTGGAGTATTCATAGACCTCCTTTTTCTCTGATACAAAGCAGTATTCTGAGTTACAAGACGGAATTCTGTGATACAAGTCAGAATTCTGATTTGCAAGTCGAAATTCTGAGCTACAACTTAGGATTCTGAGTTGGATTTCTAAGAACAAGTCAGAAGTTTGGGTTGCATGTCGAAACTCTGAGATACAAGTCAGAATTCTGATTTGAAAGTCGAAATTCTGATATGGAACTTAGGATTCTTAGTTGCAAGTTCTATTTCTAAGATACAAGTCAGAATTTTGAGTTGCAAGTCAAAACTGTGAGATGCAAGTCGAAATTCTGAGATATAACTCAGGATTCTGAGTTGGATTTCTAAGATACAAGTCAGAAGTTTGAGTTGCATGCCGGAACTTTGAGATACAAGTCAGAATTCTGATTTGCAAGTTGAAATTCTGAGATAAAACTCAGGATTCTGAGTTGGATTTCTAACATACAAGTCAGAAGTTTGAGTTGCATGTCGGAACTTTGAGATACAAGTCAGAATTTTGATTTGCAAGTCAAAACTTTGAGATACAAGTCAGAATTCTGATTCACAAGTCGATATTCTGAGATACAACTCTGTTGTAAGCCGAAATTCAAAAATACGAGTCAGAATTCTGATTTGTAGGTTGAAATTCTGAGATAGAAGAGAGAATGCTGAGTTGCAAATCGAAACAAGTCCGAATTCTTAGTTGCCAGTCGGAATTTTGATATACAATCAGAATTATTTTCAGTTGCAAGTTAGAATTCTGAGAGAGGGGTTATAGTTCTGATTCAAAATAAGATACGAGTAAGAATTCTGAGGTACAAGTCGGAATTCTGAGATGAAAGCTGAAATTCTGAGTTGTTAGTTTCAATTCTGGGATAGAAGTCGGAATTTTGAGGTGCTGAATTCTGAGATACAAGTTTGAATTCTCAGATACAAGATGGAGCGGAGTTGAAAGTAGGAACTTTGGGATAGATACAAGTCAGAATTCTGATTTACAGTCGAAATTTTGAGATACAAGTTAGGATTCTGAGTTACAAGCTGGATTTCTAAGGCACAAGTCAGAATTTTCAGTTGTAAGTCGAAATTTCGAGATACGAGTCAGAATTCTGATTTGCCGGTTGAAATTCTGAGATAGAAGAGAGAATTCTGAGCTGCAAGTCGGAATTCTGAGACGAAAGTCAAAATTCCGAGTTGCCAGTTGGAATTCTGGGATCGAAGTCGGAATTTTATGTTGCAGAAACTTGAGATACAAGTTAGAATTCTCAGCTGCAAGATGAAGTGGAGTTGAAAGTAGGAACTTTGGGATACAACTCAGAATTCTGATTTACAGTCGAAATTTTGAGATACAAGTTGGGATTCTGAGTTGCAAGCTGGGTATCTAAGACAGAATTTTCAGTTTCAAGTCGGAATTTTGAGACATGAGTCAGAATTCTGATTTGCAAGTTGAAATTCTGAGGTAAAAGTGAGAATGCCGAGGTGCAAATCGAAACAAGTCCGAATTTTGAGTTGCCAGTCGGAATTTTGATATACAATCAGATTTATTTTGAGTTGCAAGTTCGAATTCAGAGAGAGAAGTCAGAGTTCTGATTCTAAGTAAGATACGAGTAAGAATTCTGAGCTGCAAGTCGGAATTCTGAGACGAAAGTCAAAATTCTTAGTTGCCAGTTGGAATTCTGCGATAGAAGACGGAATTTTGTGATGCAGAATTCTGAGATACAAGTTAAAATTCTCAGCTGCAAGATGGAGTGGAGTTGAAAGTAGAAACTTTGAGGTACAAGTTAGAATTCTGAGTTCTGAGTTGACTATGCTTCCAGTTTTGGCTGAAGCTTCAATGAACAGCATGTATGAACCAAAAAACGTAGTACTATTCACCAATGTTGATGATATTCTCAAGCAATCGAGTTTGTCGACAGGCCTAAGGTGGCCCACATTATGGATTTTACGTATTTCACCACATTTAATCCAATTCGACCCCGCGTTCGCTCTGCAGCCAGCAGCGTTGCGACAACCATCAATCATGGTACAGACGTTCATCGTCACCGCCAACACGACGAAACCAAATATAAAAATGTTAATCGGTTTGTTCACGAAACAAAACCCGATTCCGAAGAATAAAAAGGCCATAAATCCGCCCCGAATGCAGCGAAAAGAGGCACCGAACAATCCGGATGATGGGACTCGAAATATAAATCACCTCAATATTAACAATTTTAATAAACCAATAAAACGTGGAACCCCCCCGCACCCCGAACAGTCCCGGGCTCCGGTTATCGACCCGGAGTCTAGGGCTTTCCCGAGGATCGGGAAGGCCGAACCCGTAGCTCGGGGGTGGTGGTGTAACGGGGCGAAGTGAATTTGGCAATCTTACGGCTGCATTGGACATGTTACATGGAGTCATTGCGTTGGAAATGGAGAAAACGCTAAAATTTTACAGATGCGTTTAGCATTGCTGGAATTTCCTCCGGAAGTGTGTTTCCCTCGGCTTTTACAGCGTCATAAACCGATAAATAAAGGAGTATCAATAAGGGCGGGTGGATGTTGGTATGAAAAACAATAATTCAGCCGCCAAACGTTGGAGAGTTTACTCTGAAAGGTCACCGAGTTCGGGAGTAACGAACACACATTTTTATAATGGTAGTTCAATTTTTGACCAGCTGTATGTAGATACCTAATGTCCTTAGGTGTTTTTTTGAAATGTACAATTCAAGGGCGGAGCAGAGTTCCTCTTTAAGAATATGTATCACGTTTAGATCTACGATGATTTTCTTGGGAGATAAACGACTCGAAAGATGATCTTCGAAAAATTCCCAAAAAGTTAGGTTCAGTTGAAACTTCCTCAAGACCGAACGGTTGTACCGAAATGAATAATATTTTCAGATTTATTACTAGAAGAGTTGCTCTTTCAAAATATGTATCACACTTAGATCTACGACTATTTTTCTGGGAAAAACTACTCGAACGTTGACCTTCCAAAAATTCCCAAAAAGATGGGGTCAGTTAAAACTTACTCAAGACCGAACGGTTGTGCCGAGATGGATGAAATTCTCAGATTTATTACTAGAAGAGTTGTTCTTTCATAATATGTATCAGATTTAGATCTTCGATTATTTTCCTGGGTAAAAAACTACTCGAACGATTACCTTCTAAAAATTCCCAAAAAGATGAGGTCAGTTAAAACTTCCTCAAGACCTCAAGGTTGTGCAGAAATGGATAAAATTCTCAGATTTATCACTAGAAGAGTTGCTCTTTCAGAATATGTATCACATTTAGATCTACAATGATTTTCCACTAATTGATTCCCACTTTCAGGTCAGAATATCTCAGAATTTCGACATGCAAGTTAGAATTCTGACTTTCATCTCAAAATTCTGACTTGTATCTCTAAAAATTCAGAAAATAAATTTATGGGGCCCTCAACTATTCCCAAATTCTTCTCCAAAATCCTCATCTGTGGCTGAATAACTCGTGTTAGTGAAGATCAGTTTTACCTCACATATTATTGGCTATTCTCGTTGAAATGCTTTTCGAATATCCCTAACACAACGTCGGAAAATTAAAATTTCAGGAAGAAAACTTCCAGTCCGAACTTTTCACCGCAATATTTTACGGGTTGAGGCATAAATTTCAATTAAAATTCTGTGGGCGGAAAGAATGTGCACATCGAAATTTTGGCCGACTAGAAGCTGGATTGTATGATAAATATTTCATACGCTATTTCGATTAGGTACGCTTGATTAAATATGCTCCTGGCAGAGGCGTAAATGGTCCGCTAATTGAATTATAGAATATGTAATCTATCTTGCTAACTATGTTTGTCTATAATTTGTTCTTGGTTTCGGGTTTTCATATTTTGATTATATTATTCCACCTATGTTTTAAAAATGACATCAATATTAATTGGTAGAAATTATACGAAAACCATTTTGATTTTACACGTTGGTCTGTTTTTTGAGAATTTTCCCCATCGTACAACATTCAGAGAATATTGCGATGCCTAATTTTTGAGTTTCACAACAGGAAATGCTGAGATTTTGTTGAGAAAATGAGGATATACTACCGTTTAAACGTGTAATGTAAATTCTCGAAACGGTGAATTTTATCTACATATACAGGGTGAGTCTTTGAGTCGTACAAATATTTCAACAGTAGATTCTTGAGGTCAAAAGAAACACTTTTTTCCTTTACGATTTTTTCCGATTCGGCACTGATGAAAAGATATAGCCATTTTGAGTCTTCATAAGCTGTGCCACCCCTAGAAAAACAAAATTACTTTCAGAATATCTAGCTGAACCTGTGACTCTACATATCTGTGGATCTTTTAAACAGAGTTTTACTCAACGTTCAAAGATACTTTTTACAATAGCCTGTATTAAAAAAATGTTTCTTTTGTCCTAAGGAATCTGATGTTGAAATATTTGTTCGAGTCAAAGACTCGTTTATTATTTCTTTGTTTCTAGGAATAGAATCATAACACTTTAAAATATGGGTCTCCCCCAGAAATAATGATGAAAACTCGAATTGAAATTCGTCATGTTTTAATCAATATCCTGTAGAATTTTTTGTCAAACACAGAAAGGAAAACGCACAACAAAGAGATACAGTAACATTTATTGCAAATTCCATCGATCTAACGTTTAAGTTCAATAGGCTAGTTATGACCACCTTACTGATCGTCGGGAATAAAAGATAGGCTCAAATAACTCTGAAAAGCTTCGGTAAATCAGTGTATTACATGATTGAACTCGCATTTAAGGTTATTCTACAAAAATATTTCATATTTTCCCAGTACCCCTCGAAATGTAGTATAATTTTCATGGAATGTCAACCGTCCACTACGTCAAACGACATAACCTCGAAGAATTAGCGTAAGCGGCCATATTGCAATCAATATCCATTGTAAATATGGCGTTATCAATTATCAATTGGATGCTGCGTAACACCAACCGACCAACGTTGATTAGAATATTAGATAAATAGCAATACAACCAATTTTCCCTCATTCTTTACTATTTGTGGTGAACGCTGGAGTTTCACAAAGAGTTAAATAATTCAAGAGAGGACGTCCTCTGGACCTAATCACCGACCAGTTTCAGAGTGCAAATTCTTCGTTGTGGAGGACTGCTAAATACCAGTAGTTGTTATTCATCTCATCTCTTGATTGTTGTCCGGCGGTCTAATACAGAATGTGAAGCGCTGTTCAAACAGGAAAGAGAACATGCAAACTACATAATCCGGCACGGACATTGGAACGTTATTCGGGCAATTGTTGAACAAATATACTCGGATCGGAATATTCAATGTGGAATTTGGATGGCCATTAGCGATTCGACTGCGCTACGTCAGCGGTACCTACCCCTTTAGGGGGTTGCGATTCACCCCCGTTGCATCCAGAACGTGCCGGAACTGTAAACGCGATGCCCTAACGGTAAATTATGGCGATCGGTTGGCAGCCGTTAATTAGGATATATCATTAATTCGTATAAGGATATGCGCCGATCGCCATCATTGTTTCACGCTGCTGCATGGCACCAGCGCCATGTGGGTGAGGTTGCCATCTAAATCAGTCGAATTTCGAGCGAAAAAGTCACAAATTGTGGGTTTTTTCGGGGCCACTCAACGCCTACTTCAGCATCGTGAACTATAGTCGAATTTTTGAACGAAGTGCATCGCAAAATAGCGCTCTGCACAAGCTGAGTAAATAAAAATACAACCATGTTTTGTGATGTAATGGCTTGACGTAAAAACGGCTGAACCGATTTCATTCATTTTTAATTTGTAGCCTTCCTCATACTTTGTAAAAGGTTTTAAAGGAAAAACACTTGGGAAACTGGGAAAATCAAGAAAACTGGATGTAATTTGAATTTCGCGCGCAAGTGTAAGTTGGGTAGTCTACCATGCAAGGACACTTGCTGGCGATTGACAGTTGACAAATGAACTGAAAATGAACAACACGATCTCAATATTGATGAAACCACTTCTCAAACTTCACCATTTTGGTTATCAGTTAATTGATTTCTGTGTCTGAGTGATTAGTTGTCAGTATATAAATTTTGAATACTACATGTATGCACTAGTATATAGGGTGAGTCTTTGAGTCGTACAAATATTTTAACAGTAAATTCTTGAGGTCAAAAGAAACACTTCTTTCCTTTACGATTTTTTCCGATACGGCTCTTATAACAAGATATAGATGCTTTAAGGTTTCATAATGAGCTATGCCACCCCTGAAGAAACAAAATTCCCTCCAGACTACCAAGCTAAATCTATGACACTACACATTTGTAGATCTCTAAAGCAGAGTTGCATTCAGCTGAAGTACCCAATTTTCGGAATATCACAGATATATTTTATTCTTGAACAAATTACTCGAAAACGGCGCCATTATACGACAAAATATGAAGAATACTTTGATTGTGCAAAATGTTCAAATATTCATTATAAAATCTCTAACTTAGTCTCAAGAGTTGGGTTCTTTGACTTTTTTTGTATTTTAATGGTACGTAATGGTCATAATGACAAAACTATAAGACGTGGGTGAAAGCTTGTGTTCGAAAAAGATTCATCAAATAAATGAAAAACTATATTCCGAAATTCATTTCATTCGAGAAAACCGTTTGTGGGATAGAACTAAAAATTGACATTTTTTAAGGTTTTTCAACAGCCTGTATCTTTTAAACCAAGCCGATTCGGAACAAATGGTAAAGGAAAAAAGTGTTCCTTTTGACCTCAAGAATCTACTGTCAAATTAATTGTACGAGTCAAAAACTCAACCTGTAGATATTCTTCTCGTATTATTTTCAACACCGTAACTTAATTTTTAGGCATCGAAAATAATTATTATTCACTCTATGTAGCACCCTTTCTGTGAAATGGAATGAAATAGTAACCTTGAACAGTACATGTGATTGATTCATTACTATCTTCTTCACAAAAACAACTTTTGAAGAAAAATCATTTCAGTTTGAGTTTGTTATTCTCAGTTCGAAAACTAATAAATTAGAATAACCTGATGGAGCTCGATACCACTTAGCAGGTTCATCTACGAGCCATTAAACGGAATAACCCCAGAAGGGTAGCCGGGACTGCCTTTCATTAAATCCAGATGAATACGAATACCCGCCCTCGTCTTGTCAAAGAATTTTTAGCAAATTCCTTTGGGGGGAAAATCAAAGGTAAGCATGTACGCCCGTGCTTCAATAAAACAAGATGAATGACGAAGATCGAAACTCTGCAACGAGTGAATTATAATTATGTTAATCTGGATTGAACTTGCGCCTGTACTCTAACTTATTTGGGGAATTAATCTCTTATGATGTTAAAAAGGGTTGTATCGAGGTACGGTTCAAATCCGACGTTGGAGTCGGTATTGATTTTCGCTGTATGCTGATGGAAATCGGGTATTTCTGTGTTTAGAGTCCTTAGAACAGTTTTTCGTACAATCTACGATATCTGGCAAGGATTTGTTTCATTCTGAATGCATTAAAGGAAACATTAATCCTGAATGGAAGTTGAACCCGAAGGGTGAATTCAACATCACTAGAAAAGATATTATTTTAAAATCTGGATCCTGATGGTTGGGTTGATACCTCGAGAAGTCTTTGTCTGTCACTTTTAGTACAATAAGTTGCTATAGAAATAACGCAATTTTATGAAATCGGCTTTTTTCATGAAATTCTATTTATTTTTAAAGCTCTTGTCCTACAGGGTGTGAATACAGAGTGAGTCTTTGATTCGTAGAAATATTTTAACAGTAGATACTTGAGGTCAAAAGAATCACTTTTTTCCTTTACTATTTTTTCCGAATCGGCTCGGTTTAAAAGATACAGGATGTTGAAAAACCTTAAAAAAGTGCGGAAAATTTCTTGGACTCCTTCTTAAACAACCTTCATCAGGAGATTCTCGTTCACACTTCTTTTCCTCATTTCTGTCCCATTCTTTCGCCACAAACAACTACCTACTTTCATCACAGATATATTCCCTGCGTCATAAAATAGGGAAGCCTTCTTTCCCCACACATTCCGAGCTGTATTTTCGTAGCAGTCCGGGCAGAATTTATGAAAAGCGACACGAAAATTAATTAATTTCAACGTCTTGTCTCTGACAACGGGGGTTCCGAGGATTATGATAATAATCCCAGAATAGGACCAGGTGAGCCCTCGATATTAATAAAAACAAATGGCACTTCGCTGTTGGACGTCTTTCCCAACATCAGCTGCCTTCGGGTCGTTTTCCGGTTTATCTTTCTGATTGTAACGTATTTTCGTGTCTTCTGTAAAGTGAGAGTGGAAACGTTTATTTATATACCTCTTTCGGGTGTTTAACGAAGTGGAAAGAGGATTGTTCAACTGACTAACGAGTGTTAAAAAAGGGGAGTACGAGGATATATTGAAAAATTCTTAGCCTACTATAGAATCAAACAAAATTTCAATGTCAAAATATTTTATTACTCAACATATTCTCCTCTTAATTGGATACGTTTATTACAGCGAACCTCCAACGTCTCTATACCTTTCAAAAAAATGTTTCTTCTTGCTCTGCAAACCAGACCTCCACAGCTTTTATTACCTCCTCGTTGGAAGAAAATTTACGACCTTTTAAACTTTTATTCAGTTGAGGAAAGAGATGATAGTGGGATGAAGCCAAATCTGGAGAGTAAGGAGGGTGTTCTAGTAATTCAAATCCTAAATCACGAATTTTTTGCATGGCAACATGAGATATGTGTACAGGGGAGTTGTCCTTCAAAAACAAAACACCTTTGCATAGCTTTCCGCGTCTTTTCTCTTTAATTTTTCCCTTAGAGTGGTCAGTAATGTCGAATAGTGATCTCCGGTTATTGTTCTACCCTTATCCAAAAATTCAATCATGATTATTCCATGGCAATCGCAAAAAACCGAAGAAAGAACTTTTTCAGCAGATTTTTGGACACGAAACTTCTTAGGTCTTGGAGAACCAGAGTGTCGCCATTCCATCGATTGTTGCTCTGTTTCTGGATCGTAGAAATGTACCCAAGACTCATCCGTAGTATCAATTCGGTACAAGAAGTTTACATCGTTTTCGAATCGAGCACAGATCGAACGCGATGCTTCTACCCTTGCACGCTTTTGGTCAACATTCAACCATTTGGGGATCCATTTTGCAGCAATTTTTCCCAAGTCCAAATTGACTTGAACTATATGATGAACGCGTTCATATGAAATATTCAGTGCTTCAGATATCCGTTTTAGCCCAATTCGACGGTCTGATAAAATCATGTCATGAACTCCGATATTTTCGGGGACTGACACAGAAACTGGCCTTTCCGATCGGTCATCATCTTCAATGGAAAATTTACCTCTTTTGAAGCTTGCAGTCCAATTTTTCTCGGTAGCATACGAAGGACATTGATCACCAAGGGTATTAAGCATATCTTCGTAAATCTGCTAACCTCTTAACCCTTTTGAATACAGGTAATTGATGATGGCTCGATACTACAATCTTTCGATTTTCACAATCTAGATGTCAATACAGTCTCATAAAGTGTGGAAGGTTGTCTTGTTTAAATCACCTGATAGGTGGCGCTGGTGTTTGTATGACGCCTTTCAGCGCCTGCTGGGTTCCACTTATGAGCTGAATTTACTTTTCATGAATCGCAATACAGCCGAAATTGAAGCCCAATGTACGATTCAAAAGAGTAATGTAAAGTGAAAGGAGTTTCGCGAAACACAAAAGAGGCCTCGTGAAACACACTGTACGTCAGACTATTTGAGTTGGGAAATCATCGTAACGTTTTTTCAATCGAAAAAAAGGAACTCCCTTACGTAATAACGATTCCCTCGTTCTACGTCGCAGCGGAATCCATATGAGAATATAAAGACCCCGAAAAGTTTCCTCCATGCCCATCCATTCCATCAAAATTCCTCACGGACTGTCTCGATACCCTGCCTCTTTTCTAGATCTCAGTTCCGGAAACTTTCGCGATTATTTCGCAGTTTTTGATCATCCATGCACTCTTATAATGAGGGAGGAAAGTTTTTCGAATTTCTTGCGAGATCTCTCGACTTTCGGGCAAAAATTCAGATAAGTTCCATGGAGTGCGCGAGAGGAGGTAACTTTGAATCTGTTACGGCACCGTGATAACGAAGTTCAGCCTTGTCAAGTTTCACTATTAAGGGATTTTATTTTGAGCCGAATGGAGGAATGCACAGGCTTTGATTCATCCCTTTTTTATCGAGTTTCACGCTCGTAAAATGAGAAAACGACGATAACACAATTTAAATTATCTAAAAACAGAGATTAAAGGTGATTTCTTCAATTGGGAATCTTAAAAATATGATGGATCTCTCAATAAGTTTCAGAATATCGAAGTTCTTCATTCCAAATCTATTTCCACTTTCATTTTTTGAAACAGAAAATATGCACCAAAAGAGTGAATTTCAGTTTTTCCAATTTTATGAAACACGTCCAACGTTGCTTTTTTAAACCGCACCCTACTGGGGACAGCTGGAGTTAAATGGACTCGTACAAATATTTTAACAGTAGTTTCTCGAGGTAATGAAACACTTTTTTCCTATACCATTTTTTCCGATTCGACCCTGATAAAAAGATATAGCCATTTTAAGTTTTCATATAATGAGCTGTGCCACCCTTGGAAAAACAGAATTACCTTCAGAATAACTAGCTAAATATGTGGATCTTTTAAACAGAGTTGTATTCAGCCAAAGTTCCGAATTTCTCAAATTTCACAGATATTTTTCATTTTTGAACATCAAATAACTCAAAAACGGCGCATTTTACGAGAAAATGTAAAGAATACTTTTATTTTACAAAACGTTCAAATATTTATTAGATAGCGCCCAACTTAGTCTCAAGAGTTGGGTTCTTTGAATCTTTCGTATTTTCATGGTACGTAATGGTCCTAATGAGAAAACTGGAAAACTTGGGTCATGTGTTCGAAAAAGATTCATCAAATAAATGAAAAACTGCATTCCGAAATTCATTCCATTCGATAAAACCGTTTGTGAGATAGAACTAAAAATAACATTTTTTTATGGTTTTTCAACAGCCTGTATATTTTAAACTGAGCCGATTCGGAAAAAATGGCAAGGGAAAAAAGTGTTTCTTTTGACCTCAAGAATCTATTGTTAAAATATTGGTACGGTTCAGAGAGTCAACCTTTTCACCAATCAACACCCCTCCACGCATAAATGAATAGATTTTTTTCGGTATTGTCTCGGGAATACTTGTGGATGTTTATTTCCCAAGGCCGTTGGAACTCTGCTCCCAAACTTTGGCAGCTCATAACTCATCCCTCAAACACCCACTCGGTTGAACGCATAGTTTCGAGAGCAAACTTACAAAAGCATTGTTTTAATTAAAACGTGAGCACGAACCCCCGTGCGAAGATCGCGTAGTGAGGCAGGACGTGAGCGAGCATCTGGCAATTCTGTCGACTTTCCATCAGCCCATCCACATTGCAACACATTACCCGAAGCCAATTTGAACCGCACCTCGACCGAAACCAATTATAATCATTTAGTTCAAATGTCAGTTCTCGTCGATTAGTTGGGTTTACTGCAAATAACCCACGGCTTACGGATGTGTGGATTATCGGCTGGATATTGTTTGGATTGAAATTAACCATGAACAAATATGTTTCGAAAGACGACCAATTTGACGTAATCAGTTTAGGGGGGCGCACAAACTAGTGCCCTTTCGATAGGCTGAACCTGTCAGGTGGTATGTTGACGTGGAACTTTTCACAATGAATTTGACCGAAAAAAACCTTCTTTTCTACAGAAAAAACAAGGGAAACCTTGAAGATAGCTCTTGAAACAAGAGCCAGAATGAGACAGAAACGTATCCTCTTGCAATGATGTGTTTCATCAGCTGGCACTGGATCTAGGTTGCTTAACCTTACTCAGAAGTATTATTGTGGGTTTACGCAGAGTTCCTAAGAACTAAGACCTATAAAAGGAACGTTCTCTTTGGCAGATCCCGTCCCGTGATCGTCATCTACCAATTAGATTGGCTCATTTCATAAGTCTTAGCAAATTACGCGTTTTCCAAGTCTGTATCAACTCAAGAGTGACCACGATCACACTTACCAGGATGTATTGATATCTAGTTAGCCTAGACCAGTTCCATGCATAAAAAAAACCTTGATTTGAAAACGTTATAGCCTTTTTAAACCGAATTGTTACTATGGATGAGACTTGGGTACATTTCTACGATCCAGAAACAAAGCAACAATCGATGGAATGGCGACACTCTGGTTCTCCAAGACCTAAGAAGTTTCGTGTCCAAAAATCTGCTGGAAAAGTTCTTGCTTCAGTTTTTTGGGATTGTCATGGAGTAATCATGATTGATTTTTTGGATAAGGGTAGAACAATAACCGGAGATCACTATTCGACATTACTGACCACTCTACGGGAAAAATTAAAGAGAAAAGACGCGGAAAGCTATCTAAAGGTATTTTGTTCTTGAAGGACAACGCCCCTGCACAGAAATCTCATGTTGTCATGCAAAAAATTTGTGATTTAGGGTTCGAATTACTAGAACACCCCCTTTATTCACCAGATTTGGCTCCATCCGACTATCATCTCTTTCCTCAACTGAAAAAAAGTTTAAAAGGTCGTAAATTATCTTCCAAAGAGGAGGTAATAAAAGCTGTGGAGGTCTGGTTTGCAGAGCAAGAAGAAACATTTTTTTTTGAAAGGTCTAGAGACGTTGCAGGTTCGCTGTAATAAATGTATCCAATTAAGAGGAGAATATGTTGAGTAATAAAATATTTTGACATTGAAATTTAGTTTGGTTCTATAGTAGGCTAAGAATTTTTCAAGATATCCTTGTATTGCTTACTTTTTTATTGTATTACAGGTACTTTTCTCCTTTCAAATCCTCTGTTAAGGGCACATGAATATTCCAATTCCAATATTTGATATGAGGCCATTGTGGCTTAGTTCCCGTAACATAATTCGAATAGGAAAAGTTTCGCAGGGACGTACAACAAGGGGGGAAACTGGCAAAGCCGGTAACGCGAAACAGCTTATTATTGAATTTAGGAGAGATTCCCCAAATTAAATATTCCATTTTATTATGCGAGGTCGCAAGGAAAGCAGGACGAGAAATAACCCACTCAAATTACTAGGCAGATTTATCTTCCAGCTATTGTTAGTATCATGCAAATGACTTTCCAGTTTTTCCACGCCAGCTCTGTCGCCCTAGCGGTCGTTAGCGAGTTTTCTTTCCTCGGTTCATCTCTGGGATTTGCTAGGAATGCCTGACTCGATTTGCGTACGAATTTGGGTGTAGGTAAGTGAGGAAAAATACCTCCGGGAATCGGACAGAACTCGCTATGGGTGGTTTGATTCGAAGTTCTCACATTGATAGACTGAACAGTTGCCAATAAACCTCAACTGCCCTATGCCAACAAATATCTTTTAAAATCTCGATAAGTTGCACACATATTATTATCCACCCAATAAAAAAAAATCTCAATTGCTCTCTGTAATACGAGCCGTGAAAATAAGTTTGATAGATCATTTACTTTCCAGATACTCCAAACACTCACTTGAGGATCGAAAAAACCCCATCCATTCATCTTGTATCTTAGGGGAAATTATTCCAAGTATCTTTCGGGTAAGTTAAAGTTACAAAACAGCCATTAATTTGGGGGATACTTAGATTGGTTTTGTTATTAATCACCTTCTTTCGCTCTGGAGTGTGTAGGTTTCCATTTAGTTGCAGTTTCTATCGAAAAACTAGGAATTTCCTCAAAACTTTATCAGTCACAGCATAAAATGAGATAATTCGAGATATGTATATGGTATTCTCAGAGAAAGAATGAAAAGAAGGCGTTTTTCTACTTCTTCAATTTGCTGCAAAAAATCACCAGAAAAAAGTACATTTAAAAAAGTCTCTACAGTTGTTTCAAAGGCAATTGTAATTGTAGCATTGATATATAGTACATAGAAATTCATCTTTGGGAGGAAAATAAGAATTTTCATTTTCTTGTTTTCACTGCAAAGGCGATTTAACAGAAATACTGTCAATAAACTCCCCTTCGTACGCCCCTGCCTATTCCCATTATTTTTCCATGAGTACCCACTTATTGAAAACGAAAATATTAAATTGTTCCACCGATTCTGTCAAACAACTTTTTCCGTTCCCATCGACAACCCATTTCTTCGTTTTCCACCGGTGCTACATATAAATAAGGGACAGCCCAATCCCTCACGAGAAACTCGGAGAAAAAAAAACTGATAGCAAACACCATTACTCACAATAAAATACCGGGCCCGTTTTTCCTGTTTGATTTGTTTCCAATCTGATGGATTGCCATACACCGAAGAACTTCTTTTAACATTTCGGGTTTCCGATGAAAAATCTTCGAACGTTTATCAATCTCTGGCGAATATTAAAGTTCCCTGTTCAGTACGGACAGGCGATTATTTCTGAGGGACGGAAGGGTGAACATTTGGGGGGTAGGCCGGTCTGAAAATATCGACAGGCATTTGGAAAAGGACGCGTAACCATACGTCGTTTTCCATAGTCGAGAAGCTGTAACCACACGAGGTGTTTCATCCAGAATGAAGCTTCGTATTTGACACATTACTGAATTCGAGAGAAAACTTTTTGCACAACTTTTACTCACCCTGTATACTCACAAAACGGCAAGGATGTTGTTAACCACATTCCCAATCAACAACTTCCATTGTGAATGAAACCATTACCGAAAGATCATGTTTCCATTGTCCAATTATTATAATTTATTCTTCATGATTGCGCAACTTACCTGAAGCATGTTCAGTTCGTTCCTAAATTGCGTTTCAGAAGAACATTAACTCCCCTTCTGATATCAAACGAGCCATTGCACAGTTCCTTCCTAATTACGTTTATTTATAATGGCATGAATATGTATGGCGACAAGAATAAAACAGCTAGCATAACGCGATTTCCATGGAGGTACAAAATTGCCCCAACACCACCTTGTGATTACGAAATTATGACCTGACTAGGGCCATCGAAACGAAATTTGGGTGCGAAGTGTGAAGTTTGGAACGCGTTATGGAAATGGAGCTTCTATGATCAATATAGCCATTAATTCAAACACAAGGTCAAGCACTACAGGGCCCTTCTAGTTTCTAGCTACATTGATGCAAATATAGGCTAGCGTTGATATTTTATCGATGGTTTTCCTCATCCTGTTCTGACTTGCTTTGGCACTCCAGACTATTGCCTCATAAGTGATTATCGGTCTCAAAACCATGACACATATATTGACAGACAGATTTCTGCACACCATCCAGGCTTTCTTTACATTTACAATCTCAGAAGGCTTTTACTGTCTAGGGTTATTTCCATACATTAATTAGATTGAGTCTTTGACATAACATTCAGAATTCTAGCCAAATCTATGACACTTCACATCTGTGGATCTGTTAAACAGAATTGCATTCAGCCAAAGTTTATTGTTTTTCAACAGCCTGTATCTTTTAAACCGAGCCGATTCGGAAAAAATGGTAAATGAAAGTGTTCATTTTGTCCTCAAGAACCTACTGTTAAAATATTTGTACTAGTCAAAGACTCACCCTGTATAAATGGGAGTGCCGAAGGAAACTCAATGAAATAGGCAAGAACAACAAGGTCTCTTTAGTCTGGCTTCCATGTCACTCTGGGATCAAAGGACCAACATGCTTGCCAGAAAAGGAGCACAAATGTCAATTACTGGCCCAGAGTCTTTCTGTGGAATATGAAAATGCACCTATAAGAAGTATCTGTAGAAAGAAGAAACCAAAAAGTGAACACTCTCGAAAAATCTTCCAGGAATGGATTATTCCAAAAAATTTCGCTGGAATTCCAACACTGCAAGGCCCAAGAAGTATTTGGATCTGAGTAAGAATAAGTCACGCCTCTTCATTGGCTTCCTCAGAAGACATTGCCAGCTTAGGAAGCATATGATCACAAACTGATGAGAGTAAATTATAAGGAGAAGAGGAGTAAACTTCCTGTTCATCAGGCCTCGCCATTACAAGCCTGAGCATGGAATGTCTTCGATAGGAGGAATGAGCACTTAGCCACCTTGAAGCCCTTTCAGAGATCTTTTTTCAGATACTGGAGTTCATTGGAACTCTAGAAAGGGAGACGTAGGTATATGGCACAATATAGGACCTTGAGGTCACAGTGAAATGTAACCTCCTTATAGAGTTCAGAACTCTATGTTTTCTCCATTTGGAGAGATGGATTTTTAGAGCAGGAAGTTTCCTCTTTCGACTAAATGGGGTTACTGTGATCCTGGTTGTGGTCTAACCATAGTAGTAACTCAACTAAAACTAGTCACCCTTGTCAAAAGATGCGAAACGAATGCAAAAAAAAATCAGATTGGTAATAACCGTCTGCACCCCTTCCCCTATGGCGCCACCCAACGACAACCCCATTTTCCGGCAACAAAATCCAGATAGCGTCGGATCTTATTGTCAGCGAGAACCGCAACCGGCTGTAATATCGCTCAAATGAGAAATTCTCAATAATTTCTCCACCGTTCACAAGTGGAATAATGAAAAGGAAAATCAGCGGAAACTCAACTTCATTTGCGCGCGCGGTTCAATGGGGGCCCGAGTAACAGCTGGCTCATGAAAATCTCATCAAAACGGCTTTCAGCGGATTCCGATTTCTCCCGTTCACTACGCGGCGCAAATACAGAAATAATTACATAAAAGCGCATTAAAGCCTCATACGGGACTAATCTGCCCGAAATTACAACTCCGGGAAATCGTACATATTTCGCTGATATGGAGTGAATACGGCGGTGGTGGTGGTTTTCTCTACGCGACCCCCGTTTCCTACGTTCAGCGCATATTTCGTATGATTGAACAGACGAGTGCTGCCCGATCCGTAGATTCAGCAGTTTCTAGAGGCAGAAAATCGGGCAAGGGGATCTTGGTTGTACTTCGGGCAAGTCAGCCACGGATTCAGCTCAAGATGTTTGTTATTGCCGACCTCCCGCGTCGCTTTGAAGCCACCCTGTCCAAATAATCTACTCAGGTTATTGCCACCTGAATAATACTGCTGACAACATTACTCCCTACTCAGCTGAACTGCACTTATCGAATTATTCGTATTGTTGTACGTTTTCGTATTACACACACGAAAAATGGCCCTCAAGACTACTGGTTCAATTAACTGTTATGTTAAGTTAAGAAACTAATTTTTGTATGTTTATGTTTTTTTTGCGAGGTCAGTAAGTGTAGTTAGTAGAACGTGTATCTAATCCTGGAAGCCTTCTGTCTGGAAACTGCGACCATGTAGATCTTTTGTTCTCTACCCTACTCATTCATAGGAACCCAAGGAGGTCGTCAATTGTGTTGATAAAACCGATAACATCCTTAGGAGCCTTGGCTGTTACCTCGTGAATATCCAGGACCCCACATGGAAGGTTCTTAGGGCAGCCAGATCTAGACACTTGCATACCATGTGTTCAGCTGTTTCTGCTTTTGATTCACAGACCCTACAAATAGACCCTACAAATATCATCTACTGACTTTCGCAGTCAGTAGTCCCACCATCACCCGAAGCTCAGTTTGTGACAGGTTCAGCAGCTTTCTTGTATAGGTCGGTGAAATCATCAAGAATTTCTTTGACCAAGTAATTCCAGGAATGTTTATCCAGAGGGTTGTCTGTTGCTCAACTCCCATTGTTGGACTGTTGCCTTATATTGGTCTTTTCAGAGCCCACAGAAAGGCCCAGGTCCAGCAGGCGTTAACCTTGATTTTTTTTGCAAGTTTAATGGCTTTTTCATTTCCCTCAACACCACAAGGCCCTGGTACCCATAATAGAGTCAATTTATTGCCTCTGGCCAGTTGCTTTATGGTGTTACGGCACTCCCATGTCAGCAGGAGGAGGTTGAGTCCATTTGATTCAATTTCTCCATATGTCCAACCCAGTTTCCGGGTAAAAGATTCTCGCTAAGGGATATTGTTATTGCTTTTGGCAAGCAAGGTATCTATTGTTATAAGTCCTAGAATGTTTGTCAAAATGTTGAACTGATATTTTATAATTACATGAAAATGAATGGGACAAAATTTGATGACTTAATTAACTTGTTTCATAACCCTGTATCAAGTTTCAACACGTTCTCCATATCGATTTCAGACGTTGAATTAAAACAAATTGGAATATTCAGCGAAATTACCCTGCTTTCATGAATACATTATTAACTAGTGTCTCTGTAAGCGTTATCGATCTTTTTCGTTGATTTCTGGAAAAAACTCACCATTAAAAATACTTCAGGCTCCAAAGGCCATTCTTTGTTATCGCCTGAATAGCAAAAATAACGTATCCTGTACGCAATCGATATCAGTAGAAAAATAAAGATCTAGATTCGTCTGCAACGAAAAGTGGTCAAAGTTCCCCCCCAAGTTTCGGTTCCTCATTCTCAATTTAACTCCTCCACGACAAGGATCCATCATCGGACCTGAGCACAACCTTGTACGCAAGTTCTAGAACTATAAATCGATAGGCCATCTGGGAATAATCGCCTCAAATATTCCACCGCATCATTTTCAATTTATCCCCGTCCATTCAAGGGGGAAAAGTGTGGTGAAATTGGCCCTAAGACAAGGATTACTCCACCACCCCCTTGTGCTCTGCGTGGACGGAAAGCGACGCAATCTGAATATCATACCAATTTCAGGGCTTATCGATTCGGTCATCGTGATCCCATCATTCTTTGTCCCTCGGTTTATTGTTGTTGATATCGTTCTGTCTCCCGGTTTTGCTATTGTTCGGAGGATTGGTCACATAGCTGGTCCGTCCTGGATTCACGTGTCATGTGAATCACCCGGCCAAAGATTATAGAGTTAGGTTAGGTTACCTAACTCTATAATCTTTGCTCCTGGCTAGATCTCCCTCTGTTAAGCAGGGCCGGATTAAGACTTGAAAAGGCCCTAAGTTATTCGAGATACTTCATGAGTAAAAAAATTATGATAATAGGTAGTGCCAGATATGATTTTTGGATCATACAAACATTGTTTCCAAGAAAAGCTTCTGAGGCTTCATTCATTCAATTCATTGCTGTATCCCGTTACCGGGAATTAATCTACAAAAAGACATAAAAAAGAACAGACTTATAATTTGTTGGAGCTAATTGCGACTGTGTGTTCTCCTGTGATTGAAGAGACCCTACAGATCCTTCCACACTCCGGGCATGGATAGTCACCAACCAAATCTTACCGCTGCTGTATTCTTCTCGAGTCTCCATTATAACTGTGTACCAAAGACCTCCACTGTGACCTGTCTAACGCTAGTTGTTCCCAGTTATGATTGGCATTAACTGATTTTAGGGATTGATGCAGTATATCCTCAAACCGCTTATACTGGCCTCCTGGTTTTCGGGCTCCCTCTGTGAATTCGTCATAGAGAGCTATTTTGGGGAGTCCTGTGTCTTGCATCCTCAGAATGTGGCCGCTCCATCTGAGTCGGGCCCTCGTTACTTGAGTCTCAATTGTTGTACAACTCGCGCGTTGCAAGACTTCTGCATTCGAAACTTTGTGGAACCATCTGATGTGCTTTATCTGTCTTAGATGACGTTGTTGCGTTTGTTAAAGCTGTTTAATATGTCGCCTGTAGGGCGTCCAGCTTTCGCTTCCGTAAAGAAGCGTTGGGAGGACGACTGCCCTGTAAACAGCTGTCTTGGTCTTCAGATTGAGGTCGTGATTTTGAAACACTCTATCCTTTAGCTTCCAGAATGCCCGTGATGCCGAATTGATACGGTTGTGTATTTCCGTGTCTAGGTTAGCCCTAGTATTTATGAAATAAAATTAAAAAATTAAAGGCTTAATGACAACAAGTCGTCCGTATTTTGCATCATCTTAAAACTTGGGAGACTGTTCACAAAATAGCTTGTTCCATCTCCTGGGAGTAAAAAAATTAACACTCCTTTTTGTGGTACCTTTATCGCTGATTAAATCTTAAGGAGGGAACAACTAACCCTTAACAAACCCCGTCGACTTCTTCGTTTCCCTTATAACCTCCGTGTCCCGACACCCATGCCCGAGCTTAATAATATGAAGGAAGGCAAAAAACCTGTACGCCGTGCAAACGACAAAACCGCCCCTAAATTTCTCCCTATCCCGTGGTGGCGTATCATAAATTTCATAATTCGACTGCTCCAGAATGCGTCTAACGGAATTAAGTTCTTGATTTCGTAGTGGAGAAACCGCATCAACATGCAAGGGAGTTCTCCGGGATGTTCCTGTTTCTTATTCTCTTTCAGCCGCCATTGCAGAATATCAGCCGGTATTCAGCCAGCGTTGGCCTGGCGGAATATATTCTGCTTTCCGCCGGATATTTTATGTCGGCCATTCTGTGATGTAGATAGAGGCCGAAGGCGCTTTAACTCCCGGCGAATATGACGGGTAATTGAAAAATTTGCATATTGTACGAACCTCCTCCAGAAATATGTACATGGAGTGATTTTTTTTTCGATCCGGCATCGTTATAAATATTGATACGGTTCGTTTGGTGCGGTGAATTCTTTAGATTGTCAGGCTTCGGCGTACAAAAGGTACCTAAGTGGCTGATCGATTTGCTGAGAAGAAATCAACTGTGAGAAGTGTGATATTTCAACAGCAGATTCCTGAGGTCGAAAGAAATACTTTTTCTCTTTACCATTTTTTCAAATTCGGATCGGTTGAAAAGATATAGGCGGTTGAAAATCCTCTGCAGTTACATACGTGGGTACTTTCGGTAGAATTTACTGTTCACTTGCATACAAGATAATTTCTGCCGTTTTCTTGACAAATTCTGTAGAGAATTCTCCAGGGAATTTTCGGCTCCTCCAGAAATATGTACATGGAGTGATTTTTTTTTCATCTGGCATCGTTATAAATATTGATACGGTTCGTTTGGTGCGGTGAATTCTTTAGATTGTCAGGCTTCGGCGTACAAGAGGTACCTAAGTGGCTGATCGATTTGCTGAGAAGAAATCAACTGTGAGAAGTGTGATATTTCAACAGCGGATTCCTGAGGTCGAAAGAAATACTTTTTCTCTTTACCATTTTTTCAAATTCGGATCGGTTGAAAAGATATCGGTTGTTGAAAATCCGTGGATACTCTGCAGTTACATACGTACTTTCGGTAGACTTTACTGTTCAGTTTTCATAATGAGCTAGGCCACCCCTTCAGAAAAACAAGCTAAATCTATGACACTACTCATCTGTGGATCATTTGAACACAATTACATTCAGCCTAAGTACCCAATTTACGAATTTACTCTAAATTTTGTTACAGTCGAAAATTCTCTGGAGAATTCTCTACAGAATTTGTCAGAAATTGGGTCCTTTCGTTTGCATAAAAATTGTAGCACTTTTCTACACTCGATTTGATTTACACCAGTGTAGAGCAAGTGAAGTGAAGAAGACATAGTCAAAAGGAGATGTAGATGAACTACACCTCCTCTACACTGGTGTAAATCAAATCGAGTGTAGAAAAGTGCTACACTTTTTATGCAAACGAAAGGACCCAATTTCTGACAAATTCTGTAGAGAATTCTCCAGAGAATTTTCGACTGTAACAAACAGGATTTAGAGTAAATTCGTAAATTGGGTACTTAGGCTGAATACAATTGTGTTCAAATGATCCACAGATGAGTAATGTCATAGATTTAGCTTGTTTTTCTGAAGGGGTGGCCTAGCTCATTATGAAAACTTTAAGTGGCTATATCTTTTTATCAGGGCCGAATCGGAAAAAATGGAACAGGAAAAAAGTGTTTCTTTTGACCTCGAGTATCTACTGTTGAAATATATGTACGAGTCAAACATTCAAGTCTTGTTGGAAGTTCGATGTGGAGTCTCGGTTAAAATGCCCTTGTCGATTGTTGATTGCTTTGAGGGATTACATCATGATCTGGAGGTCTATTGTGTCCCTCATCAGAGCTGTTCTCGAAGCTACACGATCTACAGCACTTCGTCCAGTTCCAGAGTTCTAATGAATCGAAATCTGGGATGTATTCAAGGCATTCCGCCAAATCAAGAGTGTTCCTCTTACAGTTTCTTCCTCTTTCTTGTCGGTGCATTGTTCTTAAACATTTTTTGACCCTTCCTATCTTGTCATAATTCTTGCCTATTTCAACCAAGTTTTGTTTAGTATGAGTATGTTGAATACTGGATGGATTTTTGTCGAATATAGAAACAAGAAGGCTGTTAAAGAAGAGCTAGGGGTACAACACGTGTCAGAAGATTGCAACCTTAGGCTTTTGGGTCTACGAGTCTACTTCATGTCCACAAAGTCGGTTGTGGACCAATGATTTGCAGTGCATGGTTCCTGTTTACTAACAACTCTTCCAAAAAGATAATGTACGATCGAATTTAGCCAGAATTACTTTGTATCATTCATTCTGAAGACAATTTGACAGGTAGATTTCGTAGAAATCGAAAATTGCATCCCAACTTGGAGAGCTTCAAAAGACGAGGCATTTTTTCGAGATGGAATTCGAAATCAGCCTGATAGGTACAGAAAAGTAGTAGCTAGCGATGGAGAACACTGAAACTTTAAATGATCTGCTCATTTTGTTCTGGAATGAATGCTTTTTTGACCATAAAAAATGGACCGAACTTCATAATTCGTCCTCCTGTTATATTTACTCTCTACATTGCTTTAGTAATGAATTTTTCGTTGATTTCTCTGTGCTCATCAAGCATTGGGCATCTTTATTGAAGGCGTTAAATCCCCAGACCAGTGCTTTGCTGATTTTTCTTCATACAACCCCCGGATCAGTCTGTATTTTGTAAAATCCCAACCGACCCACATTAGCATACGAAGTTTGGGTGCCCGAATCCAGAAATTTCAGTCGATTCGAATAAGAGTGTGTATCCACTATCCAGCCACCCATCAGGCAACGATATATACACAGAGGAACGTAATGTTTCACTCAGAAAGCATTCAAATAAAGCCACTTCCGAACCTGATGTGAAATTCGGGAACAATGGGCATTAGATTATGCAGACGGTTTCCCGCTCTCGTGGGTTCCGAGTGAAAATTCATGTTAGCCAGGGGCAGGCAGGAAGTTTGTCATAAGCATCGAACAGCACCCTTTCCAGGCCCGCACATTCGAACGTGATAAAGGCCCAATAAGGGCAATTCTGCGGACTGGAACGATCCGGACGCTGGCGATTCCTGGACTGAAATGACATTCCGACGGGGAATCGAACGGTATTGAAAAACGCCAATCAATCGAACAGTTTTCCTTCGGGACTTTTTTTTTAGTCGATCCGGCGTGTTCTCAAGGTCTCCCCGACCGGCTGTTCCTGCAGGACGAGGGGGCAAAACATCGCGTTTGTGCGGCGTGACCAGGAGGACTGGGATGTGGGTCTAATTTTTTTTAGTTTCTTTTGGTTCTTTCGAAAATGGAGGGATCAGATGTGTGGCCATCTGAAACTATTTCAGTACACTCGAAACTTCTGGCGATTTCACTTGTGGTGGTTGTCACTGAATGACATTGTCATCCCAAAAAGATGGGGTCAGTTAAAACTTGCTCAAGACCGAACGGTTGCGCCGAGATGGATGAAATTCTCAGATTTATTACTAGAAGAGTTGCTCTTTCAGAATATGTATCACATATAGATCTACAATTATTCCCGGGTAAAAAGCTACTCGAACGTTGACCTTCCAAAAATTCTCAAAAAGATGGGGTCAGTTAAAACTTCCTCAAGACCGAACGGTTGTACCGAGATGAATGAAATTCTCAGGTTTATTACTAGAAGAAATGCTCTTTCAGAATATGTATCACATTTATATCTACGATCATTTGTCTGAATTAAAACTACTCGAACGTTGACCTTTTGAAAATTCCGAAAAAGATGGGGTCAGTTAAGACTTCCTCAAGACCGAACGGTTGTGCCGAGATGGATGAAATTCTCAGATTTATTACTAGACGAGGTGCTCTTTCAGAATATGTATCACATTTATATCTGCGATGATGTTTCTGGGGGATACGAGTCTCGAAAGACCTTCGAAAAACTCCCAAAAATAGAATTGATGTAGCCCATACTTGATGAAAATTCATAACTGAACTTGAAACACGTGTTTCGCTATCACAGGTAGTCAAATAGCTGATTTCAGCTCTTTGTCAATATAGAATTCAATAATTTGCCATTCATTTTCCCCTAGAACTCATGGTTGCAGAGCTGCCAATCAATAATATCGAATTTAGCCCACCCTGTACATATAAATCACCTGGAAAATCCCAGTTCCCCAATTCTTAATTGGAAACGATAAAAGGAACGAAACCAAAATTATTCACAGCTTCGTATGGAAGCCATCTCCACTCTCCCATCATTCGCTTCCTCCTCATTTCGTCACGTTCATCTTTTTCCTTTTTTTTTGAGGAACTGGTAATTAAAACTCGGAATCCTCTAATTGAACTATGAGTATGCGGGATGGTGCATTCGGAGTATTCATTCTGGCCGAAATAACGTTTTTGTCGCAACGTTCATGTATATGAGTTCGTATAATCTGGACGTGCTCAAGAAAATTACCATAATGAAATACATCCCTAATTAAAATCTCGTGCGAAGTTTGCGTCCCAGGAACTTCAGTCCGCGACGCTGGAAAATGATGAAGTGATACTCGATGGAAATACTGGGGGGTGCAGAAAAGTTTTGGTGACTTCAGAAGAGGGCAGCTAAATTATATCCTTTCTGCTCTGTCGGAATCAAATGATAGAATGAGTAGTAATTATTAGAAATATAAGTATTATTTACCAAGTATTCACAAAACAGTACCTACTTATTTCAGTCTAGTATGAGGTTTACACCATTGCTTTTAGGAATAGAAACATAGTTCAGTAAAAAAACAAGGGTGCACATGTTTTTGTGAATACCCTGTAACCAGAGGCACAGTTCATCCATCCTAAGACTATCCCTCTATCCATCCTGAATAGAGAATAACCTCAAATAACTCTAGAATATCAGTAAAGTCATAATATGATCAGTCACATCAAAAGTCGATGGCACTTGGAAACCAATTCCTAATTTTTTTCAGATAATATGTATACACCCTTCAAATTAAAAGTTAATTTGATTCCTGAGGTATTGAAAGTGCCTGTTTGGTCCCTCAAATGAGGGACCTATTTACACTCTGAAACGCATAAATTATCATCAAGAAACTTATCCCTTTTTTTCTTCCAGGAATGCCATACAAAATAACGTCTGACAAGAGCGACCTGATTGCATTATGAATCAATGGTTTCATTTTGGTCCAACGGTTGCTCTGCTGCTAACCTGGTGCTTTCAAACCACCGCCACCTTCAAACAGCAAGGTAAGAAAATATGAAATTTAGCAGGAATCCACAGGCTGCTCAGTTTGAACTGCGAAATTATCTGATTGGGTGATAAGGATACTGATTAATAAGTTCTCCACATAAAGAATGGCCCTTATAAAACAGTTCAGCCGAATATTGGTGGCAATATTTAACGTACACTAATCAAAAATGCTTTATCGAAAAACAACATAAGACTGTGGCTTATTTCTCAGCCTCAAGACACAAAATAACAACCTATTCTACGTTGTCATTCTCAACATCCAAGAATGTTGTTGGTTGTTGTTCTCTCCTACCAAATGCAAACCCAAAGTGATAACTTATCTTAAACAGATATACTGATCTTTTCGATCATTTCAGAACGTTGTTGTGGTGTTGAAAATCCTGGGTTGTTTGCAAAGGTATCTTTGGTTGTTTGTCATAATCTAACCTATAAAAGTGCCGAATTTAATTCTCATTACTTATACTTATATGTACTAGGAAAGGGTAAGCGGTAAGCCATTGGAGCAGACGATTCTGGAAACCTAAAATGATCTGAAAAATTAATACCAACTAAGTTCAGTATTGGAAATTTCGTTTAATTCGAATTAGAGGAAGACCCCAAAGATCCAACTTTACAAAGTTACGAATACTCGCTCCAGTGATCAGAAATTGGTGTGAATCCCCCAATTTCGAACAGTGCTTCAGGTTTAGTACCCAAGCCGGCCAACCAGAAATTCCACAATGGACGATTCGATACTACAAATTCTCTATCACATTTTAATCTGCCCCTTTACGACCCCTGTTTATTATTGAAATGTGGAAATTATCCAATATTGATTATTCAATTTGCCGAAAATCCCGACGGGGTATCAGAAACGGCAGAAACTAATCCCATCCCATAATAGTATTTGGTCCGCCAGTCCCACATCCATATTGCTGAAATTATTTATACATTCCTGTTTGCAGGAACGAGTTCAACAACAAACAATCGAAATGCAAGTCTCCCGATACGCTAGTCCCGAAGGAAAATATTTACATATTCCATAATCTCACGCACATAATCTTGGAGCCAATTTGTCTTTGTCGCGCTGTTCGATAAACAAAAACAGAGAGCAGACGAAACTTGCACCTCCTCCCTTATTTATCGCGGCAGCGTTGGAAGATGGAAATTTCGCCGAAGAGAAAAGTTTTATCGAAATTCGTGCTCAAAGAGCTTCGATTTAGGTATTGGGGATTACACTGGTTGGCTCGGATTTGTCGTTAGTTGTATGGGAGGTGATTGTAGATCATAGAAGGTTAAGCTATAGGTTTCTATAGGTGAGTCTTTGACTTGTACATATATTTCAACAGTAGATTCTTGAGGTCAAAAGAAACACTTTTTTCCTTCACCATTTTATCCGATTCGGCTCTGATAAAAATATATAGCCATTTCAAGATTGATGATCTGTGCCACCTCTGGAAAAACAAAATTACCTTCAGAATAACTAGCTAAATCTGCGACGCAACACATCTGTGGATCTTTTAAAAAGAGTTGCACCCAATTTTTCGAATTACTCGAAAACGATGAAAATATGAAGAGTACTTTCATTTTAAAAAACGTTCAAACATTCATTAGATATCGTCCAACTTAAGGTCCTTCCGTTTGCATAAAAAGTGTAGCACTTTTCTACACTCGATTTTAGTATTCGTTTGCTGATTGAATTTACACCAGTATAGAGGAGGTGTAGTTTATCTACATCTCCTTTTGACTATGTGTAGATAAACTACACTTCCTCTACACTGATGTAAATCGAATCGAGTGTAGAAAAGTGCTACACTATTTATGCAAACGAAAGGACCTTTAGAAAACTGTGGAAGACGTGGGTGATATCTTGTGTTATTTGAAGTTCTGTCTTACGAACGGTTTTATGGAATGAACTGAATTTCGGAATATAGTTTTTCATTTATTTGATGATTCTTTTTCGAACACAAGATATCACCCACGTCTTCCAGTTTTCTCATTATGACCCTTACGTACCATGAAAATACCAAAAAATCAAAGAATCCAACACTTGAAACTAATTTGAGCGCTATCTAAAGAATATTTGAACGTTTTGCAAAATAAAAGCATTCTTCATATTTTCTTGTATAATGCGCCGTTTTCGAGTAATTTGATGTTAAAAAAAGTATCTGTGAAATTTGAAAAATTGGGTGGTTTGGCTCAATAGAACTCTGTTTGAAAGATCCACAGATGTGTAGGGTCACATATTTAGCTGGTTATTCTGAAGGTTATCCTGTTTTTCCAGGGGTGGCACAGCTCATAATGAAAACTTAAAACGGCTATATCTTTTTATCAGAGCCGAATCGGAAAAAAATGGTATAGAAAAAAGTGTTTCTTTCGACTTCAAGAATATATTGTTGAAATAAAGTCGACTGTCGATAATTTGACACTCGATGAGTGGAATCTCTCGGTAATTTGAAGATCTTTCTAGGCCCCCTGAATAACACTCGATAAAATGAAAAAATCAAGGTATTTTGGTCCCCTCGGTAACCTGAAGTTGTGAGCAGTGGCATCTTGCATGTAGACACTCATTAATTTAAAATCAGGACTCCTAAACACTCTATAACTTGAAATCCCGTAGTCTTCTTTAGAATTGCCTTGAATTTGTTTTTTTTGTTATTATTTTATCTCGATTCTCCGTTGGTACCGAAGTTACCCTTAGAAGCTCTGTGAGCTTGTACGAGTTCGGAGAACCTGTTGTGTTACTGATTTTTCGACTTTTCCGAAGAAAAACGAGTGGAAGAAAGAATGAGGGAAGGAAGGTCTTCTTTTCAAAATCAACATTCACCTATCTTTCTTTATATGCGAACCCAGGTAAAGAAAAACACATCGTAAATGCTAACATTTATATACTTCTGATCACACTCTTGTTTATTTGAATTTCCTTCTACCTCCCTCTTTTTTATTCAAACTCTTATTATTTTGAACTCCCAGTAATTTGAATTTTTTCGTTGGTCCCTTGAGATTCCAATTATCAAGAGTAGACTGTATAGGGTACTCTAACAATTTGTCAAAATCAGCTGATTGTTCGTTACCGTGGGGCACATAAAGCTCTTTATTATCCCTATAAAGAGGCATTTCTGAAAAAGCTATATTCTTATCACTCTAATCTAACGTCTGGAAGAACATTTTTTCCAAAAACATGCACAAAACACAATACTCGACCAAAACAGCACGCGAATCAATGGGGGGAAAAGCTTGTGTGCCCCACGACAGCGAACGCTTAGCTTATTTTGACAAATCGTTAGAGTTCCCTATTGTAGTAGGCGACATAGGAAACAGTATGTACTCCTAAATTTGGATGGCGCATTCGCCAATTTGCAACCAAGACGTATTTTGAAATGTACATAACTTCTTGAGATTACATCGGGGAAGGATGGAAACTACACCTTTTTTACACCTTAAATTGAGCTTTCAAACACTTCAGGTTCCATCAAGGGTTTCGAAATGGCTTACAACTGACACTCTCTTGTTATAATAGTAGAGATTATTTGAATTTATCCAGCCTCAAATATCGAGAAATTATCATCTGAAACTCTGTCATGATTTATGATGGACGATTCCACTGTCAATTGGTCCACAACTAAGCTCACGCCATCTACAGAATCCCCATCATTGAATGCAACTCCTCACAGGACTTATCTTCCCGTCAGTACCTAATGGCTCGTAATTTCGAAGCATCCGCAACAGACTCACCTCCGAAACGTCAGGATCCCGATAAACTCGAGGACATTATCGGTTTCGAAATGACAAATACTTATTTCTCCGGCCAGACTTAAGGAACGTCGGTTCTGCGAACATAAAACATCGCGCGCGGCCCGGAATTAGAACTTCTATTATCCGGGATCTGGCCGACCGTGTAATTCCGTTAAGTTGAGGATTCGAAATGCGGTTGATTGAAGTGCCAATAGATCTCCCTTTGATGTTCGCATCCATCGATCGAGCGGCCCGCCGGCGATAAAGCTGATTAAACTCTTGTAAACCTCCATAAATCGGAATCTTCGCGCGCGTCAGATTTTGGGGTGGTTTTCCGGTCGCGGGACTTTTTGAGGCCGTGGAGTATCTTTGGGCCAACCTAAAAGGAAGTCAAGAGCTTTTGGTAGATCCCTCAAGTTCATTATCAACGCGGTCTCCCATCCAGGTAGTGTATTATCTCAACGCTGCTTGTCCTCGGAAAAATTCAAAATATTTTCGAAAATACAGATTCGATCAAGTTGAAAACTGGTACCGAGATCTTCAAGAAAGTTTTTAGAGCGCTTGTAGAATTTCTGCTTCATCCGGTGAATAGTTTCTGAAATCTCAATCATTTCAGATTATTTAAAGCCCAAAAAAGATGCTATTTCCACACTCATTTGAAGACGTGAATAATATCTTTTGGGAGACGGTTCCTAATCGTAAAATTGTATTGATTCAGGGAAATGCTCAATCTGAAAGCTCTCCACTCCGAAACGATGACTTGTAACACTTTCATATGAGACCACATCTTGGATCCTCCAAGCAGCCAAACGTTAAAAGGAAATTGTGTTTGTGAATTTATCGAAACTCCTAATTAACAACGACTTCTGCTTCCCCTTTTTGAGGTTCGATTCTGATTTTATCGCACATTATCTTCGAAATTAACGACTAGGTTCCACGCCCCATTGGGCCAAATTTAATTTTCTCCAGAATATTATTCCGCCAAGCATGACGAATTAACCGAGTTTGTATCGATTCTTCTTCGTGGTGTAAAACGTTGTTAGTTCGTTAACGTACTCAATTTATTAATGTGTCATTGAATCCCATAATAATATCGTGTTGAATATATTTCGAAACGTGCTCTGTTCTGAAGAGATGACAACTTGAAATTTCAACCCACATCTTCATCAACTGGTACGACTCAAGTTTCGAACCCTAAATGTGCTCTGATATGTTGTCATCTCTTCGAAACAGAGCAAATTTTCTTGTCAGCCTTGGGAAGGATGATAAATTCGGCTAAACGTTGGCAGATCATCGAATTTTCTTAACTACAATATTAGTCCTCTTACCCAAACTGATTATATTGACTGAAGTTATCATTATCCTTATCGCTTTTCTTTCAGATTATATTAGATTTTTTTGCTGTTTCATCGAGATGAGGTTTCATACAGATTTTCTGTTGCAGGTGCATGCTACTTTCCAGAGAAATGGGAAGGTACCTGGTTCCAATCAGGAATTAGACAACCTGTCATTATAGAAAGTTCCAGGATTAGCAGTAAAGGTCGCTGTCTAGGGTCTGAAGGAGATAAATTTCTAGTAGTGGACGAGTAAGTCTACTAATCTTATCCTTTGATATAGAACAAATTATGAACTTCTCCACATGAGTTAGGGATATTGACGATTATTTGCAAAAAAATATAGTTAAAATGAGATTTTTGTGATGAAAATTCATATTAATATGATTTAAAGTTGCAAATTAAGTTTAGCCTGTAGGTCTGCAGCGTTACTTTTTCCGGCTCCTAGAGTGAAAAGTTCGTGTCATTGTGTTGAGATGTGCGCGTAATGAGTGATTAATGCTGGAAATGCTCGTTTAGCCGTGTTGCCAAGTCGACAATTGGTTTTTCTCAGGGGAAATCGGATGAAAAAATTGTTGGGCGTTTCTTTGTTACACAGGATGATGCTGAATATTCTCATTCTGATATGGGGGTAAAGTTAAGATTCAGATCAGAATGTCCCTCAATTAAACTGCTCCACGTGAGTTAGGGATATTGACTTAAATTGCAAAAAAATATAGTTAAAATAAGATTTTTGTGATGAAAATTCATATAAATATCATTTCAAGCTGCGAATTTATTTTAGCCTGTAGGTCTGCGGCGTATACAGAGTGGTTAAGAAAAATCGAGTAAAATAACGAAATATTATTCCCAGAGAATTCAAGCATTGTAAGACTATCAATGCAATAATGTATGGCCTCCACGGGCATCAATAACTGCTTGACATCTTCTTTGCATACTACACACGAGGTTGTTGAACATTTCTTGAGGAATTTGATTCCATAAACGGGGCAGTAATTCTCTCAGATCATTTAAGGATTTTGGGGTAGGTTGATGATTATCTAATCTTATTTGGAGCATATCCCTTGCATGTTCTATGCAATTCAAATCTGGTGAGTGCGGAGGTATTGGTAAATGTGGAATACCAAGCTCCTCGCGCGCATTCTCAACTATGGGCGGTCATATTCCCAGGACAAATGTGTAGATCTGTGCGCCCGTTGAAACATATCCCGGCCTATACCATAACACTACTCCCTCGGAATGGATGGACTTCTTGGACATAGCGACGATTACGGGGTATGCGTGGGATTGTCCATACCCTTATTCTTTGAGAATCTGAAAATCGTCCATATCTGGATTCATCAGTGAAAAGGGCACTACGCCATTGATCGTTCCAATTGATGTGTTGCCTTGCCCATTCCAGTCTTTGACGCTTATGGTCACGTGTTAATGGAACTCCTCTAATGGACGTCTAGAACCTACATTCACCTCTCCCAAACGTCGTCTGATGGTTTCGATGGAAACTTGGAGCCCATCCACATTTTGAAGACTATTCCGTAGCATTCTACACGTAGATGTAGGTTTTTTTTTCGCCGAAACGGTGATGAAACGATCCTGAGCAGGTGTTGTTTTTCGTGGCCCACAAAGCCTTGGTCTTTCCAACACGGAACCTGTCTCCCTGAACCTATTCAAAAGTCGAGATATCACACTTTGGCTGACTTGGAGCCTTTCCGCTACAACAACCTGAGTTAAGCCATCCTGTTACATTCCGATAGCCCTATTAGCCTCAGCGTTTGTTAATTTACGTCTTGGCATTTTCAGAAAACTCGTTTCAAATCGAAGCCGTTGATAAACTGACTTCATTTCAAAATAAGAACATTCATGAAGCATATGCAAAGAACCAAACTTCAGAAAAAAGGCGACCAGATTGACGAAATGTCTCATACTGATTTTTATTGGATCGATTCAAGTTGTTATTGAGTTTTCTCGAAGATTACATACTGTTAAAAACTATTGAATACGATATCCCTAACTCTTGTGGAGCAGATTACTTCGCACAAAATATCTAGACATATATAAACATTTCACCATAAAAAATAGTGATTTTTTGAAGAATTTAAACGTCCTATATGCTTTTCCACCCCCTCTAATAATACTCCAACGAATATGTTCGAAATTGGGGTTTTTCATATTCAAATACATCGGAATTTAGAAAATTGAAATCGGTTACAAATGTGGTTACACTGCACGAAAAATATCTGCATCTATGTACATATACCATGAGCGCAAACATATCGCAAGAGAATAATTTAGCTCGTTCAAGAAAACGCCGGGGAATCCTAAATAGGGGATGATAATATATTGTCGACGGAAAGACGTGTCTTTCAGAAAAAGTGATATCCTCACCCCTCTGGATCCCAGCCAATTGTTACCAAATTCGCGGCTAGTCGCTCGTCAGGATATGTAGTCAATAAGCCGCTCAAGTGAATTCTGTTTCGTGATGTGAATGTTCTGGAAGACAGGGGTGCGATAGACAGAATGAGGGTTCCACGGACGGGAATAAGGGAAAATATCATGCAGAATCTGAGTGCCATTAGGGTGGAGTGTCTTCCCGCAGGATAAAAAGTATCGAGGAATTAGAATTTCAACCCTGTACATGCCACGCCACCTGCGGCTTCACGGGAGTGTCAGATTCGTTTTTGACGCAACAGAATTGATCTGATTGCATCAATTTTCGAACCCTCGTCAGACCATGTCTGGAATTACGTCCAATTTTTGACTTGACGATCAAATTAAACTGTACAGAGTGTTTTGAAGTTGCAGTTCCAAAGAACTCACTAAAATCTGTCTAAATTGCTCACATAATTTGGTCAAAATTGTTTGATGTTCTCACTGTCTCACTAAAAGTGAAAATAACGAACAGTTTGAATGAATTTGCATTACAGTCCCTCAATAATTTCTAAAATAGGCTTAGCATTTCTGGGAGTTTGAGAGATTGACTTGTTTTATACAGGTAGATCCCTTTTAAAGGTAGATATGCTGTCCTGATTTTCGGGGTTGTTTTATATTCTAAAAAACAACCAGATTCATTGTTTACTATATGGATTATGATGTGGATATTTATGCATTAGAATGGAGTTTATACCTTTTCATGATTATATTGTGACATTAATACAAACATATTTTGTTATAGCAAGAGGGCGTGCTATCGTTGTGTTGTGATTCACGAGAAACACGCAAACGTTCTACAGTACAAAGAAAGTGAGTATTATGTTTTTCGATATACCATATTCGCTTCAAAAATAAATTGAATGGGTGTAACCCTATCACGATAGTTCTCGAAGGGTTGGAATTCATTGTCAATTTTTCTTCTGTGATGAATTATTATTGAATATTATTATTTATTAAACACTCATTAGAGAAAACTGATAACTGCCATAGTTTTCCATAATTAAATACATGAAATCCTCAATAAAAAAGTATAGTGATAGTGAACAATGGAAATCCAAACATTTCCTAAGAAATTCCCTCATCATTCAAGGAAGAATTGAATCCTTTTATATAGTTCAAAATGATCCTATATCTCTCACCCCAGTTTCCAGTAAATTACGGCTAGAAAGGATGATGTCGAATTTTGGTCTATTTTTACTCATTTACGATGAAACATAACGTACTTATTTCGAAGTTTTGTCTCCAGATTGACGTGCACTATAAATGTTTTCCCAAAGAAGCAATAGGTCCGGATCAAATTGAAAATTATTGTTATTGTGCATCTTTAGTAGTCGTAAATTCCGCGTAATGGCACAGTTGAAGATTTATAGGACCGTTGCTGTCGCAAAAGAACTTCCCAGCGTTTTGGTATTATAAAATATAAAAGAGAATTTTCGCTTTGTTATGTCTTTGCGGGCGCATACTTTGATTGTTGACATTATATATTTATTTAAGTACTGAAAACTCAAGAGTTTATGCTCCATATATCAATGTCGAAATTAACGTTGTGTGTGGAGATTCACCACGAATGCTTCTCCTCATTGACCCAAGAAGCTTCAAAAATATTTCTATTCGACAAAAGAATTAAGATTAAATAGCACAGGTTATAAATAACTTAGACTAAGACCAGATTTTGGGTTAGTGGAATCCTTTTAAAAAGTCTAGAGAATGTAGATTAAACCTGAACACTAGAAGCTTTCAAATGCCTCTGCTGCATGATAAGAGAACTACTAAGAGGCTCTCTACGGGTAGACACGGTCAGAAACCGATCTTGTGCAAGAGTGGTAGATCTTGGGCATCCACTTCTCGGTCTTTAGGTCACGTTTCCAGTTTTCCCTTCACTAACATTGAAATAAATTCTCAATATCTCTCTGATTACGTCTCATACAACAAAAAAGAATTATTACTAAATTATGCCGAACTCTTCTTACGAGTATAGAAATAAATAGATCGCGTTCAACCTATTCTTCAACAGGCAAGCCTTTGCTCGCACGAAAAAACCAGTCGTTTGTTCCCTAGATATTGATATGACGATATTTTTTCAAAGGACTTCCTTGTTAACTTTCTTTGAAAACGCTTTTGTCCCGTCGAGATTTGCAGATGATGAAGCTCTGGGATGTCCTTTGTATTTCATCTTCTTTAATATTCGTTGAATAGCAAGGACCCCACTGGTCGCAATTCAACGTCAGCTCAAGTCTCTTCAAGTGTTCCACTACGGCAGGATAATATACGCTAAAATTTCTCAACTTCCCTGTTCGCGAATGGAATCCATTGTCAGGGTATGAAAAAATGTAAGGGCTCATATATTATAGAGCCGATTGGAATGGTTCGTGAAAGAGCAAAGTTATGATGAATACAATGCGTTTTTTTCATTATTCGAAATTCTCTTTTGAGCTGGCATCGATATGAAGGATAGAAGCTCGAAAATGCTGATATGTACAGGGTGTGAATGAATAGTTGGGAAAGAGGGGTCCTTGTCAAAACATAGTGTGGGTCTTCCATTGGGAAACAACTCCAAAATTCATCACTAACTTCCAGCGTTCTTGTTTATAGGTATAAGATATCCATTTCTCTCATGACAATTTTTTTTTCAGCATATTGTTACGGGAGAGATTCTCTCCCATCTCTTTGTAGTTATATAACTGGTGATGCGCTACTGTTCTCGATGTTTCGAGAGAATGCAACCCCAGTTCCTTGCCCGTTTAAGGCCCCGTTCACATTCACATACAACAGAGGACATGGCGAGTGCAGGTCACCCGTGTCCAACATAGATTCGTGCACTGAAGACACGAAGCTGTTGCTCAGCTACCAGTCCTGTCCAGATGTACCTGGGACTGAAAGCGCAGGTAGGTTAACTTTGGTTCATTTGTTCAACATCCACCGTCAGAATCCTGAGTAAATATATCAATCTATTGAAGAGAAACACCTGAATATACAAATATTTACATGGATGGGAAAAACAAGATAAAGAATCTGCAAAATTCAATTGGGGCAATTTGGAATGGAACATGCTATGTTTTCCAGTTCGGTTCTTACTATACATAGTGTATCTAGGAGTCAAACAAGCTAGAAGGACTAATCAGAGCCAGATGAAGCAATAATTAACGGAGAAGTTCACAAGAAGATTGAGATGTACAATGAAACCTTGTCTTAACAGAAAGTATCTGATCAAAGCGTTTAATACTTAAGCTTGCTCAGTACTGAGCTACTCATTCGGTATCATCTCTTGGACCACAACCGATTTAGCATCCCTACAGAGAAAAATAAGAACAATGCTGAGGAAACATCACCCTAAAAGCTTCCACGACATCCTAAGTGTACAGGAATTGTTGAATTGTTCAACCGTATATCTCAGGAAATTGAAATACTTCGAGAATCTTTCCTGAACTAGGCTGATTCATTATATTTTCATCAAGTAGTTGGTGATGCTGATATTTCTTCTCTGTTAAAGCTGCAACAGATTATGAATCGTCAAAGAATCTGCAGAAAGCAAAATGCAGAAACTGATTGGCGAACCTTTACTGGCAGACACCAGAACGAGCTCAACCATGACATGTTTACTACTGTTTCTAGAACTCCTGTTTCTAGAAACAGAGGGAAACATTGCCAACCAAGATCAAGTGGACGATAGCTGTCCTTATGGTTGTGCCACACATGAAACCATCCAGCACATCACCAGGGGATGCCAGAAGTTTGCAGGCACGAAGTATAAGAATAGACAAGATGCTGTTGCCAAGATTTAACATAAAATACCAACTTAAGGTTCCTTATTTCAATTACCATCCAAACTTTGTATTGAAAAATGAACATCACAAGATCTACTGGGATCGCATGGTTCTTATAAACCAGAAAATTACACACAATGAACCACACCTTATATTACTGAATAAAGATGAAAATAGAGCACTATTCATCGACGTGGCGTCTCCAAATAACAACAACCTGATGAGGAAGAGGAAGATCTTTTATGGTAACCAATGTGAAGGTGTAGATCTGCTGATCTGATGATTCTATGTAGTAATAATCCTGATAAAAACATAGCTTTTCCATTAACCAATAATTTCGGTAAAAGTGAGGTATACATTTATAAATTCAATCTGTCTTACACATTTTTGTTTCCCACCCATATTTTCTTCAAATTAGAAGAATTTGAAGGTTAAAGTTGATTTGTTTTTCAGTTGAAGAGCTCCAGTGCCTAGCGGCCTGGAAAGAGGGCAGTTCCAGATACCTCGTAGGCAAAGTGGACCACATCCACGCCCTCTCCAACGAGGACAGGTACAGGTGCTTCGTGTACGAGAAAGTGACGCCCGAGTCCATGGAGGACGTGGATTACAGAGTGGCACAAAGTGGCGATGCCACTTGCAACGGCCTTTTCAGCGCTACCGAAGGAAGTCGCACGATGATACTGCGAAAGGGTGAGTTTAACGCGCTTGTAAGAAACTTGATGGGGCACTTAATTAAGGTCGTAATTCTGGAGTGTCAATAGTGTACCTTTCGCTTCTTAAGGGCGAACTGATGAATTATGCATTGTTATGCAAAGCGCAGTAAGTCACCTGTCAACTTCTCAGGAAGAATCTGGCTTTGAGAGGGGTTATTTATTAGCCAACTTCAACGGAGGGGGCTTTAGCTTCTGGTCGTCGGTTGGGAGTGTATCCGGAGAGGCTGAAGAATTGATTTCGATTACTCTTTCATGATTGTGGAGAGCTACTTCGTTGTTATTTCAGCGGAGTGGGATGGATTAATATCGTCGAAGTTCGGCTGTGTGAGTAGTTGGGTAACTTTGACATTCCGAGATAACCATTCATCGACTTAATCTCATTTCGAAGTTTGGATTTCTGAATCGTTAATTATTCATGATGGTTCATAAGAGGTGCAACAGGTTCAGGGGATTCGTTCTACACTGCGCAAAAAATTAACGCACATTATGGAAATCTCAAATTTATTCTACAACTGAAGGTGTTCTCAATGATAATTATTTTTATCAGAATTATGAATGCATATGTTATCCACTTTCAACGGTTTTCTTCAATACAAATGTTTTTCCCAGCAGGAATAAAAAAAGATGAATTATCAGATTTTGAATGTATTGGCTCCATTCTAAAATCAGTTGTTCTCGATCAATTCTAGTGATCAATAGTTTTTCTTTCGTTTGATTATCTACACTCGATCGCTATACAACGCGAAACACGCAATTTGACCCAAGAGGAATGTGCCCAAGCGGTAGTTTTGCGAGAAGAAGGGTGGACATACACAAGAATTGCAGATAGGTTTGGAGTTTCCAATACAAGTGTGTCCAGAATGTTGCAGCGATTCAGGGAGACAGGTATGAATGTCCGAAGACCAGGACAGGGTAGACCACGAGTAACAACTGCCATTCAAGAACGTTACTTGAGAGTTTCTTCGTTGAGACAACGGTTTGCAACCGCTCGCCTCCTTTAAATTCAGCTTGAGCAAACTCATGAGGTGCAAATTAGCACTCAGACAATAAGAAATCGCCTCAGAGTATATGATTTGAGGCCTCGTGTCGCGGCAAGAGGCCCAGCTCTTACCCCAGCCCATCGGAGGGCGCGTTTGGATTTTGTGAGAGAGCATATCCATTGGGAAGAGGCCGATTGGGAAATAGTTCTCTTCACAGATGAGTCTAGATTCTGCCTCTACCATTGTGATCGACGTTCCCTTGTATACAGACGTCCACATGAAAGATATGCTCAGTGCAATTTCCTGAATACTACTGGTTTCGGGGGAGGATCGATTATGGTATGGGGTGGAATATCTTTGACTGCTCGCACAGACCTAGTGGTCGTTGATAATGAAGCTATGAATGCTGATAAGTATATAAGGAACATTCTTGAAGAGCATGTAGTGCCATTTGCCCCATACATTGGTGAAAATTTCATTTTTATGGACGATAATGCCAGACCCCATCGTGCGCGCATCGTTCAGGAGTACCTTGAAGAGGTTGAAATCTCTCGAATGGAATGGTCAGCAAGAAGTCCAGATCTCAATCCGATTGAGCAGGTTTGGGACAACCTCAATAGAAGGCTGAGAAGTTCAGAAAATCATCCAGCTACTCCTAATGACTTAGGAATCCAACTTGGAGAAATCTAGGAAGGATTAGATCAGAACATTTTAAGATCACTCATTTTGAGTATGAACCGTCGTTGCCGAGCTGTAATTAACGCCAGGGGTGGAAATACTAAGTATTAAATCGCTTATCAGCATTATCCTGAATTTTTCTTCCATTATGTGTCTTGTTTCGTTCAAAACCTTCCCGAGAGAACATAAAAAATAAGTTATAAAGTCAATGTAGAGTTAACTTTCATTAAAATTGAGATTTTCAGAATGTGCGTTAATGTTTTTGCGCAGTGTAGAATGACTTGAAGTTAGAACTTTCAGGAGTATACAACGAACAATGAATGAATTCGAATGTTAATGATAACATTCGTGTAACGATCATGAATACCTCAATTCAATTCGCTTCAGTTTGTAGAACTAGGAAGGAGGTACTTGGATTGGATTGGAGTGAAACAGTAGGAAATATAGTTTAAAATCTACAATATACTCACCAATCTCTACCCCTCCTTGGGATTCTGATGAATAACGTTCCCTTTCGAAAAATTTCCATAAGATCTCTTTATTTAACGCCTCACCACATTCTCCTCTCGAACGTATACCCCAGAAGATGTAGCCTAGCCGATTCCTACAAGTACGTAACCGCTTTCTCACCTGTAATGGCCTCTTCAGGCGCTCTGCCGACGAACTATAGCTCTTCGAGGGATAAGTGGTAAGTCAATAAAACTTTATTGTCTTTCCCCACACAAATTAACTCTTTACGTTGGGAAGCTCGGCAGAGCGCCGCTCTTGTTTGTATTACGTCGCAGATTAAGTCGCAGTAGGCTTTGATTTCGTGACTTCTCTGTTTGCGAAGAGGGGAATTGTGCCAGTGCTAATTTTTTGTGCGGATTTCCCTATTTGAGTTCGCGTGTGCACGTTTGTTCGATCGAAGGGCGAGGACATAGGTTAACGGGGCAATTTTGAATGCGGGGAAGTTTGCAGCGATGGCGTTTTCTGATTGCTGCGGGATTTTGGGAAATTCAGATCCACTTCTGCACTCTCTCAGGGTAGACACTCTCAGGGTAGACGCCCTGACGTAGAATTTCTACCAGAAATTTTGCAAGAATTAGAGGCAATATTGTGCTGAAAAATTTCAGAAGGCACAAATAGTTTTTTACAGCACCATGAGAGAGTGCTTTCAAGTGGGTCTTGGTGTTTGACTTGAAGAAATATTTTAACAGATTCTTGAGGTCGAAACAAACAGTTTTTTCTCATACCATTTTTCCCGAATCGGCTCGGTTTAAAAGATACAGGTTGTTGAAAAACCTTAAAAAAATGTTATTTTTAGTTCTATCTCACAAACGGTTTTATCGAAATGAAATGAATTTCGGAATATAGTTTTTCATTTATTTGATGAATCTTTTTCGAACACAAGATATCACACATAGCTTCCAGTTTTCTCATTATGATCATTACGTACCATAAAAATATCAAAAATTCAAAGAACCCAAATCTTGAAACTAAATTGGAAGCTATCTAATGAATATTTGAACGTTTTCTAAAATAAAAGTATTCTTCATTTTTTCTCGTATAATGCTCCGTTTTCGAGTAATTTGATATTCAAAAATAAAATATGTATATCTGTCAAATTCGAAAACATGGGTACTTTGACTGAATTCAACTCTGTAACAAAGATCTACAGATGTGTCATGGATTCACAGCGGGTTTCATAGAACTTTGATTGTCCGATCAACGATTTGACAGTCACTTGATTTCTAAAACGAAATCACTGAAACTTTTTCATTTCTGAATATATTGAAGAAGTAGCAATTGAGAATGATAGAATGGACGTATGAACGGCATAATTTGATGCGAGAATGATATTCTGAATGATCATGACTGAATTATCGACTGAAAACAAATTGACATCTGTTCGTCAATCAAGCGTTGATTCCCCGATCAAGCTTTATCAAACCCAGGGCTAGCTTGTTATTCTGAAAGGAATTTCCTTTTGACAGGGATGGCATAGCTTATTGTGAATACTTAAAATTTTTTTGGAAAAAATATAAAAGAAAAAGTGTTTCCTTTGATCTCAAGATGCTACTATTAAAATATATGTACACGTCAAAGACTCACGCTTTATAGTTGTGGAAGAACTAGCGTGTCCAACATATCATCGCATAACTAGAGTCATTCGGGGCAACTGTGCGCACTTTTGCCTTTCAAGCCATACCCTGTTTCAAATGTTGAAGCTAGGAGAATTAAAACATATTCATAAGATAGAGAATTTTCTAATCTATAAAAAAACATCAAAAAGCAAACAAACAAAAACGTTTTCTTTCCGCAAAAAAGAATTTAGTAGAGAAAGTCGGAGTGCGTTCACATGCCCCGTATTGCGGGTAAGTGTGCGCACACCCACGGGGTAAGTGAACGCAGTGCTTTGTGAACCACACAGTCAAAACAAATTACAAAATAATGTCATCAAAATGTTACAATATTAGAGAAATGCTGTTTATTGTCAATACAGAAGCGCCCTTTTACAAGCAGTGCATTATTGTTCGTGCCACAATTCTTGGTGAACACAACACTTGATACATTCCCCTGTTAGTGGCTCTTCATATTTTTCTGAACAAATAGGACAATATTGATCCAGTCTTAACCAAGAAAATTAACAATGTCATAATTTATTCCTTACTGAACTTAATGAATCTATGCGCACACTTACCCGCGCACACTTTCCCCAGTAAGCCAAAATTTGAATTGACGTTCTTATAGAGTTGAGCAGCTAAGAGAACCTAAAATTTTTTATTATATATTTAGATTAATATGCCCATGATCGAATAAAATATTGTTTAACACTGAGGGACTCGGAACTTGGACCTGGCAAAATGTGCAGAGATGCTAAAAATTAACAAGAAAACTAGTGAATTCGATTGATTGCAAATAAAAAGTTAACGAAACGTCGCACGGCGCATTCCTATGAAAAACTAATTTGGCGATTGTGCGCCCTTGCTTCACCCAAATGAACCCCTCTTTCATACATTGCATAGTCGAGATATACGCACTGCGCACACTTACCCACTGCGCTCAGTTACCCCCATAGAGATGGTTACCCCGAATGACTCTACACGTCAAAGACTCACCCTTTATAGTTGTGGAAGAACTAGCGTGTCCAGCATATCGTCGTATAACTATGGCAGAAAGTGGAGAAACAAAATTTGTTACAGAATGAGTTAATGATACGAAACTTCAATAAATTCTAGTAATCACCACTTTGGCAATAATTTGCTTCGTGTATTCTTGTTCTGTGCCTAGTTCTATGCATTCTGATTAATTTTAACATCTTTCTCTTGGATAGTGGGTTCTCTAGGAAGTGGGTTCGCACCTTAAGACTACCAATTTAAAAAATCCTTCCTTCACCGTATAACACTTCCGTTGAAAGGTCAATTCTTCGAAATCGCCCGTGCCTGAACGCGTCGGGTTTGATATCGCAGTCCTCGTAAAATTCGACACGGTCCTGCCCTATTTCATACAAATGGAATAAATTTGGTACGCTTCTGGCTCTTGGAGCGATACCCCGCGACATTATTTATATATTTCGCGAACTCCTTGAATACAAATCGTCCGATATCAGTGTTGTAAACAAGAGAACACGGAATGTCCCAACCCTTCCGCACGAGTGGCAACCCTGAATTTCCTAGTTGCCACACGTGGTCGATCCGCCTATACTGCTCCAGAATTCTGCATTTATGTGCGTGGCTTTTCGTTCGTGTTCGGATGGGAAATGGTCCATGGAGGATTCTGCAACGAGCTCTCGAAATTTGGTCTGTTTCTCTTATTGCCAGTTGAAGTAGAGGACGATTTTCTGTAGGGTGGCAAAATTTTGGGGTATCTGGATAGCGCTGAACGGAATCGTTATTGTGAATCGATGAGAAGTTGATTTTCACTCAAATACCTATGGTTTTATCAGTTTGGCCACAACGTAACATTGCAGTATTAGCATCACATTATCAAGTTTGCTGCGTGAGAAGTTGTAGTTAATGGTTTCAAGAGTTTCAGAACGTTTAGTTTGACGTGGAAGATATAGAACGTAGTGGAAGACCAGAATTTCACGAAGACACGAAATTGGAATTATTATTACAGGAAGATCCATGCCAAACGCAAGAAGAACATGCATATAAGTTGGAAGTGATCCAACAGACAATTATACGTCGTAAAAATCGTTGGAATGGTTCAAAACTGAGGAAAATATGAATTGAAGCCGAGAGAAGTCATACGCTGATTTTTCACGTTTGACATTTGGCTTGCAAGGCTCAAAATAAGTGTTTTTGAGCATAGTATAGAAGTAAATATAAGGATATACTGAAAAATTCTTAGCCTACTCTAGAACCAAACAAAATTTCAATGTCAAAATATTTTATACTCAACATATTCTGTTCTTAATTAGATACATTCATTACAGCGAACCTGCAACGTCTCTAGACCTTTCAAAAAAATGTTTCTTCTTGCTCTGCAAACCAGACCTCCACAGCTTTTATTACCTCCTCGTTGGAGGGAAATTTACTACCTTTTAAACTTTTTTTCAGTTGAGGAAAGAGATGATAGTCGGATGGAGCCAAATCTGGTGAATAAGGGTGTTGTTCTAGGAACGCAAAATTTATCACGAATTTTTTGCATGGCAACATGAGATTTTTGTGCAGGGGCGTTGTCCTGCAAAAACAAAACACCTTTGGATAGCTTTCCGCGTTTTTTCTCTTTAATTTTTTCCCATAGAGTGGTCAGTAATGTCGAATAGTAATCTCCGGTTGTTGTTCTACCCTTATCCACAAACTCAATCATGATTACTCCATGCCAATCCTGAAAAACTGGAGCAAGAACTTTTCCAGCAGATTTTTGGACACGAAATTTCTTAGGTCTTGGAGAACCAGGGTGTCGCCATTCCATCGATTGTTGCTTTGTTTCTGGATCGTAGAAATGTACCCAAGTCTCATCCATACTTACAATTCGGTTTAAGAAGTCTGCATCGTTTTCAAATCGAGCACAGATCGAACGCGATGCTTCTACCCTTGCACGCTTTTGGTCAACATTCAAACATTTGGGTATCCATTCTGCAGCAATTTTTCTCATGTCCAAATTGACGTGAACGCGTTCGTATGAAATATTCAGTGGTTCAAATATCCGTTTTAGCCCAATTCGACGGTCTGATAAAATCATGTCATGAACTGCATCGATATTTTCGGGGACTGACACAGGTCACAGAAACTGGTCTTCACGATCGGTCATCATCTTCAATGGAAAATGTACCTCTTTTGAAGCGTGCAGTCCAATTTTCCACGGTCGCACCAAGGGTATTAAACATATCTTCGTGAATCTGCTTACCTCTTAAATACAGGTACTTGATGATGGCTCGATACTCCAATTTTTCGATTTTCGGTGGACATCTTCTTTTTATAATTTATTGCGTAACTCTGGTTTACTTTTTCGACCTCAAACTTCACACTAATACTTCTAATGAGTTATTGTTCGTTGCTATGGTAACGCAATATTTTTTTTTATGCATGGAACTGGTCTAGGCTAGCTAGATATCAATACATCCTCGTATAGTTGCAATTTTAAAGATTCGAAATGGACCTCAAAGGAACTATCAAAAATCAGACATATTTGACAGTCAAACTGCTATTAAAGCTTTAAAGCTTATACTTGAGAGTTTAGACTCTCATGTAATCGATTCAAAAATTAAGAAAACTCAATAAAATGGTAAGAACGATAATGAAAAGAAAAAATCTATCTGGGCACACTAGAAATCATAGTCACAACTCTACTCTTTCATTGGGCTCATCTTGAAATGATTCAGCTACAGATTAGGTAAACGTGCAAACCCCTAAACGAAGTGAAGTAATATCGTGAATCCGCGCACAAAATCTAAAACGACATAAATATCAAAAGCCCCGAAGAAATCCGATAATTCGATCAGCGGCGTTCATTCTCGTTCGAACGAAGAAACATCTGGTAAAATCAAATGGGGCGAATGAAAAACGGACACCCTCGGGGAATAAACATGTAAATCGAAAATCTGTTTTATCAAATCCCATCAATTTTTAGTAGTAAACCAATTACGAAGAAAATTAGAGCTGAAACCTTGTTCGATGCCGACCCGGAACTTCGAATCCATTTATTCGAAAATCTGATTAAGCACATCGATTGACGTTATTCACCGTACTCACAAACGAGCTATTAATCACCTTTCAAATGCACAGGAACAATACATCTCAACCGAAATGCTCAAACCTCCGGCTGAAATGATGATTAATTATAACGAATAAACTTGGAGTTTTTTTTCTGGTGGGGCACTAAGTGAAATGCGGATTTATCGATTATTACCCTTCATACTAGTGGGTCTTGAAGAATCTCATCACCTGAAGTTATGAAATGGCTATTTTCTCAAAATTTCGATTTCACAGGACAGGACTTTGATCAATTTTCAATAAAAATACAATAGGTATATTCACTTTTAGTTTAGAAGTCGGTTGGCCATGGACATTTGACACATTTCACTCTGTATAGTACGAAAATGTGCGGTTATGACGCTTGTCAAAACATTTTTGGGTTTTAAATCAACGCTCGGTTGCCAGTTCTACGTAAAAGTTTCTGTTATTACGTATTTTATCACAATGTCGAATATCTTCGGAAAATATGTGACGAATATAATTGAAATTTATACAAACTGATTGAAGGCATACCAAATCCAGTTATTTGCATGGAAAATACGAGAGATCAGTATAATATTATAATATGCACTAGCTTGAGGAGAGTTAATGTTCGTTATCTTTTTTGGCTAAAGTTTGAATACGTTACATCAGTTGTAGATTTCAAAAATATTAACCCAAAGATGAAATGCATATGATGCAGTGGTTGGGAATGGGTATCTCCCGGAGGAATTAACAGATAATTACAGGAATGTTAAATTCTTCAACGAAAATCATCTTGCATCAATATAAGTAAAAGGAATTAAAGGAAGTTTCAAGTCAAGATGAACTTCACCTTTGAACAAAAATTTCACATGAATAAACAATTAACAGTAAACCTAGCTCGTATTTGTGGCTGATCATCTTAATACATTGATATAATAATAATAATTAGGTATTTATTGGTACCTTAAGACATTTACGATGTATAGGACAAGTCAAATGAAAAATAGAAAAATCAATTTTTGGGAACTGATTCTACGATGACATTAATCGAAAATCCTGTAGTAAACTTTTCGCATTAATTCACTCAAACATAAAATTCTCAATTGCAACACTTTTTTGGGTCTCCCCATAGAAGGAAATTCTTTGTCATCCTTTTCATTCACAATCTTTCTGATTGTGGAAATATTCAGCTGAAATAAAGTCGTTTAGATTCGGATGAAACATTATATAAATTCACTTAGGATATGTTCGATACCGTCTGACGTATTGTGGATTTTAGAATATCAGGGTATAACTATTTGAATGAGCGGACCTGAATTCTAAATAGCACTTCCTGAAACCCTGTCTCTTTTTTTAATCACATTCGGCATTTTCGTAATAAAAATTGATATTAGTTGTGGCAACGGCGTTATGACATTAAGGACATTTCATGACTGCCAACCTAACTCCGTTCTAGTTACAAAAACTTGAGAAAATTATTTCATGGCCAACCGACTGCTAAAATAAATGTGAATGGAATATAGATACTGATTGTATTCAGTTCTGCTCCATCTAGAGTGGTTAGACCCCAGGTTGGGCTCCAAATTTTAATGAGATGTATAAATTGGAACAACTCTTTCGACAGAAAACAACATTTGTTACTATGACAGTTAAGGGAAATTCCGTTGGATTGCTGTAAACCACTGACACAAAATTTCAAATGTTTTTCTTCAACTGTCGATTTCAATTTCAGCTCGAGAATGAATTTCATCAATTGAAAGTAATCCCCTTTTCCTATTTCGAGCTGCTTTTCTTCGACCGAGCCACAAAAAGGTTCCTCTTTCGCTAATTTGTATTGGGTCAATAATGCCGATTCACATCTCGGCAATAAAATATCTCTATATATAGAAATGAAGGCCAGACATCCCAAAGCTCTTTTACTGAACGTGCATTCTGTTTCCACAAGAAGCAGCCTCGTCATAAAAATAATACGATGGCCGTTCCCTTTATTATCCCGATATAAAAGCCACTAAATTCTCCTACAGACAAATAATGATTCGGACCACAGTATATTCGCCAGCGTTATTACAAAAGTCGCGTAGTTTTTCCATCGGGCCCTGTTATTCCTTTCGAATTCTAGAAATAATACCGTGTTGATTAATTGTAATCTTCTCTTTCAGCGCCATCCTTGAATAAATGCCATTTCCCACCCTGGATGACAAATTACAACCACTGGCACAGCCTGGATTATTCGACGACTTACAGCTTCCACCACAGGGATGCCACCTTGAGAATTGGAAATTCTACGTCGGGTACGGAAATGAGAGTGTTGTGTACACACGTGAAATACACGTCGAGGAATGAGAGTGCTGTTGTGCTCTTGACTCATTTCACAATGGGATGGTGAGTAAAATCGTTGAAAACTGAATCGACAGGTTGATAAATAACTATATAGAGTCATTCGGGGCAACTGCGCGCACTTTTGCCTTTCAAGCCATACCCTGTATCAAATGTTGAAGCTAGGAAAATTAAAATATATTCATGAGATAGAGAATTTTCTAGTCTATAAGAAAACATCAAAAAGCAAACAAACAAAAACGTTTTCTTTCCGCAAAAAGGAATTTAATAGAGAAAGTCGGAGTGCGTTCACATGCCCCGTATTGCGGGTAAGTGTGCGCACCCTCACGGGGTAAGTGAACGCAGTGCTTAGTGAACCACACAATCAAAACAAATTACAAAATAATGTCATCAAAATGTTACAATATTAGAGAAATGCTGTTTATTGTCAATACAGAAGCGCCTTTTTACAAGCAGTGCATTATTCTTCGTGCCACAATTCTTGGTGAACACAACACTTGATACATTCCCATGTTTGTGGCTCTTCATATTTTTCTGAACAAATAGGACAATATTGATCGAGTCTTAACCAAGAAAATCAACAATGTCATAATTTATTCCTCACTGAACTAATGCCCATATAATGAATCTATGCGCACACTTACCCGCGGACACTTTCCCCAGTAAGCCAAAATTTGAATTGACGTTCTTATAGAGTTGAGCAGCTAAAAGAACCCAAAATTTTTTATTATATATTTAGATTAATATGCCCATGATCGAATAAAATATTGTTTAACACTGAGGGACTCGGAACTTGGTCCTGGCAGAATGTGCAGAGATGCTAAAAATTAACAAGAAATATAGTGAATTTGATTGATTGCAAATAAAAAGTTAAAGAAACGTGGCACGGCGCACTCCTATGAAAAACTAATATGGCGATTCTGCGCCCTTGCTTCACCCAAATGAACCCCTCTTTCATACCTTGCATAGTCGAGATATACGCACTGCGCACACTTACCCACTGCGCTCAGTTACCCCGAATGACTCTATGTAAGGAAGTGACAGCAAATCACCTTGCCAATACTTGAAAAGTACTTAAGTTTGTTACATTTCTATTAGAATTCATTACACCATTCGAATTTTATTACACTTCTCAATCTTGACCTGCCTGTTTGGTGGTTAGGTTCTATTCTAAAGCTACACCACCCATTCGTAACTTTTGAAGAAATTGTTATAGCGAAAAGGGTTATAAGTGAACTATAGCTCAAAGTTTCAACGAATCAATTTCTATTCAGTTTTCTCCCAATAAGAACGACGCTTTCACTTCCAAAAGATCTCGATATCAGTGCCGGTTCAAGGTTCTCCCCTTAGCATTAGCGGATTACTTGAATTTAGTTACATATCAACAAAACTGAATGTCCAACTTATGTAGAAATGAGTATGGAAGAAAAAATAAAGGAAAAATTTAAGATTCTAAAATAGGTTTACAGGGTGTGTCTTCGACTCATAGTAGTCTTTGACTCGTAGTAGATTCTTGAGGTCAAAAGAAACACTTTCTTCCTATACCATTTTTTCCGATTCGGCCCTGATAAAAAGATATAGCTATTTTGAATTTTCATAATGAGCTATGCCACCTCTGGAAAAACATAATTACCTTCAGAATAACTAGCGAAATCTGTGCCACTACACATCTGTGGATCTTTTAAACAGAGTTGCATTCAGCCAGAGTACCCAATCTTTCAAATTTCACAGATACTTTTCAATTTTTGAACTTCAAATTACTCGAAAACGGCGCATTATACGAGAAAATATGAAGAATACTTTCATTTTACAAAACGTTCAAATATTCATTAGATAGCGTCCAATTTTTTTTCAATAGTTGGGTTCTTTGAATTTTTGGTGTTTTTATGACCATTACGTTCATAATGAGAAAACTGGAAGACGTGGGTGATATTTCGTGTTCGAAAAAGATTCATCAAATAAATGAAAAACAATATTCCGAAATTCATTTCATTCGATAAAACCGTTTGTGAGATAGAACTAAAAATAAATTTTTTTATGATTTTTCAACAGCCTGTATTTTTCAAACCGAGCCTATTCGGAAAAAATGTTATAGGAAAGAAGTGTTTCTTTTGACCTCAAGAATCTACTGTTGAAATATTCATACAAGTCGAAGACTCATCCTGTAGAGCTGTCATTCCTTACTTCAAATTAGACATCTGGATTTTTTATAAGCTCAAACTTCGGCTTGAACACAGCCTCTGAATCTTGACGGCCGCCTACCCTGTACTGACTATCTAAGTCCTTTCGAATAAGGGCCAAAAACTGAAAAAATTTTCAGTTATCAAAAGTAATGCACAAGCGTCAACTGCTCGAACTCCAGGTGAGAAGAGAGACCCTTTTCGATGTGTCTTTCATGTTGATCTTTCGAACTCGTTCCTGTCAATCCCTGCAACTTCGAAAGGTGCACACTCATCGCCACACTCATTTTTAACGAGCTCAACATTGTTTCAGCCAAAGCGGTTACATGTGCATGTCGTTCAACCGCCGAGATGCGCACGTAATGGAAGTGCAAATTGGAAGTCAAACCAAGCGGCTGGAAGATGCTTGCAGTGCCACAAACTTCAACATATCCAGTCAATCATACGTTACCCTCGTCAGTGAGTATTACTTCTGCACCATTACTGTGTTGTAAGCCCGACGTTCGCCCGTTTAACCCTCCCTATTAACTTATTCAATTGATTTAATTTGAATTCTGACTATTGTGCCGGTAATTCGCCTATCGGCGCTCGATCTAGAGCGATGCCGGTGTTTGTTTTTTGCTCAGGCTGCGCCTTTTCGCTAATCGATTCGGTCCTTCTGCTGAATAATTTGCTGGAAGCAATTTCTGTATTATGGTGACGCTGAAAGAACCACTCTGCCCGAATGAAGATGTGTTTTGTTCGCGTTTTTATTATTTGTTCCGCGGAAGCGCCCTCAGCAGGTGAATGGAGAGTCTAACTGTTCTTTATACACTCGTTTCGTGATTTCTGTAGTCAATTATCTGATTGACTGACGATGCAATCAAGTTTTTACCCAGAGAGTCTTGAGTAGATAAAAGATCATCAATACTTTTGGATTTTTTATCGGCCGATTGTTTGATTCGTTTTTTAATCAGCACGAGCAGATTTTTGAATGGGCACGATCGAAGGATGTCTTGGGCAAATGAATAGCCTTCAAGCTTCAAACAACAAGGGACTACAGACCAATGCATCGCCAATAAACCCATCCGAATGCTTCGCAACGTTTCGATGCGTTTGGTCGAGACGCTGTTGGTACATCAAAGGGATGTTTGTTTTGATCTGGACGAAATTTGATTGTTTTCAGACATAAATGATCATTTCCACTGCGAAATGCTTCAAATCTCTTCGATTCCCATCTCTAATTGGCACATTTGATAGAGTTTGCTCTTGTTGGATTTGGAGATTCAGTCTGGACGAGGCATTAAATATTGTTTGGTCTATAATGCCACGTTCAGAGCAGAACTCGAACGTCGAACACGCAAACTTGATCGAATATGCCAATTAGCATTGGGATTCCAAAAGATTTGAAGTAATTACAAGTGTCGTCCACACCAAGTTTTAAGCTAGATCATCTGTAATACTTTTGACGCAGGGATATGATTGAATACATTCCAATTACCGAAAATGGGTCGACTTAAATTTATTCTAACTAGTGAGCCCATAGATCTACCTTATAGGTAGATCAACCTTTAGAGGCTTTACGCCTTTCTTCCCTAGCTAGGGTCTACAGCCCTCGTATTTGCCTTTAATCCGTAGTCAAAACCATAGACATATAGACATCGACTGTGCCTTCCCCGTAGATAGAGGAAGGGGAAGATAACGTAAACAACAAGAAAAGTTTGTCCAACATCTCTATGTTTTTGTTGACATTTAGTGTGCATCTACTCCATGTTTGTTTACGTTTACCCCAATATTTGAATGTTAATTATCGTATTTGTGTTCGATGTAATAGTGTTTCGTTCGTTTTAAGACTTGAGTATCAAGAATTTCGTTGTCGGCATGCCAGGAAATTGTGTAATTTGTGGCAAATATGCCTAAAAAGATAAATTCGGATTGGGGCAAACGTAAACAAAAACAAGTTGATGTTGGACACAGAGAGTTCTCCTTCGTAGCTGCGCAATGCGGTATCTTCTCTTTCCTCTATCTACGGCCTTCCCTTTCTAATCATGCATGAAATACGGTCAAAAAAGTGACAGAGACAAACTGAACATCGGGCATGCAGTTGTCTTTTTCTAGAATTTTGATTGGTCCACACTCACTTTTATGTGAACAAAAAAGAGGCAGGTAAATGCCCGACGATCTTTTCTCCCTTTCTATAAGAAAGCCAATTTCATGCTTACATTGCTCAGTCCATGTTTCTATGTCATGTCTATGGTCAAAACTGGCGTTAACCTATAAATCGCGAACTGACATTGATTGTCAAAGTTCACCAAATTTTATCTGATCATCGATAAAAATAATCAACAAATTACAAGAGACCTCATTTGTTCTATATGAATCAAGCAATCAAAAATTAGTTTTTCAATGATACAATATGAACAAAGACGAAAGTTTCTTGGAAACTAATTTTAAGAAGCTTTTTTTTCCCCATAGTGAAACAGCACCAAACATTTCTTTACTGGCTTCTCTCTGCCATGAATGTCTGATCAATTTCATTCCTGTCAGTTCAATAGTTTCTAAGAAAAAATTGAAAATAGTTTTTCAGGCAACATCTTCAGCAGCAAGGGCTGCTCAAATAAAACTTATTCGAAAGACTCACTCTATTTTCGACCCCTTTAACTTTTTCGCTTCTCACATCCTGTATATCTGCAGATATATCTTTTAAATGAAGAAGAGACAAGATTTTCGTTCTCACCTTCGTTTTCTGCGGTGTGCTTGATTCGGTTTGGACGCCCGGTGTATAATTCGCCCATTCCGATAAGGAGCTGAACCTGAAATCAATCCGGCAAAGCTCCCAATAGACGGGCGCGTTCAAAGAGATTAATTAGTTAACGAATTTTCCGGTTTGTTTCACCGAAAGAGATTAAACAGGGATCATTCAGACCACCAACATCCAAATAGCACGCTCCTTTATAGCTTGATAAATTCAGAGCTAAACACTCACGTGTAGGCAATAATCGGAAGATCTGTAAGCAGGGAGTCTATTAATGTCTATTAGCGGCCAAGAAGTGCCTGCGAGAGTTCAGGAATAGATCATGTTGTTCATCGGGGCAGGGACATCGTACAGATGATCGTCATTAGGCTGCGTTCTTCACGCCTCACCCTTTCCGATCGCTTAATGATTCAGCGGTTGTTTCCGTACGAATTTATGTCTGCCGGTTTGGGAATATTTAAAGAGCAGCTTCTCGGTCCGCTCCCTGCGTTTTTTGCGGTCTTGGGAGGATTGACGAAGTGTCCGATCTCCGGAAATGTGTGTATTCGACCCTGGAGCAGGGAAAATGATGCCAGAATCAATGGGGATGGGGTCGGGATGATGCTGCCTATACCTCACTTAGGGTGCCGTCGAAACTGGGTCGATGCCAAGTCCCCCCTTTTCGGAGGTTCGGATTTTACACCACGTTGGGTTCGATTTTGTTGAACCAAATCGTGAAGTTCGATCGAGAGTTGATTGTGGATTCGAGACAGAGAAATTTACGAAGAAGGTCTCATTTGTTGGCTTGATAGGTCTTCAAATGCCACAAGTACTAAGCTCGTACCTCATCGATTCTGATATGATATGGAAGTGCCATATGGAAGAAAATCCAATTAAAAATCCATGAATTACTGTTCAGTATGACTCCCTCAGGAAATGAAGGTAAGGACTAGGTCAACACAATGGCCAGAAAAAGAGGAAAAGCTCCTTTCAAAAGAAATGCTATGACGGAAAACCTTCTAGGATGGATCATTACAAAAAATTCCTTGCGAAATCTAAAGAATATCTGGATTTTCGCCAGAATATTGTACACATCCTTATTGGATTACTTACAGGAAGCACCTAATGAGAATTTGTTTACCTGTGGGCAGGAGGAAGAAAACTTAGATCACCAGAGGCACAGACTCTTTGATTCCTCAGGACTGATCTAGGTATCACACGATGAAGAGGTGTGAGCACCTCCAGTGCCCCAGTTGGCAAGTTCTCATAGCTTCAGTGATCAAGCACTGGCTAGCCTTTGTATTCTATCTAGAGTTTTCCTCGTAGTGGACAACAATTCGGTCCCCAAGTATCTTGGGGCTATCGAACATATTACATCTGGTTTTCGAATGATGCCCATGTAAACAAGCCGAATTGTCATCACTGGATTACAATCCGAAGAGCAAACATCGAGGTTTTCTATATTCATCTACCTAAACTTCCTACCTAAACCATTAACCCATAAACTGTTTTGAGTTTTCACCAAAGATACACGGCATACCTACTGTTGAAATTGTCATTTTGCCAGATATCTAGCACATGTAGATTTATTGCTGTAATCATAACGCTGCCCTCATATCTCTTTTATAAGTATCCTCTTTTCGGCAGATTCAAGTTAGAGGTTCATCTTCCTCCATCTGGTTGAAAATACCAATTAATAAATATTCAATATTTTTCAGCTACAACCCCAGAAAGGAGGTCTTGCCCCTTTATGGGAAAATTCGAGGTGGAGAGTCTCATGAGGATTGATCGACTGCTGCACAGCAAACCCTATCAGCCGATGGACTCGAGGTACTTCGACAACTATTTCCTGAAGAAGAAACAGCAGAATGCGGTTGACTTCCAACATCGACGATCCAAGAGATTGGACCAAGATCCGGACTGTGATAGCGATGGATTTACAAATCTGATTATAGGATGTAGTTCTTTAGATACTATGGAGTTCAAAACAGATTGTTCGTCGGCGATTTCAACGAGGGGTAAGTCTAGAATTTAACAACTAAGTTGTACTTCCGTTGACGGCAGGTTATGGGAGTCATGGATGAATGTAGGATTCTACAGAGTAAGTACACCATACTCCGGTTGAGATGTGTTACACTGCACTGTACTGATGAGGGACAATATCCTGAAACAGGTCTACAGTTTGTTTTTCAGCCTCTCTGAGAATTCCTACGCTGATTCATGACTGCCAGGCATTAATGAAACGACAATTCTAGATTGTCGTCATTTTAGAAAGACTAGAAAGACATTTCAACAAATATTTCAGGTGATATTTTTTCCACAGAGTACGCCTGCCATGGTAGGTGGGAAGAAAACGGTACTAACTACCTGATAACATCTCCGGTGAGCACAAAGCTTTCCTACAATTCTCGACGCTACTGTTTTGTATACAAGGAAGTTTCCCCTGGTACAATTTTTTTCTCCACTTCCTCCTCTAACTGCGATCGGAGTATTAGACCTGGACTAAACGGAGAGTTAATCTTCAATATCACCAGCATTGGTAAGTTGTATTTACCTCAATTGAAAGGTATAAGAATCTTCTTTTACTAACTGCGTCTCACTTGCGGAATGCCTGTATATTCTTTCTCGAAAACGGCAATGTACCAGTTCTGTACAATCCATCAGATCATCTTCACTATTGGTAACTGCAATGCAGGTATATTGGACGACCCAAATTTTTTGTCTTCATCTTGTAGGATCCATCAACAAAACCGGATCTTCAATTCCTTTCTAGTTGAGTTGTAATTCGGTTAGGTCTTCATTCAATCGACAAATGTAAAGTGTAAAAAAAGGAAGGCTGACACAGATTCTGATCGGAAGGATTTTTAAACTCCTGAAGATCCAAGAATCCTTTGCGGATTTGTTTTATCCGTTATTTTCCTAAGGGTGAAGAACAAAATCGTCTTTTCGTATAATATGATAATAAAAATGATATACAGGGTGTGAGTGAATAGTTTGCTCAATTGCTGATAGAATCCGGTGTACATTTTCATATTTTTTTCAGGTAAATGCATAATGGCGAGCGGGACTACAAGATCCAGTGCAAAACTTCACAATTTAGGGGTTTTCTACATAATTTCAATAAGTATCATGATTTACGTTCAAAGATGATCATAAGCCACGCGTTGAAATTAGGATACATTTTATGAAATGAGACTGTATTGCCCTGAGGGCTTATTTTGTTATCCAGGGAAGATGTCTAATCTTTTCGCTGGTTCATGAAGATTTCTCTATGAAAAGTTGAGGTTTTCACAGAGGTTGTTAATTACCAATAAAAAGTTTAATTTTTAGAAGTTATGTTGATTCAATGTGTTGGAGAAATTATTCAGAAAATGTCAAGAACATACTAAGTTCAGGTTTAGTGTCTGAAATTTTACATTCCACGAAACGAGTGTAGCATTTTGAGATGTTATTTCATAAAAACCACGGTAAGGATATTCTCAGACAAAATTTGGTCGAATGGAGAAAAACCTGAACAAATACCTGTCGAATAAGCAATAATAGGGGTCCAATAATTCAGTTTATCTGATTATTCGAAGATATATACCTAGAAATATCAACTGAGTTTCGGTAACTTTGGAAATCTTCATGGACGCATATCCATGTGAAAAGGAGAGTTGTAAATTTGATAATTTTAAGTATGTACTGTGATTACTGCTAGCAGTATCAGATATAAGAACTATTTTAACTCAACTTTACTGAAATAAACTTCGAGTGTAGTGGCTCTCGTGAATATTTGTGAAGATATTTCTATTTCTCTTATAGTACGGATCTTTTGCAGCTTTTAGTATAGACATTTTAAAGGATCGACCTGTGGAAAATCGACACGATGGTCAGAAATTGTGCTCAAATATAATCCACCTAAAAATCAACTTTGGCTCAAGAGGGACAATATTAAATTTTTACATTTTTTTTTCAACGTGGCGGGAAAGATTTAGAACTATGAAGTCTAGGTCCTGAATCAAGATTACCCAGTTTTTAATGAATATTGAATGAATTTATGTTTTCTTTCCTGAAAATTTAGGATATCCGAATATTTCATTGTCTTTGAACAGTTTTTTGTTATAAAATATGCTCTTTTTGATGTGATGAAATTATACAACATTTCATCATCGTCAAAAACTGCGCATTTCGAATACAAATTCACCTGATTTACCGAAGATAGAGACACACGCTGTAGTTTATTGAATTAATAATGAATAGGCAGTTTGAAGTTGTGAAAGACGTAACATACCAATCTTATCTGATTAGAGAACAACAGATATTTCATTATTAAGGAGGAATATATCATATTTCATTTCTGTAATCAAGGATATTTTTCAATTTGTTCGAAAAAGCTCGCCTAAAACATATCATTAGTTCGACCAGTGTTTGATTCATCGAAAATCTCATCGAGTTTTATGCACTTTCACCTCATATTTCAACGATGCACTCACATATCATGTCATTTCATTCTGCCATTGTCGATTTTCCATATACAGGATCAGAAGAATAGTAAACATCTGTGATTTATTTTCTGTAACAAACTTTTACGCATTTTACCGTTGATGAACCCAAAGAATGCTACAATAGATGTAAGATAAGTATTTTTGCACATACCTACACCTACAAGCTTGTTCGGGAATACGCAAAAGGTGATATTTTTCGTAACTGGAAGCAATATTACGAATGTTTTTTTTTCGTTGTGTAAAAATATTCGAATCAGAGTGAGTACGTAGCTGAAATTTTGTTTTCTACGATAATTTCGAAAGCAATAATATTAAAGAGTAGTTATAGAAGTCGTTACGGCTAAACCTGTTATCAATTCAGATAAAAATAATGATTTAAAGGGATATTTTAAGGGGCTTACATCGGTTTATGGGACTAGGAGCATGAGTTTGTCGCTTTATGTCCAAGGGTAAATTGTTATTGCTGGTGTAACCGATTTGGAATAACAAATACCATGAATAATATTCCCCATTTCAAAATAGACATGCAAATATACTTTTTTTCAATAGAATAATAATTTAAATTCCAGTTTAATTATGAGAATAAAGAGCGACTCTTCACGCTCACCTGAGTTGGTCAGATATACACAATTTTATAGTTTCAGAACAATTAATAACTGGCATTTCTCTGAAAATATATATAGCAATAACTTTGGAACGAATTGATGGAACTCTGTATTTTTTTTCATTATAAAATCAAGAAATATTTATTGTATAGAAAGTTTCGGTTTTTATATATTCCAAATATAGATCGATGTTGTTATTGAAGACATCCTAGAATCGACTCGAGTTGTAACAAAACGAAAATAATAATCATGCTCCATTTCCATAACTGATGTAACAACAACTCTCTATTGAAAACTGCTGAAAATGTAACTTCAATTGAAAAATATTTGCGAAATGCAATCATATTAAACTGTATATTATGTAAATTTCATTTGCCTAGAATAACGATCGATTATGTATTGAAATATAGTTCAAAACGAAGTGAAACTAACCTCTTTAGAAAAAAAAGTAGTTTTAGATAGACTGTTCAAGAAAGGCAGAACAAGAGAACTTGCACTAAATCACTTGCTGTAATAGTGAGAACATAATTTTTTTTTAATTCGAATTTGAGTTTTATGTGCTCATAAGAGAAAATTTCTGTTTGAATCGATATTTCGTCTATTTCATTTATACCGGTAGGTCTAGAAATACGTCTACCACCGACCAAATATTTGTCAGGTTATAAAGTTTTTTATCGAATTCCTATTCGAATTTTTATGGATGTATATCTTTACCACCTAATTTCCCATTGATAGAACGAATATAGTGAGATATGCTAAATGAAGTTTTGCCTGAAGCAATGTTGAAAGTTTTGTTTGTTTTCTTCATATTCCGAATCTTTATGACCTAGTTGGTAAACAATTTTCTCTGCAGATGCATTTCGAGACCTTCTCATATTTAAATCGATATTTCTCATATCAGGAGAATACTCTTTTTAGGTCTCAGATAATTCCAGACAAGCTATTCATTTCACCAAATTATCGCGAATGAATTAATTGATTAATCACTTCCTATAGCAAGTGAATTACTGTATGTTCATGAGAACGGTGCCTTGGATGTTCTTGTTGTAAGGTGACACAATGTTAAATAAATGACTCAAAACAATTGTTGTAACAACATGTACATTAACTAAATAATAAAAACTTATTATAAAATTGTGTTGTCAAATTGGGGATTTCCCAAATACGAACCGTATCATTTTCTGGGAATTACTTATCTATTCGGGTAATTCAGTGGCTAAAATTACAAGTTTTGGTGCAGCGAATGGACCTCATGGGAAAACCTAGATCGTCATGTATCTGCCACAAGTAGAAACTGAGTATTTTACATGCTATCTTTCTGTTGATACGAATACGAGTGATAGAAGGTAAGTGAAATGTTTTTCCTGAGTGTGTAATCAAAAATTTATAGCACTCTATAATAAACGGCTTGCTCAACTAAACACCATAAACAGAGATGAATTCTTGCAGAAGGAATTCCATACGACGAACGTAGGTATGTTTTGAGCTAAATTATGCAGCAATGTATCGAAAAAATTGACTAATTCACTACAAGATTGAGCAGCTGAACCCATCAAACCAGTTGAAAGAATCAGGTTCATTCTTCTTCTACATGTCGAGCATTTATGAATTTTTGGTTGCCCTAAAATCCATTGGTGAATGTTCGGACAAGAATAATACTGACTAAAGTTCACAGTCATCCCTACTTTACTGAATTTTATTATCAGATGTCTAGGTGTTCTTATTTCGATCTTACTCAGTGTACATTGAACCAAGTTTAAAAATGTTAACAGCAATATTTATGGAGATAAATTATCAGGTCATTGTTTGACCACCACTTCATCCAACATTCTGTGTGGGCTGCATTCATAAATATTTGTACGAATTTCAAACAGTCTTATTGTTGTATTGAGTAGATTAACAATAGAAAAAAGATATGATCATTAAAGAGTGATAATACGAAGATATGTTATATCAGTTCATCATATATTAAAAAAGGGTCAAATCTTTCAGAGTTTTTCCCATAGTTCCGAAGTTTTTGATGAATCCTTTAATCGAAAATGATTCCTCAGTCTCTAGAGTACACTTTTTTTGTATTACTTATAACAGCTATTCGATACACCAGCAGATTCGGCTGAGATTTGGTACAAAAATGGTGTCAACGATCACCCTAGCTCAAATCTCCAAAAAAACTGATTTTAAGGGTTTAAAATTCAGGAATTGGATAGCCGAGGTTTGTGTTGAAGAGGAGTATTCTAAAATGAGTAAAAATGTTTGAATCAGTTTCCTCTGTCAAAGCTGTTGCGGTGAAAATTTCGACATCGACTATAAGCTCAAGATATCAAGTTTCTATCTGGTGGATCTAGTTTCTGCTTTCTATTTCCATAGAAGCTATTAGTGAAAATTTCATAGTAGATAAGACAACTGCTGCTCACTTGCATTCGGTATAATCATCAGTCTGTGGTCGAACACTGCAGAACACGGTCACATCAAAGTGCGCTACTAGGTCGAGTTTAATCTTCAATTAACTTGTGCGCTTCAGTTTTATTTCTAGCCATCGCTAAAAAAAATTCCGGCGCTCTGAGTGCGAACTCTGCTATTTTCCTGTGAGGACATTTTGACGATGAAAATTTAGGAAAAATTAAAAGTAAGTTTTGGTGAGATTTCATCGAGGAGTTCATTGAAGTTGAAAAAAAATGAAATTTTTTTTATAAATTTGTATTGTTGGAGGATGCCCACCTCAATTTTCCACATGAATTTCCAAAAAAATTTTCCTGATAATATATGGATGTTGTTTTATGGATTCCCCCATTTATAAGATGTGAAACAATGATTAAAACCTGGTAGTAAAATGTGAAATGAGTATTGTTTCGAGCTTAAACTGCCTTTTTTCAGTATTGTTCATTCACGTTTGAATTGTTTTTATAGTTATTGATAGGTTTATAGCTCTTGATTTTATGGTAGTTAAATAAATCAATAACTAATTAAGAATCAGGTAGGTATATGGATTGATACTTCATAATCATTTGTTAGGGCTGATTTAAAATTTTAGTGGACTGTTTATATTTTTTTTTATTGGTCCTGTATTGAGGATTTATCTTAGGTATAATCATCGTGACAGCACCTCATGTTGCTATAATCTTTCGACAAGTATAAGAGATTTGAAAAAAGAATCTGTAAAATAGCATTTCTACTCATCTCCTTAGTTTTTCAATATCGCTTCATCATCTTCGTTTGTGAAGTTATAATGAGTGTTAAATAGTGTTTATGAGGATTATATACACAATATAGGTATATTTAGTCAGAATTCAGAATGAATGGGTCAATAATAATAAATTGCATCAATCCACTTCGATGAAAGTTGTTACTTATTTGAGTAGAAAAGATAGTGAAGCAAATTTTGCAACAATGAAAATGTCTGTATGAGTGTTTTTTCATATTTCTATTGAATGTATTTTGATCGGTTCTATGTATCTTCTAATGTTCGATATTCTGATTATTCTGTAAGGGTTCAGGCATATGCAACATGTTATGTACAATAATCCGTTTGCTAAGCCATGCTGAAGTGTTTTTGCGCTCTTGAGCGTTATGGTTCTGCCACAAATTTATTAATTCAAAGAAACTTACTAATTCTTGGGTAGGACTGGTCAGGATTGACTAGTGCGAGAGATGTCGTTATTAACCGAGAACGATTCGTTGCAAATTTCCCATTTTACAGCTTGCCATTAAGATAAGGAGAAAATTGTTGAGCAAGCAAACAGTCCAAGTCGTTACACCCGTTACGAAGCCTTACAAAATGTTTGGGTGTAACTCAATCAATACACAATTGTCGTCCTATATGCATACATTCGTTGATTGAATTATGTATTATCAGTTTAGCCTACGTACGAAACAATGAGATCCTTATCAGTACGAGAATCCCTCCAATAAAAGATGACACAAACTTTAATCCATTCCCTTTTCCTGCAACAAATTCGAATCTCAACTCGTTTTTGGTGTTTCAGTCTACAATGAGAGCAGCCAGATATGGATTGGTCTTAGTGATTTGCTGCTTGAGTGAGTTTGTGACCAGAATTTGTGAGTTCTTTTAGTTCATTTCGACATTTTCAAGGTATTGGTGGTATACTTTGCGACGTGAAGATATCTACTCATGATTTGGAACTGAAAAGGGGAGATGAGCAGAGTGTTTTTCTTGAAATAAGGTAAAAACCATTCTTGTATGTTTTCTTTATATCCATAGTCATTCTACTGACAGGCTTAACCTACTGTTTTAACAGATGAAATGTGTGAAAATTCACAACCAAGGGTAGTACTAACAACGAATATGCTGGGTTGAAAATTTCCATTTACGAATGATCTTTTGGAGATGAAATATGAGACAGATTCCGATACATCCCTTATCATTGTTTGAATTCTAATTTTTGGTACGATAAACCAAGTGCACGACGAGTTCATGTGCTCCCTGCTTTTTCGGATATTATGTTCGATTAATTTTAAGTGTACTCGTGATAATTTAGGTACCTATCAATACAGAGGTATCGCTGATAAATTTCATAATTCGTCGAAATACTAGGCAACCATATATTGATATGGATAAACGAATATTTTGTATGGAAATTGTGAAGCGTGAAGTAGTAAAAAAATCTTGATGACCTAGAGGCAGCTAATACCTAATGGTAGCTGTCAAGGTTGTAATGATAATGCAGAAAGTAGAATTATCATGAAATGGAATTCGCATAGAGTATGGTTCGTAAATTCCCATTTTAAACTTGCATATAATGGAAAATGGAGATTTTATTGCTACATACACACTTTGTTTGATACAGGGTGATTCGAAACTAAAGGAAAGATATCACACGTTATTACTTGATGATTAAGTTGAACAAGCTGTATACAAATGTTGACAGTTGTTCGAAAATAAAAGAATATCTAATTTATACGAAACATAACGTATTGAAGTTCTGTTCAATGTTTTACTTACGCTGATGCGATGTACTTGTTTAGACAGCTCCTTGATACTCTGAGGATGGCATCATGGGCACCATCAGGCTGTACAGAGTTGAAGCTTGTTGGGCACGTTCTTACAGCTCCTAATGATGATAATTATACATTATCCTAGGTTATGAGACTAAATAGATCATTAGATAACCAACATTCAAAATAGAACAGTTCTATCAGAGCCTAAAATTTTTGTTATTCTTTCAGTGATTTCGAGGGTGATATTCAGTTCATCGTGCAGCATGAAGATATCGTCAACATCAGTCCTAAGACCATTTTGGTGGAGAACAAAACTGAGAAGGTGACACTGGTGGTTAAAGCTGTTGGGGCAGGACACTCAGAAATTTATGCCAACGAAACGAATATAAAAGGGTGGGTAAAAAAAATATTTTAGGACATATGGTTCAGTAGAGACAGTTTTGACTTGAAGTCTGAGGAATCTACCCAAGAATAAACATAGATTACACAGTTCTTTCAGATCTATGAGTCACGCCTTTCCTCAAAATTAAAACAGTCCTTCAAGAAAAGTCTTTAATGCACCAAAATGGACCTTCTATTGGTAAAACAATGGAGGGTACTGTTAATTTCATAACCCTGACATTCTTTGATATCACGATATAAGGAATTTGAATATAGATTTCCTAGAATAAATTCCAATAAATATTCATGTTCGAAATGCAAACTCGATTAAATTTTTGGTTGTCATCATTCTTGTGAATACAGAATTCATATAAACTAACCCATTTCTTGCTGCTGTCATATCAGTTATCGAAATGACGAAAATTACCCTTTAGATTTCGATCAACATCCATTAACCAATTGTTCGTTGCTAGATAACAACATTGTAGGTTCAGGAATTTATTCCTCAGTTGATTATTGGAATCAATCACTATGAAAATTTCATATCGTGGAATGCCGAAGATCTATCCTCAATTGATTCTGATATATTATCATCTGACAATTTCCATAATATGAATGAAAAATAAAAATAGCCCCAATTTTTTTTATAAATATTTGATCTGATTTTCCTTTGTTCCACCGAGTTTGATTCATAGACATCGAGAATCCTGGAATCATTGGGTACACTCATGCATAGATTGCAAACAATCTGGTTTATCACAAAAATGTCGATAATCGTGTTCGAGTGAATAATTTATATTTATGTTCTAAGATTGAAGGACCAGATAGGTACTTGATACCATGACTTTGTAATCCTTTTTGAATTTGGCGATACCGTCATCTATTTTCAGCCTCTCTACGACTCATGAATCACAACTGTATAATGCTTCCCACATTAACAATTATCAGAACTTTGCTCCAATGATACCTCAAGTAATGCCCATATTAAAATTTAAGCCATAGACTCAACATTTGATAAAGGATTTTAATTCAAGTTCATATCAATTTGGTTCTTTTTGACGCATCAGGGTTTCAATGAAAAATGCAAGAAGAATTTTGTATTCGTACTTAGTTGATTATTTTTTCAGTTTAGAGGATGTTTATCTAAGGATAACAGTAAATAAAGTGCCAACTCTTGACACTGTATCATCAGTTATAGGATGGATTTATTTCGTAGCATGGTCAATTTCATTTTATCCACAGATATATACGAATTTCAAAAGAAAAAGGTATGTATTTGGAACAGTCTGCAAAATCGATCTGCATGAAAGATGTTCGGTTATAAATTTGGGTATAAAGGGCTTAGTTAAGTATATCTAGTCTTCAAAGATGCAAATTTACTTCATTAAGTAAATTCGACGATTTTCATTAAAGTTGATGGGTTAGGAATCATTATATACACTCACCACGTATTTTTGTTTCATTAAATTTCATGTGATCCTGTTGTGAAATCTTCAAATGAATTGTTGTTCCGTTGCTGTAAAACAAATTGTCTCCAAACATCTAGTCATGCTAGAAAATCGGTTGATGTATCAATCAATGGTTATGATTTATTGCAATAATTGATCTCAAGTGTTGTAGGTCTTAATTTCGATTTTCTGGCCTTGAATCTGATAGGATTCACCCTGTATTCGATATTCAACATTGGTCTGTACTGGTTCGATGAAATTAAGGTGGGTTCAAACTTGAATTTGCTCAGGGTAGTCTTTATTTTTTGTCAATATATCTTTGTTTTTCATGTTTTTTCTTTTCCACTTATTATTCTTAAATCAATAACAATAATCATTTTTCAGACAGAATATGCCAATCGACACCCAAGAGGGCTGATTCCAGTATTACTGAATGACATATTCTTTGCTGTCCATGCAATAATTGCAACCCTTATAACAATTATTCAATGTTACATCTACGAGAGGGATGAACAGAGGATCAGCCTTACCGCAAAAACCATAATGAGTCTTTTTGGTGTTGTCATATTGATTAGTTTTATACTTAGTCTAAGTCAAGGGATCCACTGGTTGGACTTTTTGTACATATGCTCCTACGTGAAACTGACAATCACGTTAATCAAGTACATTCCTCAAGTAAGTGACAAGTTGAAATAAAAACCATGATTATTTGGATGTTGTTGAATTCGAAACCTTAAGAAGGCCGCCATGCATGAATTATTTTCCTTCAGGCTTATATGAACTACAGGAGGCAGAGCACACAAGGTTGGAGTATAGGAAATATCTTTTTGGATTTCACTGGAGGAATGCTGAGCATGCTGCAAATGCTTATAAATGCCTTCAATTACGGTGAGAAAATATTACCGGAGACCTACAAGTAGATATTAATATTTCTTTTAATTCTTTTTGCAGATGATTGGGTTTCAATATTCGGAGATCCAACCAAATTTGGACTAGGGTTTTTCTCGGTTTTATTCGATGTATTCTTCATTATACAGCATTATATTCTTTACAGGCTAACAAATTACTCCGAGAACCCATGAATTTTATTGTGTATTTTGATTTTGAGAGGACAATTCGTACGATTTTGTGCTTTGGATGATATTCAAACAGCAGTATTCCTTCATGTGGTATTCAATTGATTGAAAATCTATGAAGTATAATAAATAAGTTATTAAACCTATGTAGTTTCAATCTACGTGCCTTCATGTAAGGTATGCAATATTTCCTGAGGTTAAAATTATCATACGACTTTCATCAAATTTATTCAAATTCATCTTTTTGGATCATTCATGAAAATTCTAGTCAAACCTAAAATTTGTAACTTCCCAGTGCATAAGAAGAAAAACAGCTTTGCAAGATCTATGTTCTTATGTCAAATTTGGAGGTTATGTTCCCAATCGATTTTGAATAGTCAAAAATTCTAATGATAAAGGTAAACAGGAGAATCAAACAATTCGTCAGCTTCTAGAGTCTAGTTCATTGATTTCATTCCTCATCTATACTATGATATAAAAAAATGTCTTCTGAAAAAGTGCAAAGTAATGAAGAAATAGTAGAAGAAATAACTAAGAATTTGGAAGAAAAACTTGAAGAAAAGTGTAGGCTTAGTGAATATGAAACGGAGAGACATGAAAGTGGTGAAAACAAAGGTAATATAATCCAATCTAACAAAAAAATCGAATAACGCTGATATTTGTGAATTTTAGAAGAAACTTCTACCTCCGACGAAGAAACAAGTTCAGACGATGAAGAGGAAAAGCCTGGGGAGCTGAATGATAACATTGATGAAGAACAATTGAAGGAATCAGAAAAACAGTTGAATGAAGAAGAAATAGAAGAAAGAAAACTCAAGTCCACAGAGTTGAAGAGACAAGGCAATGAAGAATATAAAAATGAAAAATATTTAGAATCAATAGTTACCTATACAGAAGCCCTCAAAATATGCCCAACCAAATACAATTCTGAAAGATCAATATTATATGGTAATAGGGCAGCATCAAAAATTAATGTGGGTAGAAAAAAGAGCGCTATTGAGGATTGTACCAAATCTATAGAACTTAATGACCGGTATTTGAGGGCTTATCTCAGAAGAGCCAAACTTTATGAAGAAGAGGATAAACTTGATGAAAGTCTGGAAGATTTCAAGAAGGTTGTGGAGATTGATCCTGGATGTAAAGATGCTCTCAATGCTCTCCAGAGGCTTCCACCAAAGATACAAGAAAGAAATGAAAAGTTGAAGGAAGAAATGTTAGGGAAATTGAAGGATTTAGGAAACATGATTCTGAAACCATTTGGTTTGTCAACTAATAATTTCAAATTGGAACAAAATCCTGAAACAGGCAGTTATTCTGTCAGCATGAATAAAAGCTGATGAATAGATGTTTCTGTTATGTGAAAATTGAGTTTTTTATTCTTCAATTCTCTCTTTTGTACAAGCACTTACGTTTCAATTTTATTAAGAATAAATGGGAACATTCAACAGTTATTGTTTTTTATTATTCTTTTATCATCTCATTGATCTACACCTGTCATAAATAAAATATTTGATTAGTTTTTGGGTCCCCTGATGAAGATTTATATATTTATTACACATATTTTCTATGTGCACTCCTATTTCTAAGAGTTATCCCATTGTAGAATGTTATTATTCTTGAGTTTGGTGTCCAAAATGTTCTGAAATGATTGAATTTACTTCAATGATGAAAAAATTAGGGTCAAATCAAATCATATCCATGAACACTATCTAAAAAAAAGGGACTTCTAGGTTTAGGATCCTAAAATTATCTTTAAATTTTTTATCGATATTCATAAAAAATATTTCGAATCAATTAAATTGAAACTCGCAATTAGTTGCGAAGTAGATAAAATAACACGTGTTATCGTGTCAGTACACCTAAAAAAAATGATAAAAACGCTTCTCCCAAATTCCCATTAAAAGTTTCATGGAAAATTTTAAGAAACTGTTTATTATTCATGGTTCCATTGGTAAGTAACATTGTCAGTGATTTGTACTCGTAAAATGTACCTACAGTCTACTCTTTCTTTGAAAAAATATGGTGTGGGAATCACAAGAAGTCTTGATAACAGGTTCTATATCTCCATTTGCTACTATAACTTCATATTTTGGTTTAAATCTATTTACATCAATATTTCTTTCATAAGGTTCGTAACAGCTATATCAATAGAAACTTCGATTAGTACTTTGTATAGAAATTGGATACAATCAGTGCAATAGTTTTTTTGGAGAGCTCAAAACCGGGTGCTTAAAAAATTCTTCATGACAAGACAACTGATGAAATAAAATGGACATCATAGAAAAAATACGGTGTATTTTACAATGCAAGAAACTTAAAATTAAATATAACTTAGTCAAATACTTATCACAATACAATAATTAATTTAAAGGGCGAGTCATACTGAAGCCTATCGGGTCTCCAAATTCAGTCTATCAAAGATGTTTATGAACTTGGGCGTTGTTCGATTTTATTTTTTATTGCTTGAGCTTAACCCTACGATTTTAAGCGTTGACCACGTGCAAAAATCCGGCCTCAACCGAACTCGTCCTTTTGTACAGATACTATGTAAATCAATACACGTTAAGAAAATTATAAAACAATTTGTGAAATAATCTCTATTCATTTTGTTTCAGTCCTAGTCTTCAACTTCATACGGGCTTGCAGAAACTCGCTGTTGAGTACTTTGTCATCTTCATTCTGAAACAGAAAAAATCACCCTTCAAAATCTCCACCAATCTATAAACACTCATCTATTGGTATCAACAGAAACTGATCCATAATTGAGGGGTTCAAAGCTGAAGTGAACCAAGTCCATTCAGCCTAATTTTGAGATGAATGGCTTAGAAGTTGTTTATCACCAATCAATTCAAAAGTGACTTCTTTATTCATTATTATTCTTATGCAAGCATATGCTTAAATTCTAACTCTTTAAAATCTAAAGAAGTCACTATTGAATTAATGGGTGATAAGCCATTCATCTCAAATCAAAACTAGGCTGAATGGAGTTGGTTCACTTCAGCTCTGAACCCCTCAATTATGAGTAAATATTGAATCAAGGAAAAGATTCCTGTGGTCTTGAATCAGCAGAATACTCACTTGGGAGTCGTTGTTCTTTTCTTCTAGTTTCTTCGCTCTTTCGGCGATCACTTTTTCTAATTCTGGTTTCTGAGTTTGTATATTGTTTTCTAATTCTTTCTTGGCAAGAATTTCTTTTTGTTTCTCTAGCGCCCTCTGGAGTTCCGATTTTTGGTTCAGTACGTTCTTGCCACTGAAATGAAAAAAATTCGAATCAATTTAAATAAGCGTGAAGGGTAAGATGACAAACGTTCACATAAGTATAACTGAATCATTCAATCTATCCACATCATAATACAACAGACACTCAAAACCTTCGCTACAAGAAACATCCCTTATTCAATCTCAAATTCTCGCGCCGTTATCAAAAATACCCTGAATAATTCACCAGGTCATCATCGCAGCTTCCGAGCTGCCCGCTCCTGGCGATTTAAGCCATGAGCCTAATCTCCTCAGTATTCAATTCATGTGTCTCAAGTGCATCAGAAGTAACTTCTTCCGTGTAGTCCGGCCTGGGAAACAATGGCCTAGCTGCAGCGATATTTTCGCCGTTTTGGCCTCAAGGCAAAAGCTGCCGAGGCCAACAATAGAGATGAAAGGGATCGCAGAAGAACGATGCAAGTGGGACTCTTCATATTTTAACCCTCTCTCCATCTAATTGGACCCCGGCTTAATTACGAGGCCAAAGTAGTCCAGAAACTTTTCCTCCTACGTGACATTGTGAATACACATTCTCGGAGGGTCTAATGATTATCGGAACACTGGAGGATGCTTTAAGGAATGTTACACCCTCTTCGAACGTGGAAAAAGGAAGAAAATCAGGTTAAGTGAACTTTTGCGACAGGAAACGTGTTTCGGATTTCACCACAAGAACATACAGGACGAGAGACTTCAGGACTTGACTCCTCGATGGAAATTAGCAGGGGTATTTCATATAATTTCTTTTCGAAATCACCCACCCTTCGAAGATACAACCCTTACAAGGTATTGACGAGTTGACAGTATTCATATTTTCTAAGGATGCTGGAAAACACTACATTCAATTGGCCTTAGAAATTTCACACATGTCACCCTATATATTACGAAAATGTGCGGTTTTCGATCAGACATATAAGAAAATGTTCAAGTACCGATTTCTTACTCCTGAATCTGTGAAATTAAAAAAATCGTGTACCTACGTTGGCTGAAAGCACGGACAAAATGTGGAGAGAAAAAAGTGTTTCTTTCGGCCTAAACAATCTACTGTTGAAGTTTACGTACAAAAAAAGACTCCCTTCTGTATAATAGTTCAGATATATCAGGGATTAAAAACCAGAAATTTCCTTTTATTGCCTGGACTGAATAATCCGTGTAAACGCTGGAAATAAAGCTCTTTTTATCTCCAGTTTGTTCATTATTCATCAACCAAACGAACCGCACCTTGCTTGCATTGAGACATCGTAAACAGTATACATATATACGATATCCGATATTGCACAGAGAGGTGTGTTTCTACCCACCTGTAGAACACTGCTCATATTACTTTTTCTTAATGAGCGAGTTAACTCACGTAAGGTTTCAGAGAGCGATAGTTAATTTGATTTCAGTCCAGAAAAATCTCGAGATACCACATTTGAATCGCATTATATGTAAGTTATATCGCGGACACTTGCGTCCTAGATCTGAGAGTTGGTTCATTTATCAAGTATTCATGATGTGAACAAAGCACAATACATTTTCCAATAAGTTCGGACGTTTTCAGAGGAAGAAAACTGGGTAGAGTTACTTTAAAATCCCATAATTATATGATGCTATTTATTCTGTGTACAAATTGTACAATTACCAGATGTCCAAACTTAAGTTTTACATCTGAGGACTTCATAACCTTCCTGACGATACTGTGGCCTTATTTTCTCAAAGACTCATGCATAGTGCTGATCTCTGCTATCGATCAATGACAATAGGAACCTTTTCCACTGATCTGTATCAGTAGCCAGCATACAATACCGTAAAATCGTCGGTCTAACCATGCATTAGGACCGTGGAATGGTGGAATTATTGATTAATTACCGATCATTACAGTCCATCGAGTTCTGAAGTCGCCTATTGTCCCCGATCCATATTTTATTTCGACATTATGTAGATTTCGAGTGTGCAGTCGTTGTCTAAGTTAAATGGGTATTCGGGACAGCCCTATATAAGGCGTTCGCAGTGAACGGGCGCAGTTTTAATGCGATCGTGCATATTTCTGCCCCGTCGAGATTGGAAAATGAGTTTCGAGAGAGTTAGAACTTTAAAATCCAATCTGGCCAGATTTATTAGGGTGCCGAGGCAGGTGCGCGACATAGACAACTAGAATTGGACGGTCGTGTCATAATTAACTGGTCGATGGACTCTAATTAGGTGTATGAACAGAGGAAATTAACATGGTCGTTTGAAAAGGAATTGGAAAATTCGTAACGTTTGAAGATGGTCCCACCAGGAGTTGATACGAAATATCATATGTTTGGAATATTTACCAAGAGATAGCAGTGATTCTGTTGCCGTTTCAAATTTTCAGAGGTTCAGTTTTGGACAGATCATGTTTCTCCATTTGAGGAAACTTATATTTGAAGAAATCTTCTTCCCAGGAGCATTTCTTGAGGAGGGTTTTTCAAGTGAGGAAACTTCTTGTGGAAGGAAGACACAGGACGTAGCGAAAAACCCATAGAGTACGAATATTTGTAATAACTGAAGAGGAAAGACTTTGAAAGCTTGTAGCACCAGTATAATACTGCTTGCCAAGCTAAAAAAAATTTTTGCCATTGTACAGTCACTGCTGATGAAGAATGTAGTACGCATACATTCGAGCAACATCGTGTATGGCGCTCAGATGATTCTAAATTCGTTTTACAAATCAGTCTATGAACAAGAACTGTCAAAAAATTTCATCGGGGACGTCGTAATTCTTCTTCTTGTTCGATAATATAGAACAGAAACTGGGATATTCTACTTTTTTCGTAATTTTAAGAGGCGGAGTACTCTCCGCAGAGTAATTGTGCTTACATTTTTTGATTGAAAGCTAGCTCCCTATGCAGGTTTTGTCTCTCTGGGTTCTCTTTGACGGGGTTCGCTGGTTTCCTCGGTAATATTAGGCCATCTTCGTTGAGATGAGGTGTGGATGAATGGTTGTGATCGCCGATCCTCTTCTCCGTTTCTGGTATCATTGTTTCGTCCGAATCTGAAATTAGAATGGAAAAACATGAGTAACATCCAGCGATTCATTCGAGTAAGTTATCAAAGAACGTATAAAACTCTGAGCATTCATCACGAGAATGAAAACTAAATTGACAGTAGATAAATGAATGAGTTAACCATAGAGTGTTTTCTATTTCTACAAAAACTTTGTGGTTGGGTTGGGGTGGTTGTGGAAATGAAGATTTTTCCCAATACATATTGTCGATTCCAGTTGAGATTGAGTTGAATATCAGTAGAACTTCAGATACTTGGTTTTTAATAGCTTTTCGAAAGTTCTTGCAAAATTTGAACTTCATCTCGAGAATAGTTCAACTGAAGCAATATTTATTACATTATCGAAGAATAAATCCTAAATTTCCGTTCATTTCAAACCTGCGTCTATCCCTGCCCAGAACTCATGCCAAATCAACAAACCATCTTCACGGTCAGCGGTTCTTTTCGGATACCGAATCAATGTTCATTCGATTAATTGTCGAATCACGGAAACGGGGTCACAATACTCGGGTAGGTTTCCATTTCCGCTAAAAGGGAGCCCTCTTTGGCGTGGGGCCACACGCTTTCCCATTTCAACTGCAACATGCGACATTGGCAGATGATCAGATAATACTGTTGCATGTCAGCAGAGGCGGACATTGTAAATATGTAGATAATAAATATCCGATTACTCAACGATACGGGCTTCAGCGATCTGTTCATCGTCGAACGATGCTGGGATATACAGGACGATGTAGCAAAACAGCCTTTCTGGAATGTTTCCAGAAAACTCCGAGATGAGTCAAACATCTTTTCGAAAGTATTCACCCAAAAATGTATTTTAGGCCCGGTACTTTCACGTGCGAATTCGATAGATAAGTCTTATTCATAGAATAAGTAAAAATGCTGTCTTTTCAGTTTCAGATAGTGTTATTCATTCATAGACATAGAGTCTATATGTCTATGTATTCATCGAATAAATCTGTCATTGAAACTTAATAATCAGAGTTTATTTGTCATAGATCGAATGTCGGTATGTCATTATTGGTTGAATTTTTTAGATTCGTGATATATGGTTATTCTTTGTGTGATTTTCACGAAATATTTAGGTACTTTCTAGTTGGAATTATGACAATTTCTACATTGCGGTGTCTTATTTTACATTACCGTGTGTTCATAGAATTGTTATTGGTCAAATGATTTCATCTGAAAGCACCGAAATAAGGTATCCTTCAGATAAGAAATTTATTGACAGATACTTATTGACAGTGAATGAAATTCATTCGAAGGTGAAAGTACCGGGCCTAAATGAAATTTCGAGAGTGAACCCTTAAGTAATAATGGTTATTGACATTTTAAGTCTTGCAATCGTGGATCGTATCGTCATTCCCAATAAATTCGAGTCTGATTTCGATAAGAATTGAACGAACTCAAAACTAAAGTGGAAGTGTAAAAGTTACTCCTTGCATGCTGAAAATCAGGTCAGTTTGAAGTTCCAAAAATAATTTTTGTCTTCGAATTATAGGTTTTGTAGATATCATTTTTTCACCGAACTATAGTACCTACTCAGATGTTATCATCACTGTAGATTCATATACCCAAATCGGATATTCGATCAATAATGTCACTGTTAATGAGTTCTTAATCTTAATAAATATACTACACAGTAACCTTATTTATCGAAAATGTGCATTCGAATAACGGAAATCTGAGCGTCGTCTTACACATTCTAACCGAAGACACGATTCGGTTATACAAACAAGTGCTCCTAAATGCCAAGCACATAAAACGAAGGCGGAGACTAAAAGTATAATACAGGGTGAGTCTTTGATTCGTAAAAAAATTTCAACAGTAAATTCTTGAGGTCAGAAGAAACACTTTTTTCATTTAATATTTTTTCCGAATCGGCTCGGTTTGAAAGATACAGACCATTGAAAAATAAAAAAAAAAAAAAGTTATTTTGAGATCAATTTTACCAACGGTTTCATCGAATGAAATGAAATTCGGAATATAGTTTTTCATTTATTTGATGAATCTTATTCGAACACAAGATATCACCCACTCTTGAAACTAAGTTGGACGCTATCTAATGAACATTTGAAGGTTTTGTAAGAGAAAAGTAATCCTCATACTATCTCGTATAATGCGCCGTTTTCGAGTAAATTAATGTTAAATAGTATCTGTGAAATTTGAAAAATTGGGTGCTTTGGCTGAATACAACTCTGTTTAAAATATCCACAGATGTGTAGTGTCACAGATTTAGCTAGTTATTCTGCAGGTTATTTTGTTTTTCCAAGGGTGGCACAGACCAATGGTTATTCGTAATTATGTTTCTCAATTTTTTCGCTCAAAACAAGACACTACACTGCTAATCGGGAATCTTACTTGGTATACAATGAATTTCGATCAAGTTGAAAGTTTTCAAGTTATGCTGATGTTTCTAGTGAAACGTTACAAAATATAACTTCAACAAGAAAGAAAATTGGACCATACTCTATGGGAATTTTTTTGTTACAAAATAACTGAAGGACCACTCTTTGAAATTTGGCCAGAGATAACTTGCACACCCTGTTCATCACTTTAAATTATCACGATCCTTTATAATTCGGAACATCCAATGACTTTAGCCTCATATTTTTAATATGTATTAGCTGAATATCTTGTGAACTTGAGGAGATATTAGGCAAAAACTGAGAAACTGTTCGAGAATTGTTGTTCACATCAATTTTCGTCATGAAATTCCTTCTCTTCTTCAAGTGTAGAGTGTAAGACACTGAATAAAGGGCCAAAATTAATTCCCACGTTCCGATCTCTCTACACCCCTTGCCTATCAATTACCTCTGCCGTCGAAATTCTCGAAGAAGTGCACGATGTCACTGACCACGGCCAAACGTTTGCTTGGATCCATGCCGCCCCGCACTCAATCGCGATGTGCACCTAGCGAAAAGCATCACCGGGCACGTCGCTAGGTACGTGATCACCTACTGGTCGGACTCCGGAGTCCGTACGAAAAGATCGCGGCTCGCGTCGTCGTCCCTAGCTCCAGAAAGGCGCGTAGTTGTGGGTGGTTGCGATCTGAGATAGGCGTCCGACTTAGCTGGAAATGAACGAGAATTCGAACGCCACTTGTTGCTCTTCGTTGGGGTTCGCTGACTGTGCGTTCAGACTACGGAAACGATCGGTAGGTTCCCTCAATTTTACAGGGTGGCCCACGACAGCAAAAAAGCTGTCATGATCACCTGATACGTAGCACATACGAGGATGTATTGATAGCTAGTTACCCTAGACCAGTTCCATGCATAAAAAAACTATTGCGTTATCATACCAACGAACATTAACTCACCAGAAGTGTCTCAGTGTGAAGTTTGAGGTCAAAAGAGTAAACCAGAGTTACGCAATAAATTGAAAGAAAGAAGATGTCCACCGAAATCGTGAAAATCGAAAAATTGTAGTATCCAGCCATCATCAAGTACCTGTATTTAAAAGGGTTAAGAGGTAAGCAGATTCACGAAGATATGCTTAATCAGTGGCGGCTTGTGATCTAGTTCACTGGGGGGCTACTTTTAGAATAATAATAAAAATATGGAATTTCAAAACCAGTTTTCCGCAAAATTTTATGCAATTTATAATTCTTTTTGAAACATACCTGTTCTTATCTACTTGCTCGTTGTGCTTAATAATATTATGCCGGTATTCTAATTGAGCAGCGATATTAGTCGTAACCAGAAAAGCTAATTCTGTCGAACAATTTACATGCTTGGCAGATAGCTCATGCTTCTTAATTTTTTCATTAAGGTGCTTCAAATCTCTAAATCCTGCCCTTGCCCATACGTTATCAATTGTTATACACTTGTCTTGAGAAGTTTTTGGAGTTTTATCTGCCTGGGTTAAATTTAAATCGGGAGTCGGTCTACCCAGCAGTTGAATACGGATTTTTTCCGCCAGCGAAAGCCTCGCGAAATCAGTTTTTAAAATATTTTGAACACTATTGTCCGCCGTGATTTGAAAACGTAAACAAATACGAACGCACGCTAAGATGTCTATACGCTAGCCGGCAGCGGCTAGAATGAAGCGGATAGGGGCGACTTTTATCGTAGCCCTTTTACTCCTTAAAACGACCGACACGAAGAGTTGCGGCTGGAGCCGAATGACTGTCCGAATGCAAGAATTCGGGGCTACACGATTCATCGCCCATGCAGGGACGAACTGCTAGATTATGATTGAAATAAACAAAACTGCAGGAATCGCATGAAAGTTTTACATTAATAAATTATATAAATAACCGTGGAAAGTAATATTTTCATTGAAAATCGTATGGGAAGGTAAATAGCATAAAATGATTGATTTCTTGTATTGGGGGCTGTAGCCCTATAGCCCTCACAGACCAGCCGCCACTGTGCTTAATACCCTTGGTGATCAAGGTCCTTCGTATGCGACCGTGAAAAATTGGACCTCAAGCTTCAAAAGAGGTAAATTTTCCATTGAAGATGATGACCGATCAAAAAGGCCAGTTTCTGTGTCAGTCCCCGAAAATATCGATGCAGTTCATGACATGATTTTATCAGACCGTCGAATTGGGCGAAAACGGATATCTGAAGCACTGAATATTTCATACGAACGCGTTCATCATATAGTTCACATCAATTTGGACATGAGAAAAATTGCTGCAAAATAGATCCCCAAATGTTTGAACCTTGACGAAAAGCGTGCAAGGGTAGAAGCATCGCGTTCGATCTGTGGTCGATTTGAAAACGATGTAGACTTCTTAAACCGAATTGGTACTATGGATGAGACTTGGATACATTTCTACGATCCAGAAACAAAGCAACAATCGATGGAATGGCGACACTCTGGTTCTCCAAGACCTAAGAAGTTTCGTGTTCAAAAATCTGCTGGAAAAGTTCTTGCTTCAGTTTTTTGGGATTGCCATGGAGAAATCATGATTGATTTTTTTTTATAAGGGTAGAACAATAACCGGAGATGACAATTCGACATTACTGACCACTTTACGGGAAAAATTAAAGGGAGTAGACGCGGAAAGCTATCCAAAGGTGTTTTGTTTTTGAAGGACAACGCCCCTGCACACAAATCTCATGTTGCTATGCAAAAAATTCGTGATTTAGGGTTTGAATTACTAGAACACCCCTCTTATTCACCAGATTTGGCTCCACTCGACTATCATCTCTTTCCTCAACAGAAAAAAAGTTTAAAAGGTCGTAAATTTTCTCCCAACGAGGAGGTAATAAAAGCTGTGAAGGTCTGGTTTGCAGAGCAAGAAGAAACATTTTTTTGAAAGGTCTAGAGACGTTGCAGGTTCGCTGTAATAAATGTATCCAATTAAGAGGAGAATATGTTGAGTAATAAAATATTTTGACATTGAAATTATGTTTGGTTCCATAGTAGGCTAAGAATTTTTCGATATATCCTCGTACAAATCATTTGTCTTGTCTGCACCAAATTCAGTGAGATTGTTTCGTTTTAGCGCGATTTTTCCTAGACCTAGATAAGATACTTTCTAGTTGTTGATTCTGTTTTTTTAGAAACTGTTTGGAGCATTGCAACAATGGTACCTCTTTTTGAGAATCACTTCAAGGTTCCAGAGAATGAGGTTTTCAGCTCATTATGAAAACTTAAAATGGCTATATCTTTCAAACCGAGACGATTCGAAAAAAATGATATGGGAAAAAAGTGTTTCTTTTGACCTCAAGAATCTACTGTTAAAATATTTGTACGAGTCAAAGACTCACGCAGTATTTACGTTATAAATCGTTAGCAGTCTTGTCAAGCGGCTCATTTTTAAACACTTCGACCGGAACCTTTCCACCAGTCCGATTCGCCCCATTTCTTCCGAGACGTCACCTAGGCGACATTCACCGTTTACAGGACGCCCCTAATCATCTGATAGACGCGGAGGGCTACTTTTGACCATCCCAAAAAAGGGGGCCGTGTCGTGACCCTCCTAGGCGTGGAACTCTTTCTTTCTCCCCGTTGAAATGGCAGCGCAGAAGCCTTTGACCTATGATAAAGCCGATTATGTACATCGCGATCGCAGTCCTTGAACCGATATCGCTAATGGGTTCACGTATTTTATTAGATTAATGGGTTGCTATTATTCAAGATTAAGTTCAGGGAGTTATGGCGTGTTGGTTATGTAGGTGTAAGGGTTAGTCGAAGAAATCAGCGAGGAAGGGCATTTTAAGGGTTTCGCTTAATTGTGAAGAGTCTTGGTAGGCATTTCATACACCTGTAGGATCACCAGCTCATATCGCAACTTCGTTGTGGCAAAGGAAAGTTTGTGCTTCAACAGTAGGTTAAATTCGAGACGCGTATCTCCCAGAAAAATCATCAAAGGTGTGGTGATTTTTGACAGAAGGTAGAACTCATCCAAATGAATCTTTCAACCAAAAATTGTCTATATAAAATATCCAAGATGGCTGAGATTAACCCCTAGAAATTCGACAAAATTTCATTGAATTTCAAGTACGGGACTGTGGAAGGTGACTCCAGCATCGCAAAAACGAAACAAGTTCATCGGATTAGATGCATCATAGGTCACTTTTCAGAGAATCATAATTGTTGTATCGTACAATTTAGGGTGAAAAAAAATGTAGAAAATCGAGGCAGTTTCTTGAAAGTGTTTATGTTAGTTATGTTGAAAATGTGCTATGGTTTTTCCCCATTTCATCCTATTTTTACGACGATTTTTGGAATGCTCGAACAAGAAGATTGAGATGCCCATTGTGACAAAATTCGTGAATAATTTAGACGAATTTTATTGGTGAGATTATTCTATTTTTTACACTTGTGTCCTAAGTCTCTTCTGTCAGTTGGTATCGAAATGAGCCATTTCATGCAATCGTGTAAGTTACTAAAAAATAATGAGAACAATTCGGCAATCCTAAGTTTCCATTTTCATTACCACGTAAATATCGAACGAGCCAATATCCTAAACGAAACCACATGGTCGAATCAGGAGATAAGTTTTTCCCACTGCTTTGCGATAATACAGCTAACAAACGGTCTAGGATCGTATTAGGACCTATTTTAGTAAACATTCTCAATTTTTTTTTCAACTTTGTCATCTTGAAAGTTTTGTATAGGTGATTTTTGGTGAAACGCTTCATTTTGACCAGTTCTACCTTCTGTTAAAAAAGCCTCACCTTCAAAAACACCCTGTATATTCTAAAAGGGCAACTCTTCTAGATCATCGACCTTGGTGCAACCGTTCGGTCTTGACCAATTTTCAATAATAGTCGATCTTCAATTCACAATCTCTTTTCTCTAGAAGATAGGATTAGAAGGGAAGTTTAGCTTTCTGATCCTGTTTGTGTGCCACAATAGACCACAGTGGTCTCGGAGGGAAGTGGTATGTAAGACCAAGATATGTTAAAAAACATATTGTACTTAATATTCGTTGGTTTCTTCGAAACTTCTATCTACTACTGAACTCAACTTAAGGAAATGAAACCTATGCTACATTTTCTATTGTCGCAATTGCCATTTGGAGCAATTATAGAAAATACCTTACTCTGACTCGATTTTGATTGTTTCTTCCCGGAGAACATTTCACCCTGTATCTAGCCACATTCTACAGCGACGGGATGCATATCTGAAATGACGGAAGCCGCTCAGCTCCACAAACACGTGTGCCCTTTTGTTTTACACGTGTCTACCCTTTCCCACCAGTAACGAGATATTTCGATCTAGATGCACTCGCATATCCGTTTACTGCGCGTTAACACTTTTTTCTCAGCTCGGCCGTTTTTCGAGAAGAAGCGTGAGGGCGTCGTAAAGCGTCGAAACGCAGCTGCCTAACGTATAATTTTCAATTACGTGACGCCGAGTATGGTAAACAGAATGCGTTCTTGTAAACGGAGTAATGATTGGGTGCGAGATGATGCGGGCATCTGTATGTTATTCATGTGTTGATCCATTATGTTCTCGGGAAGACGGAAATATTTAAAAATTATTACGTTAAGTCGATTCAGGTCTAATCAAATATGCGAAGAAAGACAATTCCAAGAGTTTCACGGAATTTATTTCACTTGGAAATGACTTTTGCCCGACTGTCTAACTAAATTATCCTCTTTCCTTTACTTAGTACTATATATTTACGGTTCCACCCTGTAGATAGGTAACGAATATTTCGAAATTTTTGGAATCTCAATGTATTTGCCGTTTCATCAGAGTCGCAAATGCGAATATTCGAAAAGTGAATATTACCACAAGTGTTATAATAATCCCAATCGTAGAAAGGACCCAAAAAATAACTACTGATTGGACAATACCCACATCAAAAGAGATGCTCAGTCAATTTTACTAAAAAAAAACGAATCCTGCATGGCGCTTCTCTCACGAAAACCCAAAAACTACATCCCGTACTGAAAACATCGAAGTTTGCTCATGCATGACAATAAGAATTTCAGAGAAAAGGAGCACAAACGTTGCAGAAAAACTCTAATCTCTAACTCACCTGATTCCTTATTGATTAACTTCGATTTCAGTTCTTCGATTGCGCAGTGAGTGATGGAAGACTTCGTTGTCAAATCCTGAAACAAAATCCTTCATCAGTTTCGAAAAAGAGCTGGAATTTATGTTTAAACATCGAAGAAACGAAATTCTGTAGAAAATATACCTCATATGTTGTCTTTCAATAACTGCAATGCAAGATTTGAATAATAGATTGTGTAGTAGGAAAGGGTTTCGATATACTAAGTGACAGAAACCAGAACTTCGAGTATTAATTATCATTTTGAAGCCCATCGAGTCCATTTGTTACCTTGGAAGCCTAAATCTCCTGATCTTTGACTCATACAACACATCTGGGATATTATGAGAAGATTTTCTAGTCTAGGAGGGTCCTCAACCTCCATCGACAATCTTATTAGGAGTATTTCTGAGTTCTTAAGACATCGTGGACATTATTAATTTTTCCCCTTTTGCTCATAGTTATATTCTTCTCAAATTTAGATCGATTACTGACCTATCCCTCAGACACATGTATGTATGTAATAAATTACTTTGTACTGAGTGTTCTGTCCTTTACCTATATTTATTGTGGGCAAAATTCGTTGTCTACCGAGGGGATCTCGAGAACTATAAGAGCTAGAAGAAAACGGATGAAACATTTTCTAGCTCTTTTTCAGAGAAACAAAGAATGGTAAAAACCGTAGCCTCCTACGATTCTTCGTTTTTGAGTTATCAGCAAAAAATGAGATTTTGACGATTTCGACAAGTTCTCATAACTCTTTTGTCCTTAAAGTTACAGATCTGAAACTTGAACCTTTTTAGGCACTTTTATACGTTGAATCTACTGACAAAAGATTGTTTCAATTCAAAAATGACAGATTCAATGAAAGTTTGTATTCAAAAAAACGCCTAATGATTCGAAATGAAAAAATATTTTGAACTCGTCAGTGTATTCTACGTAAAAAGTGCCTGTAAAAGGTTCAACTCTCAGATCTGTAACTTTAAAGACAAAAAAGTCATGAGAACTTTTCGAAATCGTCAAAATCTCAGTTTTTGCTAATAACAAAAAAACGAAGGAGACCATTCTTTGTTTCTCTGAAAACGAAGTAGAAAATGTGTCATCCGTTTTCTTTTAGCTCTCATAGTCCTGGAGATCTTCCCAGTAGACAACGAATTTTGCCCACCCTGTACATCTGGTAAGTGGTTTCGACGGTTTTGTTGACACCTGCGTAAATTTCGAAGAAGATTTAATGAAAATAAGCGTTCACTGACTGCCAAGGCTATCCAAATGTTTCCCAAGCATTCAGGATGTTATGGTGGCTTTATGCAGCCTTCCTAAGGACTAAGGAAGCAACCTATCTCTGACCAAAGAGCGAACCTCTTGGTTTCAGCTCTCAGAAAGGCTGCATAAACGCACCATTACTGAAATTTTCAGCATAAAACCGGAGACCCTCTCTTCTTACGCGCATTACGCCGATTTACGATGCCTCTCCTCGAAATTACCGATAATTTCGTCGGTGATTGCAGACTTTGAGCTGCCTGAGCGTATCGAATTCGGAAAACGTGATGTTATGATCGGATTCCCTAGTTCTGTTCTAATTCCGTTCGCATATCAAATTTCCACAGTGCACTTTGCCACGATGATTCAACTGTCAGTTCAACGATCCCTTCAAGTGCCATGTTTACTAACAAACAGCCCGATGTTTTAACGATAGACCAGTGCTCCCGATGACGGATAATTAACATTTCTAATGAAAACTACGGAATGCGGGCGTTGGAAACGATATTGGGGAACGATCACGATCGACAAGCTTAACGAGGGTCTGAGTAGATTCTTCATTTCGTGTTGAAGTTACAGTTACTTCTTTGTGCAAGGGAAAATTGTCGTCTTTCATCGATGCAGGCTCATACATGTCATATAGGGAACATCTTCAGAGGATAGAAGGTTTTCCCAAGGGTCTATTCCATTTTCACCTGGAACCTCGCCAAATCTGGTGAATAAGGGGGTTGTTCTAATAATTCAAACGAATTTTTGCATGGCAACATGAGATTTGTGTGCAGGTGTGTTGTCCTGTAAAAACAAAACACCTTTAGATAGCTTTCCGTGTCTTTTCTCTTTGATTTTTTCCCGTAGAGTGATCAGTAATGCCGAACAGTAATCTCCGTTTCTTGTTCTACCCTTATCCAAAAAAATCAATCATAATTACTGCATGGCAGTCCCAAAAAACTGAAGCAGGAACTTTTCCAGCAGATTTATGGACACGAAACTTCTTAGGTCTTGGAGAACCAGAGTGTCGCCATTCCATCGATTGTTGCTTTGTTTCTAGATCGTAGAAATGTAGGGGAGAGTTCCTTTGAATCGGACGGCCCATGAACCGGACGCTACAGTTTTTTACTACACTCGATAGTAATTTAGCATCCTTTACGTAAATCCCATTTTCGCAACATCGATCTATATCTCTTGGAAAATGGCCGACCCTGTGGCTCGCGCCTTGTTGCAAAAATGGGATTTACGTAAAGGATGCTAAATTACTATCGAGTGTAGTAGAAAACTGTAGCGTCCGGTTCATGGGCCGTCCGATTCAAAGGAACTCTCCCCTACCCAAGTCTCATCCATAGTAACAATTCGGTTTCAGAAGTCTACATCGTTTTCAAATCGAGCACAGATCGAACGCGATGCTTCTTCCCTTGCACGCTTTTGGTCAACATTCAAACATTTGGGGATCCTTTTGCAGAAATTTTTCTCATGACCAAATTGACGTGAACTATATGATGAACGCGTTCGTATGAAATATTCAGTGCTTCAGATATCCATTTAAGCCCAATTCGACGGTCTGATAAAATCATGTTCATGAACTGCATCGATATTTTCGGGGACTGACACAGAAACAGGCCTTCCCGATCATCATCTTCAATGAAAAATTTACCTCTTTTGAAGCTTGCAGTCCAATTTTTCACGGTCGCATACGAAGGACATTGATCCCTAAGGGTAATGAGCATCTTCGTAAATCTGCTTACCTCTTAACTCTTTTGAATATACATTGTAGGTATTGTAGGTACTTGATGATGGCTCGATACTCCAATTTTTCTATTTTCACAATTTCGGTGGACATCTTCTTTCTTTTAATTTATTGCGTAACTCTGGTTTACTTTTTTGACCTCAAACTTCACACTGACACTTCTAATGAGTTATTGTTCGTTGCTATGCTAACGCAATATTTTTTTTAGGCATGTAACTGGTCTAGGCTAACTAGATATCAATATATTCTCGTATATACGAAATAATATTTTTCTTTCAAAATACCGATGCAGATTATGTCGATTTATTGTCAATTACTCCTGAACCACTTATAAATGAACTTATAATAGTCAAATTTACATGAAAAAGCTGCCGAACACAAATCTTATCAGAAATGAACGTGTAGATTTACAGATTATAAATCTACAAGGTCGAGCCAAAAAATGATATCTCGTATGTAGGTATGACGTAACGTCAATTCTTCTTCTGACGAAATCGTAGGCGAACAATGACTTTCCATTGAGAAACCTCACGCGTATGTACTCCAAATATTTGGAAATGTCACAGAATATGTTTGAGTAAGAATTTCTTCATTTAGATTTGGATATACCTAGATGCAGGTTTCGTCAGCGGTTTCTAATTAATTTTATTTGTTCACCTAGTACATATGCCAATCTAGGCATGTGAATGTTTGAGAACGGATTCATAATTGTGAGTACAGACGTACGTTTCTTAATTGACTGTTCTAATTCGATTATGAAAGGTACATTTTTATAGAATTGAAGGAAATGGAAATGAGGAATGCGCCAGAAACTCAACGTTTTACACGTGAGGCTCAAACACAAGTTCTCTACTTTAAGAATAATTATATTATTGATTCAGTTTTAGAGAACTATTCAGCGCAATAGAATTTGACCGTCGTTTATTTATTGAAGTGTAACTCTCGTGAAATATTCGCTAAGATAAATCGAAGGACCATCAGGAAAATAATCTACAGGATGTATTCCGGAACGTGTTATCTCTAAATGAGGATGTAGGGGAGAATGACAATCGGCAAAATGATTGCGATTATAAAACCAGGCGTTAAAAAACGAATAATTTGTGTCGGATTGAACATTGAGATTGTAATGGTGTCAAAAACGAATATGGATTCGTTTGATACAGGAAACGAACAGCGTGAACATTATCCAAATAACAATATGAATATTGTGGTGATTCCTTATCAAAAAAATAGTCGAATTCTTCCTCGTCGAACACCTTTTCTTGAAACGTCGACCGCCATCAATTTCGTTTCGCCAAAAACATCTGGTGGGCCAAGTTAGCCAATTCGACAATTCCTAATGCCCAGATTTCACTTTCACGAATGGTCGAGCCGGTCCATAGCTTATTAATTCAAGTCGTCGTCGGTTAGCTGCCGATTGACCAGCTGGTCTGTTTCCAAACACCGGAAACGTTATCGGCATTGTTATCCTGCATTTCGTTGTATAATTTTTCGTTTACGAGCTAGATTACGTGACCACGATCTGTCAATTCGCTCCGTCAGACGTCAAAATCGCCTCCGATCTGACATGAGCCCATGATTTCGTTGAAATCATCAAGACCTTGAAAATTCACGAATATGTCGACTATTTCCGACAGAAAATGTTCTATTTTTCAACGGTTGACAGGTATAAAAAAAGTTCTTCTGAGCGATTATCCAACACTAAGAAATTTGACATAATCGTTCAAACAACTCACACACAGAACTCAAACACTCTTCTAATACAAAATTATTACCATAATTTTTCATCGTCGATATGGCAGTAGTTTTTGATATTCAAAGCATCGTTTGAAGTCCATCTGGCAATATTCAATTGTTGCTACACAAATAGAAGTGACTATTTGCATTGAATTCTAGTTCGGCGATGGAATGCAACAATGTTAATCTTGACGGACCTTATAGGAACCAAATGTAGCAAGATCTGAATCGATGATGAAGAAAACAAAAATGCTCAGATCAACTGGAAGACCATTCTAAAGACAGCGAGTCTATGTTTTGGGGCATTTCAACAAGCTGAATAGCAGAAAAATCGATTAGATTACGAAAAACTCTACTCATTCTTACACGTACAAATCTGAACCAAATTCTAACGGATATTTGAATCACAAGGCCAAATATTCGCAAATAAAACTTTTTCCTTCTTGTTCCATTTCATTTTTTGGAACATTCCTAAATATAGAAGAACCTGATTCGAGATCTTATTCCTTATATCATGGAGGAGTTTGTTTGTTTCCTAGACACGACAGCTCATGACTAATTCGTTAGTCATAATAAAAATATCCAATGCGGCAAACAAACGGTCTGTACGTGGCCATGTAGATGACGTTAAAAGTGCTGATAAGTGAATGATTGAGATCAATTTGGTACAGACGAAAACTGATGAGGACCTCCATGCTTGAACAAAAATTATGATTGTGATATGCGGGCAAGAACTATAAGGAATCTACATGAATTTTATTGGTTTTCCACCTAATTTGAAGGTTGTTGACCACTTGAAGATGAAGCAACTCTTCTATTAGTAATAAATCTGAGAATTTCATTTATTTCGGCACAACAATCTTGAGGGAGTTTGAACCCAACTTTTTGGGAATATTTCGAAGGTCACCTTTCGAGTCGATTATCTTCAAGGAAAATTATCGTAGATCTAAACGTTATACATATTCTGAAAGAGCAACCCTTCTAGTAATAAACCTGCGAATATCATCCATCTCGGCGCAACCGTTCGGTCTTGACGAATTCTCAAGGGAAATTTGCAATTTTTGAAAAATGCCATTTCCAAGATGAAAATCTAAACGACGGCAGATAGGCTTTCGAAATTGTTCGCAATAGATTCAGCGTGTTCGAAAACCTATATTTTCATGCCAAACTTTTGAATATCTGACACTGTTTAGGAGAAAATAATTTTTTTTGTTTTTCCACTTTTCATTTTCGAGTTGACTTCGAAGAGCTCTCTGGACTACAATTCTCTAATAAATCATCAACTGTTTGGTTTTCTAGAATCTTCAAAACATATTCTATGCACTCCATATCCTAAGACAGTAATAGAACATCCAGATTTTCAGACAGAGTAGCAAATAGGTCATTTTAGGGGTCTAACCCCTTGCTCATTTTTGACCCAAAAAATCGAGATTTTCGAAATCGAGTTTTTGTGCTTGGGTGGAAGCCTTGGCAATGCTGATTATAAAACTGGAAATCTCAATTGGATCAGACAAATATAACAGGAGATATCGCAGATTGAAATTTGCAATTTTTTGAAAAATGCCATTTCCAAGATGAAAATCTAAACGAAGGCAGATAGGCTTTCGAAATTGCTCGCAATAGATTCAGCATGTTCGAAAACCTATATTATCATGCCAAACTTTCGAATATTTGACAATGTTTAGTAGAAAATAATTTTTTTTGTTTTTCCACTTTTCATTTTCGAGTTGAATTCGAAGAGCTCTCTGGAGTGCAATTTTCTATTGAATCATCAACTGTTTGGTTTTCTAGAATCTTCAAAACAAATTCTTTGCACTCCATATCTTAAGACAGTAAAACAACATCCTGATTTTCGGACAGAGTAGCAAATATGTCATTTTAGGGGGGTCTAACCCCTTGCTCATTTTTGACCCAAAAAATTGAAATTTTCGAAATCGAGTTTTTGTGCTAGGATGAAAGCCTCATCAACGCTGATTACGAAACCGGAAATCCCAATTGGATCAGACGAATATCACAGGAGATATCGCAGATTGAAATTTGCAATTTTTGAAAAATGCCATTTCCAAGATGAAAATCTAAACGAAGGCAGATAGGCTTTCGAAATTGCTCGCAATAGATTAAGCGTGTTCGAATACCTATATTTGCTTACCAAACTTTCGGACATCTAACACTGTTTACCAGAAAATCAAATTTTTAGAAGGTCCTGACAGTTAGCAGGTAGCGATAAACATTTAAAACTCATTCAATGCATAAAAGGGTTTCGTAATGGGTTTTCTGGGTTCATCAACCATTAAAAATCATCGTTTCACTGAGCTTAAACGACATCAAAGAGTATTCTGAATCGTTTACGAGATTTACATTACAATCCACCTGTTTCACCAACAGAATTATCAAAACAAAAACAACTAGATTTCTAGTTTCCGACAAACAAATAAATATTGCCTCTCAGATACCATCTTTAGGGGTCTTTATCTCAGCAGGTGCTGCCAAAAAAGTAACATGAAAGACCCACTTTTTTTCAACAAGGGATAACCCCATAAATGTTTCCGCAAATATTCATCCACACTTTGTAAATGTAAACACAACTTCAGTAAGATAAACCCAAAGTTAACAGGCAAAAACTGCAATTTGAGAGGTAATAAATTGACCTACTCAAGAAACTCCAAATGTCGTACCCAAAGATTATAGAGAAGAGTACTCTATAATCTTTGGTCGTACCATTTGTAACTTTGTGTTTCTCCCTGAGATAATTTTGACAACCCTTCTAGCTTGTGGATGATTCACCGAAGAAGATGCTAAGAAATGTCCAAAACCCAACAGCCAAATGAAAATTTCGAAACCCTGAGGCTAGCTCTAGCATATTATCGAAGAAAACACTTACTTTTTCGTCGTGTTCTCCGACATCAAACAAACCGTCCATGAAGGAAAAATCGCGCGAAATCCTCGGCGGCAACTTCAAAGGCGTCCGCTGTCGAACAACACGTGCCGCTTACGGAAAACTAAAAACTACCTTGTACTTCCCGAACACCAAACCGGACGGAATAACTGGAGACGAGAAATCGTCGGGAACCAAACAGTCAACTACGAATCCTGAACGTTTATCATCAAACGCAACAGGAGACAATGGATGCGAGCTCGATTCAAAAACGCCTTTTTTCGGGATTGACAAAAGATCCGAGAGAGCGCTATGGACAAGCGACGTCAGCGAACGGTAATGTGGATCTGTAATTCTGTAGCAACGTGCGATATCAAAATAATTTCGTCATGAATGAAAGGAGCAACGGAGGAGGTTGCCGTACGCGACAAAAAATCCAGGAATTGCGGATGATCGGCCGAGATGAGAGAAATGGGAAATTTTCTCTGGCTAGCGGATATAATAATCGACGGTTTCTGACGGAGAAAAAATTTTGGTTTCGCTCTGTGAATACGAAGAATTTTTCCCAGTTTTTGTTGAAGTCATCTGGACATAAACTGCTCCACAAAAGTTAGGGATATCGTATTCAATCGTTTTTAAAAGTATGTAATCTTCGAGAAAATCGCTGTAAAATCATTTAAAACCCAATAACAACTTGTATCGATCCAATAAAAATCAGTATGAGACATTTCGTCAATCTGGTCGTCTTTTTCTGAAGTTTGGTTCTTTGCATATGCTTCATGAAAGTTCTTATTTTAAAATGAAGTCAGTTTATCAACGGCTTCGATTTGAAACGAGTTTTCTCAAAATGCCAAGACGTAAATTAACAAACGCTGAGGCTAATAGGGCTATCGGAATGCTACAGGATGGCCTAACTCAGGTTGGAGCGGAAAGGCTCCAAGTCAGCCAAAGTGTGATATCTCGACTTTGGAATAGGTTCAGGGAGACAGGTTCCGTGTTGGAAAGACCAAGGCTTGGTGGGCGACGAAAAACAACACCTGCTTAGGATCGTTTCATCACCGTTTCGGCGAGAAGAAACCCTACATCTACGTGTAGAATGCTACGGAATACTCTTCAAAATGTAGATGGGCTCCAAGTTTCCATCGAAACCAGCAGACGACGTTTGAGAGAGGTGAATCTAGGTTCTAGACGTCCATTAAGAGGAGTTCCATTAACACGTGACCATAAGCGTCAAAGACTGGAATGGACAAGGCAACATATCAATTGGAACGATCAATGGCGTAGTGTCCTTTTCACTGATGAATCCAGATATGGACGATTTTCAGATTCTCGAAGAATAAGGGTATGGACAATCCCACGCATACCCCGTAATCGTCGCTATGTCCAAGAAGTCCATCCATTCCGAGGGGGTAGTGTTAAGGTAAGCGCACATACAACGGCATCGGACGGACGGCATGGAAGGAACGGCACGGCAGCGGCGGAATTTTTATGAAGGTATCGCACATATAACATCGGAATCGCCGGACTCCGGAGGAATAGATTAGTTGCGGTGAGGAACCAGCGTTCGTTCTGGAGGAAGAAGAGTTTCAAAAGCGAAGGAATCGTAGACGAATGTGGATACATGACATATGTAAAAAAGGAAGGATTTTGGAGAATATGTTCATTTATTTCCGGACTTGATGAAGGACGAAAAAAAAATGGTTGCTATAATTTCTGTCACTTAAATTGTACAGGGTGGGCAAATTTCGATGTTTTTGCACTACAGCTTTTAAACCAGAGGAGATAGACAAAATCTGATACCCCATTCTCGTTCTCTTTTTCTGAGAAACTTACAATAGTTACTAGTGATTTTTAGCCACTTTCTTTTGTTTTTGAGTTATAAGCAAAAATTGGAAAAATGGCGATATCGAAATAAATTTATATCTCCGCTAATACTGATGATAGAGCTCTGAAATTAAAACATTATACAGGCACTTTTTTACGTAGAATCCATTGGCGTGCTCGCCTTTTTAGCAGGATTTTTAATTACGAAGCTATGATCCAAAGTTTCGTTTTTTTAAATGGGAACACTAGTTTTCTGTGCAATTTTTTGAAAGCTTAATTTTTACTGATTTCAAAAATATATAACATCTTATGGTTTGTATCAATATAAATAATAGAAAATGGTCAAAAACCTTTTTTCTCAATATTTCTATGGTTTTAAATTTAGACGAGCACAGAAAAATAGAGTTTCCTATAACAAAAGCCGTCTCCTTCCAGCAATGTCATTCTTTCTATGCAGTTTACCAATTTTCACAAAATTTGAATCAGATATATTTAATAAATTTTCATAATAATGAAAAGACTTAAAGAAGGAGACAGTGGTAATCATACGATGCTATATGTTTCTGTGCTCATCAAAAGTTGAAACCATAGAAATATTGAGAAAAAAGGTTTTTGACCATTTTTTATCATTTATATTGATACAAACCATATGATGTTATATATTTTTGAAATCAGTAAAAATTAAGCTTTCCAAAAATTGCACAGAAAACTAGGGTTCCCATTTAAAAAACCATACTTTGGATCATAGCTTCGTAATTAAAATTCCTGCTAAAAAGGCGAGCACGCCACTGGATTCTACGTAAAAAAGTGCCTGTATAATGTTTCGATTTCAGAGCTCTATCATCAGTATAAGCGGAGATATAAATTTATTTCGATATCGCCATTTTTCCAATTTTTGCTTATAACTCGAAAACAAAAGAAAGTGGCCAAAAATCACTACTACTATTGTAAGTTTCTCGGAAAAAGAGAACGAAAATGGGGTATCAGATTTTGTCTATTTCCTCTGGTTTACTTTTAAACGGGTAATTTCGATGTTTTAGCAGCTTTCTGTAGTGCTAAAACATCGAAATTTGCCCACCCTGTACAATTCATTATAATTTTGTACGCGCAGTATTAAGTTCTCCTGAAAACTCATGCTTTTGCCGTGAATTCGTATTTCGTATGACTACCCGTACAAGCCGCTGCATGTAGAGACTTGTAAAATGACGCAGATGCCGCGGCAATCTCCGATTGGTATCGCACATATGTCGGGATCGGCCGCCACAGCACGCATCGGTCGGAATTTAATTCTCGTTCCTCAATTCCGTCGGATGCGACGCGATGCGATGCCTGCCGTCCGCACATATGTGCGTTGCTCCATTCAGTTCCATTGAAAGTAATTTATTCCGATCCATGCCGTCCGTCCGATGCCGTTATATGTGCGCTTGCCTTTATGGTATAGGCCGGGATATGTTTCAACGGGCGCACAGATCTACACATTTGTCCTGGGAATATGACCGCCTTACACTATAGGGAGCAAGTCATTGACAATGTTGTGCCAAATTTTCACTCTGCTATTGGTTAAACTTTTCAATTTCTAAACGATAACGCTAGACCGCACCTCGCAGCCATAGTTGAGAATGAGCGCGAGGAGCTTGGTATTCCACATTTACCAATACCTCTGCTCTCACCAGATTTGAATTGCATAGAACATGCATAGGATATGCTCCAATGAAGATTAAATAATCATCAACCTACCCCAGAATCCTTAAATGATCTGAGAGAGCTTCTGCCCCGTTTATGGAACCAAATTCCTCAAGAAATGTTCAACAACCTCGTGTGTAGTATGGAAAGAAGATGTCAAGCTGTTATCGATGCCCGTGGAGGCCGTACATTGTATTGATAGCCTTAAAATGCTTGAATTCTTTGGGATTATTTTACACGATTTTTCTTAACCACCCTGTATACGCTGCAGACCTACAGGCTAAAATTAATTCACAGCTTGAAATCATATCTATATGAATTTTCATCACAAAAATCTTATTTTAACTAGATTTTTTTGCAATTTAAGTCAATATCCCTCACTCATGTGGAGCAGTTCAACTGAGGGACATTCTGATCTGAATCTCTTTAACTTTACCCCCATATGAGAATGAGAATATTCAGCATCATCCTGCGTAACGAAAAAACGCCCAACATTTTTTTATCTGATTCCCCCTGAGAAAAACCAATTGTCGACTTGGCAACACGGCTAAACGAGCATTTCCAACATTAATCACTCATTACGCGCACATCTCAACACAATGACACGAACTTTTCACTCTAGGAGCAGGAAAAAGTTACGATGAGGAATTGTGCTTGGGCAACTAGGGTACCACCGGACCATTCCGCGAGATAGGAAACGCGTTTTTCGACGAGAAACAAACAATCGCTGTTTTCATAATGGGAAACGGCACCTATTATGTTCATTATTCACTGAACATTCGGTATGTTGACGCTGCAAGATAATAATGATGGATTTCCAACGGAAAAACTCATCTCGACAAGTGGAGGAAAGAAAACCTTAGGTGGCTGGGAAATTTGCATATTTCGCGCTTTGATTACCATTTGTCGCGTAGCCCCCTAGCGGTGGTTTAACGAAGGCGCAAATATCCTTATTATTTTATCGGGACATATCTCCTGGGGGCTATATTATGTTGATCGTTAAGGATGAGTAAGTTGTTGGAGATGAGAGGATGATGCCTTGATAATTACGACAGGAGGGGATATAGGTAGAATCCTTCGACAACACCAGCACTCTATGATAATGAATTGAACAGTTTTCTCTTAATTAAAATTCGAAAATATGTCCAAATGAAAGGAAAATTATTGAATAACAATTAAGATTCAGACTGTCAAGAAAAATAATTAGAAAGTCTCCAATTGAAATCATGGAAGGAATAGCAAAACTGAATATACTGTTAAAATATTTGTACGAGTTGAAGACTCACCCTGTATACTACTGTGTACATACGATTAAACTTCCTTTGCTGGCAGCAGTGAGCAATACTGATTCAGAACGACAACAAGTGGAGAAATCAACAAAATAAAGATTCTACCTGGTCAAGTCTGCCCGTTCAAAAAAGTATCTTCAATTACAAACACCTTGAAATCAAGGGTGGGGCTTCTTCTAGCTCTTAGTAGTGCTCTCACTCTATTCGTCATTATGTCAACGAGGTTATCAATGACTGTTTGAAGAATGTTTTGCCAATGTTTTGATGGACATTTGGCGAAACATTCTGTTGTAGTGTCTGCGGTGGGTCAGGTAAACGGTGTGATTCCTGTAACATTTCAGACCATATAATTTTGTTCTGGAGAGGTAGAGGGCCAATCAATGCAGTCTTTGACAATTCTGTACCGGTGTAGATGAGCGTGGCTGTTGATTAGCATCACCTTGTATAATCCGAAGGTGAGAAAGTGGACGACTATCGAAATTGTCAGTTCACTTTCTTTTCGCTGCTTGGATGTGTCAATTAACGGTTGAAAACTTGAGACGAATCGGTGTAAATGAATAAATCGGGGTATAAAGCAGTGTGCGATGGAAATTTTCTGACCGAGTCGTTTTTATGAAACCTGAAAATAATTTATACATCATGGGATAATGGAAGGCTTACAGCGTTGGCAGTTTTAGTGTTCGGAACAAGATAACGTTCTGTCTAGAGGTAATTAAATGGTTGAATTATCAAGCTTTCAAGGCTCGACGCAATAAACATAACTGTTAACCTATTTCATTCTGAGGAAAAACACAGGAAATTGAGCGTTTTATACGAAGCCTATTATACATGTGTAAATATAATGAAAATCTGGGCGATGCTCGTATGAGATATGAATTATTTTTGGCTTTGTTACATTTCCATAAAATTCATATCATACTAATATACAGGGTGCCCTAATACATGGTGGGCAAAATACCATGGGATAGAATGACAGCTCTGTAACTGTGAGAGCTAGGAAAAAATAATTGGTTACTCTATTTCCTAAAGTTTGAGTGATATCGAAAAACAAATGTCACATTCTACAGGCACTTTTTCATGAGGAATGCAGTGGCGTAGTCAAATATTTTTTTCAGTACGCCACTTTAGTGATAGTGGTAACTTTCACTTTCTGAATATATACACCGACAGTAAACGTTTAATGGTCTTTCTACACAATCGAACAGCACCAAAACAAGAACCAGAAGGTTTCTTGGAAACGTGAGAACGCCAAACATCCATAAGTTTATGTCATAAGTCGAATGCATAAAAAGCGTCTTGTCATCTGTGATAATAAGTAGATACGAAATCATCCTCGAAATATGTGTAGTAGAAATGGGCGGAGAAATTTAATTAAGCAACTCGTTTGAAACTACTCCCTGCCATGTACACTTTATAACCATATTTTACAATGGACAATTACTCAAGGTACGCTGCAACAGGACAAAGGTTAATTAAATCCGGGTACGTTAAAATTGAATTGCTCCTTTTTATGCGTGAGAACTGACATCGATCAGTCAGATCACTCGTGTTGATTTTGTGCAGGTAAAATCACTGCTACAATCTTTCTCAACTGGAAATAGCGATCAACGAAAATATTCTGTTCTTCTATGAACTTAAAAATATAAAAAAACACTTAGGTATTTGTACAGTGACTCTAACGAGACAGTGGCGACAATAGTGGTCTCGTTTTTCATCGTTTTAGCAAGAATATGGCGGATTTGGTCACGTGACGTGACGTGAGCCAATCCGCATTCCGAATTAGAGATCATAGCATTGAAATCTGTGCATCTAAGCCGCCATATTCTTGCTAAATTTCCAATTGTTGCCACTGTGTTTGATAGAGTCACTGTAGGTATTTGAAGTAAATGGTGTGGTATGGTAGTGACATCTGCATTGTCTCTGCTCAGATCAACATATACAGAATCTGATTATACCCAATTTAGGCAGTTTCAAAAATGGAATGTCAAGAAGTATTCGTTTTTCATTGTTTGTCCTGTGGTATCTTTTGGATGAAGGGTTCGTCTTGATACGAAACTATTTTGAAGCTATCATATGAACTGTCGTATAAGCTTGTAAATGACAAGTGAGATATCTATGTCAACATGACGTGACGTCCGATGTCCATCACCTTATCAGCTGTAATTACAGGTGTCAGAGGTATTTCCTAACATCGTAGTATCACTACGAGTACTACGACTTCACTAATTTACTACACCTAATCTACAAAACGGGTCATGTGACGAAAATATCGGCGGCTTTCAAAATATTCGTTTTGGAAATGCTAAGAATCCCGAAAATTCCAAAAGTCATCAGGAGAAGCCATAGAATTTTCGGATTTCAGCTAAGTTCACGTCAACCAACAACAGATTTTGCTTTCGAAAGGACGTGAAGATAGTTGGGGAACGGCACAGACATGGGCGTAACATCAGACCGGGCGTTCACGATTGAAAATACCAATTTCATATCGTTTTCGCTTCTTTCGAGGTTTTTGTCGAACCTGACTGATTTTCTAGCATTTTTTTTAGCGAACGACACATTAAGATTTCATTACAGTCATGGAGAGTTCTAGGGGTACATTTTGGAGGTGATTTATTGACGTTTTTCGTACATATTTTCGTTTGTTTATCGGCTTTACTTGATTTATGTTTCATTCCAATTCGATGAGTTCATGCATTTGCAGAAATAGTGTAGATCTACTCGGTAACTAGTGATATACAGGCCGAGTCTTTGACTTCGACTTAACAGTAGATTCTTTAGGTGAAAAGGAACACTTTTTTCCCTACCATTTTTTCTTAATCGACTCGGTTCAAAAGATACAGGCTATTGAAAAACCATAGGAAAATGCTATTTTTAGTTCTATCTCTGAAACGGTATTTGATGAACCTTTTTCGAACACAAAATATCACCCACGTCTTCCAGTTTTCTCATAATGACCATTACGTACCATAAAAATACCAAAAAGAAAAGAACCCAACTCTTGAAACAAAGTTGGACGCTATCTAATGAATATTTGAACGTTTTGTAAAATAACAGTATTCCTCATATTTTCTCGTATAATGCGTCGTTTTCGAGTAATTTGATGTTCAAAATTAAGAAGTATCTGTGAAATTTGAAAAATTGGTTAGGTACTTCGGCTGAATACAACTCTGTTTGAAAGTTGTGCAGTGTCAAAGATCAACTAGTTATTCTGAACGTAATTTTGTTTTTTCAGGGGTGGCACAGATCATTATGAAAACTTAAAATGGCCATATATTCTTATCAGGGCCGAATCGGAAAAAATGGTATGAGAAAAAAGTGTTTCTTTTGACCTCAAGAATATTTGTCAAAGACTGACGCTATTTTCTTCATTCAAACCGTTTCTAGGGAAAACCGAGCGAGTGTCATGTCATCTAGGGATACTCGAACCGTTCCTGAAGGAATTTGTCTTGGAAAATCTGCGTGCTCGGTTCCACATCAAGCACATCTTTTGTGTGAGAATGGCCATGACGAAATTACAGCCATTATCACTATACCATGGGAAATCTCGCTATAAAAAGAATCAATTCAGTCAACATACCATGATATCTCCTTGCCAGACAAGAAATTTCTCACATATTAATCGACATCAGCAGGACAGACCTACCGCGCGTTTACTTACGCAAATTTGTCTTTCTATTATAAGACGGCGTGCGCGCTACTATCAGTTTCCGCGACCTCGCAAAACTAATTGAAAAACACATCGGGAGAACGTACACACGGAGTCTGTTTGTTCGGGAAATATTTGCCCGCGAACGATGTGGCGAAATGGTACTATTTCCAGATGTTTGCCGGGCAGATTTTTATTGAGAACTACGTGGTGGCCTCGGCAGAGTATAAATGGCCAGTCGAAGATCGTAAATCGGCTATTTTAGACTTGAACCTCGGACCTCTGGTCCAATCTCCGTTATTGAACGAGTCGACGGAATTATACAGAGATGTTTTCAGAGAAAATGCCGGAACCGGTCAATTTGGTGTAGGTGTAGGAGCTATCACCCCTAAATTCTCAATAGGGAATAGGGGGTGAGATTTATCTCAATTGAAAGATCATTTGCCCCTCTACATGTATACTATGGTTTGCAAATTTTTATTGAGTCCTTGAAGTAGTTACAGGAGGTAACAAATTGAAAACTTGACAGGCCAATTATGTCTCGACAAGGATGTTTTCGAATAAAAAGCCAGAACAGGTCCAATTTTCAAAGGGAGGGGGACATATTTTGATCAAAACTATAAGCCGAAATATCCTCATACCTAGATATGGGGGCTATCACCCCTAAATTCTTCAAAGGGAATAGAGGGTGAGCTAAACCTCGATAGGAAGAGAATATGTCCTTCTACATAATACTTTTGTCTTCCAATGGAGGTATAGCTCATCCTCTATTCCCTATTAAGAATTTAGGAGTGACAAACCCTACACCTAAGATTTAGGACATTTTGGCTTACAATTCTGCTAGAAACATGTCCCCCTCCGAATAAAAATTGACCAGTTCCAGCATTTTCTCTGAAAACATCTGGTCGAGACATAATTGGCCTGGCATGTTTTCAAATTGTAAGCACTCAATAAAAATTTTCAAACCGAAGTATTCATGTAGAGGGTCAAGAGATCTTTCAATTGAGGTATAACTCACCCCCTATTCCCTATAGAGAATTTAGGGGTGATAGCCCCTACACCTAGGGTAGAGGAGGTTACGTCTTACAATTCTGCTCAAAATAAGTAATAAGAAATTGACCTGTTCCGGCATTTTCTCTGAAATCATCCTTGTCGTGACTGGCAAATTTTCAAATTGTCACCCTGTATTAAGAGTTGAAGTTGACTTGTAGAGTTTTTGTAGGAGATAATTTGTTATCGATTCAGTTGAACAAGGGTGAACAAGGTAATTCGAAGTGTTGTCTATAGCTGGCCACTTTCTCCTCATCTTTCTAACACTCATTTTGTTGATAAGGTTTTATTTTTTGTACGAGCTGCTCGTGTAATCGTGTACAGAGTACACTTCTATTAAATGCACACTCGAAGGCTACCATTGGTGATCACCATGTCCACATTACTCCTCGTAGCTCAAACCACACGTAGCTACTCAGCTGAAAAACAACGTAAATAGAATAATTTAGGGTCAAGATCGAGTGTGGATCAAAGTTCTTAATTGGCGCGAAAAAAAATCGGAAGAACGTACACGATTTTGCCATCTTAGAAACAGGTGTATAATATTGGAAGCGAGGAATGGATGTCGATCTAGAAGGCGCCGGAAAGACGTAATCTGCCGTTGTCAGACCGTGAATAAAATATGCATTTCAGCTACGACGTGATCAGGAAACGGAGCTCTGTTCCGGAATGGAACTGTTGATGTATCGCGGAATTGATAACTGTTAGGTACTTTGGTGCCAAGAAACGACGCAAATTCCACGTGTATTTCATCATTCCCAAGTAATTTTTCACTTTTTCCGAAAAGTTTCAGCAGAACAAGCCAGTTTTTGTCATTTTATCCTGAATGATCACTTCTTGACCTCTTCATCCAATATTCTATAATAACATTACCAGGATATATTGAAAAATTCTTAGCCTACTTTAGAACCAAACAAAATTCCAATGTCAAAAATTTCATTTCAGCGAACCTGTAACGTCTCTAGACCTTTCAAAAAAAATATTTCTTCTTGCTCTGCAAACCAGACCTCCACAGCTTTCATTACCTCCTCGTTGGAAGAAAATTTACGAGCTTTTAAACTTTTTTCAGTTCAGGAAAGAGATGATAGTCCGGATGGAGCCAAATCTGGTGAATAAGGGGGGTGTTCTAGTAATTCAAACCCTAAATTACGAATTTTTTGCATGGCAACATGAGATTTGTGTTCATTGGCGTTGTTCTGCAAAAACAAAACACCTTTAGATAGCTTTCTGCGTTTTTCCTCTTTAATTTTTCCCGTAGAGTGGTTAGTGATGTCGAATAGTAATCTCCGGTTATTGTTCTACCCTTATCCAAAAAATCAATCATGATTACTCCATGGCAATCTCAAAAAACTGAAGTAAGAACTTTTCCAACAGATTTTTGGACACGAAACTTCTTAGGTCTTGGAGAACCAGAGTGTCGCCATTCCATCGATTGTTGCTTTGTTTCTGGATCGTAGAAATGTACCCAGGTCTCATCCATAGTAATCATTCGGTTCAAGAAGTCTACATCGTTTTCAAATCGAGCACAGATCGAACTCGATGCTTCTACCCTTGCACGCTTTTGGTCAACATTCAAAAATTTGGGGATCCATTTTGCAGCAATTTTTCTCATGTCCAAATTGACGTGAACTATATGATGAACGCGTTCGTATGAAATATTCAGTGCTTCAGATATCCGTTTTAGCCCAATTCGACGATCTGATAAAATCATGTCATGAACTGCATCGATATTTTCGGGGACTGACACAGAAACTGGCCTTTCCGATCGGTTATCATCTTTATTGGAAAATTTACCTCTTTTGAAGCTTGCAGTCCAATTTTTCACGGTCGCCTACGAAGGATATCGATCACCAAGGGTATTGAGCATATCTTCGTAAATCTTTTTACCTCTTAACCCTTTTAAATACAGGTACTTGATGATGGCTCGATACTCCAATTTTTCGATTTTCACAATTTCGGTAGACATCTTCTTTCTTTTAATTTATTGCGTAACTCTGGATTACTTTTTTGACCTCAAACTTCACACTGACACTTCTAATGAGTTATTGTCCGATGCTATGTTAACGCAATATCTTTTTTATGCATGGAACTGGTCTAGGCTAACTAGATATCAATACATCCTCGTAAATGCCCTCTGAAGGAACACTCCTCCAAAAATATTTTGTGATTTCACATATTGAATATACCGACTTGTACGAGGTTTAAGTCCAGCATCAGTGATGAATTCATTCATACCAATCCACTCTATATGGCATATATGACATAATGAATGAATGAATCGAGAGACGTTCTTTGGGCGTGCGAATGGAATTTCATAGTACTTGAGCGGCGTGTCTCAAACAAAAAAAACATGATGTATTACACCGCGCACACCAAGAGTATCTAAATAAGTAAATAAACTATTAATTAAGCCTAACGGGTCAGTGTTTTTTGAACTGCATGACGAAGAGTTCATTTCCTGAAATATGCACATGTGGGGGAAGCAAATTCCAGTCGGCGTTTCATATGATACAGGGGGATTCGGTTAAATTAATGAATCGATGATTCACTCATTGTTTATAACACTTGTGTCGAAAATAGAGAAGCTTCAGAACTGTTTCGTTATAAATATTTCAGTCTTTATCATTTAGCCCTTTCATTTTTTACTCAATGCTTAGTCATACGGTTAGAGTACATACTTTTTTCGATATGGTTCCTTTTTGTTGAAACGCGTCAAACCTGACGTTATCCCACTTTGAATTTGGACCAAAAAACGGACTTTTTAAATAGATTTATGTGTACTGATGTAGAAAGTAGCCCATCTCCCATTTTATAAATACACGAATAGATTGAATAAAGTTCAACAGTTCACTGCAACAATTCGAATGATCAACATTCGATTAAAAGAAAACTTACGTCGATCTAAAAATAAATCGTGGAGGCACATCAACCCAACAATCATTCATTGAGTAGAAAACGGAATTTTTAACGGACGTTCGGAATTTGAGGCGGTCGGGTCCATCATTCACTCAATTAAACAGATTACGGCATAATTATAATCGAATTAAATGGTCTTACGGTGATGCTGAAATTGAATATAACTGGGGCGATTGTTCGATTTGAATCATTGAGTGCTTCTTGGAATATTTCTCTGTAAATGATGAAGGTATTTAAAAATTTTACGCAACCGAGAAAAACGTTGAGAGTGAAAGTGTGCGGCACTCACTTTTAGAATTATTCATCTTATTCATCCCAGTTGAATAATACCAATTGCTTAGTTTTAAGCTCATCGGTCCAGATCACCTTGAGATTCCCCTTGAAACAGCAAAGTATTTCTTGTTTTTTTCTCTATCCCTGTCCATATTGCCAGTATAAATATGCTCACTGTGGCTGGCAGCCTTGATCGAACAAAATTTCATCGTGTTCATGAACATGAATAAGCTGAACGCGCGAAACTTGAAACGATAATCACTCAACTCGTTATGACATTCAATGATTTTTAATTGACCGGAAATATGGATCCGGGATGATCCACAATCCATGGAAAACGAAATGGATATTCCTGTAAGAGCGGATAGAACCCAGACAATCTGTTATAACAACAATCTGTCATTGACGCGTCCTACAATTGCAAAGTGGCGAATGCGCTGGTCAGCGGACTCAAAACATATGTCCACAGTGTAAACGAAGAGAGGATTCAGAATAAATTTAACCTATTAGCATGTTATAAAGGGTCTTCAATGAGAGTGCAAGGTCACAAACCAAGTTTTTCAGTAAAAAAGCGCAAAAATATTCACTGGGTCATAGACGTTAGGGCATTTTGGATCAGCTGACTTTGACAGTACCGCTGAGGGGCACACAAGTGTCGGTAAAACTCGAAACTCACCTTTTTGCGATTACTGGTGGTTTCTTATCCATTTTCTGAGAAAATGCCTTTCAGTGGGTATTATTTTATACCTTTGTGGTGATATGAAAGTGCGTTATGATATTTTTGACCATATTCATAGAACAGTTTATTTTTCTATGATCATAAATGTCATAGATGGTTTGTGTGCCCCTCAGAGTGACGTGAATTCGAAATCAACCCTTATACATTTCACTAATATAAACAGCGGTGAAAACCGTTAAGAATTTAGGCATAAAATTGTTGAGGGTTAAGCTCCATCTCCATATTGCATATTTCCATGGCGAAAAACATTACGTAATGGTTCAGGATATCCGATATCCAATCTCACCTAGACGAAGGTATGTAGGTGTGTAATTTCCTAGAAAAAAGAGCAGAATCCAGTGAAAAATGTAGACTGCTCATCCAAGACGCGTGATTTAACAGCATTTGTGACGGTTAGCGATGTGGATAATGTATATCATTAATACGAGCCTATCCGTTATGGTAGAAAACGATAATGATCGAATCTTTTCTCGTTCAGCATTAAATGCCTACTTTCCTCGAATGATATTCAGATCAACTATCGATGTGATTCAGTATTATCATGTCATTATGGTCAGTAATGTATATGGCACTTACTGGACGCATCCGTTTAATTTAAAATGTTCTCGACAACCTCCAGACCTCAAAAAAGAACCGTGCTTATAGTACCTCAGTTTTTCTAAATTTAATTTACGGATTTGGCATGTGAACGGTTGTGAAAACATAGGGCCTGTTCTGTTATTTTTCATGAAATTTTGGTTCATTAATGTCATATCTTGAATATCTCAAAAAATTATCGAAGGATCAGAAAAAATGATCCACAAAATTAATCGTATTGTATTTAAAAGCCTGCAAAATGCTTTTCGAACGAAAACACCAAAATAAACTTACCAGTTCCAATTGCAACCAAAGAAAACGAATATATTGACACTTTAGAAACTTCCATAAACATAGAAATGAACCCTTTTCGAGGATAGTAGCAATAGAATAAATCCGACCGAGTCACAAGAGAGAAAAAGTACCTCACGCACCATTCATTACTTCATTACTGTCAGGGCAAATCGAATAAAAAAATTATATAGGAAATATATGCGGCTTCGACAACGAATGGGTCTGTCACCTATGGTATAGTACGTGTTCAGATTGTTTAAAAGGTTTAGTCGCTCGAGAAATTATTCAAAAGAAACTGTCACAACGCCTTGGAATTCGCCTCTACCTTGAACCCATTCATATCAATTCAGATTTTGTGCTGAAATATTGCTGACCGATAACTGACATGTCAGTACGATTGTAATTAGAAGAATCTCCATTTTCTGGTCGACAACAATCGTTAAAAAAAATTTAAAATCTGCGGACAGATCCATTTGGAAAATGCTACACATTTGCAACGCTGAAAATGTTAACAGAAATTTGAAAAAAAACCTCCACTTTTTTCGTAAGAATCCCAATAACTCACGAACCGTTGAGTTCTGCCCAAAGTGCAATGTTTCAGTACAGAATTGTGATTAGATTTCCATAACGCCCTCGTAGTGACTCACCCTGTACAATATTAGTATTTGACCCCATTGACGAAATCTTTCCGAATCAGAAGGAGATAGAATATTATCGAAGAAGATAAATACATCAGTGACCATAGCGGATGACCTATCATTTTCAATTTATAAATAATCCCATTATTCATCAATCTCTACATACTGCAGAAATTATCGCACTCGAAAACAAACAACTTGCCCGCTTTGAACAATGGATTTCATTGAAACCCGGCGTCATTATCAGAATGAAATTCAATATTTACCGTCTAAACATCGTTAATTGAAGTGGCACTACCTTCTTGGAAATGAGAAAAAGAAACGCCATTACGATATCGGCCAAGTCTAGATCGTTTTCGAGCAATGAAAAATTGTAGGAGTGATATGAAAAAGCATCGCCCTGTAGACCATTCAATTCGATTTCTATTCGGAAATGGTTAATCAAACTGATTGTGAGAGATAATGCGGAAATGGTAGTTATGGTAACATTCGAAATTGCTGCTACTTTTCGGCGGGCAAAACTGCAATTTCCACTCTGTTACGATTTGATGAATTTCTCCCAGAGAGCTCTGGCAATTTACCAATTTACTTTCACCACTTTTACGCACTGATGCCCTTGTCATAGCGCTAGGCTGCAGCTGGTAATGAATACGATTATCCTAATAATGTTATACGGTTACAGAGGTTGACATTACCGTTTCATTCCTCTGAAATAGAACTACAACTACACTTCTTGTACGCATTCGTATCTGCCTTGAGTAAAAAGAAGGTTATACGATCGATTTGAAGATGGACCTCACAGCTAAACCGATTTTATCCGGTGAAAAAAATATTTTTATGTTCATTCAATTATTTCACCCCATAAACTTTCATTCAAGTGGATATAGACCAGTTCTATGCATGAAAAAAATATTGCGTTACCATAGCAACGAACAATAACTCATTAGTCAATGTCAGTGTGAAGTTTGAGGTCAAAAAAGTTACGCAATAAATTAAAAGAAAGAAGATGTCCACCGAAATTGAGAAAATCGAAAAATTGGAGTATAAATCGTGCCATCATCAAGTACCTGTATTTAAAAGGGTTAAGAGGTAAGCAGATTTACCCTTGGTGATCAATGTACTTCGGATGCGACCGTGAAAAATTGAACTGCAAGCTTCAAAAGAGGTAAATTTTCCATTGAAGTTGATGACCGATCAGGAAGACCAGTTTCTGTGTCAGTCCCCGAAAATATCGATGCAGTTCATGACATGATTTTATCAGACCGTCGAATTGGGCTAAAACGGATATTTGGAATCACTGAATATTTCATACGAACGCGTTCATCATATAGTTCACGTCAATTTGGACATGAGAAAAATTTCTGCAAGATGGATCCCCAAATGTTTGAATGTTGACCAAAAGCGTGCAAGGTTAGAAGCATCGCGTTCGATCTGTGCTCGATTTGAAAACGATGTAGACTTCTTGAACCGAATTGTTACTATGGATGAGACTTGGATACATTTCTTCGATCCAGAAACAAAGCAACAATCGATGGAATGGCGGCACTCTGGTTCTTCAAGACCTAAGAAATTTCGTGTCCAAAAATCTGCTGGAGAAGTTCTTGCCTCAGTTTTTTAGGATTGCCATGGAGTAATCATCATTGATTATTTGGATAAGGGTAGAACAATAACCGGAAATTACTATTCGAAATTACTGACCACTCTACAGGAAAAAATTGAAGAGAAAAGACGCGTACTATCCAAAGGGGTTTTGTTTTTGCAGGACAACGCCCCTGCACACAAATCTCATGTTGCCATGCAAAAAATTCGTGATGGCCAATAAAACTCTGCGTAATCATTCGTGTCATTGAAAATACAGAATTATGCAGCTTTCTACGAAATTTCAAGGAAGCGAAGTTAAAATTCGAATGAAAGTCAACACTACCCAAGTTTCTTCTATCCGTTCATAAGAATAGTAATTTTGAAAAGATAATACGAAATGGATTTCAAACAAAAAAGAACAATCACTTAAATACGGTCGGCAGAAACATAAATTTGCATTTTACGACTACCGTTTTCGCCGGCATAGGCAAGTGATGTGTCATTTTGTATTGAAACGAATGCGATCGAAACTTCATTTTTGCGTTGGACATGAGTGAAAGTCCCATTGTCGATAAAAAACGTAGAATTCCTTTTCTAAATTCCATTAGATGTTACATGACAGTGACACTATCGGATGAAATTGTTCTCTTCGATCAGAAAGGAAAACTGTACATATACAGATCATCACACATCTGTGCAATTCTTCAGAAAGGTTGAGATAGCATCGCGTTAAATGATGTTGTAATCAGCGAGATACGAACTCAAGTAATAATTCCATTTTCAATGATGTTATTCGTTTCGGAAAAATAAGAGGACTAAATGATTGTGAACCTAACAAATCCTTCACCTAAACATAATTTAAGATTGTTTTAACCTTTTTCAAGCCACAAGAGACTAAAAAACGTCGTACATTGGCTTTTTTATTTTCGAAAAATAATGGGAGTAACCCTTCTCTCCTGCTTCCTAAGACCTGTCAGATTATAGCCAACAATTCGAGATGATATCACATGGGCCAGTGACCGGTAAGGCAAACTCGTTTCTGGTTGCTGTTGTAGCTCTCGCAGATAATGCCTTCGTTTACTGCTGGTGTATTGGGAGGAAAATGTGGTTTTAGACTACAAAGCCTCGGGGACAGATCGTTAAAACCGAATGAATCGCTGTCGTAAAACGTAGTTCATTATTTTCCATTTAAATAGCGGAAAATAGTTGACAATTTCGGATGCCTAACGTTGAGAAATTGAAAACATCCTAATCGCCGTCCGCAACATTAAATCCTGTATTTCGGACTGTGAATTTCAAGGTGACATTAATAATCGACAACACGATTGTTTTTTGAGGATAATCAACCATTATTTCAGAATTAATCAGACGTTGGTTCATGAAGCAAACTGATGTTTTCATTCCTATCGGTTTATAACGATTCATAACACGTGAGGTCAACATGAAGAATACACAAAATATTCGAATTTGAATGTACCATACAGAACAGAAAAAATCACGATAAAAACATTGGTCGAATGAAAATGTATATAATCCTAATTATTCTTAGGATTCATTGGGAAATATCAGTATGATATAAGTTGCTCAACATTTTCAAAAACTGTTACGTGAAATATGAGCACTAAACCCTGTAGAATTTCAATCTTATTGGAATAAGAACGTTTGGAATCATCGGAGGCAACATAACATTAGTTTTTACTTGCTCGGGAAATGTTGACGAATAATAGATCAATCAGAATGACATGGACAAGCTTTCAGTAATCTAAAACACTACAAATAATGTCATCCAAGGATGTCAAACGTTGAAAAATGTAAATCGAACGTTGTAGCTGTGAAATTATCATCCTGAATTAACTGCACTCCCTTTAAACTGGCGATAAGTGAACACAGAGAAGGACTGAATTGAAAATCACGTGGAATTTCGAACGTCATTGGGAACACGACGACCCAAATTCACCTGTTGGTCCTTCCGCTTGACCGGCGTCGATTCCTCCTTGCCCTTGGTGCGTTTGCCGCAACAACACAAAAAACAACTCATTTCGGCCACCAGAAAAACCCGAAACGTATCGGCCCGTGCGGTGGACGGCAAACCTGCGCGCACCGTATAACGAGGTATCTTCGACTGGGTGAAATGATAATGAAGCCGATGCCTGAGCCATTATTATTTCAATTATTATCGCAAAACTCGTAATATCAACAACAACACACATACCGATTCGTCTTTTCGATGACCGTGAAGGTTGGAAATAGCCTCCCGAACGATGTTCGGGTTCCGCTTTTCGAACAGGCAGGCACACACAAACACACTCGCGATCTTCAAGGATCGATCAGAGATCGGGAAAAAATCTCGGTAAATGGATCCCGGCGGACGCGACCAGGTGCGACACGAGGCTGTGTTCGCCCAGCGAAAGTTACCTGAGAACTGCTGCTGGTGGTTGGCGAAGACCGTTGTCGAAGGAGTTTTGGTGAACCACGACAGGTAGTTCTTGTACTTTCTACCAGGGTCGCTCGGAAGAAAACCGTTGGAAATTCAAAGCATTAAGCGTTCAAAACCGTCGATATTTATCATTTCTTAAAACTACACGTTGAGCCCCAATCAAAAACGTCAAATGTTGTGTGGAAGATAAATAAAAATGAAATTACGAGGATATATTGAGAAATTCTTAGCCTACTATAGAACCAAACAAAATTTCTAGGTCAAAATATTTTATTATTCAACATATTCTCCTCTTTATTGGATACATTTATTACAGCGAACCTGCAACGTCTCTAGACCTTAAAAAAAAAAGTATCTTCTTGCTCTGCAAACCAGACTTCCACAGCTTTCATTACCTCCTCGTTGGAAGAAAATTTACGACCTTTTTAACCTTTTTTCAGTTGAGGACAGAGATGATAGTCCGATGGAGCCAAATCTGGTCAATAAGGGCGGTGTTCTAGTAATTGATACCCTAAATCACGAATTTTTGCATGGAAACATGAGATTTGTGTGCAGGGGCGTTGTCCTGCAAAAACAAACCTCCTATGGATAGTTTTCTGCGTCTTTTCTCTTTAATTTTTCCCGTAGAGTGGTCAGTAAGGTCGAATAGTAATCTCCGGTTATTGTTCTACCCTTATCCAAAAAATCAATCATGATTACTCCATGGCAATCCCAAAAAACCGAAGCAAGAACGTTTCCAGCAGATTTTTGGACACGAAACTTCTTAGGTCTTGGAGAACCAGAGTGTCGCCATTCCATCGATTGTTGCTTTGTTTCTAGATCGTAGAAATATACCCAAGTCTCATCCATAGTAACAATTCGGTTTAAGAAGTCTACAACGTTTTCAAATCGAGCACAGATCGAACGCGATGCTTCTACCCTTGCACGCTTTTGGTCAACATTCGAACATTTGCAGCAATTTTTCTCATGTCCAAATTGACGTGACCTATTTGATGAACGCTTTCGTATGAAATATTCAGTGCTTCAGATATCCGAAATGTGTTTTCACAACCAATTTCGAATTGAAAATTTTTTTGCCTCGACTTTTATACGAGCCAGAGGATTTGTTTATTCAGCCTGTTCATAAGGCTCAGCCATCGCTTCTCTCAAAAATATTGATTTAATTCCTTCACATTAATTGTGGCTTCGACCCATACAAATAGGAAAATTTCTGTTGATGTAACCTCCTTTGAAAGAACTCAAAAAAATTGTTTTCAATGTTTTCTAGAGAGACGACGTTCCCATTTATTCAATCATTGAAAAAATTTCAAATTCAAACTTCAACACCCTGTATCTTGAAGAGGGAACGTTCGCGATCCCATGTTAATACGGGGAATTTTTGGACGTCCTACGTACAGAACCAGCGAATCCTGACTGTATCAGTTGCTTCATGAAAGCAAGCTGCAAGACACGGAGAATTGCAGGAGGCCTTGTGGAAGGCCTCTGATATGGGGAACACCTGCTCCTTTCGGTAAAGAAGTTTGGCCTCTGGTCCCTGCTGTCATCCCACAAATGACAGCTTCTGTCGGGTCTACACAGGTAGAAGATTGCACGAAAACGATGCGGACCTCGAAATATTTCAACATTCGATCAGAGAGTCTCTGATTCTGATTCTGATGTGTAGAAATGTGCAGAAGATGATTTTTCTACACATCGATGTTGACCTCCCAATGTTCGATTTCCTCATAGACTCCGAATTCAATTATCCTGTTTCCAGCCAAGTCTTCAACGAATCTAGAAGGAAAACTGATAACGAATGTTCTCGTGCCAACAGAGGAACAATTTTATCGAACAAGGATAACAAGCATATAGTGCTATTTCTGTACTGCCTAATGCTTATGAGGTCGAACGAAAAAAAATATTTACTTTTCGGAGTCGAAAAGTGAAATGAAATAAAACTCAAGAACGAAATTGAATGATTTCATCATTTATTATTAATGTTCTACGTATTTCAACTGGGAAATATCGAAATGAACTATATACGATTATGTAAAATGTTTTAAGTTTACTTAATCAACTGAATTATGTTGGTGAGCGTCTGAAAGATAATTGTTAATTAAAAGTTTTCATATAATCTCTCATTTCGGATAGGTCAGCCGATGAATTTCACCTTTCTCCAATTTAAATTATTGAGTAAAAAATTCATTGACAATATCGGAGAAATCCATAATTTCTGTAGTTGACTTTCGATATGATGTGAAAGTGATCGATATTGAATATCGAGTAAACGTCTACAAAAAGGGAAAGAACTGATTGGTTTCATATTCTAGGGGTCAACTCTGCAATATATACTGAAAAATTACACTAATGCCACTAATGCAGAGCCAAATAGTTGATAGCAGAAGATAGTGTATAGATCTTTGACGATCTGATTATTCATATATACTGTGTAGTGCCATTCAAATCAATCATTTATTCAGAAACCAATCACTAAGGGCTAAATGAAACTATAAAAAGAAGCATCTGAAGAATAGACCAAATCCTCCAGAATTTAAGGGTGTGAGTTTTAATATATGTATGTAATCATTGCAACTATGCCGATGTGACGCCACTGATGTAGAGTTTCTTAACCCCTTTATCTTGCAGCAAGCCAAACAAGCAAATCACTCAAATCAACCCCCTTTACTTTATAGATTTGAACTATTCTTGTTTAGAAGAATAAAACTGGTTTTAGGATGAATCGTTTCATTTCCAGTGTATTGAAATAATAAGAAAAATTGAGGAAAACAGATAAAGTTCTAACTTCCTATTCAAGGAAAGTATTTTAATATTTGGAAGTGTCTGAAACATGGACATCTCTTGACCTGAATAAATAGGTTAATCATTTTAATATATGTATGCGTATCGAAAAAACGGGTTTTTCCAAATTAATACCGTTATAGGGATAAACAAACAAATCGAACTTTTATAAAAATTCTGAACTTACAGTTTCTTCCGTAGAATTCCCTATTTCCTCGACATCTTCTGCTTGAGCTTCAACTTCTTCCACGGATTCACTAGCATCATCTGCTGCTTTGGAAGTAATTTCATGTTTTTCACTGATTTCACTCATCCTAAGGTCTGTTCTCAGTTGGGACTATTGAAGATCATCTCATTTTAACAACTTATATGCGAGATTCCTTTCACTAAGAGAAGAAGTAAAAAGATTCTATCACACTTTTAGGCATTTTCATCAACGCTATAAACAGTTTACACCAAAAAATATTATTCATTCGCTTTGAAAGACGTCATGCATCTTCAAGGAATATTGATATCTGAGAAAGGGAGTATTTGTTATGACTTATGTCAGGAATTCTTTTTCTTTTCCTACCCCTAACCGCCAGGAAAGCTCTATGCTGAAAAGCTACCCCTATGGATCTACCCCTTTTGATTTGTTCCGATCGAGCAGGCAACTCAACTTACACAATGCAGTATGGTGTGTTGCGGGGCGGAACGCTGCATTTAAGTAACGATTTTGTGCTATGCACTGACAGTTGGCACAGAAAAGATCAACAATTTCTAACCTCAAATATCTGTGGGATTCACAATTTAAAATTTTACAATAATTAATTTCGTATCCGGCATTAAGGAAATATTTGCTAAGCAATGTAGGCTTCGCTCCACCGGAGTTGCGTAATCAGAAAAATTCCCTAATCCGTTTCCAACATTATGAAATCCTGTGAGATAACGTGATTTGAAGAGTCCACTACCAGAGACAACCTGGTTGGATCTGCCACTTCTAAAATCATGTCGAAAATGCTGAGAAATTGCTTAGAATTTTATCGTAAGTCAAATATAATACGACAATATAGACAACATGCATTTGGTAAATATCTTTTATTCACCAATATCATCAGTTCTGGAGTGCCAATGTTTTTTGGCGATTTGATACAGCAGGAAATTGAGTATCAGCACAACAAATTAGCTGAAAGATACGACTATAAAAGATTAGGTAAGTTTTCTCCGTGTGAGTTACTAATCTTTTTCATATTCCCATAAATTCCATATTTCTGAAGGTAGAATGTTATTAATTGGACTGGCGGTAGGACCTGTACATCACTATTTTTATGTGAACCTCAATAGGTATCTACCGGGAAAAAGTATGAAAAATATTTTTAAGAAAATAATGACAGATCAATTACTAATGGGACCAGCATGTATCATGATATTTTTCACTGGCTTAGGACTCTTGGAGGGAAAATCACTCAGTAATATTAATGATGAAATCAAATCAAAATTTTTGATAGTTTACAAGGTGAGCTTTATCCCCCTTGATTTCTTTAAACTCAGTTATAATTTTCAGATGGATTGGGTAGTTTGGCCTCCAACACAATTCCTCAATTTTTATTTCGTACCTGTGAAATATCAAGTAATATACATAAATTTCGTGACAGTTCTGTATGATATTTTTTTATCATATGTTAAGCACAACAATAAAATTAAAGAGAAAATACTTTAAGCTAGATGTCCAAACACTGTGGAAAGCTTTTTACTGTGATTATAAGTTAATTTTGAACCTTTATTCTTGTTATTACATATTTACTTTCAAATTAATATATTCACATTTAAAATAAAATGAACTACATGAATGTATAGAAATGCCTTTTATTTATTTTCTATCAAATGAGCTGCAACAGCATCAATGAATTCATGAGTGGATAAGTAGTCTGAATCAGAAAAATCTTCACCCTTAATACAAGGTGCTAAATCTTTTGTGTACCATCCTTTTTCTACAGTTGAAATCGTTGAAGTCTCTAAACTCTTCGTAAAGTTCATTAGTTCATCATGGCTATCCAATAAAGCTCTGTGCCTCAAACCCCTGGACCAGGCAAATATTGAAGATATGGGGTTAGTTGATACCTTTTTTCCTTTCTGATATTTCCTGTGGAAAATAAAATTTATATTGGAAAATAAAGCATGTGAATGATGTTCTCTCTTACCTGTAATGTCTTGTGACTGTACCATGGGCTGGTTCTGTTAATACCGTTTTACCATCATGTGAAATTATACTGTGTATCATAAGTCCCATAGAACCAAATCCTTGTCCAACAACATCGGAAAGTACATCTCCATCATAGCTCTTCAATGCCCATACAAAACCACCTTTGGATTTCATTGCTTGTGCTGCCATATCATCTATCAGGCGTATTTCGAACGATAAACCTGCCTCTTCGAATTTTTTCTTATACTGCCTGAAATTTGCGAGATATATTGGGGTGTATGCACATCCTAAGCCATTTACATGGCAAATATTAGACTGGCAATTTTAATCTATATCCCACATCATATTCGAAAATTGTCTAGCCTAAACTAGAACTTATATGATGTGGTGACATGATAATTAAGGAGCAGGATTTATTCTTGTACACTTACTTATCATAAACATCTTGGAATACATCATTGAACAGTTTGTCGTATTCCTTCAAGAGGGTATTTTTCGATGCGAAATACAAGGGATATTTCCTTTCTAAAGCCATCCTGAAACAGGAAGTCGCAAATGCCCTTATGCTATCTTCCGTATTGAAAGTCATCATAGCTACCCCATTTCCTTTGAACGAGAAGACATCGATGTTTTTCTCAGAATCTGGCGATTCCAGGCGGATGGACAACTGGAATAATTCATCATTTTACATCAGTAGATTAGTCCGAATCAAGATATATCGACAGATATTCTATTCAACAAGCACTGAATCTGTGTGTTAAGTGCAAAAAGAGGAACCGGAGAATTCAAATAATACCTTATTGCCAGAAGGAACAAAAATATTGGTTCCACCATACTGATCTCCAAATGGATGCCTTGCCATAACTATGGGTTCTTTCCAACCAGGCACATATTTGTTCACATTTTTGCAAATCACGGATTCTCTGAATTGTGTACCATTTAGCGCATTCCGGAGCAACCCGTTGGGACTTGGCCATAGGCTGGTTAAGTTATATTCTGCAAAAAAATACTTTTTTTTTAATATGGAGTGTACAAACGAGCCTTCGAAAAAAATCGTCAGTAGACCATGGAACCGAAACAGTGGGTCTACAGATGACGTCCATTTTTTTTTGAAAACTCGTTACAAAATAGGCATGTGTTCGATTTTCTTCATCATTGAAGTATCAATTGATTTTTCTGCGAATCTACACAAAGGTTCATCTCCACAATATCTCGAAAATTTCCTTATCAGCTTATCAGCTATGAAAAATGTCGAAATAGGCATTTAAAGAGATTTTCACCCCTTCAACTTGTGAACATATTCTCAAATATTCGATATATTGGGAAAATAAACGGACCTACGCTTAACATTGAAATATTTATATTTTTTTGAACTTTATTCAACATTGATAGGTTTTTGAATGAACCGACCTTTAATATGTTCACGATCAGGTGTAATCGTTGAACATTTGATGCCTACATTATGTTTCAGAATGGCGGCAGCAGCATTTTTCGATACTTGATTCTCTGTGTTATTTCTGGAAAAGTTTAAGGAAAGAAATCACAACACACTAAAGTTAATATAAGATTTTGATTCTATGAAAATGTACGGTTAAATCCCAAACACCCTTTCATCATCATGTCTCCCTGTAGTATTATTATTCTCAATTATATTCATCATACAGGAGTGTCCCACCAATTCAATTTTATACCCACAATCTTCAATATTCCTATAGTATTTATTTTCTGTCGAATAACATTTATATTTTATGAATTTCTTCTTATGCATTAACTTTTGAGAGATCAATTTATTATTTATTTCATTACATTATTAATTATTATTATTTGATATGCATATAGCCATCAGTAATTGCTCGAGACAGTTTCCAACCCAATCATTTGACAATTGGCTTTTGTTTGTATCTCGAAGTTGTTTGTGAGATCATTCTCGAATTTTATCTTTACTACTTGTGATAGACACTTAAGTAAAGAACTTTCTCTTTGAATGATAAGTCCTGATAAGAATATCGATGCTTCTGATTCTCAATATTCAACATACGTAATAATTGACCTGAACTTATCAAAAATAATGATATATACTGGTCTGATCTCTTTCTTTTGATTTCATGGATGAATAACAGTTATTCATTCATTCTTCAAGAATAGTACGTATGAGAGATTTTTCAGTTATCGTTACCGTCTGAATTTTATTATAGGTAACTTATATCACAGATTAAGTTCCTCTTTGCTTATATAGATGGAATTCAATGTTTTAATTCAGGAGAAGAATGAAAAACCAAATCATATAATTTCCGGCGTCATAAAACAAAAATAAATATGAAAAAATTGGTTTCTATGCGGAAAGGTAATCTGAATTTATAGGGCCTACAACAAAAAAGATTGGAAGTCAATACAAAATGCTCTACCCAAATTTACGTTGAATGTTTTCATATTAATTGTAGAATAGTTTCATATGATTCCATACCTATTTGTCAAGCTACAATCAAAGTAATCCCTCTCCACTTCGACAAATGGAAATATTAGTTTTTTCTTGATGCAATCGAAGATAACTCTAGTCATTTCATCGCCGTCTATTTCCACAATCGGCTTTTGCACCTGGATTTTGGTTCTTGTTGCATCTGCAAACGACCAAACAGTGAAAAAATCGTTCAAATTCTGCTATATTAGCAAGAATTGTAAAGAAAATACAAAACTACAAATTTCTGTATCTCAAGATATGGTTGAGGACTTTCAGCTTTTAATTGGATCTACACTTCTTTGGTGTTTTATTGAATTCATCGAACGAATTATTTTTGAGAGACGTATTTAAGAAATGGCACCTCAGTTTTTTTATACAAGAATGAATAAGGTACCTATTTAATATTAATAACAAACAAGTTTTCGAAAAAGAAGTGTTTTTTCACTTTATTCTCAGAATCATTAGACTTCTAAGAGATTGTGATTGTTCCGGTCAGTGAGAAATGAGAATAAACAAACCAATTACTAATAGAATCGTGAATAAAAATCTCGTCAAACAAAATTTCTTTCTTGCATGGAGGTAATGACGAACATTCATAAGAATTATTTCCAAAAATACTTACAGTTCCTCAACTGCTTGGGGATATGAAGCAGGTTTTGCGTTTTCGAAAACATTTCTAGTCAACGCTATCCACCAGTTTAGAACATGAGACTCGAGAACGAACTGACCTAGTCCCGACTTGTGGGTTTATGTAATATCGATAAATTTATCGCACCATGTATAATTCCGAGGACATACCAATCAAGAATATGGCATTGGGTACAACTGCACTCAAGAATCCCATCATACAAACAAACGGGGATGGTTGTTGACATTGTTTGAGTTTGATTGAAAGGTGCGGTCGTCTGATGGCGCAAAAAAAACGAATTGGCAGAGGTCTTAGCATTGTAGACACGCTACGTATGTTGTCGACAATTTGTTGTAATAAATCAACCAGTCAACAAGTAGCAGAATGTCGAATCGTTTTATTCGTTTGAGGAACTCTGTGTCTATTCTAATTCTCACAAATACATCGATAAAGAACCTTGCAAAAATTATATGATTGTTCGTTAGCAATATAGGAATAAATAAAACGAGCATACGAGTATTCTATATATAAAATATATTGTTACAATACAACATCAATTGGATCTATTCTTTAAATAAACTCAACGTAACAGTCACTTTGAAAAATCACTGTACATTATTCTCAACTTATCCCAAAAAACTAAGCACAATACTGTATGTGGTCCTAGTCGGAGATAGCTGGGTCCTATTCCTTTGTAGAAGCCTAAAAATCCTTCCGATCTCCAAATTTTAACTACACAATCGATATATCCACTGTACAACAAGCCTTTACCAGAAGCATCCACCCCTGAAAAAAAGACTCAAATCAATGAAAACACGAGAAATATTTGAGGTAAGACAGATCGAACTGAAGCTCTTACCTTGGTTATATAATCTGGTGGATACCAAATCGAAAGGAGTCATGAATACGGACATAATAACCCCAGATACCATACTAGCAGCAAATGAACCTCCTATAGGGTAATTCTGAAGAATATCGTTGTTCTTCATGAACTGCTTCACGTAAACGAAGGACGTCAATTGAGAGGTAGATCCTACGAACGCTCTTGGTACTGCTGAAACACTTCCTCTGAACAGTCCCTTCACCTGAACATCGGTTAATCGTCACTAGTTTCCAAAAACATTTTTTAGCTAATATGAATCATAAAAAATGGACAAATGTTGCCACAAAAGACTTACCCCTTCTTTACCGTAAATTTTTTTGAATGCTGCCATTGTTCCAGAATGCTTGTGTTGGTGGCCGAAAGCTATATCTTTAGATGCTTCAGCTTGCAAGTGGGTCTTGACGAGATAGAATGGACTTGCTACATAGGCCCCGAATGATCCGCACAGTCCCCCAAGAAGAGTGCTCTTGTAAAAGACTAAGTTGCCATCTTTGTCGCTCATATAACCGTAGTCCTTAAGCATTTGGTAAGATCCTTGAAGATTAAAAGTTGATACAAAACTGTACTGATAGTGGGGGAAAATGTAATACATCCATAAGATACTTTGATATACCTAATCTGGAACCATTAAGTACCAACTGAAAAATCTCTCCCGGCACTAGACCTTTTTGTAGTGCCAACAAACCATCATGTTTTGCTATGACATAGCCGGCGTGAAATACATTTTTGTAATGGACAGCATGCTGCCCCCTAGCTTTGAGTTCACCCTGTAGTTGCATCCTCGTTTTCATAACTTCCAGGGGATTAGTGAAAAAACCAGCCCCCATAGCTGCCACACCCCCCAAAACGAATTCCATTTCTCTTTAGTTTAATGGCAGTATATTTCTAGAATGTAAATTATGAATTAGAGATCATCTAACGCACAATTCCTTGAGATATAAAAGTTAATATTGCTGAATGTTTAGGGGAGACTGGGGGAATCCCGGCCGTCGGGGTAATACCGGCCATCGAGATTCCCCTACCTCAATAGGAATTTTCCATAGATTTGTATTCAACGGCCAAGCACATCGAGAAATCTAACCTCAGTATCATTTGGGCAGCTCGGAGGTGATGATTGTTCCTAGTGTTGATCATTTGGTGAAATAGACGTGTTGCTTACAAGAAAACTGTGACTTCGAGACGCCATAACTTCAAAACGGTAAGTGGCAAATATAGTTAGCGCATATCAAAATGAACTGAATACTCTTGGTGATCATCCACTTCACTCAAAAAAGGTATTCCTCCACACATTTTTTCATATCGTGATTATTGTTGAATGACTGTTTTGCGGGTAATTCCGGCCCTTGCCTTGCGGGTTTTACCGGCCCGGCCGGTATTACCCCATAGATAGATTTTGAATTTTTTCCCAACTTTCAGATGCCGAGGACATACAAAAGGAAGACCGAAAAAGCTTCTTGGACTTCGGAGACTCTGAGGGAAGCTTTGTCAGCTATACAAAATGGGCGTGCTGTTCGGGAAGTGTCAAGAAGTTTTGGGATTCCGAGAGCGACTCTCCAAGACCGTCTTAGAAATGGCAATGTTTCGAATCCTCGATTGGGACGATGCCCTATATTTAACCAAGAGCGAGAAAATGAATTAGCAAATCAAATAATTAATCTCTCTAAGCTATTTTTTGGAATAACGCCCGGCCGATATTACCCCCACGGTGCGGGTAATGCCGGCCATTTAGTAATTTTTTGAAAATTCATTATGTTGCTACTACTTATTTGTACCCTTCTGTTTTTTTTTATAAATTTTGTTTCTGAATGTCTTATCTTTGATTTACACCAACCCGTTTCCTTCTGAATCAATAAACCTTCATGAAATTCCAAATTTTCCTTAGGGGGCCGGTAATCCCCCACTCTCCCCTACTGTTGCTTTATAGAGATTAAAAGATATACTCCAACAAATAAATGAACCTGAAAATGACAATACTGATTGTTAATGGACATGAAAGGAAGTGTAATGAAAAATTTGGCGAATACATACAAATAGAATGAAGGAATAGAAAAGAAATTTGAAATTTAAATTCTCTAATGCTCTGGTGTGTATGAATACCTTTAGTATTAAGAATATCATTGAGTAAGTTGATTAGGTACTCAAAATGCAGGTTTACGCTTAAAAGAAGGAAAAAGCAGAACATATATACCTACCTATATATTTTGTCCCAATTCAAGGAATTTTTCATTAAAAAATGTGGAGTCTACTTAATGATATTTTGCTTTTATTGTTCACGTTGATAACTAAGAGGCGTAATTTGTTTACTCATATTGTTTTAAATAATAATATGTAATTAGGTGAATAAGGGTAAATAAGATTGCAGTTTTCTGTGAGCTTATTTGCAAAATTCCGAAAAAATTCTTATATTTTTTTTTGATGAATATTCACCCGATCAAAACTAAGAATTTAAACGTTTTCGTTTGGCGGCAAGATCGAGTCCCGATTTCGGTTGAAATGGAAATACTCACATAGCATTCAATGCTGTAAATTAACAGGGAAAGCAACACTTTCGATGGAACTTTGCGATGTAAACAACCACTTGCTTCTGTTGCAGTGAATTTATTACATCATATTGTAGCGAACAGATTGGTTTTCATCAGTGTAAATCTGAAGTATAACGCGATGGCCAGTAGTTTCTGCGCACGCTATACTGAAACCTAATTTCGTGATTACTTTTATCTGACATCAAACAAGATATCATTTATCAGGGTACCTATTTCTTTATAAAGGTTCTTCAAAAAATAAAGAGGAAATCTTTCAAATGGTCTTATTCTCAATTGCTTCAAGTTTCAAAGAACTTTTAAAGTTCACTGTTCAAAAACGAGGTTGTTTTGCACCATTAAAAAAAGTGTATTTGGCGAATGCGCAATTATGGTATTGAACTATTTTCTGTTTGCGCATTCACCAAATTGACTACTTTCCGTTGTGTTTCGTGTTATTGACGTTACGAGTAAATGATCAATGATTCTCAGGTCATTTACTGAAATATAATAATTAATAATTATTATAAATAGATGTTGACGAGAGTAACAACTACCAACAGTTAAGTCATTTTCAAGAAGATAGGATTGTGTAAATCTTCCATCTTTCTCTATGGTGGAAATCATATGTTTTTGACATATAACCTGTTAATTTTGGCAAAGAGGTTAATCTTTGATTTTGGTGCCTGGTTTGGTTTTGGTGTTGTTTTAGTAGTTTTACTACATTTGTACATTTTAAACACTCGTCATTGATTTATAGATTCATATTTATTGTTCTATATAACAATTTGATATACGAGATGACCGTCGACGCTTCCTTTCAAATTAGAAAATTGCCTCCTAGTCACATTACTCAGTTGGCTCTGATTTTGGAATTTTCTGAGCAATGGAAGAAATTGATGGCTGTGATACCAGACAAATTGCAGAAGGATAGTTTCGAATGTCGGATATCTTGTGAGAATCCTGCAAAATATAATGCAGATCATATACGGTAAGGTTTTAAATATATTGTTTCCATTTCATATAACACAAAACTTTCAAAGGTTGATTGAAGCTGCTTCCCAGAAGTTGAAAAAGACGGGCACAGAAATTCTTCTGGATGAGTGGGGATGTTCAGGAAGAGTTCTTCCTTCTGTAGGACATCTCCTACATTTACTTTTGAGTGCTGAGTTATACAGAGCTGCAGATTATGTTTCTGTAAAAATTCTCAGTAGAAATTCAATCAAGAGGCCATCACTTGGCCCAGCTGCTAAGGTACCTCTTACTATAAATGGAAATATAGAAGAAAACCTCAATGAAATGAAATATTCAAGCTCTTTGATAGAGAATATGAATTTTAGCTCATTGAACAACAACTTTAATTGTGATAATGAGTTGCCTTGTATTCCACCAATAGTCATAACTCCAGATGCAGATAAATTAATAGAGAATCCAATTAGCATTAGTAACAATGCAGCTGTGAGCTTACCAAATCTCATAGCATTCTCAGAAGAGATGCAAACATCAGATAGTTCAATTAGTAACTCATCAAGTATAACTAGAAGTGACTTTAATGAATCTGTACCTGAAATTCCACTCATTAGCTGTTTGCTGGAAACAACAAACTCAAACTATCCAGAATCGGTGATTTTGAATACTGGAAGTATCTCTGACACCCTACCAACAACTATACCAGATTTTACTCAGTTGAATCAGAGTGATGAAAAATCAACAAATGATGATAATGCGTCATCTATGAATGATAGCAAAGATGGTCTGATACCAGATTTGAGCAGCCTAGATCAATCAGAAAATTCAGATACCATGGGCGATAATTCTTCTGGTAATCTACCCGATATCAGTGGATTAATCCAATTGTCTAGTGAACAACCGCAAAGCAAAACATTCACTGAATCTGAATGTGCAGAAATTGCCAACATAAATTCAACATACTCGTCCAACATTGCCAGTTTGAATTCTACAGAAAATCGTGAGAATAGAAGGTCAGATGTAGTGATAACAGATTCTAATAGATTGGCAGCAAACACTTTCGATTCCTCCAAGTCTCGCAAATGCGATTCTCCATTGCCAAATTTGACTTTGACAACGCACCTACCGCATTATACATATGAACAGTTGAAAGCCTCCACCAATGGTTTCAATGAAGATATTTTTGATGGATTGGATAAAGAAGGAAGACTTTTGGGTGAGTTGGTACTTTTACTTGAAATTTTTAAGGCTAATGAAAATGTTGCGGTATTTTCCGATATCTTCTGATATTACAGAATGAGCTGTGATATCATGGTCTATTTTCTAGGTTCTGGAGCTTTTGGCAAAGTCTTTCTAGCGACTGGTCTATCACTGGAACCAGTAGCTGTAAAAAAAATAATTCTGGGAAATGTAGACGTTGTCAATGTTGACGATCGGGTTACCAAACAATTCATCAATGAAGTAGAGGTTTTGAGCAAATTTAGGCACAAGAATCTCATATCATTGCTGGGTTTCTCTTGTGATGGATGCACTTACTGTTTGTTGTATGAGTATATACCTGGTGGGACCTTGAAAGAGAGATTACAGGTTAGTATCAATAACTTATATATCGAAAAGTTATTTAGCTCTTCAAAAAGTTATTTTTCATTTGGATTTCTTGAATATTTTTGCTCTCTTTCAATATAGAGTACCAATGACAAGCTCACATGGCAGGAAAGACTGAGTATAGCATTGGGAACTGCCAACGCTATAACCTACTTACACACCACTTTCTCATCTCCTTTGATACATCGTGATGTCAAGACTGCGAATATTTTATTAGACAACTCGAACAAACCGAAGGTAATTAGAGAGTTATTCTCACTTTTCCAAAATTTTTTTTCAATTAAATCAATTTCTAGCTTGGCGACTTCGGTATTACGACTTTATTGGATAAACAAAATATGAATACAAGTACTGTGATTGGGACATCGGCCTACATGGCTCCTGAAGCGATGAGGTAATGTATTTTTGCATCCCTGAATCTTGAAAAGAAAGAATTTCTTCCAATCTGATATTTTTATAGGATAATGTATAATGTTGTTTTTTCATTTCAGGGGTGACATATCTGTAAAATGTGATACGTTCAGTTTTGGCGTGGTTCTTTTAGAATTACTCACTTCTTTACCACCTTTTGATGAATCTAGAGATGGGAATGATTTGGTGAGTTTTTTTTGGCACTTACCTCTGATTTTTCAGATTGAAAACATGTTTATTATCCAGATAACCCATGTTGAAGAAAATTGTGAGAATTCCATCGCCCCACTTTTAGATACCAGCATAGGATCTTGGTCAGTCAACGGCATTAATTTCGGCGAAGAACTTTATTCTGTAGCCGTTCAGTGCATTGAAGAGAAGAAAAAGAGACCTGTTATGGTTGACGTGACAGAGACGCTGATGACCATAGTATCAAAACTTTAACCACAAAAAACGACACCATTGCATGAAGACATCATCACTTTATCATATGAAAACGGTCCCCATCGGTTCTAGGTATGAAATATTCATTCATGGTGTTGGGATGATAATATATTCACTCCTTTTTTTACACTTACCATGGAATAGTTGATTTCTCTAGAGTTTTTCAATTATTTTTCAATTTTCGAGGATGAATTTGAAACTAACAACTCTTCAAAAGACCATAACATCTGTGAAAGTTTGTGATGAAAGGGGGTAACTCGTGAAATAACATATAACGACTAGGTTGATGTGGATAGGATTTTTCATCAGAAACTCTGAATGTCGAACATAACCGGCACTGTTTCTAGTTGTTTAAGTACTGAAGTAGTACAAAAATTCTGCTGAATAATGTTTGATCTAATGATCAAAAGAGTGAAACTTCTTTGAATGAGAGCAACCGATAATTTAGTCAAAAGATACTGAAATTCTAATATATTTATTCATAAATTTATATTATATGTATACATCCTATTCGAAATAATTCTTTCAATTATTGGGAATTATTTTGAATATTTATGTGCAATAAAGTAAAAACTGGAAGTTTTGAATGTCATTCGGATACCTTCATATCCTTCACTTCACCTCTCTACTCTGCCCTACATCGTTACCCTATTCCAGTCCACTCTACTCAACTTTACTCGTATTTTACTGAACTTGACTCTACTTCACTCTATTCTACTCTCCTCTACTCTAATTTACTTGACTCTGGAGTCTGCTCTAGCATACTCCAGTTCACTCTACTCTATTCTGTTTTATTCGAGATTACTCTACTATACTCAACTTTACTCTATTCCACTGTATTCAACCTTACTCTACTGTACTTAACTTCACTTTCTTGTAAAATCCTTCCTTGGAGTGTCTCCTATCCAACACTGTTGAAATCAGTTGGGAAGCCAAAAATTTCAAAGATGTTGATTATGTTCAAATAACGTGTGAATAAAACAAAAAAATAACTGGGAAAAAAGTCGGATATTGAAAAATTACAGTGGTATAGTCCAATTTCATTTATAAGTACCTATATAATCTGAACGTGTTTTGCTTCTCTTACAACTGTCTTCTCTGAAAACACGTGACAGGTAAGATTGAGGATCACTTGGGACAACAAACCTACCTGCACATCGAATTTTCAAATCCTTTTGATTTGTCAGGAGGGCAAATATCTGATTGGACCGACCGGGGCAACATGTTGTTCGGAAGCAATTCAGTTTTATTTATTTCCAGCTTGGTGATTATGGAATGAAAACTTCAGGTAGGATTATCAAAATATAAACACGTGTACAGTTATTGGGACAGTCGACGTGGCCCCAGAGGAAATAAGGTAATTTGTTTTTAGATGTATATATGTATACACTATGGTGATAGTCTTTTGATTATGTGGGAATCTGAAAATGGGAAAAAAATGAATTGGGTATCGTTTCTCAGTAGTCGCTTTGCAATGAGTTGCGAAAGAAAAAAGATTCAAATCACGTCGGGCTTCGTATTGAATTTCCTCAGAGGTGGGCGTGCGAGTAATTTTTCTTCCAGGAAAATTATCGTAGATATAAATGTGATACATATTCTGGAGGAGCAACTCTTCTTGTAATAAATTTGAGAATTTCATCCATCTCGACGCAGCCGTTCGATCTTGAGGAAGTTTTAACTGCAACCAATTTTTTGGGAATTTTTCGAAGGTCAACTTGCGAGTAATTTATCTTCCGGGAAAATTATCGTAGATCTAAACGTGACACATATTCTGAACGAGCAATTCTTCTAGTAATAAATTTGAGAATTTCATCTATCTCGGCGCAGCCGTTCGATCTTGACGAAGTCTCAAGTGAAATTTGCATTTTTGAAAAATGCCATTTCCAAGATGAAAATCTAAACGAAGGGAGATACGCTTCCGAAATTGCTCGCAATAGATTCAGCGTGTTCGAAAACCTATATTTTCATGCCAAACTTTCGAATATCTGACACTGTTTAGGAGAAAATAACTTTTTTTGTTTTTCCACTTTTCATTTTCGAGTTGACTTCGAAGAGCTCTCTGGACTACAATTCTCTAATAAATCATCAACTGTTTGGTTTTCTAGAATCTTCGAAACATATTCTATGCACTCCATATCCTAAGACAGTAATAGAACATCCAGATTTTCAGACAGAGTACCAAATAGGTCATTTTAGGGGGGTCTAACCCCTTGCTCATTTTTGACCCAAAAAATCGAGATTTTCGAAATCGAGTTTTTGTGCTTGGGTGGAAGCCTTGGCAATGCTGATTATAAAACTGGTAATCCCAATTGGATCAGACAAATATAACAGGAGATATCGCAGATTGAAATTTGCAATTTTTTGAAAAATGCCATTTCCAGGATGAAAATCTTAACGAAGGCAGATAGGCTTTCGAAATTGCTCGCAATAGATTCAGCGTGTTCGAAAACCTATATTTTCATGCCAAACTTCCGAATATCTGACACTGTTTAGGAGAAAATAACTTTTTTTGTTTTTCCACTTTTCATTTTCGAGTTGACTTCGAAGAGCTCTCTGGACTACCATTCTCTATTAAATCATCAACTGTTTGGTTTTCTAGAATCTTCAAAACATATTCTATGCACTCCATACCCTAAGACAGTAATAGAATATCCAGATTTTCAGACAGAGTACCAAATAGGTCATTTTAGGGGGGTCTAACCCCTTGCTCATTTTTGACCCAAAAAATCGAGATTTTCGAAATCGAGTTTTTGTGCTTGGGTGGAAGCCTTGGCAATGCTGATTATAAAACTGGAAATCCCAATTGGATCAGACAAATATAACAGGAGATATCGCAGATTGAAATTTGCAATTTTTTGAAAAATGCCATTTCCAGGATGAAAATCTAAACGAAGGCAGATAGGCTTTCGAAATTGCTCGCAATAGATTCAGCGTGTTCGAAAACCTATATTTTCATGCCAAACTTTCGAATATCTGACACTGTTTAGGAGAAAATAACTTTTTTTGTTTTTCCACTTTTCATTTTCGAGTTGACTTCGAAGAGCTCTCTGGACTACAATTCTCTAATAAATCATCAACTGTTTGGTTTTCTAGAATCTTCGAAACATATTCTATGCACTCCATATCCTAAGACAGTAATAGAACATCCAGATTTTCAGACAGAGTAGCAAATAGGTCATTTTAGGGGGGTCTAACCCCTTACTCATTTTTGACCCAAAAAATCGAGATTTTCGAAATCGAGTTTTTGTGCTTGGGTGGGAGCCTTGGCAATGCTGATTATAAAACTGGAAATCCCAATTGGATCAGACAAATATAACAGGAGATATCGCAGATTGAAATTTGCAATTTTTTGAAAAATGCCATTTCCAAGATGAAAATCTAAACGAAGGCAGATAGGCTTTCGAAATTGCTCGCAATAGATTCAGCGTGTTCGAAAACCTATATTTTCATGCCAAACACTTTTGAATATCTGACACTGTTTGGGAGAAAATAATTTTTTTAGTTTTTCCACTTTTCATTTTCGAGTTGACTTCGAAGAGCTCTCTGGACTACAATTCTCTAATAAATCATCAACTGTTTGGTTTTCTAGAATCTTCAAAACATATTCTATGCACTCCATACCCTAAGACAGTAATAGAATATCCAGATTTTCAGACAGAGTAGCAAATAGGTCATTTTAGGGGGGTCTAACCCCTTGCTCATTTTTGACCCAAAAAATCGAGATTTTCGAAATCGAGTTTTTGTGCTTGGGTGAAAGCCTTGGCAAAGCTGATTATAAAACTGGAAATCCCAATTGGATCAGACAAATATAACAGGAGATATCGCAGATTGAAATTTGCAATTTTTTGAAAAATGCCATTTCCAAGATGAAAATCTAAACGAAGGCAGATAGGCTTTCGAAATTGCTCGCAATAGATTCAGCGTGTTCGAAAACCTATATTTTCATGCCAAACTTTCGAATATCTGACACTGTTTAGGAGAAAATAACTTTTTTTGTTTTTCCACTTTTCATTTTCGAGTTGACTTCGAAGAGCTCTCTGGACTACAATTCTCTAATAAATCATCAACTGTTTGGTTTTCTAGAATCTTCGAAACATATTCTATGCACTCCATATCCTAAGACAGTAAAAGAACATCCAGATTTTCAGACAGAGTACCAAATAGGTCATTTTAGGGGGGTCTAACCCCTTGCTCATTTTTGACCCAAAAAATCGAGATTTTCGAAATCGAGTTTTTGTGCTTGGGTGGAAGCCTTGGCAATGCTGATTATAAAACTGGAAATCCCAATTGGATCAGACGAATATAACAGGAGATATCGCAGATTGAAATTTGCAATTTTTTGAAAAATGCCATTTCCAAGATGAAAATCTAAACGAAGGCAGATAGGCTTTCGAAATTGCTCGCAATAGATTCAGCGTGTTCGAAAACCTATATTTTCATGCCAAACTTTCGAATATCTGACACTGTTTAGGAGAAAATAACTTTTTTTGTTTTTCCACTTTTCATTTTCGAGTTGACTTCGAAGAGCTCTCTGGACTACCATTCTCTATTAAATCATCAACTGTTTGGTTTTCTAGAATCTTCAAAACATATTCTATGCACTCCATATCCTAAGACAGTAATAGAACATCCAGATTTTCAGACAGAGTACCAAATAGGTCATTTTAGGGGGGTCTAACCCCTTGCTCATTTTTGACCCAAAAAATCGAGATTTTCGAAATCGAGTTTTTGTGCTTGGGTGGAAGCCTTGGCAATGCTGATTATAAAACTGGAAATCCCAATTGGATCAGACAAATATAACAGGAGATATCGCAGATTGAAATTTGCAATTTTTTGAAAAATGCCATTTCCAGGATGAAAATCTTAACGAAGGCAGATAGGCTTTCGAAATTGCTCGCAATAGATTCAGCGTGTTCGAAAACCTATATTTTCATGCCAAACTTTTGAATATCTGACACTGTTTAGGAGAAAATAATTTTTTTTGTTTTTCCACTTTTCATTTTCGAGTTGACTTCGAAGAGCTCTCTGGACTACAATTCTCTAATAAATCATCAACTGTTTGGTTTTCTAGAATCTTCAAAACATATTCTATGCACTCCATACCCTAAGACAGTAATAGAATATCCAGATTTTCAGACAGAGTAGCAAATAGGTCATTTTAGGGGGGTCTAACCCCTTGCTCATTTTTGACCCAAAAAATCGAGATTTTCGAAATCGAGTTTTTGTGCTTGGGTGAAAGCCTTGGCAAAGCTGATTATAAAACTGGAAATCCCAATTGGATCAGACAAATATAACAGGAGATATCGCAGATTGAAATTTGCAATTTTTTGAAAAATGCCATTTCCAAGATGAAAATCTAAACGAAGGCAGATAGGCTTTCGAAATTGCTCGCAATAGATTCAGCGTGTTCGAAAACCTATATTTTCATGCCAAACTTTCGAATATCTGACACTGTTTAGGAGAAAATAACTTTTTTTGTTTTTCCACTTTTCATTTTCGAGTTGACTTCGAAGAGCTCTCTGGACTACAATTCTCTAATAAATCATCAACTGTTTGGTTTTCTAGAATCTTCGAAACATATTCTATGCACTCCATATCCTAAGACAGTAAAAGAACATCCAGATTTTCAGACAGAGTACCAAATAGGTCATTTTAGGGGGGTCTAACCCCTTGCTCATTTTTGACCCAAAAAATCGAGATTTTCGAAATCGAGTTTTTGTGCTTGGGTGGAAGCCTTGGCAATGCTGATTATAAAACTGGAAATCCCAATTGGATCAGACGAATATAACAGGAGATATCGCAGATTGAAATTTGCAATTTTTTGAAAAATGCCATTTCCAAGATGAAAATCTAAACGAAGGCAGATAGGCTTTCGAAATTGCTCGCAATAGATTCAGCGTGTTCGAAAACCTATATTTTCATGCCAAACTTTCGAATATCTGACACTGTTTAGGAGAAAATAACTTTTTTTGTTTTTCCACTTTTCATTTTCGAGTTGACTTCGAAGAGCTCTCTGGACTACCATTCTCTATTAAATCATCAACTGTTTGGTTTTCTAGAATCTTCAAAACATATTCTATGCACTCCATATCCTAAGACAGTAATAGAACATCCAGATTTTCAGACAGAGTACCAAATAGGTCATTTTAGGGGGGTCTAACCCCTTGCTCATTTTTGACCCAAAAAATCGAGATTTTCGAAATCGAGTTTTTGTGCTTGGGTGGAAGCCTTGGCAATGCTGATTATAAAACTGGAAATCCCAATTGGATCAGACAAATATAACAGGAGATATCGCAGATTGAAATTTGCAATTTTTTGAAAAATGCCATTTCCAGGATGAAAATCTTAACGAAGGCAGATAGGCTTTCGAAATTGCTCGCAATAGATTCAGCGTGTTCGAAAACCTATATTTTCATGCCAAACTTCCGAATATCTGACACTGTTTAGGAGAAAATAACTTTTTTTGTTTTTCCACTTTTCATTTTCGAGTTGACTTCGAAGAGCTCTCTGGACTACCATTCTCTATTAAATCATCAACTGTTTGGTTTTCTAGAATCTTCAAAACATATTCTATGCACTTCATATCCTAAGACAGTAATAGAACATCCAGATTTTCAGACAGAGTACCAAATAGGTCATTTTAGGGGGGTCTAACCCCTTGCTCATTTTTGACCCAAAAAATCGAGATTTTCGAAATCGAGTTTTTGTGCTTGGGTGGAAGCCTTGGCAATGCTGATTATAAAACTGGAAATCCCAAGTGGATCAGACCAATATAACAGGAGATATCGCAGATTGAAATTTGCAATTTTTTGAAAAATGCCATTTCCAGGATGAAAATCTAAACGAAGGCAGATAGGCTTTCGAAATTGCTCGCAATAGATTCAGCGTGTTCGAAAACCTATATTTTCATGCCAAACTTTCGAATATCTGACACTGTTTAGGAGAAAATAACTTTTTTTGTTTTTCCACTTTTCATTTTCGAGTTGACTTCGAAGAGCTCTCTGGACTACAATTCTCTAATAAATCATCAACTGTTTGGTTTTCTAGAATCTTCGAAACATATTCTATGCACTCCATATCCTAAGACAGTAATAGAACATCCAGATTTTCAGACAGAGTAGCAAATAGGTCATTTTAGGGGGGTCTAACCCCTTACTCATTTTTGACCCAAAAAATCGAGATTTTCGAAATCGAGTTTTTGTGCTTGGGTGGGAGCCTTGGCAATGCTGATTATAAAACTGGAAATCCCAATTGGATCAGACAAATATAACAGGAGATATCGCAGATTGAAATTTGCAATTTTTTGAAAAATGCCATTTCCAAGATGAAAATCTAAACGAAGGCAGATAGGCTTTCGAAATTGCTCGCAATAGATTCAGCGTGTTCGAAAACCTATATTTTCATGCCAAACTTTTGAATATCTGACACTGTTTAGGAGAAAATAATTTTTTTTGTTTTTCCACTTTTCATTTTCGAGTTGACTTCGAAGAGCTCTCTGGACTACAATTCTCTAATAAATCATCAACTGTTTGGTTTTCTAGAATCTTCGAAACATATTCTATGCACTCCATATCCTAAGACAGTAAAAGAACATCCAGATTTTCAGACAGAGTACCAAATAGGTCATTTTAGGGGGGTCTAACCCCTTGCTCATTTTTGACCCAAAAAATCGAGATTTTCGAAATCGAGTTTTTGTGCTTGGGTGGAAGCCTTGGCAATGCTGATTATAAAACTGGAAATCCCAATTGGATCAGACGAATATAACAGGAGATATCGCAGATTGAAAATTGCAATTTTTTGAAAAATGCCATTTCCACGATGAAAATCTAAACGAAGGCAGATAGGCTTTCGAAATTGCTCGCAATAGATTCAGCGTGTTCGAAAACCTATATTTTCATGCCAAACTTTCGAATATCTGACACTGTTTAGGAGAAAATAACTTTTTTTGTTTTTCCACTTTTCATTTTCGAGTTGACTTCGAAGAGCTCTCTGGACTACAATTCTCTATTAAATCATCAACTGTTTGGTTTTCTGGAATCTTCAGAACATATTTTATGCACTCCATATCCTAAGACAGTAATAGAACATCCAGATTTTCAGACAGATTAGCAAATAGGTCATTTTAGGGGGGTCTAACCCCTTGCTCATTTTTGACCCAAAAAATCGAGATTTTCGAAATCGAGTTTTTGTGCTTGGGTGGGAGCCTTGGCAATGCTGATTATAAAACTGGAAATCCCAATTGGATCAGACAAATATAACAGGAGATATCGCAGATTGAAATTTGCAATTTTTTGAAAAATGCCATTTCCAAGATGAAAATCTAAACGAAGGCAGATAGGCTTTCGAAATTGCTCGCAATAGATTCAGCGTGTTCGAAAACCTATATTTTCATGCCAAACTTTTGAATATCTGACACTGTTTAGGAGAAAATAATTTTTTTTGTTTTTCCACTTTTCATTTTCGAGTTGACTTCGAAGAGCTCTCTGGACTACAATTCTCTAAAAAATCATCAACTGTTTGGTTTTCTAGAATCTTCAAAACATATTCTATGCACTCCATACCCTAAGACAGTAATAGAATATCCAGATTTTCAGACAGAGTAGCAAATAGGTCATTTTAGGGGGGTCTAACCCCTTGCTCATTTTTGACCCAAAAAATCGAGATTTTCGAAATCGAGTTTTTGTGCTTGGGTGGAAGCCTTGGCAATGCTGATTATAAAACTGGAAATCCCAATTGGATCAGACAAATATAACAGGAGATATCGCAGATTGAAATTTGCAATTTTTTGAAAAATGCCATTTCCAAGATGAAAATCTAAACGAAGGCAGATAGGCTTTCGAAATTGCTCGCAATAGATTCAGCGTGTTCGAAAACCTATATTTTCATGCCAAACTTTCGAATATCTGACACTGTTTAGGAGAAAATAACTTTTTTTGTTTTTCCACTTTTCATTTTCGAGTTGACTTCGAAGAGCTCTCTGGACTACAATTCTCTATTAAATCATCAACTGTTTGGTTTTCTAGAATCTTCAAAACATATTCTATGCACTCCATATCCTAAGACAGTAATAGAACATCCAGATTTTCAGACAGAGTACCAAATAGGTCATTTTAGGGGGGTCTAACCCCTTGCTCATTTTTGACCCAAAAAATCGAGATTTTCGAAATCGAGTTTTTGTGCTTGGGTGGAAGCCTTGGCAATGCTGATTATAAAACTGGAAATCCAAATTGGATCAGACAAATATAACAGGAGATATCGCAGATTGAAATTTGCAATTTTTTGAAAAATGCCATTTCCAGGATGAAAATCTTAACGAAGGCAGATAGGCTTTCGAAATTGCTCGCAATAGATTCAGCGTGTTCGAAAACCTATATTTTCATGCCAAACTTCCGAATATCTGACACTGTTTAGGAGAAAATAACTTTTTTTGTTTTTCCACTTTTCATTTTCGAGTTGACTTCGAAGAGCTCTCTGGACTACAATTCTCTAATAAATCATCAACTGTTTGGTTTTCTAGAATCTTCAAAACATATTCTATGCACTCCATATCCTAAGACAGTAATAGAACATCCAGATTTTCAGACAGAGTAGCAAATAGGTCATTTTAGGGGGGTCTAACCCCTTACTCATTTTTGACCCAAAAAATCGAGATTTTCGAAATCGAGTTTTTGTGCTTGGGTGGAAGCCTTGGCAATGCTGATTATAAAACTGGAAATCCCAATTGGATCAGACAAATATAACAGGAGATATCGCAGATTGAAATTTGCAATTTTTTGAAAAATGCCATTTCCAGGATGAAAATCTAAACGAAGGCAGATAGGCTTTCGAAATTGCTCGCAATAGATTCAGCGTGTTCAAAAACCTATATTTTCATGCCAAACTTTCGAATATCTGACACTGTTTAGGAGAAAATAACTTTTTTTGTTTTTCCACTTTTCATTTTCGAGTTGACTTCGAAGAGCTCTCTGGCCTACAATTCTCTAATAAATCATCAACTGTTTGGTTTTCTAGAATCTTCGAAACATATTCTATGCACTCCATATCCTAAGACAGTAATAGAACATCCAGATTTTCAGACAGAGTACCAAATAGGTCATTTTAGGGGGGTCTAACCCCTTGCTCATTTTTGACCCAAAAAATCGAGATTTTCGAAATCGAGTTTTTGTGCTTGGGTGGAAGCCTTGGCAAGGCTGATTATAAAACTGGAAATCCCAATTGGATCAGACAAATATAACAGGAGATATCGCAGATTGAAATTTGCAATTTTTTTAAAAATGCCATTTCCAAGATGAAAATCTAAACGAAGGCAGATAGGCTTTCGAAATTGCTCGCAATAGATTCAGCGTGTTCGAAAACCTATATTTTCATCCCAAACTTTCGAATATCTGACACTGTTTAGGAGAAAATAACTTTTTTTGTTTTTCCACTTTTCATTTTCGAGTTGACTTCGAAGAGCTCTCTGGACTACCATTCTCTATTAAATCATCAACTGTTTGGTTTTCTAGAATCTTCAAAACATATTCTATGCACTCCATATCCTAAGACAGTAATAGAACATCCAGATTTTCAGATAGAGTACCAAATAGGTCATTTTAGGGGGGTCTAACCCCTTGCTCATTTTTGACCCAAAAAATCGAGATTTTCGAAATCGAGTTTTTGTGCTTGGGTGGAAGCCTTGGCAATGCTGATTATAAAACTGGAAATCCCAATTGGATCAGACAAATATAACGGGAGATATCGCAGATTGAAATTTGCAATTTTTTTAAAAATGCCATTTCCAAGATGAAAATCTAAACGAAGGCAGATAGGCTTTCGAAATTGCTCGCAATAGATTCAGCGTGTTCGAAAACCTATATTTTCATGCCAAACTTTCGAATATCTGACACTGTTTAGGAGAAAATAACTTTTTTTGTTTTTCCACTTTTCATTTTCGAGTTGACTTCGAAGAGCTCTCTGGACTACAATTCTCTAATAAATCATCAACTGTTTGGTTTTCTAGAATCTTCGAAACATATTCTATGCACTCCATATCCTAAGACAGTAATAGAACATCCAGATTTTCAGACAGAGTACCAAATAGGTCATTTTAGGGGGGTCTAACCCCTTGCTCATTTTTGACCCAAAAAATCGAGATTTTCGAAATCGAGTTTTTGTGCTTGGGTGGAAGCCTTGGCAATGCTGATTATAAAACTGGAAATCCCAATTGGATCAGACAAATATAACAGGAGATATCGCAGATTGAAATTTGCAATTTTTTTAAAAATGCCATTTCCAAGATGAAAATCTAAACGAAGGCAGATAGGCTTTCGAAATTGCTCGCAATAGATTCAGCGTGTTCGAAAACCTATATTTTCATCCCAAACTTTCGAATATCTGACACTGTTTAGGAGAAAATAACTTTTTTTGTTTTTCCACTTTTCATTTTCGAGTTGACTTCGAAGAGCTCTCTGGACTACCATTCTCTATTAAATCATCAACTGTTTGGTTTTCTAGAATCTTCAAAACATATTCTATGCACTCCATATCCTAAGACAGTAATAGAACATCCAGATTTTCAGACAAAGTACCAAATAGGTCATTTTAGGGGGGTCTAACCCCTTGCTCATTTTTGACCCAAAAAATCGAGATTTTCGAAATCGAGTTTTTGTGCTTGGGTGGAAGCCTTGGCAATGCTGATTATAAAACTGGAAATCCCAATTGGATCAGACGAATATAACAGGAGATATCGCAGATTGAAAATTGCAATTTTTTGAAAAATGCCATTTCCACGATGAAAATCTAAACGAAGGCAGATAGGCTTTCGAAATTGCTCGCAATAGATTCAGCGTGTTCGAAAACCTATATTTTCATGCCAAACTTTCGAATATCTGACACTGTTTAGGAGAAAATAACTTTTTTTGTTTTTCCACTTTTCATTTTCGAGTTGACTTCGAAGAGCTCTCTGGACTACAATTCTCTATTAAATCATCAACTGTTTGGTTTTCTGGAATCTTCAGAACATATTCTATGCACTCCATATCCTAAGACAGTAATAGAACATCCAGATTTTCAGACAGATTAGCAAATAGGTCATTTTAGGGGGGTCTAACCCCTTGCTCATTTTTGACCCAAAAAATCGAGATTTTCGAAATCGAGTTTTTGTGCTTGGGTGGGAGCCTTGGCAATGCTGATTATAAAACTGGAAATCCCAATTGGATCAGACAAATATAACAGGAGATATCGCAGATTGAAATTTGCAATTTTTTGAAAAATGCCATTTCCAAGATGAAAATCTAAACGAAGGCAGATAGGCTTTCGAAATTGCTCGCAATAGATTCAGCGTGTTCGAAAACCTATATTTTCATGCCAAACTTTTGAATATCTGACACTGTTTAGGAGAAAATAATTTTTTTTGTTTTTCCACTTTTCATTTTCGAGTTGACTTCGAAGAGCTCTCTGGACTACAATTCTCTAAAAAATCATCAACTGTTTGGTTTTCTAGAATCTTCAAAACATATTCTATGCACTCCATACCCTAAGACAGTAATAGAATATCCAGATTTTCAGACAGAGTAGCAAATAGGTCATTTTAGGGGGGTCTAACCCCTTGCTCATTTTTGACCCAAAAAATCGAGATTTTCGAAATCGAGTTTTTGTGCTTGGGTGGAAGCCTTGGCAATGCTGATTATAAAACTGGAAATCCCAATTGGATCAGACAAATATAACAGGAGATATCGCAGATTGAAATTTGCAATTTTTTGAAAAATGCCATTTCCAAGATGAAAATCTAAACGAAGGCAGATAGGCTTTCGAAATTGCTCGCAATAGATTCAGCGTGTTCGAAAACCTATATTTTCATGCCAAACTTTCGAATATCTGACACTGTTTAGGAGAAAATAACTTTTTTTGTTTTTCCACTTTTCATTTTCGAGTTGACTTCGAAGAGCTCTCTGGACTACCATTCTCTATTAAATCATCAACTGTTTGGTTTTCTAGAATCTTCAAAACATATTCTATGCACTCCATATCCTAAGACAGTAATAGAACATCCAGATTTTCAGACAGAGTACCAAATAGGTCATTTTAGGGGGGTCTAACCCCTTGCTCATTTTTGACCCAAAAAATCGAGATTTTCGAAATCGAGTTTTTGTGCTTGGGTGGAAGCCTTGGCAATGCTGATTATAAAACTGGAAATCCCAATTGGATCAGACAAATATAACAGGAGATATCGCAGATTGAAATTTGCAATTTTTTGAAAAATGCCATTTCCAGGATGAAAATCTTAACGAAGGCAGATAGGCTTTCGAAATTGCTCGCAATAGATTCAGCGTGTTCGAAAACCTATATTTTCATGCCAAACTTCCGAATATCTGACACTGTTTAGGAGAAAATAATTTTTTTTGTTTTTCCACTTTTCATTTTCGAGTTGACTTCGAAGAGCTCTCTGGACTACAATTCTCTATTAAATCATCAACTGTTTGGTTTTCTGGAATCTTCAAAACATATTCTATGCACTCCATATCCTAAGACAGTAATAGAACATCCAGATTTTCAGACAGAGTACCAAATAGGTCATTTTAGGGGGGTCTAACCCCTTGCTCATTTTTGACCCAAAAAATCGAGATTTTCGAAATCGAGTTTTTGTGCTTGGGTGGAAGCCTTGGCAATGCTGATTATAAAACTGGAAATCCCAATTGGATCAGACAAATATAACAGGAGATATCGCAGATTGAAATTTGCAATTTTTTCAAAAATGCCATTTCCAAGATGAAAATCTAAACGAAGGCAGATAGGCTTTCGAAATTGCTCGCAATAGATTCAGCGTGTTCGAAAACCTATATTTTCATCCCAAACTTTCGAATATCTGACACTGTTTAGGAGAAAATAACTTTTTTTGTTTTTCCACTTTTCATTTTCGAGTTGACTTCGAAGAGCTCTCTGGACTACCATTCTCTATTAAATCATCAACTGTTTGGTTTTCTAGAATCTTCAAAACATATTCTATGCACTCCATATCCTAAGACAGTAATAGAACATCCAGATTTTCAGATAGAGTACCAAATAGGTCATTTTAGGGGGGTCTAACCCCTTGCTCATTTTTGACCCAAAAAATCGAGATTTTCGAAATCGAGTTTTTGTGCTTGGGTGGAAGCCTTGGCAATGCTGATTATAAAACTGGAAATCCCAATTGGATCAGACAAATATAACGGGAGATATCGCAGATTGAAATTTGCAATTTTTTGAAAAATGCCATTTCCAGGATGAAAATCTAAACGAAGGCAGATAGGCTTTCGAAATTGCTCGCAATAGATTCAGCGTGTTCGAAAACCTATATTTTCATGCCAAACTTTCGAATATCTGACACTGTTTAGGAGAAAATAACTTTTTTTGTTTTTCCACTTTTCATTTTCGAGTTGACTTCGAAGAGCTCTCTGGACTACAATTCTCTAATAAATCATCAACTGTTTGGTTTTCTAGAATCTTCGAAACATATTCTATGCACTCAATATCCTAAGACAGTAATAGAACATCCAGATTTTCAGACAGAGTACCAAATAGGTCATTTTAGGGGGGTCTAACCCCTTGCTCATTTTTGACCCAAAAAATCGAGATTTTCGAAATCAAGTTTTTGTGCTTGGGTGGAAGCCTTGGCAATGCTGATTATAAAACTGGAAATCCCAATTGGATCAGACGAATATAACAGGAGATATCGCAGATTGAAATTTGCAATTTTTTGAAAAATGCCATTTCCAAGATGAAAATCTAAACGAAGGCAGATAGGCTTTCGAAATTGCTCGCAATAGATTCAGAGTGTTCAAAAACCTATATTTTCATGCCAAACTTTTGAATATCTGACACTGTTTAGGAGAAAATAATTTTTTTTGTTTTTCCACTTTTCATTTTCGAGTTCACTTCGAAGAGCTCTCTGGACTACAATTCTCTAATAAATCATCAACTGTTTGGTTTTCTAGAATCTTCAAAACATATTCTATGCACTCCATATCCTAAGACAGTAATAGAACATCCAGATTTTCAGACAGAGTACCAAATAGGTCATTTTAGAGGGGTCTAACCCCTTGCTCATTTTTGACCCAAAAAATCGAGATTTTCGAAATCGAGTTTTTGTGCTTGGGTGGAAGCCTTGGCAATGCTGATTATAAAACTGGAAATCCCAATTGGATCAGACAAATATAACAGGAGATATCGCAGATTGAAATTTGCAATTTTTTGAAAAATGCCATTTCCAAGATGAAAATCTAAACGAAGGCAGATAGGCTTTCGAAATTGCTTGCAATAGATTCAGCGTGTTCGAAAACCTATATTTTCATGCCAAACTTCTGAATATCTGACACTGTTTAGGAGAAAATAATTTTTTTTGTTTTTCCACTTTTCATTTTCGAGTTGACTTCGAAGAGCTCTCTGGACTACAATTCTCCAATAAATCATCAACTGTTTGGTTTTCTAGAATCTTCAAAACATATTCTATGCACTCCATATCCTAAGACAGTAATAGAACATCCAGATTTTCAGAGAGTGTAGCAAATAGGTCGTTTCAGGGGGGTCTAACCCCTTGCTCATTTTTGACCCAAAAAATCGAGATTTTCGAATTCGAGTTTTTGTGCTTGGGTGAAAGCCTTGGCAATGCTGAATATAAAACTGGAAATCCCAATTGGATCAGACAAATGTAACAGGAGATATCGCAGATTAGAGAAATTTCCTTGACTAAAACCCCAACGTGCAACTTTTCAGCACAAAATTTCGATTAGTTCTCCACAATCGTCTAATGGGCCATCGCGGCGAATCACCCTGTATAATTCAGATGAATGAACACTACGCAACAACGTCACAAAATCGGGGGAAACAAGGAAAATGTGGAGCTGATGAATCAGTATAAAATTTCACGGCGTTTTTCTGCGGGCGCTCATACTGCCTATCGATTTTGTCCATATCCTGTTTATTCTCCTGATGGGACAGTTAATTTGGAGAGATGCCTTCCGGTGCGCGACCTTATAACCTTTTCGCGCCTTTTTTATGAGGAAATTTGACGTCCGCGCCCGGTCGAAAATTATGAGCGGATAGTGTTCCTGCGATCTCGCCCACGAGTTGCTCTCGCCCGGGCGGTGGCTGCATCTTGCGGCCACCCACGCGATTTTGGAACACCTGCCGACGCCGGCAGCGGCTTCAGCGGATACCGCCCCAGCGGGAAACACGTTGCCTCGTTCTGTTTCTTTTTTTTTAAGGGTAACCTCTCAACTGCACCCTCGAAAGAAAGTTTAATAACCTCTACAGACAAGACTCTTCCATCTCTCTGTGATTTTTAGCATTCGGTAGGTATACAGGGTGAATTTTTGACTCGTACAAAAATTTTAACAGTAGATTCTTGGGGTCAAAAGAAACACTTTTTTCTTATACCATTTTTTCTGATTCGGCCCTGATAAAAAGATATGACCCTTTTAAGTTTTCATAGTGACCTGTGCCATCCCTGGAAAAACGGAAATACCTTCAAAATAACGAGCTTAATCTGTGACACTACACATCCGTGAATCTTTTAAACATACAGGTGTCCCACTAGTGCCTCAGCGGACGATATAACTGTAGCGGTCAAAGTTTGGAAAACTTTTTGATGCAGACTTGAATTACTCCAAGAATAGCACAACCTAAAAATATGTTCGAATATAACGGGTTTCCCACAAAAGAGGAATAGAGGCTGACTTTTCAGTATAGTAGTGTTTTTCAATTCTCTGGAACTTGCTGCATGCTTTTTTATACTTTACACATATTTTCCTTCAACAGTTTCCGAAATATTTGTTATTTTCCAAAAAAAATGATACCTGTGGAGGTTATGTTATTTAATTATAATTCACGAACCCTTGCATAAACCAGTAACAGCTTTACATGGTTTTGAAAGAATCATAGCCAGCTACAATGAAGCATCTCCAGCATATGAAGTGCCCACAAAAAGACTATCAACAAAACGAATTTCAAATCGATTTAACTTTATTTTTTCAAATGTAATGCATATGATTTTTTTCATCTTCAAAGTAACTATTCATTTTACACCACTTTTGTCAAGTAGATGACATGCATATGATGAAAAAAAAAATCATTGAAAAAATGAAGATAAATCGATTTAAATTTCGTCATGTTGACAGTCTTTTCGTGGACACTTCATATGCTGGAGATGCTTTATTATAGCTGGCTATGATTCTTTGAAATCTTGTCTTTCAATCCATGTAAAGATGTTATTGGTATGTGCCAGGTTTCGTGAATTATAATTGAATCACATAGCCTCTACAGGTATCATTTTTCTGGCAAAATAACAAATATTTCGAAAACTGTTGAAGGAAAATATGTGGTAAGTATACAAGAGCCTGCAGAAAGTTCCAGAGAATTGAAAAACACTACTGAATATAGTATGTCCCATTTGAAAAATTAAAATCAACCTCCATTCCTCTTTTGTGGGACACCCGATATACTCGAAAATATTTTTAGGTTGTGCTATTCTTGGAGTAATTCAAGTTTGCATCAAACAATTTTGCCAAACTTGGACCGCTACAGAATTTCTTCATCTTCAAATCAAAGTCATAATGGTGTTGTATCAACAATATCTTCACCTACTCATACCAAAGATCCAGGAGGCAAGTGCCTCCTCGGTAGTTACGCCACTGACCTAATCCTTCGACGTTCATCCTGAAAATGTGTCAATAAATGTAGATAAATAAAACTTCACATTCAATTTTTGTACTTTTATATTTGTCGTTTATAAATTCTTATATAAAGTACATTTTCCGTTTTATAAATTCAAATAAACCAAGAACATTATAAAATTGAATTAGTTTTCTACTATTCGTTTAAACTGTTTTAAATATTTTCATATCATACGGAAACAAATAGTTTTCCTAGTCCAACATTTAATGTACTATGTTGAAAACAATTGTTCTGTAAAGAATCAATAACGAATACGCTGATGTATTCTCGAAATGAGGAATTGTTTTAAAACAATCTGACTGCCAAAAATGCAGCAGGAAAGGCAGTTTTATCAACCACCAAGGCGTAAGCACGGTACTGGCGTATAATTTTTTCTTCATTCTGAACTCTACAATGAGGGAAATTTCCTCGTTAGAATTATTACACACAATCATCATACTTTTTTGTTGGTACCAAAAGCTGTATGAAATATAGATTGTATACCCAGCATCTCTCGAATCAAACAAAACCATAATTTTCAAATGAAGAGAAAGTTAAAAAAAAAACAGAAGAATAATTCTCCGATTTTGAAAAAATTTAGAGATTATTTGATAACTATTTTGATTTGTTTCCTCGGTATTTTTCAATGCATAAATGTTTATGAGAGTTTAACATTTCAAGCTTGAATTCATACCTACAGGTGGCCCATCTAAAAAGAACAAAAGTCAATTAATAAAGATCTGACGACAAGCTTCAATCATTGGCGTAGATTATGGAAAGACTCTGGAAAACAATGAAACAATTTGAAGAATTGTGATGAGATGCCAAAGAAAGTGATTTTTCTTATTCTTCGCGACACTACGATGGTAACCGCGGCAACGTTGAACCTTCCGGCCTTTTCATTCTAGTAGGCCGAGGGCTGATTTTATTGAGGTGTGCTGCCTCGCGTAGGGAAGTCAGGCCGGGCGCGCTCAGATCTGGAGACGGCAAGTAGCCATCAGCCACCCCTTTCCGTCACGCGAAACGCGAGGACATCTGAAATCACTGGCGGCGTTGTCACATCTATCTATTTATCCGCAAATCTGACTAATTTAGTGGGGCAGCGAGAAATATATCTATGTGTAAATTCTCCTCAATGGGTATTTGGAGGTAGAGTCGCGGTATGTCAGGGTTTCGGATGTATTCGGACTCATCAACCTTTTTTTTAAGGATTCTCGTGAGGAACGTTTATTTTTCAGTTTTGACTCGGTGTTTCTACGTCGTTGAGGGTAAAATCGGGTCGTGAACGTGTTCCGAACGGAACAATCTCCCTCGCGCTTCGGCAACTTGAAGCGGACAAGTTCATACTATACGATAGACCCGCAATGCGATGTAAAATGTGTAAACTTGCGGGGGGAAGGGTGGTTGTCCGGGTCGCCCGGCCATTGACTCCCTCAGGATGCGCTCCTGTTATGGCACACTGCCCCAGTTTTCCCGATTTCCGAGCGCGGAACGGGGACAGAGATTTCGTTTCCGTACAACCTTCTCGGGGCGTACACGCCCACCCCGAGGACCGGAAACCGCGCTTGAAGACTTTCGCGTTTATCCGGGTAGGTTTAACGGTCGAGGACCTGGATGAATTTTGGGATTGTTTCGGTTTGTTCTTGTTTGGCATGAAGCGGTAATGGATGATTCCGATTGCACGAAATGTGTTATATTTTATCAGGGGAATGAAGGGGACGTAACCAAAGCGCCACTATAAAAGTACAGGGTGGGCAAAATTCGTTGTCTATTGCGGGGATCTCAAGAACTATAGCAGCTAGAAAAAAACGGATGATACATTTCCTGGCTGTTCTTCAGAGAAACAAAGAATGGTGAAAACCGCAGCCTCCTACAATTCTTCGTTTTTGAGTTATTAGCAAAAAATCACATTTTGACGAATTCAAAAAGTTCTCGTAACTTTTTTGTCTTTGAAGTTACGGATTTGGAACTTAATCTTCTTAGGCACTTTTATACGTATAATCTACTGGCAAAAGATTTTTTTCAATCAAAAATAACAAATTCAGTAAAATTTCGCATTTAAAAGAACGAAAGGTCGCCTAATGATTGAAAAAGAAAAATTATTTTGAGCTAGTCAGTGGATTATGCGTAAAAAACTACCTGTAGAAGGTTTGAGTTTTAGGTTTGTAACTTCAAAGACATAAAAGTTGTGAAAACTTTTCGAAATCATCGAAATGTCATTTTTTGCTAACAACTCAAAAACCAAGAATCGTTGTAGGCTACGGTTTTCACCATTCTCTGTTTCTCTGAAAAAAAACATGGAAATGTGTCATCCGTTTTCTTGTGAAAACCGCAGCCTCCTACGATAATTCGTTTTTGAGTTTGACAATTTCGTGAAGTTATCATAACTTTTTCGCCTTTGAAGTTACAAATCTGAAACTTGAACCTTCTACGGATACTTTTTACGCAGAATCCACTGATGAGCTCAAAATATTTTTTCATTTCGAATCATTAGGTGAACTTTCATTTTTTTGAATGCAAACTTTTATTGAATTTTTTATTTTTGAATTAGAAAAAAATCTTTTTTCAGTAGATTTTACGTATGAAAGTGCCTAAGAATGTTCAAGTTTCAGATCTGTAACTTCGAAGACAAAAAAGTAATGATAACTTATCGGAATCGTCAAAATCTCAATTTTTGTTTATAACTCAGAATCTAAAAATGATAGGTCGATTCTGTTTTCAGATTTAGATTAGTCATGAAAAAAGAGCTAGAGATTGTATCATCCGTTTTCTTCTAGCTGCTATAATTCTCGAGATCCCCTCAGTAGACAACGAATTTGGCCCACCCTGTACTCTTGGTTATAAAGGTCTTTGACTCGTACAAATATTTCATCAGTAGATTCTTGAGGTCAACAGAAACACTTTTTTCCCTTACCATTTTTTCCGAACCGGCTCTGTTTGAAAGATACAGGCTGTTGAAAAACCATAAAAAAAATGCTATTTTTATCGAATAAAATGAATTTCGGAATATAGTTTTTCATTTATCTGATAAATCTTTCTCGAACACAAGATATCACCCATTTCTTCCAGTTTTCTCATTATGACCATTACGTACCACAAAAATACCAAAAATTCAAAGAACCCTTGAAACTAAGTTGAAAGCTATCTGATGAATATTTGGAGGTTTTGTAAGATAAAAATATTCTTCATGTTTTCTCGTATAATGAGCAGTTTTCGAGTAATTCGATGTTCAAAAATGAAAAATATCTGTGAAATTCGAAAAATTGGGTACTTTGATCGAATTCCACTCTTTTTAAAAGATTCACAGATGTAAAGTGTCATAGATTGAGCTAGTTATTCTGAGGGTAATTTTGTTTTTCCAGGGGTGGCGCAGCTCATTATGAAAATTTAAAATGGCTATATCTTTTTATCAGGATCGAATCGGAAAAAATGGTATAGGATCACAAGTTTCTTGTGACCTCAAGAATATACAGTTAAAATATTTGTACATTTCAAAAATTCACCCTATATTAACGAATATATATATAATAATTTTACACAAAGACTTCACGAAGTGGAGAAAATGACCCCCTATCGAATAAGGCTTCAAATTGCCAAAGGAAAGCAGTGTTTCTTTTGACTACAGGAATCTCCTGTTAGAATATATGTACCAGTTTAAGACCCACCCTGTATACTGTGATGATTTCAATGGTTCCAACAAAAAAGTTCAATCAATTCTCTCATTTTGGTCGTAACAATGTTTTCATAAGCCAGTACCATACTAATGCTCCAAGGGATGCTTCTATGAACCTGGGAGGTTGTGACTTCTCTACCAAAAAAGGGTGTTTAAGTTTCTGTTATCGCATTGAAATATCGTTTCCCAGAAACGCGAAAATAACCCTTCTTCGGTCTGGAAGCAACGAAAAAGACCTGCATTCGGAATGGACCACCCACTTTGAGTAATGCGAAATACCATCCTATATTGCTTGTCCAATTTTCGTGAAATTACCTCTTTGGGTGGTGTCCAGTGCCTCCCATGTTCTCAGAAACATCACCTATACTGTTACTAGCAACTGGGTCACCCTGTCAGCTGGCAGGGTTTCAGCCCTACCCCGAGCTGATCCAAAAAACCAACACGCTGGCAGTGTAATTAGATTTTTTTAGAACATACAAATAGCTTGTTTGTTACATCGTTCGATGTGACACACCGAGGCGTACGCATCGATCATAAGGGCTTAAATTCGTAACTGTCAATTTTTTTTCGTATAGGTTCGACAAGTAATCCTTTCACGCTGACCATAGGATTCGGCATTTTATTTCTCGAAAGCGATATCTACGCGGTGTCCCGAAATCAATGCAGCAAGATTTGGTCACCTGGATAAATCCAAAATTTCATCCCTAGAATCTGTGGCCAAATCTTGTTGCACTTATTTCAGGGCATCCTGTATAACGAACCGAGAAATTGAATTTTGTACGTCTTAGTATTCTCAATCGAGTTTGAAGAACAGGTAAGGCTCATTTTACACTTGGCGATTTTTTCCGCAAGGCACAAGCAAGATCTATCAAGAATGCAACGGAAATAGAAAAAATTGCGTTTAGACTTGCTTTGCTCCAGTAGGATTTTATGAGGATGAACTAAAACGCACCGTGTGAAATGAGCTTCACCTAATATTTTTGAATAAACTAAAGTCAGAATATTTTTCAAGAATTCTTTATGATGATAAAAATTGACGATATTTTCTGAAAATTTGTTTCATTCGAAGAATAACGTCATTTGGTCCATGGTATGGAAGAATCTTTTCGGATGAATAACTATTTTTTTGTGTTATTGCGTTCGGTCGACTAAATATGAATTTTCACGCCCTTGATGAGATGCTGTTGGCCCCGATGTGACACTTGAAACACCCCTTACCAGCCTGCATCCAAATGTTTTTTTTTTATTGATGCCACATACTCGAGGTGCCGGGGGTTCTTCGTTCTTAACAATATTTCAATAAATTTATTTATCTAATATAGACCTACGGTTCATTTCCATTCTCATGAAAAATAGCAATATTCCAGATTGATTCATCTCTTCGAATGGCCTTCGTTTCGCTGTTTTTCCAGCAGCTCGTTTCGTGGTGAAATAAAGATAGAAATAATTATTGGTTCATTGGAATACAGAGTGAGTAAAAAGTGACGATCAAATATTGTTTCTCCGTTAACCCACTCTGTATACAGTCGAAGCTCCTCAAACCCAAAAATAGTTTTGTCTTTTTAATGGATTGATTCTCCATGTAAACAACTTTTTTCAACCTTCGAGGAACCAACAGTATTTAAAATACCCTACAACTTTGGACAATAAATTATTCCACTTGATATTCAAAAATTCATTTAGAAAATGGTCTATTACAATTCACGAAATATTCCCGCGTTGATTTGAGGCAAAACACAGAATGTGCTGGAGAACGCTCGGATATAATCGACAAAAAAATTTCAAGTTTACGAGTGGGTTTTCGGAAAGTTGCCGCTTGAAAAAACAGACGAAACAAGGCCTTACATCGATCTCCTTAACTTTATCACAACATACCCTTTCATCTTGAAACACAAAGAAGAACTGAAAGACAATTGAGCAATTATATACAGTATGTTCAACCCAATTCATATATTTCGAAATGCTATTATATATATATATATTTTATCTCCCTATGTATGATGCTCTCTTAACCCTCTTAAAAATAATTAACTTTCTCACGCTACACTCGTACATACGTATATTCACATAGGTAGTAATTATAAAAAGTATAAAGCAATAATGTCTGTAGGTAATTTTTTTTTTGTTGAAAAAGTTGCAGTTCAAGATTTCGAAACGCAAAATTTGGCCGAGGCAGAAAGCTTCCGCGGCATATCCCTGCTTCGAATTTTTGTTTGGCAGTGACGAAATGGTTTTTCTAACAGTTACATGGCTAAAAAAGGTTTTTTGAGTGTTTTCGGGGGAAAGAAAATTTTCTGATCGATGAACATAGACAAAGATGGTAATTTTTATCAGTTTTTCTGAAGCTATTTCATCGATTATCAAGTGGAGAAATTAGCAATTCATGGAAGATGATGGAATAATAAACAACGAACATAGTGAAAAAGAAATTTCACAGTAATTCCATGTGCAACATGCTGAGAATTTGGTTCTCTTATTATATCTGCTTGAGAATCGATATCATAACATCAGTGTAAACGTTACGAGGTTTCTTCATTCTTAGAACAGAAACGTAGAAACACTTTCGAAATCTCGAATTGCTTCGGATACAGTAGCCAACATTTATCTATGTGTTTCCGGACATCTACCGCAAGTTGAAACGTTCGACTTATCATTTCTTTAATGTAAAGATTCAGATACCATCTCGAAACATACCCCATACTTTTATCTGCACGTAAACGTCTAATTTGCTACATAACAATTAGATAAAATTTCGAGTGCAGCAAAGTTTTCTTCATCGGTGGTTGTGTTTCAACTCGCGGGCGAAAAAACGATTTAGGCGATATTCGGGCCAATTGAACTTGACCATTGGGAACATTCAGATTCTTGCCTATTATGAGACAGAAACTCACGAGGCGCAAACTCCTTGAGCCATTGTGGGAAGTGTCTGAATAAACATCTCCAAACGCCAAAATTGTTCGGTAGCATATTCGACGTTAGATTTAATCTAACTCTCTAAAAAATTGGAGACCTATTATAACTCTCTAAAATATAGAGAGTGAGGCAATACTCTACTCCCTAACCCTCAGCCTTAGACTCTTAAAGTAGGAGATTCAGATGTTATCTTAATTACTGAAACATGGAGAGTTATAACTTTCTAAACTGTTTGGAAAGTTGGACCATTCCAGAGTCCCTTGATATTAGAGAGTTGCACCTAACCCCTCTCTAAGAATTGGAAACCTAATATAACTCTCTAAAATATAGAGAGGCAAGCAATACTCTACTCCCTAACTGTCAGCCTTAGACTCTTAAAGTAGGAGATTTAGACGTTATCTTGATTACTGAAACATGGAGAGTTATAACTTTCTAAACTGTTCGGAAAGTCGGACCATTCCTGAGTCCCTTGATATTAGAGAGTTGGACCTAACTCCTCTCCCAGAATTGGAAACCTAATATAACTCTCTAAAATATAGAGAGGCAAGCAATACTCTACTCCCTAACCCTCAGCCTTAGACTCTTAAAGTAGGAGATTCAGACGTTATCTTGATTACTGAAACATGGAGGGTTATAACTTTCTAAACTGTTCGGAAAGTTGGACCATTCCTGAGTCCCTTGATATTAGAGAGTTGGACCTAACCCCTTTCTAAGAAGTGGAAACCTAATATAACTCCCTAAAATAAAGAGAGTAAAGCAATGTTCGACTCCTTGAGGTTTAGAGAGTTGGACGTTATCAAACCTTCTGAAGATTTGGAAGTCAAAACTAACCAAATTCTTGGAAATATGGAAAATTTAGGTTTTTCCCCCAATAATCTGAAAATTCAAGAGTTATACTTCACTTCTCCATACAGATGTAGACACTTTTTATTTCGAAAGTATTATTATAGTCGTTACATTCATGTGCAATTATTCGGCACCTATTGGTTTAGGCTTTACTGAACTATCTGACAAAGAGAGCGAGTGACCTAACTCTCTGAAGTTTAGAGAGTTAGGTGTTCCTAACTCTCTAAAAGAGAGTTAGGTGTTCCTAACTCTCTAAAAGTAAGAGAGTTTCATCTCATTCTCCTTTCTAAAGCCACCCGGTAAATGACACCTCGTGAGTGTCTGTTTCAAGGGTCAACCTACAATACGTTTCCTGTCAGAAGGGATGTCTTTGAACTTGATTGATCCCAATCAGGTGAATTTGGAAGTTGGCTTTCGTCGCTATTACGTTGTGAAGGCAAAAACGGTTTCCTATCTATAGATAGCAGGATGGAGAGTAGGGACCAAACTTATACCTAGATAAATCTGACCTGACGCAGAGATTTGAGGAAAGATTCAATCTTCCCCCACCCCTCGGCGCTCGGCAGTAATTTGACATAAATGACAGAATCCCTTACCGCCTAAATCTGTGGAAAAATCTTACTATACCACACCGTCAGGATAAAGCTATAAACTTTGTATATTTCCATCCATCTAAATATTTCATTTGATTGAAATTGCTTTTTCATCAACGTCAAGGTATTATTCTTTCTGCCTTCTTCTTCGTTATTGACAAGACATCAGAATCACAAAACGCCGCGCATTGAGACGGTAATGCAAAATTCATTATTGCAACTTATCGTACAGTTACGATATACGAAAAATACAAATTTTCTAAAGTTTTGGCACTGAAAGGAAGAAAAGGCGAAAGTCATCACACATCTTTTTTGGCCACAAATTATGGTTCAAGATATCATTTTCAAAGCTTTTGAGGGCGGGTTTATCGAAAAATTACACCAGTAGACTAACGGCCAACGACATTTCTGACGTCTAATAAACTAATCCTTGTGATATGAAAATCAACATTCTGTTCCCTAATGTGGAGGCTTATTGAGAGATGATTTGAGCGGAATATTTTTTGTAAATTAGGGGAACTGACAAAGTTACTAGGGAATCAAGCTCAAGTTCCAAAAAAAACTGCTGAAATCGGACGAAGGTTCAAAAGAAACTTCGTTGAAGAGAATGCATAATATTGAAAAAAATTCCACGAAATGAAAATGTCGCCAACGGTTAGTCTATCATCCCAACATGATTTAATCAGTGTGTTAATGATTATCATTGATTATATTGGAGTTTTTGTAGAATTAGAGGTTGACTTTAATTTCAAATCGATTTCCACACCGCTGGATGAATGCTGGATAAATTCCGAATTGATTGTTCCCGAAAAAACTTTGAGTTATAATACATGTTAAAAAGAAGTTAGTAAAAAGAATTATCGATATAAAACCTAACATAATGCGAAATTTGCTCAGCAAATTTCAGTCAGGAAAAACAGAAGATATATGAGTGAATTTTGTGTTACCAGATCTTGTTCCTCCAATGGATCAGCATTGTGATAACACACCTATGATTTAATGTCAATTTGTTATAGTCCATCGTCTATTAGCTAAGGAAAAGGTGAAAAATCGCTTTGTTTCACGAAACAGCGCGACGCGCACCGAACTTTTTTTTTTTTCTCATAACTCACCACTGTCCTTTCGGCGTCTCATGAATTACAAGACGCACACAACAAACAATCATAAAAGCGAACAGTTTTGTTATCATCAACAAATTACGTCCAGATTCAACAGTATCCTACATAAAACAGGTGTGTATGTATGTGGTGGGGTGAGTGAAATATACGAATAATCGTCTCCCGATTGTCACAGTTCTTTCTCGATTATGGGAAGACCTTAATGTTTGGCGACAAGTTGGGACCATCCCCATGGCGTCACCTTAGAGATATCTCAACGAGCGAGTTTTGGCATCTAGGGGCGAACTTGTTGGTTCTGTATAGCACCTTGCTCCGTAGCGCGGCGGGTGGACTTGTTGTAAGTCAAGACTTTCGGGTCAGGCATACTCAAAATCGACCATCGTAGGCCAGAAAAGTTTCATCACGCGATATGTGAATAAATATATACCACACCTGAATTATTATAGTCTTGATTTGTGCTTATGACAAAGGAAATGGCAGTCGTTTATCTCACAGCCGATCCTCCTCCTCTTCCTCCTCCTCCACCTCCTCCACGACCCCCTCGTTCTCCTCCCTGTAACCGGGGTGTTCGGATATTGCGTAGTAGTTGCCGTTGTAGATCACCCCCAGCTCCCTGAGCACGTCCCCCCTTATGGTGGCCTTGATAGTCCAGTTGTAACAGTCGTCACTTTCACTTTCGCGGTCTAAACGTTCAACGTCCAGGATCTTCGAACTGAGTCTCTCTAGGATTATGCCGATATCTTTGATGCTCAAGTGACGCTTCTGTTCTACACTAAGTTGATCGATTAACAGCAGGAACTTTTCTGAGGTGACGGCCTCGTCCTCCATCACGGTGTTCTCGGTCTCGCTCTCGGAACTCTCGTGTTCGGACTGCACTGCAAAGGGGAAGCAGAAGGAGCTATTAGTCTTCAGGGGATGGTGCCGGGGTAATGACGGGGAGATCCCATCATTCCTAGCATCGGATCAGATTTCTTAGACTAAGGTAACTCTTATGGTTCAGTGCAAAACCGTATATAAAATAAGGTGAATCGAGAAATGAACTTGCAAAACATCAACCTTCAGAAGGTGATGGCCCTATTGATCACCGAAATTCTATTCACGAGATGGTTTTGGGAGAAATGCAAACAAGAAGAAGCTAGACCTGCTACATACAGACCAATCACTGTGTTGACGTTATCTTCCCCACCATTGGTCGGTCCCTTGCAGCTCACAAGCTCTGGTACAAGAAGAAGAAGCTGGTCAACTTACGAAAAGGATATCAATATTAACATCTGCTGGATCTCAATCCCTTTGTGGGACTAAGAGGGATCTATAAAAGGCAGCTGTTCAATAATAGTGGGCTAACAATAGAAATACTACTGGAGGAACACTTCTGAACTTGCAAAAGCTAAAATATTCGTGGTACCTTCACCAGCTTACATCAAAAACTTTCTGAAGCTGCCATATGAACTGAGCATCTGGTAATGGTGAGACTGCTGACGTGACAATCCATACAAAGATCTTCTTACTGCATGAAAAAGTCCCAGATGAGATATGAAAGCTCTGTGGACCAAAAAATAAACAGCTGATGGTATACATTTGTCCTTATCTGACGAACCAAGGGACTTCTACACTCAACTGATATTTTTCTACTGGTAATAACTGCGAATATTGATTCAGGATGAAGGCTCTACCACTACCGCTTTTGTTCAGAAAATCAATCAATTCGTGGCCTTTGATTCAGGTCCCAATGGTGGCTGAATACTACCAGTGGGTTGCCAGCAATCTGGCTGAATATTTGATGATTGCAGGAATTTTATTTGGTCTTTCCATGGCTTGCATAAATCTCGTTTTGAAAAAATGCTGCTAATTGTTAAGGACTAACCTAAGTGGACCAAGAGGAACTCTATGATCCATTTTCCACCCCAAAGAGAGTTCCTAACCAACCCAGTGTTTTTTGGTCGGTCTTTTGCAGCTCAATAGCTCTGGTATAAGAAGAAGAAGCTGATGAACTTGCCAAAAAGGCATCCATGTTAACACCTGCTGGACCTCAATCCATCAATCAATCAGTTCGTGGCCTTTGATGCCATATATAGCTTCAGGTCCCGCCCTTTTACAGGGAAACTATAGCGGGTTATGAAGAAATTTGGGCTTCATCCATTTGTCAACCTTCATCACAAAAAACCACTCCATGTGTTGGATTGGAACTGAGTGAGCCTTGCAAGATTCACTCACTATTGGCCAGAGGTTAGCCTAATCCATGGTCCCTTGGTTATTGCCTTTATTGAAATAGGAAAGATTGGTTCTTCACTCGCGCACTATGGCTCAATACCACCAGTGAGTTGCCAGCAATCTGGTTGGATATTTGATGATTGTAAGAAATTGATTTGGTCTTCCCATGGCTTGACTCTTGGCTTGAAAAAATGCTGCTAATCGTCAAGACTAACCTTAGTTACTAGTGGACCAAGAGGAACTCTATGATCCAGTTTCCAACCCTAGGAGAATTCCTAACCAACCCAGTTATCTGGTCGGTCTTTTGCAGCTCACAAGCTCTGGTATAAAAAGAAGAAGCTGATGAACTTTCCAAAGGGGCATCTATGTTAACACCTGCTGGACCTCAATCTTGACTTGAAAAAATGCTGCTTATTGTCAAGACTAACTTTTAGTTAATTGTGGAACGAGGAACTCTACGATCCAGTTTTTGTTCTTATCTAATTCAATTCCGAAAGCGTCTTATGCATTTTTTTCTAGAATATCTCAACATACACACCATCGTTTTGGTATTCGGCGAATGAAACATGAAAATCTGAGCGACTTACCATTGTTCTTGTCATGCCCGCCGTTACGGCCGCCACCTTCAACGTCTAAAAAACGCACGTGTCTTGAGGTCGGAGGTTGAGGTGATGTCTGCTGCTGCGCGTCCTGTATGGGCGACGTGGCCACCGACTTATGAACCGCTATCTTCCTGCCCTCCTCGTGCAGCGCGCAGCAGTGGAAGTCGCACTCGACGCCGTTGCTCTGCGGGCTGCCGGCACGCGGCAGGTGCACGTGGTGCGCACACTCGGGCGTGTGCACATGTATGGTGGCGCCCTCCAGCGACGTGCTCTGCTTGGACAGCCTGTGCCCAGATCTGACGTCGTCGTGGTTTATCACAGTGATCTGGGGACTCGCGTAGCGTACCTGCTGCGGACCTGGAAGGGTATTCGGTTGGTGACGGTTTGTTGATGCGAGTTGCGTACACACTTACGAGCCGTACCGTTCGCGAACCGTTCGTTGGATGAAGGTTCACGATCAAACGCCCGTTTGATGGTAGCGAACGAAGAAATGAAGAAAACAATAACCGTTAGTTAAATTGGGGTTGAAAACTGATTGGTACGCTTCATTACTTGTGATCGAGCTTGTGAATTTCTGTAGAAGCATGTGGAACTGTGTTTTACGAACAACGAGGGTCAAAAGATCTCAAACTAGTCATTCAAAGTTCGTCAACAGCTGTCTTGAAGCAGAAGTTACTCATTTAGTTCTTGCAACCTTATCAACTTGGAAACTAACGTTCGTGAATGGTTCAGAGTACTGTTCGCGAACAGTTCAGTACCGTTCACGAACCGTTCGTTGAATAAGGATTTACGATCAAACGCCCGTGTGATGGTAGCAACCCAAGCAATAAAGAAAACAACGACCGCTAGTCATATCGGAGTTGAAAACTGATTGGTACCCTTCAATACTTGAGATCGAGCTTGTGATATACTGTGAAAGCATGAGGAACTGTGCTTTACGAACAACGAAGGTCAAAAGTTCTCAAACTAGTCATTCAAAGTTCGTCAACAGCTGTCTTGAAGGAGAAGTTACTCATTTAGGCCTTGCAACCTTATCAACTTGGAAACTAACGTTCATAAATGGTTCAGAGTAGTGTTCGCGAACAGTTCAATACCATTCACGAACCGTTCGTTGAACAAGTGTTCACGATCGAACGCCCGTTTGATGGTAGCAACCGAAGCAACAGAGAAAACAACGACCGCTAGTCGAATCGGGGTTGAAAATTGATTGGTACCCTTCATTATTTGTAATTGAGCTTGTGATCTACTGTAGAAGCATGCGGAACTGTGCTTTACGAACAACGAAGGTCAAAAGATCCCAAACTAGTCATTCAAAGTTCGTCAACAGCTGTCTTGAAGAGGAAGCTACTCATTTAGTTCTTGCAACCTTCACAATTTGGAAACTAACTTTCATGAAAGGTTCTATGTACTGTTCGCGAACAGTTCAGTACCGTTCACGAACCGTTCGTTGAATGAGGATTCACGATCTAAAGCCCGTTTGATGGTAGCAACCGAAGCAATAAAGAGAACAACGACCGCTAGTCAAATCGGGGTTGCAAACTGATTGGTACCCTTCATTACTTGTGATGGAGCTTGTGATATAATGTATAAGCATGTGGAACTGTGCTTTACGAACAATGAAGGTCAAAAGATCTCAAAGTAGTCATTCAAAGTTCGTCAGCAGCTGTATTAAAAGAGAAGTTACTCATTTAGTTCTTGCAACCTCCACAATTTGGAAACTAACGTTCATGAATGGTTCAGAGTACTGTTCGCGAACAGTTCAGTATCGTTCACGAACGGTTCATTGTGTTCGCTCATTGCTCAAACTCAATTTCATACTAGACAGCTGGAGCTGATTGATGATTCTTTTGCTTTCAGTTTTTTTTTCAGAAGTTCAAACCTCGTTCCAGTCTTTACAACTAATAATTCGCGAACGATTCAGAGTGGACGCTTTGGAGCTCCAATCTTATGAACTGATGGTTAACAAATAGTTATATATGCTACCCAGTTGAAAAATTTAGAATGGTTCAGAGCACATTATTAAGAGCCCGAAACTTCATTCCAATTTTGATTACTAACAGTTCGCGAACGGTTCAGTGCGATTAGCGAACGGTTCGTTGCGGTTCGCTGATTGTTCGAAGCTTCGTTCAAATCTTGATCGAACTTATAGTTCGAGAAAAGGTTCAGAATCCCATTCCAATCTTTAAAAGTGTTAGGCCCGAGAAATCTTTGGAGCAATTCGCCTTTCTACGAACAGTTCCGTTAGATTTGTTTGGAGATCTGACCTGTGACGAATATCGAGAACACAGAATCTTCGCGAACGGTTCCTTCAGTTCACTCCGCTTCGTCCCTAGAACTGACGGTTCTGAATCTACAAATCTAACAGTTCACGAACGGCTCACGAGCGTTTGTAGCGAACGTTCGCGAACGGTTCGGCTCGCGCATGCATACGCACCTTTGGGAGACGAGCCGTTTTGGCCCGCAGACGTTTGGATGACGAGGGGCGGTCGCTTACTTGGAGAGAATTTTCCGGGGGCGGGTGACGGCGCCTCCGAGGAAGCCCTGGAGGGACCCGATCGTTGGTCCCAGTGCAAAACGACGGTGACCCGGCCCTTGTTGTCCATGATCTTCCAGGAGGGCTGCTCATCGTGCAGCTCGAGTGCGTGAATCGTTTCGCAAACGATTTTCGGTATTGCGCTGATTGCTACTGAGGAGAAAGTTCACCAGCTTAGAGAAATCGAGGACAGGCCGCGTCTAGGCGACGCACGAACGCAACGTGCAACGTGCAACGTGCAACTTGCAACGCAACTCGTAACTCCTCGCCAACACAGAAAATCGAACGCGCATGTGAATAGAGATTGAGATACTTTGGATCTAAGCTCATAGACTCTATAATCTTCGCTTTGGATATGGTGGGGACGGCATTGCCGAATCCATGCGAACGTTTTCCAACGGTTCGACAGAGTTGGCCTGCGTTTACAAAGCTGTACATCAAAGGAAGGTTTTTTTTTTTGGTGTGGGGGAGACTGGAAAGAATTCAGTTGATGCTTACGATTCAAGATGGGAAATTTTTTTGAAGGCAACAGAATTCGAGTTGTGTTGCATGTTGCAGTGTATAGCGCATTGAAGTCTCCTTGCAGTGTCATATGATCCACCCCTAGTTTTCCGGTCGTTCGTCTGTCAGAGCCTTTTTTCTTATGAACTAAGAGAAAAGGGTTCGAATCTGGTATATACAGGGTGTAATACGTAATTGGACAAACTTGGTCTAGGAGTAGGTCATCTTGGCGATTCTAAAAATAACAGGGGGCTTTAACTCCGAAAATGGGGTGCTCCTGGCAAAAATAAAACATAGGGGTCGCTCACAGTTATATTGAGTTCTGGACATTCTGTATCGTAAACTGTGAAATTATCTGAAGAAATTATTGTCCCATGTTTTATCTCAATAATTTCGGAAAATAAAAGCATAATCATATGCTTTTCTTTCAGCAGTGGATTTCGGAAATGTAATCGTGAGAAAAACGTTGCTTTTTTCCATTTATTATCTATCTTTCAGGAGAAACAGTTTACGAGGATGTATTGATATCTAGTTAGCCTAGGCCAGTTCCATGCATAAAAAAAAATTGCGTCACCGTAGCAACGAACAATAACTCATTAGAAGTGTCAGTGTGAAGTTTGAGGTCAAAAAAGCGAACCAGAGTTACGCAATGAATTAAATCAAAGAAGATGCCACCGAAATTGTGAAAATCGAAAAATTGGAGTATTGAGCCATCATCAAGTACTAAGGGCTAAAACGGATATCTGAAGTACTGAATATTTCATACGAACGAGTTCATCACATAGTTCACGTTAATTTGGACATGAGAAAAATTGTTGCAAAATGGAACCCCAAATGTTTGAATGTTGACCAAAAGCGTGCAAGGGTAGAAGCATCGCGTTGGATATGTGCTCGATTTGAAAACGATGTAGACTTCTTAAACCGAATTGTTACTATGGATGGGACTTGGGTACATTTCTACGATCTAGAAACAAAGCAACAATCGATGGAATGGAGGAGAATATGTTGAGTAATAAAATATTTTGACATTGAAATTTTGTTTGGTTCTATAGTAGGCTAAGAATTTTTCAATATATCCTCGTATGATCTCAGTTTAGACTCGTTTGGATGTCAACTATCCTTGGACTAAGTTTGTTCCATTCATTTAAGAAAACCCTGTATATTTCAAGAGTTGGTTCCCCTAAGTTTAATCTAATGAAGACTGTTTTCGGGAGAACTGAAAGGAAAACATTTCAACCTTGGCTATCACACTTTCCTTGGTGTAAATTTTGGCTAAAAACCATTAAATTTCCCAAAAAGATTTCAGGTTCTCTTAAAACCGATAATTTTCCCACAATCTTTTCCCAAATTCCGAATGTTTCCTGCGCACCTGCTTTGATGACATCCACGCCGGCGGGTAACCATCGTTCGCCTGGTCTGAGAAGAAGAAGCACCGAGTTGGCGGGCAGAGTCCTGAAGTACTCCCCGTCCTCCACCTGGGTGCCGTCGCTCTCCAACACCACCCTCACAGGCTCCCCCAACGATACGCCTAGCTTGTCTCTGCCCCTCTGCACTAGCTCATCTAGACTGCCCACCACCAACCCCTTCCGAACGCTACGACGTCCGTCCCATAATTTGAAGGGTCTCTTTCCGCGGGACTCCTGCAAAAAAAAAGAGAAAAATGTTATTGAGTAAGAGTTGAACATCCGGGTGAAGATTTTGTACAAGAGAAAATTTTCCTTGGCGATAGGGCCCTATTGCTTCAACCTTAATTGCAACTTTTTGCTTTGTCCTCTATCATAGTCGTCCTATCATCAAGTTCTTTCAATAACTGTTTTAGAATTTACACACATCTAAAAATATAGGCATCAAAAATGTCTTATTGTTTGAGTACTTCCGCCATTTTGCAACAGCATTGAATTTGTACGTACAAATTTGTTTCTTTCTGTGATGAACGATCAATAATTTGAACGATTCACATTCAACTGAAGAACTTTCTTCCCTTCTGCAGTCTCTTCATAAAAAACTTGGTTTTACGGTTCGACATTTTGAATAAAACGAAATATTAAATATGATTTGAGTGTTATAGCTCGATTTGTGCTATTTTTGCTGTATTGGTTTCTAATGTTATGGTTGTTACTTTAAGTAACATATTTCATTTATGAATGAGAATGATTCCGTAAAGATTTTCTATGGCTTGAGTGATAGGAACTAAATAAATAAAAGAATATCAAGAATACGCGCTTTCGCCATTTCGTAACCATACTGAAATTTTTCTCTACCACTAGAAAAAGTCTGGATTTAAATTTGTGCAACCAGTGTTTCTTCCATGACGTCGATGAACAGTTCATTCTACAGATCTTCGCCATTGATAGTTTTCCTCCCAGTAAAAAAAAAATATAGACACCGTCAAAGTTAGGGGAAAAAACAAAGTATCAGTTTCATCAAGTAGGTATCGGCCACATCAACCCTATATTTTTATTCGGGACACTCTGTGGTGTGAATTTTAAATACGAACACTCAGATTTTGCTCAATCTTTTCTCAATATCTCTTTCTCAAGCCTTTTACCTAACACGTCCCAAACATGCTCGATTGGAAAACCTTCTGGCCATTACTAATCAAGGTGCTGTAATTTCTTTCAAAATTGAGCTATTGCTGTGAAAATAAACAGGAAATATTCAGAAAAGATGCCGCAATATCTGAGTACTTTTAAATATTTTCGTCTTCATCAAATCACCACACAGGGTGTTCTGAATAAGAGCTTACTTTTCATTCTTTTGTTGCTCCTTGTGCATACCAAGAAACGAAGTAATTGAAGACGTAATCTAAATAGTCATATTTACGAAGAATCGAGCTATAATTCAAAAAAAAGCATTGATGAAATTGGCCAAAGGGTTGAAGGAAAAATGAAAAATTTTGTTGATAGTTTGTTCGTTCCCCTAATTTTGTCGGTGTGTACACTTCAATTGTTTTGTGACACTAGCGCTTTCGCCATCTTGCAACTACATTGAATTTGTACGAGCATTTTTTCTTCATGGGATGTATGACCGAAATTTTGTCTTCGTGAGATGGATGAACAGTCTCTTGAACATTTTTTTAATGATTAGAGAATAATTTAGATGAGAACACATTATTGTTGAACTTTCAATGGGTTTATTATCCGATAAGAAAAATAAATGAATGAACAGTTAATTAACTTAATTCATCTTTAACAATTCATGTCGAAAACTTGCTATTTGAAATATTCGCTGAGCTCATAAAAGGACTAAGGCTTCCACCTCTTTCATGAAGTGAGAATATTTAAGGTAAAATTGGGAATTTTTCAGAGCACAGCCCACTTAGACAAATCTTTCGGTTTTTTCAACTCCAAATACAGGATGTTCCCGGAGTTTCAAGATAAGATATGATCCCATTTTGAGCGAGGACAATCTGAACCTTTCCCGATAAAATTAAAAAAAAAAATTGCACACTATACCTGCAACACACCCATTTCGGGGAAATCCTCTCGTAACACGCGGCAGCGGTGCCTTATCACGGAACACGACAGTCCGCCTCTATCTAGCGGTTCCCGCGGACCGTTCTCGTCAGCATCCCAAAGCGACCTGAGATTCCTGACCTATTCCACACCTACAACCCTGCCGCCCGTGCTGCGACCGCACTCCGCGAGAATGCGCCGTTGCCGCGTCTGTCGCTTTTTACCCGCGATCTCCGAACTTTCGGCTAGGTGGCGCGAATTGAATTTTTTCTACTGATGATTAGTGGGCCGATAAAGTCCGGTGGTAGATTAGATGTTGTCGATGGGGGCCCCCGATGCGGTGGTGGTCGCCGGGGCAGGGTTGTGTGCGGCGCGCTGAGACATCGGGGTCAATGTATGTTTGATAAGTGGGTCAGTGAACCTCGTATCGGATGCCCTGATTTTCCGAGGGGGTGGCGTGCAGTCTTTCTCATCTGGAAACCGATAGTTGTGCCTATTTCGCTGGGTTACTTTCGATTAGGTCATAAATGATGTATTTCGGACGTATTTGAATCGGTATAAGATCGTTTCCAGCCGATTTTTTAGTAGAAACAGGGTTGGGACCCAAGTAATTGGAGGGTGAGTTTTTGAAGACGTGATAACAGACGAAATGAATTTTTTTCGAGAAAATGCTACGACACGTTGATTTTTAATTAAAGAGGAACAACTTTTAAGATTGAATTTTTGACCCTATCGTTTCAACCCTTAGTGTTACAACCCCAACCCCTAATTTTGAATAGGGAAGATGGGGTGAGTGATACCTCATTTGAAAGGTCTTTTTATTCCGAGTTTTCCAAACTTAATTTTTCTTCATTCTCTCCATTCGTTTTCGAGATATTCAAATCTAAATTTTGTACACTACTAGTCATTTCGTTGAATATGCTGGGTGTTTCGAACAAACTCTCACTCATTTATTTTGCCATTTACCAGACATCGAAATATTACTGTTTGATTTATTGGTTTATTCCTTGACAGAAAGAATTGAAATACATAATATTTTTCAAGAAAAACTAGTGAGAAACTGTTGTTTATCATCAAAATCAAAGGATAATGTATTACAAATTCTGTGTATTAACACAGCATGCTCAAAGGCAAAACCAACGTTGATTCAAATTCAAATGTGAATATTTTGGAAACGAATGGATTAAATGATGAAAAATCAAATTTGCTGAACTCAGAATAAAAATACCTTTCGAATGAGGCATCTCTCTTCCTATCATTCCTATTCAAAATTTAGGGGTTGGGGTTGTAAAACTAAGAGTGGAAACGAACGGTTGTGAATTTGTTCTCAGAAGTTTTCCTTCTCGAATCAAAAATTGACTTATCCAAGTATTTTTCCAAAATAAATTCATTCCACCTGTAATCCCATCTGTTTAGTTTTCAAAAGCCCATCCTGTATAATGCTTCACCATTTTGAGATTGTTTCGAATTCTCAGAGCTTCATCCATAAATTCCATCACGATGGAGTGTAGCATTATCGTTCAAAAATAATAAATGCTCAATGGCAACAAAGCAATAATATTTTCAATGACTTGCTCTATTATGTGAATCTGTGCAATCATGGTAGCATCCAGCAACTCAAGACAATGAGGGATCACTGTGAAATTATTGTCAGGATGTTTCAACACCAACATTCCATCTCATAAACATAAAATTATACACATGAAGATTAATAAAAAGTATATAAGTACAAGTACCAATTTCAATACATGTGTTGCAAAATGGTGAAGGAGCTAGGTACTCTAAAGTCGGTCTAATGCTAAGTTCAATGTATTATTATGTATACAGCCCAACTGCAATTCCTAGGCTAGTGTTTTATAGTAAATGATAGCTTTAAGTTGTCCCATTTCAGAAACGAAAAATTGCTATATGTATCAGAATGCGTTCATCAATAAGGATTTGAGAGATATCCATTTGTCAATCATTGTGTGGGTCTTGACTGTGAAGCTTCTGAATTGTTTTTACCAGAATCACCGTAAATCCAATGAGTTACTTTAAATTGTTTTAATTAATTCTTATTCCATCAGAAGTAGCCGAATATCAATCTCAGGTGTCATGAAATCTTATTATTCACTGTCGAGACCACATGATTTCTGAAGACAACAACAAATATCCTAACCTAAATTTGGGAAATTTGACGGACGATTCAGACAATTATTGATCTCTAAACAGACCACAATAACTATCTTTGAAGCTCAAAAATCAACTTGAAAAACTTTCTTTCTGGAAGCCCATAAGTGTTTATCGAACTGATCATTTCAAATCAATACAAAGGAAATGTAATCATCAGTTGACTCATATATCGAAAAATACGTTAAATGGCAGAAAATAATTACAATTTAAATGATTAATTCCATGATCAGGTGATAGTTGATGTGCTAACGAAACTATGCAAATAAAGAGTCAGTTTTATGATGCTGCAGCGATATGAATTGGAAATCAAAAACATCTTTGTCATTTTTTATTTTCCTATTTAGGTATTCTCTTCTCAGGATCAACATTTTCAGTTAAATTCAGAGTGAAAACGACCAGTTTCCAGAAATGAAAATTTCAAATGATGGCAATGATCACACGATCAGATCGAATGCCGAAATCCGACCGCCTTAGATCTCCGCCAGCGCAAGAATGCCCTCAACTACACTCGTACGCAATTCTAATCGTTAACAACCCATCAAAAGTTTATGAATGAAAACGCATCCTCCACCCATAAATATTCCTCTCGAAGCTCGTTGATCACACGCGATTTCGTGCATGCACACCTTGTTATCCTCGAAAAAATCAATCTGGAGGAGAGACACTACGTCAAAAACAATATTGGTCATCTTAGGAACCCAACCCACAAAGGAGAGGCTCCTTTTGAAGGTGCAGAATGCGGCTTTATAAAAAAAATTCTTTATCTATCAAGTTGACGGTTCGAACGAAGGCCCATCGTGCATCTGAGGAACGGGAGAGCCTGAATGGAGGTGAGAATGTTGCGTTTGTTGTTGGTTAAGGGTGAGTGTCAGTTTTGAAGAGATGTGTCGTGTCAGAACATCTTGAGGAGGGTGGTTATGGGCTGGATGCTTGTTTTATGTTGGTTTTTGGAAGGCGATCGTTGGAGATATAGGCGCTAAACTTCCGTCATAGAGCCATAGCTATCGTACCTCTCTTGCCATCACGGCATCTTCTATGACGCGGCCAGCTCAGCGCCGCACGTACAAACACTAGCACTACACCACAACATCACGTTTTGAAGGCCCCATTCGCCTATTTTCGTCCATTCTGATCCAAAATGCAATCAAACTGCGATGACCCCTCAAAACAGCAACCCTGCGAACTGCCCGACTAGCGCGCCACCTACTGTCATAGCATAGTAGGCGATCGATTGCGTTGGCGGAAGGAAGGTGCGGCGGCGGCCCGAATCGCGCACTCCTGCCGTTGCTGCGCGCACGCCCAGCAGGACTCCGCCTTCCTTACGCGACCAGCTTCACTTGCGACAACTTCAGTGGGCTCGGCGGGGGCTAGGACTCGTTTTTTGAGGCACATGATGCGTACGACGCCGCTGGAGTTGCCTCAGTGATCTTTCTCAGACACTGAGATCCAATGGAAGCAGTTTGAATTCAATCCAAGACAGTTTTGGTGTCAAAATCATCAGAGATATAACTTTGAAGAAGTCCTGGAAGTTAAAATCATATAATTTATTCTGATTCTTTCAGTGCCACATCAAAACAATATTTTAACTTCCATCCAACTCCCACTATCTGCGAAATAATCAATGTAATGGATTTTACCTTCTTTCCCTCGGCAGAAACTTTTGGCTTCAACCACACCAAATCAACTGGTGGTAATTGGCTTATGTGTCCTACATGAAATTTATATGAGAACCTCCTAATCCATTTGTGGTAGGTCTATGTGCCATTTTGCAAACTAAGCCAGAACCCGGAAGAAACCTAAAGACTTGTTCAATAATAAACTGCTCATCAAAAGTTGAGGAAGATACGTATATTTCGTATCATCTTAATATTTTTTGGTGGAACACATTGAGTGCAAGTGGTCCATTCATTTAATGTTGGCCAAAGAGTAGTTTACTCTCACAGTATTTTGCCACTATTCGTCAAAGACCCATTAGTGGTAGACCCTGTGATACTGCTGCTGTATATTTTGAGTTGCTGATCTCAAACTCTTACAGCTAGGTTCAACTCGTAATGCTTTGTCAACCAAATCATCTTAGGGTTATGTATGAGAGAAAGAGAACGGAAAACCTAGCTAAGTTATCCCCCAAATAATCTACCAGTATATAATTCATGCACTGACACATACACCACGTGCTACTATGCCACTAGAAAACTTTCAACTCTTCAGGTGGGAAGACAGCCTCTAAGCACAAACAGAATGCAATGTCAGTGTCCTCAATTCTTCAGAACAGTCGGAAGACATTCCCATGAAGTCAATCGTGGGGTCATCGTGAAGCTTGTTAAAGAGCTACATTCTCTCGAGAAACAAGATATTTCTCATCATAAACTATTCGTAAACTTCGTTATATTTTAATTCTCTTTATGAACAAACCCACTAAACTCATCCACAAGACAAGAGAAGATCAACAGCAACCCAAGAGGGATCAGCACCATCAGCAGTTGTGTCGTTAATATTTGATGAACCCCCGTATATTGACGTGGAAAGTAGGTGGACGCACAAAGAAGAAGAAGATTACCTATACGTCAAAATGTAGGTCAATGTCACCTTCAAAACATCAACATAGTTATGTCAACAATGAACCTAGTCAAAGTCAACATGGATTTGCGATCGAACAAACAATAATGAGTTCCTAATAATAATTTTATTCGCCATTTACTTAATGAAAAATTCTATAAAAACGGGCTCAGCTAGACCGATCACTCAGTTCAGATATTACTGTTATGTAAAACTTAAATGAATAATACGCAACCCCCATGTGGCTCTGTGGCGGCCTCCAAAATATTCCACATTTCAAAAGTAAATATTCCGGTTTATCTACCTTTCTCAAATATTTACTTATTGAATATTTCAGGAACCTCCGTTGTTCTTCATCATGATGAGGTTCAACATAAGAGTAGCTCTGTTTTTGGTTACCCTATTGGGTTTTTTCACTATATTTTCAATGTGGTCTCTATGTGGAGACAGACATTTTAAGGAATGGAATAGTTTGGATAAACAGAAGGAGTTTATAGGCACTGAAGAAATAGACTGTTTCATTAACAACGATTATGTTATTGGCTGCAGGAAGGAGGGCGATGAGGTTTTCCTTCCGTTTTCGTTTTTGAAGAAGTATTATGAAGTTTATGGGAAAGTAATCAATGTTGATGGTGTAGAAAGATTTGAGTGGTCCCATAACAGTTACAATAAGATATATTATCCTAAAGGGAGGTATGACCCCAGAGGTGTTTTCATGTATTTTGAAAACTATAATGTTGAAATGAGGGAAAGAGTGAAATATGTTAGTGCGATAGAAGGAGTGCCTATTTCAACTCAATGGGGTAGTCATGGTTATTTCTACGCTACCCAAATAGCACAGTTTGGATTATCTCATTACAGTAAAAATCTTACTGATCCAGAGCCTAGAAGAAAAACTGTTGAGGATTCTTATAGGAATTCAGCCAAATGGACTGTGCCACCTGAGTCATTTCTCGAAAGAACATTTGATAGCAATGTCACTAGTAATATTTTGAGGTTTCGTACTGGAGACCACATTTCAGATATGATATATTTGAAAATGGATCATGTATTAGATTTTGTACTAAGCGTTAATTTGATGCTTGGAGGGAATAGTACTTTAACTGTTGTGATGCAAAATAGGGAGAAAGGAGATGTTTATAATCTGCACTATATGGGAACTGATGTCCCAATAACAGCACAGGTAAGTAATTTATTGTTAATTTGAGGTTACTTTGTTCAAATTTATCATTTATTTTAATAGGATAACAATATTTACCATGGCATAGGTAGTTTTCAAGAATGGCGCAAAATAGTTAGAGATTTAATTGTTGATCTAGACAAGGGACTGAGTTTGATGAGGGAGAAAACGAAACATAAACGGATACCTAGATCTAAGTTGAAAGTAACCGCTATTTTACTTTTTGGTTTTGGGTCTATTGCCAACTTAACCCTCTCCACATCGGAACATATGACGAATTTTTACAGTGCCGCTGAGTGGTTTGTTAAATATCAAGATGCCAATGGGGGTTGGCCGATTCCTGTGAGAAGACATCTGGCCAGTGGTTTTTCAGATTTGGAACCAGGTAAATGAAACATGGTGAATTGCTGAATCTATTCATTTCAGATGAAGATGTGTGTTTTAGATAATAAGGAATCAATGTTTTATTCCAGGCTGGTATTCCGCTATGGGACAAGGGCATGCTCTCTCTGTCTTGTCCAGAGCATACTATCACTCCGGCGATGCTAAGTATTTGGTGGCAGCAATGGCAGGTTTGAAACCCTATTCACTTCCTAGTTCAAAAGGCGGCGTTCTTACTTCATTTTTAAATAAGTACTCCTGGTATGAGGAATATCCGACGAATCCTCCATCTTTCGTTTTGAACGGATTCATTTACTCGCTCTTAGGGCTGTACGATCTTATTAAAATTGCACCTCGAGGCCAAGCGGACTTAGCTAAAGAACTTTTCGAAGACGGGGTAGTTTCCTTGAAAAGTATGATCACGTTATTCGACATGGGTAGCGTTACCTCATACGATTTGAGACATTTTACATTAGGTATAGCGCCGAATCTTGCACGATGGGACTACCATGCTACCCACATCAATCAGTTGTTGTTATTAGGGAAGTTATTGAACGAATCGGTTTTCACAGTGACTGCCGAAAGGTGGATTGGCTATATGAACGGTAAAAGGGCACCGCATAATTGAGTTCATTGATTGAATACGCATACTTTCACTCTTTAGCCTGACGAGAAGTCTTATGATTGATGTTGGTTTGTAGCAGACTTGCCAATTTTGTGTTAACGTTTTGGGATTTCTTTTTCCACATAGGAAATACGGTTGAAATGAGTGTCATTACTCCATTTTTTCCCTTGTGAGAATTACGAACTGATTATCGATATATTTACGCAAATACGGAATCTTTCTTTTTGGATAATGTCATTTTATCTTTGGGGTAAGTTGGTGAATAGGAAAAAAAATTAAGAAGTTTGGGGATTTTTCAAATACTCCTGGTAATTTTGAGTTGATGTGGACGATAATTGATGAAAAAACCATAATAATAATAAGGCAATGGAGTTGACGCCTTAAATAATACAATAAATACAAAAGTATTTAACCACAGAGAACGTGTATGTGTAGCCAACAAAGAAGAGTAGAGGTTTCGCTCTTTTTAGAGCTCATCGGTTCCGCATAAATCCAGAAACTTAATCGATATCAGTGGATGATGTAATTTTTCGCATTTCTAACATTTTTTTAAAAATATCAAACAGTGAAGTTGAGGACAGACATGTGTTAAAGAATTTGCATGAATCAGAGGTTATTAAAGGGTTATAGTCTATAGACAATCATTTCGATATAAGATCGCAGTTCATACACGAATTCGTTATGTCTTCAGATTCAAATTTTAAAAAATCGGATCAGTTCGTAAGATTCTTCAGAAACGAATAAACATGAAATTGGGAGTCTGTTGATTTCTTCTGTGATATAAGAATGTATTGTATTTGATGGCACTTTATTAATGGAACGCATCATATCCTAAGTTTTATTTCTTTATTTATTGAAATTCTACAATTTCATAGAGAGGTTTTGATTTATTTTTAATTGTTGAACTATAAAACTGTTGAGTATTGGAGGAACTTTAGAGACGATGGATTCTTCAACATGTTTCGATTCGATTTTCGTCGAATTTTTTTAACGGCAACTTAAACGTTAAGGTTGTGTTGATTCGAGTTTCGGCATTCGTCTATAATTTGTATTTACGTTTGGAACTCGAGAATGGGTTCAGGTTGAGAGTATTATTTTTTCGCTTTACTTAAATATTATTTAATTTGCTACTAGCTATACCTTAAACATGTCGATAGCAAGCTATTTTATTTTTATATTTTAATTCACTTCGCGTACAAGGTTCAGGTGTGGGTTTCTTTCATGAAAATTGTAACTCCTAAGAGAAAACTATTTTTCGCGAAACTATAGATTTCGATAATAATCATTCCACGAGCTCATGAATAGAAGGACCAATGCTTTGAATTTTCATTTCGCTTTTTGACAACTAACCGAATTTTATGCTGATGAATATGTACGCCAGCATTAAGTCATTTCGTTTCTTGCCTAATCTTAGACGTCAATTATAGAATAATCTCTTTGTTTTGTTGCGTTTTCAAGTTATTGTATATTTGTAAAGAGCTATTTAACCATAGAATTTATGTACAGGGTTGCCCAAATATCTTGCATCCATTGTAAAAAGAACCTATAGAAAAACTTCAATTGGTAGTTGCCTGTGAAGTGTTAGTGATATATTTGACTTTCTTTGATCCAAATCAGTGAATAAATAGATGGCCGTCTTCCTTTTTTCACAAATAATAATAAATGCTTACGTTCATTTTACTTTTGTTGTTTTATAAGAATATCATCAAGTAATCTTGAACACAATTAACAGAAATTCTCTGATTTGGAAATTAATATAGTAGAACTTTCAATAATGTATCGTAACAAAAGCTTTTCAGTTGAAAAATAACTTTTATCTTAATCATTTGATTCCTAAATCAAAATTTGTTAGTTTTTTAACAAAAAAGTATTGCCTACCAAAATTTCGTTCAAGAGATTACTGGAAAAAACTATACTTCTGTTTGTTCATTACAATGACGAATTCATCAATCTGAATTTTTTATTCAGTTGCTAGTGATGTGATATTTATTCGGATAATATTATTTCAATAGATTTATATCTATGAGGAATTAATCTATTGTATATAACTTTCAATGACATGCTAACAAATATGTAGTAATTGGATTGCATCTTTTTCTTATACAGTATGGGAATCTTGCAGTTCTCTAAAATTTGAACGAATTGATGATTTTATGGTTACATAATTGTTGAATACGTCTTACGACGTACATCTTGTTTTTACTCGCACATTCCACTGACTTAAATTGTTTTTCATCTCTTGTTAATTTTTGTTTTCGTCGATAATTTTCAGATTTTTTCGTTGAAATTCTGTTTCTGCTGAACATTGTATCGTTGATGATCAATCTGTCTTCGATTTTTTTATGTACTTTAAAATTCTACTCTAGGAACTGCATAGTTGATGGAGATAATTGACTGAGACAATAAATTAGCAAAAATATATTACCTATGTAAAAAAAGGTTTATCAATTCTTTACCTAAATCAAAGCCTGCGTGCTTATTCCTCATATACATATGTCAACGATGTTCATGAACCACCCTGGATCTGAAAAGCGGGTGCAATATTGGTGAATTGAAAGAAAAACGCCCCTATTTTTCAGCCCTCCTTCAGATGAAAGGCGAAAAACTACAGAAGAATTTTCAAGTGAAATCGAAATTTCTCTATGACAATTTCGAATCCTACATCTGACAGCTTCAGCATTGAAAGAAGTGGAAAAAACGTCAAAATTTCATGTACAACACTCGAATTAAATGGGGATATTTCTTAAATGGAAGATGAAGTCCAACTACAGAGTTTGGCAAAAAGACTAGTAAACATTTATAACGCATGCAAATGGTCAAAGACTAAACTTCACATACGCAAGAAAAGACGCACATTCAGAAATTCGGATGACCAGGAATATCTACAGGACTACACGGAAATCGAATCGGAAAGCTCGGCCAGGACCGTATTCGTGTACGACAGAAGCAATCGGCGGAGAGCTGACGCGACGCCAAATGCAGAAAACGCCGGTCTGAGGTACTACCTGGAGGAATCCGACCAATATATCGACGACGCTCACGAACCGTTCCTCAACGAGCAATCCGTCAACGTTTGCACCTGCAAGAGATGCTGCTGCGAGGCTGGCAATTCCGGCGCGGCTTACGAATTCGCCGATAGACGAAGGCCTCCCGACACCAGAAAGAAGAACTCCAAATTGATCGTGAACCTCACTCCCAGGAATCAACAGGAAGTTACGACCAAAACTGGCGGTTGTTGTTGTTGTACTCAGAATTACGGGACGAGTCCACCGGTGAAGAAAAAATCGAGCATAAAGCCGCCCAAACAGCCGTTCAGAGATTGTCCATGCCAGTGCGGTATATCTGAACCGGAAAACGTCGAGCCTATTAACCAGCCTCCGTCGCCACCTCCTAACGAGCCTTTCAACCCCTACTACCCTCCACCACCTCCCCCTTTTCCCTTTAAACCTTCGAACTTATCCAAAGGCGGTAACTGTCCGGTAACTTGTCCAGGGTATGCGCAGCGAAGAAGAAACGAAAACTCTTGTTGCTGCCAGTGCGTTCCTCCGAAACCTGTTAACAATACGTGCTGTCAATGTTCCCCATCACCTGTCGCTGTATCAGGTTGCTGTCAATGTCCGTCCTCCAATCCCTGCCAGTCGGACTGTTGCCAATGTCCCCAAATTCCGGAGAACATATCGGATTGTTGTCAGTGCTCGCCCGCCGCCGCTAATATCGGTTGTCAGTGTTGTCCCTTTTCGCCTTGCCGCGATTTCGAAGAGTTCTTCCCAGACGATGGCAACAACACGGCAGTTTTACGCACGGATAAAATCATAATTCCCACTTGTTACTTCAACGAAGGCGAACCACCGACGCCATCCGGGAATCTTTCCTACGAAACCAGCGAAGAGGTTAAGAACGTGATGCTGGGCGAAAATTCGAACGAAGAACAACGTAAGTTGAGCGACAAGAACATCAACACGAGCTGCGTTTTCGTTCAGAGCTGTACGTCTTCGATGAAGAAAGAAGCCGCCGCACCGCCTCCAGTACCTTCGACCGTCCCTCCGTCGAACAACCGACCTTGCTTCTGTCCCAGGAACGAAACCGTCGATCAAACGATCAACACCAGTTGCGCGGTGGTGCAAAGCTGTACGTCTTCGATGAAAAAGGCGATGATGCCTCCGAACCTATCGACGGATAAAGGATGTCAGGGTATCTGCTGTAGCTGTCAAGCTAAGATTCAAGCCGTTCAACGTCCACCTCCGATCCAACAAGGTCCAGCACCACCACCTCGTCCTATGGTTCAGATGCCGGTGGTACCCGTACCGCCGCCCGTCCACGTTTATCCGGTGGACGAAAGACCGAAATATCCACCGCAACCGATAACGCCGGCGTATGCCTATCCGCCCCAGCCTCCTTTGTATCCCAACAATTATATGGTGCCGCCTCCGCGTGTCTTAGATCACACGTCCGTTTTGAGGACTCAGAGCGATCCTTGCTGCCAGTTCGGCTCGAAAGGAGGCGGCGATGAGAGGAAAATCGCTGGCATCAACGCCGATACAGAGGTGAGCTGGCATTTTTCATTTTAAATCATTTTAGAATCAATTATTTACCAGTTACCCCAAATTTTTTCGATATTGGCGAACGTTTGTGCCTTCTAAAGCTTCGAAATGGCTGAACTAATTCTGGACGGCTAGCTATAGACTACGTTATGGCGAGAACAGCTCTCCTGGGGGGCACAATAGACTTTAAAATTCGCACGAAAAAAGACTTGAGAAATTTTTCTTTCAGGCGGAAATTTATGCCACGTTGCAAAAGCTCGAGAACACGCTCAGAAACGAGGCAGACATGCATAGTAGGAATTTACGTTGTCTAGTGGATCAGGTGTGCAGGCAAGCTGGTGATATCAAGGAGATGAAAGTTCTTGTGACCGGGGTCGTGGAGAGTAGTAAAACGCCCACCTGTAAGCAGGTTGGGAAAAAAATAATGTACGTATTCACCATATTTTATTTGTCACCAAAATAATGCCTGGTTTCACAAAGCTTCATCGGGGAATCAACGCTTGAAGGCGCTTGTTATACGCCCCCTTGGGCTCTCAAAATTATTTTTTCACGAAATTAGTTTCGGGGGACGTAGGGTCAGAATTGCTGGGCGCGAATGTTTCCATTTTCCCCTTCAGTGTTTCTTCGAGCTTCGATTTTCAGAAAATTGGAGAAACGCAAAGAGAGAGAAGCCAAAAAGAACAGGGAATTAGAGGTGCAAGAACGTGAATGGAGGAAAAAAGAGGAAAAGGTTGAAGTCGTGGAGGTAGTTTCATCGCACCGGTGCTGTAAATGCGGAGAAAAGACGAAGACCAAAAGACCGATGGGTATGACTGTTTTCACTTTTATCTACGTACAGGATGTCGATCGGGGTATTGAAAAGATGATGCTAATAGCCAACTGTTTTTCCGTTTTCAGCACTAAAAAATCTTTATCTCCACTCCTATCTATGTTAATTTGGAAATTGATCTATACGCGCATTGTATATTTGTCCTGGTGGATATATCATCAGCAGGGACGCCCTAATTTCAATGTTGTTGAGTTGAATATGCTGCGTGTTGAATATTTTCGATATAAAGTCATTCCTGAAACTACACATCTCAAAAATCCGAGTGGATAATTTGCGTAATCTATGTGGGGGAATCAACAAAATGAAGATTCAACCTATTGGAGTCTGCAGGCCTAAAAACCTCTGCATCAGATGACTTGCTTAGCCCATTTCCGAACCAATGGACCATAAAAACAGATATACACCTACAAGAAATAAGTTTCTTTTCATGTTCGCACCTAGCAGTACTGAAAATTTGATTCAAGTACAAAAAGGAAGTTTTATCTGGAATATCCACTTTAATTTTTGAAAGTTATTGATGTGCATTTTTTTGGCTCATTTACTTCTGGAGCAGAGGAGTATTTAAAGAGGAAAAAAAAACAATAATCGAAATATACAATATATTCAACAGTCGAAATTAAAAATTTTCGATTAGAAAAAAATCAACAACTAACGATTGTATACTATAGGGGCTTCTTAAAATTCAACGACTTCGTTTTCAATTCTTGACGTTTCAGGTGCTTACAATCGCTGACGCCGAATCTGGAAAAAAAATACAGAAACGTGAATTACGTGTCGAAAGAATTCCTGGCAGAAACCTAAAATTTGATCAAGGGTTGAAAGTTATGTTTTTTCACAGGTTGCTGCGGTAATTGTTGCGCGAAACGTTGCTGTGGATGCTGCGGAAAATGTTGTGGCGGTTGTTGTCCCAAATGCTGTGATAAATGTTGTTACCCTTGTGAGAAAAAGTGTCCTTGTTGCTGTGCTATTGCCCGTTGCTGTGATGCATGTTGGTCTTGCAGTTGTTGTCCACGTCGTCGAAGAAAGAAATGCAAATGCAGCAAGTGATTGCATTTCAGTCAGTGTCTCAGAAAAGCTTCAACATTCAAATAAACATTTGTCTTCGAACTCTGAATTTTTGTCTTTGAACATTGAATTTTATTCTTGACCTAGAGTCTCAAAATATGGATTTTACAGAGCATATACTAACCTGTAAAAAATGCCAACAAGGAATGCAGTCGATAAATGCCATATGGAATGTGAATCGAAGATATAATATAGTGGAGGTCTATCAATTATTTCTAATAATGCTACTGCGGCAGTTAAAATGACAAAGGTGGCACATTTTTCCACGTAAGGTTTGCTATTTCTATTCCAGTAACACCATAACAGCCATACAACTACGCTAAATATAGCTGTAAAAGAAAAATAATGAAGAAAATGTTGAAACCTGCAATTGAAACTTACCAATGGAAAAATTCAAAGACATATTATAATTATAGTCAATTCTTCGTGATGCATAGAGATATAAGGCATGGTTCACATAGAATAAAAAGAAAAACAGAGATATTAAAAAGCAATACAGTTTCCCAAGTCTCCAACATATCCTGTAAAAATCAAAACTTCAGTTTGATAGAAAAACAGTAGGAATACCTTCTAAATGTAACCTTATAGTTTCCTTCAAAACAAGAATATCAGATGGCACTCACCTAATCAGTAAAACATAACAATTGACCAATATTATCGAAAAAGCACCTGCGTAATCCATAAATTCTGTAAAGTGAGTATCTCTCGCATGAAATATAACCGACCAAAACCAAGCATTTATGCAAACCTAAAAGATTTCACCATGAATAAAACATTCAACTGCAATATTGTGACGTGTCATACGCCAGCAAAAATATGCCACAGCCAATATAAAGGAGCATCATGGGATACTCTCTTACGAAACTTTCGTATCCATTTGAAATGCAATATCAAATTCAAAAGGGAGAATAGAGTAGATGCTGGTTCTTGTATTCCAAAGATTCTTATGAAAGGCCACTGAAACAACGATTACAAGTACTAGGTGCTGCTTAAGAGGAAGGAGTTTTCTTACTTTCCCGTGAAATTGTGGTATGGACACATTCGTTGATTCAAGCCTATCGACAGTGTCCCACATGCAATTATATTTACATTCGTCAAAACATGGCCATTGTATAAGAGAGCTGAGAGTTATATCCCCATTGTCATTCAGGTAAGAATAACCATCTGAAATTTAAGGTGACAAAAGGTTTTGGATTCGAATGAATTTCATAGTTTCACCTGTGTCGCACTCATGATCAACACAGGAATAAATGCAAGTACGGTAACTTTCCAAGTGATCTCCTGCTGAGGCATTTGTACATCCCAAATTAAGTGAAACTATCAAAATTAGAGTTGAAAAAATACCGAACATTTGAATTATACGAATTTGACATTGATTTGTTTTGGTGATGGATCATAGAGGTTGATTTAATATTTAATTATGGTTTTTGCTTCATTCATTTATGTAGCTCTCGGGTAAGTTATTCAATTGAATTGAATTTCTTCCACATTTTGTATTACATCATATGAAGATGATAACAATATTTTAATGAGGTATATATTTTCATTCGAAATATAGACATTTATGAAGAATGCTGTAATCGAAATGAAAGTATCTAAGGAATTCTGTAATTAAACTACAAATTCTTAAAGAAATCTCTAATTGAGTGAAAATTCTTACAGTATTCTGTATTGGAAGTGAAAATTCTTACAGTATTCTGTATTGGAAGTGAAAATTTTTATAGTATTCTACACTTAAAATTTCTTTTTACAGAAATCTGTATGAAACACTTTTTGTTTACAGATTCCTGTCTTACCACCATATCGTTTCACCATAGCTTTCATGTTCGTGTAACAGATGGCAGCACATTAGAAAATCCATATGATCAGATTCAAAAACTGTCAGTCGCCATTTTACCGTTTCGTTATGTGATCGCGTACCGTTGTCTGTGATCTCAGACGTGCTTCGAGTGAGATGGAAGAGGTGTAAAATTAGAACATTTTGTTCAAGTGTCGTTATTTAAAGTGCTTAAGTGCAAAAAGTTTTTGATGTGATATCAGAGTGAAAAGAATTCTAAAATGGATGGCTTCTTGATGAATGAACTGTTTTGATAATTGACATTTCGTATGGGTAAGTAGTTAATATTCTTGATTGAGTTTGATTTTCGTTTTAGAAAATCAACCCGTCTCAATACTTTTTGATTATGTATGACAAAATCGTATAGTGAGTACTAATGAGCTTGTACTGTGAAATAGTTACCACTATCAGGTGTCTGTTATCTTTCCTGTTTGTTTCATGATACAAATGCAATTTGCAAATATCCCTTCATTTCTATTAGACTATTAGAGGACAGGTTGTTCTCTTCGTCCTTGATTTCATTTCACAATTTCCCCAAATGAGTACACAATTTCTATAGAGTCTGCAAAGCGATTTCTCTTCAATCTTGGGCGATTGTTTTTCTTCCTAACCTATAAAAATTGACGCATCTCTGTATTCACCTGTAAAACATTTCGATGAATAATTCATGCCTGTAGAAAGGAGAATTGTGAATCAGACTCGATTAGAATTCTTTGCTTTTGAAATAATTAATTTGCCCAGTTTTCTATTGTACTACGGCTATGTTTCCCTCGTAAATGCTTGTTTAACCTTCAGATGCAACTTTTAAAGGCACAAGTTCACTTGGTGCGCTACTAGCGTTTCAAAATGTTTTACCTGACTGTATCTGTAATGACACATGCTGTAAGTTGTAAAGCAAATAATCAATATTTTCATTACTCCACAATTATGCCGTGAAATTCAATCAGAAATTTGAAATTTGATGGTTTCATATGTTCATAAACAGATGGCTTCAAATCTAGAGCATTTGCAGCCAGAAGGAAATTCATGAATGTTAATTATTATTGGTTTTGTTATGTTACGGATTATATCGTCAGATCATTTCATCTTCATGTTGAATTAAAATATTCGACTCCTATTTCGCTGGTCCCATAGAATCGAAACTTTATTGTCATTATTTTTCGGTGTTTGTATGTAGCATATGTATTTTTGCAGTTTTCTATCCGGTAGATGAATAGAATTTTTTTTTCTGTCGTCAGTAACTGGAACTCGATGGATAGATAGTTTATTGAAAACCGCCATAACTGTTTTTTTCATCGTATATGATGGTCAATAGAGAATATATGTAATATAAAAGTGGAATTATACGAGTATTTCATCGACATGACGTTATCCCAACTTCGTCACCCTTTTCTGAGTGGTAAGAACCATTTTTTCGATTGAATGTTTGTCTGATGAATAATTTTTGTGGGTGAAATCATCATAAATCTAAACGATTTGTTCAACAAGACATAAAGCTCGCATGCTCATGCAGAAAATGTTTTCCGTCAAGTGAAGCAGTGTGGGACGTTTCTTCAGAAAACTCACATGACCTACGCCTTCCCCGAACAAGCAAGTGTTTGTTAGTTAACGATTTTTATCTTAATCTTTAGCGTTGGAACACAATTCATCGACCTGCCGCGAAAAAAATCGTCGCGGCTTTCATTAAGATCCTTTGAATTAACCGCCCACGTTTGTTTTCACGTTTTCGAGCCTCTCGAATTGGCAGTCACGAATTTCGCCATTCTAGTCGGTTTTTTATGCAGGCATTTAATCATCCTCCTCATTACGTAGCCGCGATATATCATCGTGTCTCGATTGCGATTTTAATTCGACCATAATGTTCAGGATAAGGTTGTTGCTAGCTATTGTAACGAGTTTTTGGGAGTGGTCTCCGTGGAATCGGGTAATTATTACGTTGGTTCATTGTTTTCAATAATCTGTATTTTGATGGGAGTATTGTGAGGATAATCGCCATGTTTTGTTGCGTTGTGAGAGGGTAATTTTGCTAGTAGCTCAAGACTATCCACTCACTAAATGATTCAGTTTGTAATTTGTATACAGTTTTCTAAATCTGAAATGATGAGTGTTTCTGAGACAGAAGACTTTGTCAGTATTCTCAAATACTGGGTGTTCTGCTGTCTATGTCACATAGCATATTACCAACTCTGAAATGGTCGATTGTGTTGAGCCTTAAATAATTTCGAAGGCTATAATGCAGGTGGAACAATACCGCATGTATATTCGAGCGATAAACCTTCAAGCGAAATTATGTAGTATTTCCAGTCATTCCCGGACTTAAATTAATCGAAACTTGGACGTAGAATTGCCCGCAGACACTTATATACGTACCCATTGTCTGTAGTAATTAAATCTGCTGTTAAGAAACAAAAAGTCGCCCGATCTGAATGAACTCCATCGAATTTATTGGCACTCGCCTGCCAGATCGCTCGTTCAATTGAGCAATAAACTACGTGGCATTTCGTGAAGGTAATATCCGACCTTCGCGTCCATTGGAAGTGCAGATTAACCATATCAATTTTGTCGAACGATTGCCCAAGACAGTGCCTAGCGTTCTGACTTAACGAAGTGAAAAAAATCACGAATAAAAGTTAATCTTTTGAACGTCCACTCTTACGACGTCGGTACTCAAGGTCTAGCTCTATTTTGGCGTATTGAATGCTCAAGTACATAGCTGAGCGTGTCTCTCGGATTATCTTTTGCACGCCTGAAAAAGGGAGATAACGACTGGGTTGAAGAGTTGAGTCATCCATTTCTATTTAGTCTATTCGTGCTGTAAAAATATGCATTATTTAGTTTGGATGGACTGTGGTTCTTAACCTTCATACATAAGTGAAAAATACTGTTCCAAAATTGGGGTGGATGATTATTACACACTAAAATATGGTCCTCATGACATGGCTTAGTTGAAAAATTGCAAGAAACCCATTTCTTCTTGGTGTAAGTTTTTTTTATTGTCCATATGTGTATCTTCAATTCCTGCGCTCTATTGTCTTCCTGTAATTACTCATTCTTCAGCACTCCTTTTAATCTTGTAGTCTATTTTCATCCTTTAACTCTTCTCCTATTTTTGCAGAACCAATGGCTGATGATGGACGAGGTGATAATGCATCCAGGAATTATTCACACGAGGTAAGATCTTCGTACTTTTCGTTGTCTTGCAAATCGTTCGTTTCAGCTTGTTGGTGATATTATTTTGACGCACAATTTCTTAAAATGTATGTTTGTTTATTGATTCGCGAAGTGTTTCAGTCCAAGGAGGAATCTCTTAAGGTTTGTCTCATAATTTCAAGTTATACTAAGAGAAAAAAAACTATAGTAAGTAAATTCTCACATCAGCGTGTGCTATCAACAAACCAACCGCGATATTATTTACATTTATTATCTCCTATCGGTTTTTTTTTTGGTGGGCGATAAATTAGGAATGTGTTGATTGAAGAGGTGGCGTTCCACTCTGATATTTAGGTTTTAACCCGTCAAGAATTGCTAGATTTCGAGAAATAGCGGTGTTTCTTTGGGCAATGAAAGAAATACGTTCATTTCCTTATCGTTTTTTGGATGTATCAGCTTTGTTTGCACTTGTGTGGTCGCGATATGGTCGTTCCATTTCGGTTATTGAATATTCGTTCGCTTTTTCCAAGAATCGACGTTTGGCAGTCGTACTGTTGATGATTATTGAATTGTCTGGAATTCCTTCACGCATAAAACGATAAATCGTACCACGTGTTCGCGAATCTATTTGTTTAACTCTCATCTTGATAGTATCACCGATTTTTAGATACCTAAACGATGAATGTTTACGGTGTCAATAAACTTGACGGTTTACTCATCGGTCTCGATTTTTTTTTATTTCGATCAGTTCAAGTCCTTGGGGAACGTGAGTGCGGAAAGTAAATAATTGCATTTGAGATTCCTTGCGTTCGATAAATAATAGGTGTCTTGATAATGTAGATTGCGTTAGTCGTAAAGTAGACTATGGAATTTTGAAGGTCGATATTTTGTGTCTAAACTGTTTAATCCTGTATGGTTTACGAAAACACACGTCAGCTCGCACGTGTCTTCTTTTTTCTCCATTGGGGAAGATAGAAAATCCTCATCACCTCTCTGTATGAGACAGGGATATGCGAGATCGGATGCAAACTCTGCCCTTGGCAGCTTCATCTAACGGTCCATCATCTGAGATCGCTGTACAGTGTACGTTCACTCTGAACTTACCCAATCGTACAGTCTCTCTAAAAACATCGCGGGGCATTAACTGGAACATCATGATAACCGGGAACTTTACGATCTTCCCATGAAGCAGTTGAAAATGCCACCGTTTAATACCCGTCGCGTTATTTAGGTTGAACGATGGTTTCGATCTCTGATGGAATGTCATAACGTCCGAAGTTTCATCGGGCGCGCTGTAAAGTTTAGTGCGAGCAGGGGTTAACGAACCGCCTCGAAAATAGTTTATTGGATTATGAATGTCGTAGACGAATAGGTCGGGAATAATCCTTCCGGTCTGGGATCGGAGGGCTGGCTTTTCTTCCTGACGTCCGGACCTTTTGAAATTTGCCGATTTATGTCTATCAGATTCTCATCTAACTTCAGGGAGTGTCTCTGTGTTGGGTGGTTTCTTTACACTTTTTACTCTTTACTTCGTAGACAAAGGAGATGTCAATATTGGGAAAAGTTTCGTGAAATTGCCCCTAGTGTATAGGGTATACGAGGATATATTGAGAAATTCTTAGCCTACTATAGGACCAAACAAAATTTCAATGTCAAAATATTTTATTACTCAACATATTCTCCTCTTAATTAGATACATTTATTACAGCGCACCTGCAACGTCTATAGACCTTTCAAAAAAAAATGTTTTTTCTTGCTTTGCGAACCAGACCTCCACAGCTGTTATTACCTCCTCGTTGGAAGAAAATTTACGACCTTTTAAACTTTTTTTCAGTTGAGGAAAGAGATGATAGTCAGATGGAGCCAAATCTGGTGAATAAGGGGGGTGTTCTAGTAATTCAAACCCTAAATCACGAATTTTTGCATGGCAACATGAGATTTGTGTGCAGGGGCATCTTTTCTCTTTAATTTTTCCCGTAGAGTGGTCAGTAATGTTAAATAGTAATCTCCGATTATTGTTCTACCCTTATCCAAAAAATCGATCATGATTACTGCATGGCAATTCCAAAAAACACGAAAATTATTAGGTCTTGGAGAACCAGAGTGTCGCCATTCCATCGATTGTTGCTTTGTTTCTGGATCGTAGAAATGTACCTACCCAAGTCTCATCCATAGCAACAATTCGATTTAAGAAGTCTACCTCGTTTTCAAATCGAACACAGATTGAACGCGATGCTTCTACCCTTGCACGCTTTTGGTCAACATTCAAACATTTGGGGATCTATTTTGCAGCAATTTTTCTCATGTCCAAATTAACGTGAACTATATGATCAAAGCGTTCGTATAAAATATTCAGTGCTTCAAATATCCGTTTCATTCCAATTCTACGGTCTGATAAAATCATGTCATGAACTGCATCGATATTTTCGGGGACTGACACAGAAACTGGCCTTCCCGATCGGTCATCATCTTCACTGGAAAATTTACCTCTTTTGAAGCTCGCAGTCTAATTTTTCACGGTCCCATACGAAGGACATTGATCACCAAGGGTATTAAGCATATCTTCGTAAATATGCTTACCTCTTAACCTTTTTAAATACAGGTACTTGATGATGGCTCGATACTCCAATTTTTCGATTTTCACAATTTCGTTGGACATCTTCTTTCTTTTAATTCATTGCGTAACTTCGGTTTACTTTTTCGACCTCAAACTTCACCCTGACAGTTCTAATGAGTTATTGTTCGTTACTATGGTAACGCAATATTTTTTATGCATGGAACTGGTATAGGCTAACTAGATATCAATACTTCTTCTCTCCCTGCTTATCTCGCTCTGTGCTTACGAAATTAGCATACATCGAAAATGGCTCATTTCAGTCTTTTCCTTTGCGAATCCAGCCGAAATACAAACGATTACCATCCGAATAGGGTATCAGGATGTGGGAGTGCGAAACATCTCATTATCCTACCACGTTCCGGTCAGTTTACACAGATAAATGGCATTTTTACATAAATAACACGGGTAACAACAACAACGTCCAGGCGTTATATAAACAATGTGAATGTGCGAGGAAGGTCTGGCGCCTATTCCTCCATAGCTAGACCATTTTGCGAAGCCGGTTTCTTCTCAGCATGTGCGTTGTCTTGAATAAAAGACTTCATAATGAGATATATCGTGGAGATCTAGGACCGAGATTAGAACCGTTTATGTCTGCAGGAAAGCCAATAACGATCGAAGAACGGAGATAGCGATGTTCGTTACCAAATTGAGTAACTATCCAAAATGGGAGCGTGGAAATTTTTGACAGGCGACGTAAGAAAGCTGCAATCATATAATATAACGCGCCTCCAAAAATATTCGTGGAATTTCGAGGATCGATAATCAGTGCTCAGACGTTTTAGCTCGTACATGCAACCACATAAACCAGAAGTGAAAATGTGTAAACATCACAATAACGTAAAAGTAATTCGAGATAGGAGAACTTTTTAGGGGAAAATCACGCAAATGCACCACATTTAGATCTACGATAATTTTTCTGGAAAAAAACTACTCGAACGTTGTCCTTCCAAAAATTCCCAAAAAGATGGGGTCAGGTAAAACCTCCGCAAGACCGAACGGTTATGCCGAGATGGATGAAATTTTCAGATTTATTACTAGAAGAGTCGCTCTTTTATAATATGTATCACGTTCGGATTCACGATAATTTTCTTGGAAGAAAAACTACTCTAAAGTTGACCTTCGAAAAATTCTCAAAAAGATGGGGTTAGTTGAAAGTTCCTCAAGACTGAAAGGTTGTGCCGAAATGGCTGAAATTATCAGATTTATTACTAGAAGAGTTGCTCTTTCAGAATATGTATCACATTTGGATCTACGATAATTTTCCTGGAAGAAAAACTACTCTAAAGTTGACCTTCGAAAAATTCTCAAAAAGATGGGGTTAGTTGAAAGTTCCTCAAGACTGAAAGGTTGTGCCGAAATGGCTGAAATTCTCAGATTTATTACTAGAAGAGTTGCTCTTTCAGAATATGTATCACATTTGGATCTACGATAATTTTCCTGGAAGAAAAACTACTCTAAAGTTGACCTTCGAAGAATTCCCAAAAAGATGGGGTCATTTGAAAGTTCCTCAAGACCGAACGGTTATGCCGAAATGGCTGAAATTCGCAGATTTATTACAAGAAAAGTTGCTCTTTCAGAATATGTATCACATTTGGATCACGATAATTTTCCTGGAAGAAAAACTACTCTAAAGTTGACCTTTGAAAAATTCCCAAAAAGATGGGTCCAGTTAAAACCTCAGCAAGACCAAACGGTTCTGTCGAAATGGATGAAATTCTCAGATTTATTACTAGAAAAGTTGCTCTTTTATAATATGTATCACATTTAGATCTACGATGATTTTCCTGGAAGAAAAACTACTCGAAGTAGTTCGAAATGTTTCTTGAATGACACGATGACCAGATTCTGCTAAAAAAACTCTCGTAACGAACCGCCTCTTCTCTCCGGCCCTGGACTGGCTTTCACACGGCTTAGATTCTCACACTAATTCAAAGAAACCCGTCTCGACCGACACCCGTCGCGTTAAAATTCACCACACGCCGCCGTCCGAACGCACTCTATCGCTCCTAAACTGCTGTTCGGATTTCGTGACCCAACTCGAAATCGTTAGAAAAATTCCAGGGGTCAACTTTCATCGTACCGAACGATCGCCGAGAAACAAGAGCGAAGATCTATCGTAAATAATCAGTGTCGCAATAGTTTGCGATGTATTTCAGATCAAGAAACGGAAATGGATGAGTTTTCGACTGTAGAAAAACCTAATTTGTTCTCCCAATACGATTTTTTGAAGGACGAAATTCCTCCGGAATTAGATCTCAAATATAAGGCTTGTTCGTAGAGTGGTTTGCAACGGTTGTGAACTGTACAGAGCAAGAGCAAATATATTTTCGCTATCCTAAAATGGAATTGCGCTTGCTCTGTACAGTTCACAACCGTTGCAAACCACTCTACGAACAAAGCTAATATAAACTAATGGATACATGGATTCGTGATCTACATCCCCGATTGAACCGAAAAACATTTTATTTTTTTTGGCCATTTGTTGCAATTTTGACCAAAACAGTTTGAGATATAGAAAAATGTAATCTACCTGCCCCAATCAACAAAGTGCCTTATGAATCGGGAATTCCTTATGGCAATCTGAATTTTCTTGTTTTCTTTGTTTTATTATCTGAAGTAGTGCTCCACCCTTAGCTATCACCGTAAAGGGTTGAAAATCTAACCAATATTCCTCAGTGTCTCTTCATGAATTTCTGTATCTGGGGGACTTTTCGAATTTATTTTCAGAATAACAGCAAGATTCCCTCCGAAAACTGTCACACATGCTCAAATTGAACACAGGACAAAGACCATATCTCGATTACGATAAAACGACGGTTCTGTACCTCAACCAACGCCCATATCACCTCATATCGTCGCCAATTTCAGAGGGGAGAAAGTGATAAAAAAACTACGCTTCGACGCTGTCCTTGGTCATCGGAGATTTCTCGTTGTGTGCGAGCTCTTCGTAATGATATAATTTTTTTTTCGTCCGCGCCGAGATCCCGTGCGTGCTCGCAGTCCAAGGTTCCCGTTTAATTAGGATGAGGGCGGGGAGGTTGTCCGTTGTTAACTGGCGGATAAAGATTCCCCTCGATCGATTTTATCTGCGTGCGAAAGTTTACGATAGACGCGGCGTTGGCGTGGGCGTATACGACCGCGGTTTCGGTTTTTGAGGTGCGATCCGTTTTATCGAGAATTTCAGAAATTTTCGTATTCAATGGGGTGTAAGTGCTCTCTCATGAACATTCTACGTCATTTTCACAATCCGGCAACGACCTTCCAATCAATAATGGTCATGACAGTTTTCTGATCACCATAGACATAATAAATATCAAGTTTGGTGATCACATTTGACAAGGAAAACAAACAATGCATAGAAATATCAAACAATGACACTGAATGTCATCGGTTTAAACATAGACATAGAGACTCTATGTCACTATGGATTTTGAGAAGGTATAGAGTACTCTTAACGATTTGTCAAAATCAGCAGACCGTTCATTACCGTGTGGCACACAAAGCTTTTAAATTATCAGTGTGAAGAGGCATTTCTTAGAAAGTTATAGTCTAATCACTCTAACCTAACGTAGGGGAGAACATTTTTTCTAAAAACATGCACAAAACACAATACTCGACCTAAACAGTATGCGAATCAATGGAGGGAAAAGCTTGTGTGCCCCACGACAGCAATGCTCAGCTGATTTTGACAAATCGTTAGAGTTCCCTATAGACACAGATCACAGAAACAATTTTTTGTAAGCTGCGGATATAGAATTCTATATCTTCTTGATCAGTTCCAGTGTTTTCGAACTAACAAAAATTACTGGACTTTAGTAAAGGCATTCTACGTCACAAGCTTTTACATATTTCTGAAATTCCTGAATTTTGAAGCGAATCCTTTACGAGTTGTCTAACTAATGGAAAAGGGTTTCCATAAATAATCTTTAATTCTAATTTGGAGATTTAGGAAACTTGGCCATTATGACAGTTCGGGGAATGTTTCACCAAAGCATTGTAATGTCTGCGGTGGGTCAGGTAGGCGGTGTTATTGCTGTGGCATGACAGACCAAACATGTTCAATGCCGGACTGGAGAGGTAGCTGGCCAACCTATTCGGTTATTTCCTTATTGTTATCTCGAACCTAAGAAACTGTGTATTTTTCATTTCATTGTCACTCTGTTTGTCATACTCTTACATGTTTTCCCCCTCATCCTAACGTAAAACCACGGTAATGATCATCGAAGAAGAACCGCCAAAGTGCTCGGCGCACCGTCCGTCAAAAGCTCCAACTAACGACGCAACACACCACAACTCTCGACAAAACAGGAGTTTCGGTTGGTTGCTCACCCACAATGAAAGCGAGATTCCGAATATTTAAATTTAGCCTCAACCACCTGTTGAAACGACAATGTAAATTAAGCCTGTGTTAAGCACCGAAGAGTTTCACATTGTTTCGTTACGGAGTACTTTCGGAGAAAAGAATGATCTAGTTCTCTGATTATGACAGTTGAAGGAACAACTTCCTTGGGATCTCTGTGATTTGGTGTTCTCTTTATTTGTAGTGTAAAGTTTAAAGTCCATTAACTTTAATACTAGCGATCTGTTGGCCATGGAATAAGTTTTAGTGGCTTCATCGGGGCGAGGTTGGCACTCATGAAATATCGTTTATGTCAAAACGATGTTGCCATTCATATTAACATGTAGAGAAAACAACATAGTGGGGAATGTGTCAAATTTCCAATGCCAACCGACTGCTTGTGTGAAAGTGAATGGACTATAACAAAAATTCCTATTTTTCTTTTTGAATTATTACACTTGAACGATGAGAAATGACTGAATCCAGGCGCGTTAGAAGACAGATATGGGACACCCGATAAAACTAGGCGTACACCGCATGAGACGTCCGTGTCACATCTCGCATTTCATAAATTATTTATATCGTACCTAGACGCTAATGGCGTCATTGTTAATAACTCACTGTCGGTGTACTTGTATTGTCTCTCGAAATCGTACCGTTTCGTCTCGCGAAAGTAAAACGCTAACGTTTCCCTATAGCAACCTCGTCGTCTGGGATTTATGTCCGCCCTTTTTTCGACGGAAAAAATCGCGAGAGACGGCAACGTCGTGAGGCGGTAATTTGAGGGGAACGTTGAAAAAAGTACTTTCGAACGATACAGTTGTGTACCTACGAGTTGGGTGTATCGCGTTAGATTAATGGGATTGGAAAGGGACATTCTGGGGATTTTTTCAAGAGGAAATCTTGTCGTGGTCGACGTTGCCAGATTTAAGGATTTACCCCGATCGGAGGATTTTTTATCGTTTCATTTATTGAAGCAGAATTGCTTCGAGAAATGGTAATATGTATATGCAAGAAGTTTGATTTGGCTTGATATTTTCTCCTTACAATATTTGGTCTCTGTATAGTGGACCTGTATTGAAATGCAGACAACTTGTTGCTCTAATGAATCTTAAGTAATCTGAAGCGAAAACAAAAGCAGTTACCTCGGCAGTTATGGTGTAAAGTATGGAGCGTTTTTCATTTGATTTTCAAGGCTCCCAACCACAAAGTCGAATAGGGGATGATCTTTTTCATATTCATTTCAAGGTTCAAATTTTTTTTTTATTTTTTTTGTGTTTTCTTCTTCGTTATTTCTTCTGTTTGCCAGTTGTTTTTTGCGGAACGTACATCGCATTAGCGATACGGAATTGCAACGTCGATAATTGCCAAAGTTCCCCCATTCTATTTACACAACCTGCATCAACATTCTAATCTCCCTATTGTTGCTTGATTCCCCCTCTAAAAATACCTATCAATCTCACTCGGGAAACAAAAACAATCGATTGGTTTCCGCCATATCATTGACGATAATTGCTATCGTAGTTATTCGAAATGCTAGGTTGCCACATCTCCTGGAAGTTTGTCCTGAACTATCGAAAAGTCTTTATGATTTAGGTTAAGGTTAATTCATTCATTCATTGCTGTATCCCGTTGCCGGAAATGAATTTACAAAAACACCAAAAGAGGGAAAAAAAAGAAAAAGAAGAAAAAAACGATGAAATAAAGAATGATCCTATTGTCTCTCACCTAAGCAGTCAAGGTTTTCAGCTTGTATCATGAGAGAATTTTGGTTGGTTTTAAGGACTGGTAAAACCTAAAAAATCACTAAAACAAACAGTAGAATAACGATATATGGATATACAACAGGGTGAGTCTTTGACTCGTATACATTTTTTTAACAGTAGATTCTTGAGGTCAAAAGAAACACTTTTTTCTCATACCAATTTTTCCGATCCGGCCCTGATGAGAAGATATAGCACAGTTTTCATAATGAGCTGTACCACCCCTGGAAAAGCAAAATTACTATCAGAATAACTAGCTAAATCTGTGACACTACACGTCTATGGATCTTTTAAACAGAATTATTCGAAAACGGCGCATTATACGAGAAATTATGAAGAATACTTTACGAATTATTTTACAAATCGCTCAAATATTTATTAGATACCGTCCAACTTAGTTTCAAGAGTTGGGTTCTTTGAATTTTTGGTATTTTTATGGTACGTAATGGTCATAATGAGAAATCTGGAAGACGTGGGTGATATGTCGTATTTGAAAAAGATTCGTCAAATGAATGAAAAACTATTCCGAAATTCATTTCATTCGATAAAACCGTTTGTGAGATAGAACTAATATTTTTTTAAGGTTTTTCAACAGCCTGTATCTTTTAAACCGAGCCGATTCGGAAAAAATGGTAAAGGAAAAAAGTGTTTCTTTTGACCTCAAGAATCTACTGTTAAAAAATGTATACGAGTCAAAGACTCACCCTGACGAAAATATGACGAAATATCTCTTACCCTTTCATATCAGGAGGGGTGCATATTTGACTCTCTTCAAGAATAGTCCTGAAAATTAGGTTTGCTATTTAAAAAAATTATCGTCCATCCCATATCTTGAATGTGGGACACGCTGTATAATATTTTCCTGCATCAAAAAGAGGGCAAATATAATCAGAAAGCTGACAATTGGAGAAAATATTTTCGAAGATTTTCCATTTATTTTTCTGATGTCAGTTCTAGGCTCCGAAATGTTGGACTTGATCATTTCCTTCATATTGTGATACGCCCCTGTTTATTGAAGGAGCAATGTGCATAGCCAGCTTCGTTGTCATCGTATGACAAAAAAATGTTTAACAGGAGAAGATCGTTCAAGCAATTTGTCAAGTTTTTTCCTTGTATGTCAGATATTGGGAGAAAACTCATGTAAGTTTTCAAGAACAATGCAAAATATCGTTAGATCAATAATATCCCCACGAAAAATCGGATTCGTATTCTGAACAGCTCCGTGAAAACACGGCCATTTCTCGTCGACCTTATCGCAGCAAAACATCGCAATTTGCCGCACTCTATTTTTCCGCCAGCCCATGCTAAATTGCACGTTACCTTCGCGTTGTTTTTCCCTTCTCCGAGGAACGGATAGATGAGTTTTTTCTCGTCGCGTTTCTCCTCTCCGTCCCGCTGGAAGATTGATGTACATAGTTACATCCGAACGGGCTGATAGTCGACGAAGGAGAGAGCCCGCTACATTGCCCATTGTGATTTAATTGAAATGGAAATTAATCGAATTTAGCGGCGTTGAATAAGTTATATATATATATATATATATACATACACGCCAAGTTTTAGCGGTAAAAGTTGGACGGTATCGTTCGTATTGTTTTCTTGAGGTGGGTGAGTGGTTGGTTGGTTGGTTGACCCGTATTGCGAACAGAGAAAACCGAACTTGATTACTTACGTTACGTTAGGATATATTCGATATGATTATGCAGTGTTCGTAATTGAAAAATTCGTTCAGTTGCGATTTGTGTGGATTCCGTTGCTTGGAAAAGGTGCAGGTTGCGTAAATTTCATGAATAAATGGCTACTTGGTGTAGAATTTCTAATCAACAGGGCTCTGTTCTCTTCCTGTTGAACTCAGCTTGCTGCGTACTTTCGATAAGATTGTTGAAGTACAGGGTGGGCAAAATTGGTTGTCCACTGAGGGGATCTCGAGAACTATGAGAGCTAGAACGAAACGAGTGACACATTTCCGAGCTCTTTTTCAGAGAAACAAAGAATGGTGAAAACCGTAGCCTCCTACGATCATTCGTTTTTGAGTTATAAGCAAAAAATGAGATTTCGACGATTCCGAAAAGTTCTCATACATGTTTTGTCTTTGACGTTTGAACCTTCTACAAACACTTTTTTACGTAGAATCTACTGACAGAAGATTTTTTCCCAATTCAAAATTGACAAATTCATAAAAGTTTCCATTTAAAAAAACGAACGTTCGCCTAATGATTCAAAATGAAAAAATGATCTGCTCCACAAGAGTTAGGGATATCGTATTCAATCGTTTGTAAAAGTATGTAATCTTCGAGAAAATCGCTGTAAAATCATATAAAACTCAATAGCAACTTCAATCGATCCAATAAAAATCAGTATGAGTATGAGACATTTCGTCAATCTGGTCGCCTTTTTTCTGAAGTTTGGTTCTTTGCATATGCTTCATGAATGTCCTTATTTTGAAACGAAGTCAGTTTATCAACGGCTCGATTTGAAACGAGTTTTCTGAAAATGCCAAGACGTAAATTAACAAACGATGAGGCTAATAGGGCTATCGGAATGCTACAAGGTGGCCTAACGCAGGTTGTTGTAGCGGAAAGGCTCCAAGTCAGCCAAAGTGTGATATCTCGACTTTGGTATAGATTCAGAGAGACAGGTTCCGTCACCGTTTCGGCGAGAAGAAACCCTACATCTACGTGTAGAATGCTACGGAATACTCTTCAAAATGCAGATGGTGTCCAAGTTTCCATCGAAACCATCAGACGTTTGAGAGAGGTGAATCTAGGTTCTAGACGTCCATTAAGAGGAGTTTCAATAACACGTGACCATAAGCTTCAAAGATTGGAATGGGCAAGGCAACATATCAATTGGAACGATCAATGGCGTAGTGTCCTTTTCACTGATGAATCCAGATATGGACGATTTTCAGATTCTCGAAGAATAAAGGTATGGACAATCCCACGCATACCCCGTTATCGTCGCTATGTCCAAGAAGTCCATCCATTCCGAGGGGGTAGTGTTATGGTATGGGCCGGGATATGTTTCAACGGGCGCACGAATATACACATTTGTCCTGGGAATATGACCGCCTTACACTATAGGGAGCATGTCATTGACAATGTTGTGTCAAATTTTCATGCTGCTATTGGTGAAACTTTTCAATTTCTAGACGATAACGCTAGACTGCACCGGCAGCCATAGTTGAGAATGCTCGAGAGGAACTTGGTATTCCACATTTACCAATTTATTTTGTGGATTCTACGAGGTTCAAGTTTCAGATCTGTAACTTTAAAGACCAAAAAGTTATGAGAACTTTTCGATCTCGTCAAAATCTCATTTTTTGCTGATAACTCAAAAATGGGGAATCGTAGGAGGTTACGGTTTTCACCATTCTTCGTTTCTTTGAAAATGTGTGTATAGCGATGATGCTAACCGATTTACGGTCCCCGCATTGCTAAAATATAACTATAACTTTCGAACAGTTTGTATGTAGCCTGCTCCAAATTCCTCATTGTAAAATGAAGGGCGGTGAAGTTTGCTTCGACGTCATATGGGTAAAAATAAGACTTGTAATTTCGGTCAACTTGGGATTTACCTAATGAATAAGTCAGTATATACAAATAAATCGTATGCCTATATCCGTAATCTCCTAATCTGTCTATGTTACGAACCTGATAAACTTGAATATCGGCGGCATCACCTATTGGGAACGCACCAAAAACGGGCGTAATTTCACGTCAATTTAACAGTAGGTATATCGACTTGTTTACAAATATTTAAAAGGAGGCTTTCTCCAGTCCATAAACTTGGGAGTTGTCTAGGAAGCTATGGAACGCATTATGCAACAAGAATGGTCGGCCGTTGATCCAACGCCGAAGAATTTCAAAGGGTGCGGGCGGTTGATGTAAACATTTCGAAAGACGAGTAAACCGTTGATAACAGAAAGCAGACCGAAAGAGTATTTGTGCCGTCTATTCGGGTCGGAATGTCAAGAGGATTTTTTTCGATGATGAAAACGATGCTACTGATGGCATTCGCAGGGTGCGTTCTTAGAAATTCGCCATTGGCATATCGACATTGTCGTAAGAATTGTCATTTCAATATTCGTTATTATGTGTGTCACCTTGCAGTTTCCAATACTCCCTCACATTTCATTGATCGTTGTATATCAACACCTCTTCCTATCGCGATCATTTATTACTTATTCTAATACCGTCGATAGCGAACCACAATGCCTTTGATACTGCCCGTCACGAATATGGTAGTCCATTGTTAAATTCCACATTCTATCCAACTGAGTCATTTTTTTCGCACGTATCGACGTAAATCGCGAATTGGCTTCAGTATCCTGGTGAGAATGAAACGGTCGAAACGGGGTTGAATGCCGATTTTGGGAAATCGTACGAGGAAATGTTGTTCACCGTGGTGGAAAAGTTGATGCACGATGGGTTTGGATTTCTCTCAGATATGCCCGAGGAGTTCTTGGCAGGTGAGGGTAGTGGACTTGGCTCACTTGTCAATATTGCTTTGATAATAATTCTCTTTCTGCTGAACGTAGAAGTTTTTAAGTACCCCATGCTTAGGAATAGCCCTCTAAAGATTTCATCTGAAGAGTCATCATTAATTTTTTTCTTAGAAACCGGAAAACTGGCATTAATGAAATTCTGCAAGGAACTGTAATGTAAGGCTCAGAAACCACGCTATTTTTTCGCAATTTTTCATATACACCCTGTATAATCTATCGAAGTAGCGAGTTTGTCGAATTTCACAGATTTTTTATTCCTCAAATTACTCGGAGTAAGTATGTACAGGCTGGGCAAAATTCGTTGTCTACTGAGAGGATCTCGAGAACTATAAGAGCTAGAAGAAAACGGATGACATATTTGCCAGCTCTTTTTCAGAGAAACAAAGAATAGTGAAGACCGTACCCACCTACGATTCTTCGTTTTTGAGTTTCACACTTTCGTAAAGTTCTCATAACTTTTTTGTCTTTGAAGTTAGAAATCTGAAACTTGAACCTTCTACAGGCACTTTTTTGAGTAGAATCCACTGATGACCTCAAATATTTTCTTATTTCGAATCATTACGTGAACTTCCACTTTTTAAATGTGAACTTTCATTTAATTTGTTATTTTTGAATTGGAAAAAAAATCTTTTGTCAGTAGATTCTACGTATGAATGTGCCTAAGGCGGTTCAAGTTTCAGATCTGTAACTTGAAAGACAAAAAAGGTAAGAGAACTTTTCGGAATCGTCAAAATCTGAATTTTTGTTTATAACTCGAAATCCAAAAATGATAGGCCGATTCTGTTTTCAGATTTGAATTAGCCATGAAAAAGAGCTAGAGAGTGTGCCATCCGTTTTCTTCTAGCTGCTATAGTTCTCGAGATCCCCTCAGTAGACAACGAATTTTGCCCACCCTGTACAGGGTGGGCAAATTTCGATGTTTTAGCACTACAGCTTTTAAACCAGAGGAGATAGACAAAATCTGATACCCCATTCTCGTTCTCTTTTTCTGAGAAACTTACAATAGTAGTAGTGATTTTTGGCCACTTTCTTTTGTTTTCGAGTTATAAGCAAAAATTGGAAAAATGGCGATATTGAAATAAATTTATATCTCCGCTAATACTGATGATAGAGCTCTGAAATTGAAACATTATACAGGCACTTTTTTACGTAGAATCCAGTGGCGTGCTCGCCTTTTTAGCAGGATTTTCAATTACGAAGCTATTACCCAAAGTTAGGTTTTTTTAAATGGGAAAACTAGTTTTCTGTGCAATTTTTTGAGAGCTTAATTTTTACTGATTTCAAAAATATATAACATCATATGGTTTGTATCAATTTAAATGATAGAAAATGGTCAAAAACCTTTTTTTCTCAATATTTCTATGGTTTCAACTTTTGATAAGCACAGAAACATATAGCATCATATGATTACCACTGTCTCCTTCTATAAGTCTTTCAATTATCATGAAAATTTATTAAATATATCTTGATTCAAATTTTGTGAAAATTGGTAAAAAGCATAGAAAGAATGACATTGACGGGAGGAGACTGCTTTTGTTATAGGAAACTCTATTTTTCTGTGCTCGTCAAAAGTTGAAACCCTAGAAATATTGAGAAAAAAGGTTTTTGACCATTTTCTATCATTTATATTGATACAAACCATATGATGTTATATATTTTTGAAATCAGTAAAAATTAAGCTTTCAAAAAATTGCACAGAAAACTAGTGTTCCCATTCAAAAAAACATAACTTTGGGTAATAGCTTCGTAATTAAAAATCCTGCTAAAAAGGCGAGCACGCCACTGGATTCTACGTAAAAAAATGCCTGTGTAATGTTTCAATTTCAGAGCTCTATCATCAGTATTAGCGGAGATATAAATTTATTTCGATATCGCCATTTTTCCAATGTTTGCTTATATCTCGAAAACAAAAGAAAGTGGCCAAAAATCACTACTACTATTGTAAGTTTCTCAGAAAAAGAGAACGAGAATGGGGTATCAGATTTTGTCTATCTCCTCTGGTTAAAAAGCTGTAGTGCTAAAACATCGAAATTTGCCCACCCTGTACAGTGGTTTCGGAATTTACGCATCACCTTCAATTCTCCTGACTCATAAGTCAGTGCTTTACTTATTTTTTTCGAATCATCCTCCTGTTATAAAACCCAAAGGAATGCGATAACTTAGCACGATGCCCTCGTTAGTTTTTACCCCTCTCCGTATGGAGCAAACGTCCTATTCTTGTTTAGCAGCCCCCGATACGGCGTTTGCTGCATTTTTTTTCTCGATTCGGTATTCGAATCGCCGCGAAAATAACTCGGAACATGCGTTCAACTTGCGCTTTCGTCGTAACTATTCGAATTCCGATATGGCTCGTGCCGCTTCTTGCGTTAGAAGTCGGTGATGGGAAGACGACAGGTCTAGTTTTTCGAGTCGTTCTCGACGAGCCAGACAGGTCGACGCTTGGAGACGCTCCATGGATGATGGAAGTTTGTTCCATTCCGGGATCGAGAAGTGGATCGGATGGACAAAGGAATCGAAAACACATCACTCCCTTGTAAGAATGAAGGATAACACAAGGACTACTCTCGCAAAACTCGAACAAATGTGTACCCAATTCATTAAAACAGGGTGTTCTGTTTTCTAGGTCCCTTAGTACGAGGATGTATTGAAAAATTTAGCCTACTGTAGAACCAAACAAAATTCCAATGTTAAAATATTTTATTACTCAACATATTCTCTTCTTAATTGGATACATTTATTACAGCGAACCTGCAACGTCTCTAGACCTTTAAAAAAAAATGTTTCTCCTTGCTCTGCAAACCAGACCTCCACAGCTTTTATTACCTCCTCGTTGGAAGGAAATTTACGACCTTTTGAACTTTTTTTCAGTTGAGGAAAGAGATGATAGTCGGATGGAGCCAAATCTGGTGAATAAGAAGGGTGTTCTAGTAATTCAAACCCTAAATCACGAATTTTTGCATGGCAACATGAGATTTGTGTGCAGAGGCGTTGTCCTGTAAAATCAAAACAGCTTTAGATAGCTTTCTGCGTCTTTTCCCTTCGATTTTTTCCCGTAGAGTGGTCAGTAATGTCGAATAGTAATCTCCGGTTATTCCTCCACCCTTATCCAAAAAATCAATCCTGATTACTCCATGGCAATCCCAAAAAACTGAAGCAAGAAATTTTCCAGCAGATTTTTTGACACGAAACTTCTTAGGTCTTGGAGAACCAGAGTGTCGCCATTCCATCGATTGTTGCTTCGTTTCTGGATCTTAGAAATGTACCCATCCATAGTAACAATTCGGTTTAAGACATCGTTTTCAAATCGAGCACAGATCGAACGCGATGCTTCTACCCTTGCACGCTTTTGGTCAACATTCAAACATTTGGGGATCCATTTTGCAGCAATTTTTCTCATGTCGAAATTGACGTGAACTATATGACGAACGCGTTCGTATGAAATATTCAGAGCTTCAGATATCCGTTTTAGCCCAATTCCTCGGTCTGATAAAATCATGTTATGAACTGCATCGATATTTTCGGGGACTGACACAGAAACTGTCCTTCCCGATCGGTCATCATCTTCAATGGAAAATTTACCTCGTTTGAAGCTTGCAGTCCAATTTTTCACGGTCGCATACGAAAGACATTGATCACCAAGGGTATTAAGCATATCTTCGTAAATCTGCATACCTTTTAACCTGTTTAAATACCGTTCTTGATGATGGCTCGATAATCCAATTTTTCGATTATCACAATTTCGGTGGACATCTTCTTTCTTATAATTTTTTGCGTAACTCTGGTTCACTTTTTTGACCTCAAGCTTCACACTGACACTTCTAATGAGTTATTGTTCGTTGCTTTTGTGGCGCAATATTTTTTTATGCATGGAACTGGTCTCGGCTAACTAGATATCAATAAATCCTCGTATATTATGAGACAATCGAATGCAAATTAAAGCGTACTCATTTTTTTTCGTGAGTACAGACGATAGGACAATAACCACTCTCTAGATAGATTCAAAAAATAGCCTTCATTTTCATGTATCGACATTCTCGACTCGACTTGGGTCAAGTGATCTTTCAATTGAGGTATAGCTCACCCCCTATTCCCTATTGAGAATTTAGTGTTGATAGCTTCTACACCTGGGGTCGAGGAGTTACAATTATGCTCAAAATATGAGCTCCTTCGAATATAAATTGACCTGTTCCGGCATTTTCTTTGAAATCATCCGTGTCGTGACAAATTTTCAAAAGCGCCAGATCGCCCGACCGTCCTGGATCCTTCTTCCTGGTTCTCTGGGCCGCGAACGTATGACAAATGGGCGCATACAGCGAAATGACAAATAGACGTCCGCGCCCAGGGACAATGGCACCGTAGAGTCAGAGCGGCTCACTTATCGGTAGGTGTATCTGTCGAGTGTTTAATCGGGGCCTGATACGGGCGCACCCTCCCATGTCTTCCTCCATCCATAACGGAAGAGCAGAACGCTAGAGTGGTGATTCATAAGCGGCAAGAAGAGTGTGGGTCTGGATTTTTTTCAACGGACAGGTTAGAACGGAGAATCGGCGACCAGGCTCACAACATCCGAAGTTGGGCTTTATGATGAGATTGAAGTAGGGACTGGTCGCCTGAAGGGTCATCAATTTATAACGATTTTGACTGAGAATCATTCGAATGCCACAAAAATCATAAGCTTCCTTGATAGCAGGATACAGATCTCCTTCCAGTTTCGGGGTTCTGATGAACCCCATCATTTGGGAAGGCTGCAGTGCATTAACAATTGACCTTTGTCTTTGAAAACATCCTTGTCGAGACAAAATTGGCCTGGCAAGTTTTCAAATTGTCAGCCCCTGTAACTACTTCAAGGAATCAATAAAAATTTGCAAACCGTATTCATGTAGAAGGACAAGTGATCTTTCAATTGTGGTAAATCTCACCTATTAAGAATTTAGGAGTGATAGCCCCTACACCTAGGGTTGAGGAGATTTCGGCTTACAATTCTGCTCAAAATATGTCCCCTACGAATAGAACTTGACCTGTTTCGGCATTTTCTCTGATATCATCTTTGTCGTGAAATAATTGGACTGGCAAGTCTTCAAATTGTCACCCTGTATGTGTTCTTTCAAATTTTCACATTTTACATAAAAATAATACTAGAGTCATTTAAACCAAGGAATAAACTGCTCGTCAAAAGTTGAGGTGTTTATGTTTAGTTTAATCATTTTAGTGATCAATTTAGGGGTGATACACCTAGGTTTGAGGAAATTTCAGCTTACAATTTTGCTCAAAATATGTCCCCCTTCCTTTAAAAACTGACCTATTCCAATATTTCCCCTGAAAACACCCTTGTTGAGACATAATTGGCCTGGCAAGTTTCAAATTGTCACTTCCTGTAACTACTTCAAGGAATCAATAAAAATTTGCAAACCGTATTCATGTAGAGGGACAAGTGATCTTTCAATTGTGGTAAATCTCACCTATTAAGAATTTAGGAGTGATAGCCCCTACACCTAGGGTTGAGGAGATTTCGGCTTACAATTCTGCTCAAAATATGTCCCACTCCGAATAAAAATTGACCTGTTCCTCCATTTTCTCTGAAAACATCTTTGTCGCGACATAACAGGCCTGGCAACTTTTTAAATTGTCACCCTTTATTATCGATTCTTAAGACTTCTAATCTTATGGTTGGCCAACAGGTGTATCCTAACAACCACATTGCAATGGACCATCCACTTGAAGCATACACCGATACCCGCCATATCTCGTCGAATCAATCATGATAAATTCCCGGCCGCGTAAGCCTGTCACTTCTAAATGACACTTAACGCGGTTTTTAACGAGGGGAAAGGATGAAACGTCATTTGTAAACGTCGTTTATGAAGCCTTCCAGCTGTTATCTACGCCGAAAACCGAAAGTACCTGATGTTCGTGCCATTGAAGCGATCTCTTTCACCGGCGTATGCACAAAATCGCGAACGATATGCAGATTTCCAATTAGGGATGGCCAAGACGAGTCGAGAATGTCGATACATGAAAATGAAGGCTGGTATAACCTAAGTTACAGAGGAAATAGATCATTGAGTATTAATGAATGTATCAGAAGTAATGTCTGACAATAAGCAGTGTTTTGAATCTATTGATTGACTCATAAGAAGTGTTAGTGTGAAGTTTGAGGTCAAAAAAGTAAACCAGAGTTACGCAATGAATTAAAAGAAAGAAGATGTCCACCGAAATTGTGAAAATCGAAAAATTGGAGTAACGAGCCATCATCAAGTACCTGCATTTAAAAGGGTTAAGAGGTAAGCAGATTTACGACGATATGCTTGATACCCTTGGTGATCAATGTGCTTCGTATGCGACCGTGAAAAATTGCACTGCAAGCTTCAAAAGAGGTAAATTTTCCATTGAAGATGATGACCGATCGGGAAGGTTAGTTTCTGTGTCAATCCCCGAAAATATCGATGCAGTTCATGACATGATTTCATCAGACTGTCGAATTGGGCTAAAACGGATATCTGAAGCACTGAATATTTCATACGAACGCGTTCATCATATCGTTCACGTCAATTTGGACATGAGAAAAATTGCAGCAAAATGGATCCCCAAATGTTTGAATGTTGATCAAAAGCGTGCCAGAGTAGAAGCATCGCGTTCGATCTGTGCTCGATTTGAAATCGATGTAGACTTCTTAAACCGAATTGTTACTATGGATGAGACTTGGGTACATTTCTACGATACAGAAACGAAGCAACATAAGATGGAATGGCGACACTCTGGTTCTCCAAGACCTAGGAAGTTTCGTGTCCAAAAATCTGCTGGAAAAGTTCTTGCTTCAGTCTTTTGGGATTGCCTTGGAGTTATCATGATTGATTTTTTGTATAAGTGTAGAACAATAACCGGAGATTACTATTCGACATTACTGACCACTCTTCGGGAAAAAAATTAAAGACAAAAGACGCGGAAAGCTATCCAAAGGTGTTTTGTTTTTGCAAGACAACGCCCCTGCACACAAATGTCTTGTTGCCATGCAAAAAATTCGTGATTTAGGGTTTGAATTACTAGAACACCCCCCTTAATCACCAGAGTTGGCTCAGTCCGACTATCATGTCTTTCCTCAATTGAAAAAAAGTTTGAAAGGTCTAAAATTTTCCTCCAACGAGGAGGTGTACTGTCACAGATTAATGGTTGTATTCTGCTTTTCATCTGTAAGTTACAAATCTGTAGAGAACGAACGATCGGTCAGACAGATTCGAAATAATGCAATTCTGGAAATGTTCCTGTAACTATCTTCATCACAGTGTTAAGTTTGAACTACTTATCGTAAAAAGTTACGGATTTCTGTAAGCTACACATCACTAAAAACGTCCAGGAGTTTATGACAAGTTACAGATTGACTTACAGATGAAAGCAAAATACCACCATTAGCTTCGGATTTAGCTGAGTTTTTATTACCTAGGTTTCTTTACCTACTTTACCTCAGATGATTATTTGTGCTTAGAAAACCTCTATCCAAATTATCGTCGGAGCTTCCCACGTCGACGTTTTCGACGTTTGGCCACCCCCACTCTCGATTGTCCAGTCGGCGAGCTGGTCGGCGTCGACAAGTGGCGAAAACGGAAACTTCAAAAGATGTTTGCATAAAAATCGCGCAGGTTATCGACCCGCGATTTCACCGGCGGAGTGATTCATCGGCGATAACGATATATACCGGGCCAGAAAAATACCATAATCGACTGACTTTGGTCTGCTCGTTTATCGTCGGTCTCAGTGGGTCAAGTGGAGTTGATTGAATCGATCGAGGAACTGGAGAAGTTGCGGCATTGCTGAGGCTTCTAATCTGTCCGTAATGTAGATGAATGTAATCCGGTGTTGGGTTCGTCCTTTGAACTCTGAAAATCCTCCAGGGTGAAGCTTTACAGGACGCAAGTTAGTTTTTATCAGGTTTACCCCATTGCTAATTATAACCTCTGTTCAAATCGTGCAGAATGGGGAATTCTCCTCAATTCGGGTTATCACCGCGAAAACTATTCAGAATCATTCCTCAAATATGAGGTTTTAAAATTTAAATCGCTTCGTTTCTAGTTTACTATTTGGCAACAGCGCCTAGTAGAAAACAAATAGAACAATGGCTTGTTTATAAAATAACAGCTGTTGATTTACAGCCATCATAAAGCCATAAATTTTTACGACTTTCCTCGTTCGTAGCAGACTTCATAGACAGCCATCTTTGTCTATCACATCACAGCCTTCTGAAGGTCTGTGATCACATCGAGGTAGTGTATTTGTTGTCCTTTATTATTAACGCATACTGCAGTCGATGTTGCCAACTTGTGCAATAGAAACGAAACTCTTTAAATTTGAAATACCCATTTTTATTTTTCATTTTTGAGTTCTTTAAATTATTTTTTTTGGGAAACTGTTGAAAAAGTTATCTCAAAATGTGACGTTTCAAAGATATTTCATAAAAAATAGATCCTTTTCGTCAGAAAGAGTATTCCTTATTATCTTATCTATTATAGATAAAAGTGGAGCCCTGTTTTGTGGTGTGGTGGCTTGAAATCGTCCTAATCTTTTGTAGAAGGTTTCAACGAAAAAAAAAAACAGAAAAATTGTTTGGGAAAATCAAGAAAACTGGACGAAATTGATTTTTCGCTCGCAACCAGTGAATGTTTTGTGGTGTGGTGGCTTGAAATCGTCCTAATCTTTTGTAGAAGGTTTCAACGAAAAAAAAAAACAGAAAAATTGTTTGGGAAAATCAAGAAAACTGGACGAAATTGATTTTTCGCTCGCAACCAGTGAATGTTTTGTGGTGTGGTGGCTTGAAATCGTCCTAATCTTTTGTAGAAGGTTTCAACGAAAAAAAAAAACAGAAAAATTGGTTGGGAAAATCAAGAAAACTGGACGAAATTGATTTTTCGCTCGCAACCAGTGTATGTTGGGTAGTTGACGTTAGACTTGAGTGGGTACAATTGAATATTTTGTTCAAAGTATTGAGTTTATTACAGTCGTTACAAATAAACCAAACCCGTTGTAACGTAACTCACAAACGCTCGATTCGTTTAGTATTATCGAAGAACACGAGAGACATTTAAATTATGCGCGATCGGTTATCGAAACTTTTGAGGGGAATTGTTGAAAAATGATCGGCTCTGTAGCGAAACGCACAAACAAATCAGGATCGTTCCGTAATTATTTTATAATTATCGCCCTGACCCAGTTGGCGGCGGACACGTTTACAGCAGGTTATAAACATGGAGTCATTCCGATTGATTCGAAAGAAAACAATTGAACTTTCTCCGGCGGCGGCAGAAGAAACTTGATTCGATTAAATGCCTCTACTAGAATTGCCGTTCCAAGCTGTGAAATAGACGTTGTCGATGTTCGAATCTGATGGATCTCCCGAATGCTGATGGATTTTAGATGGGACGATTCATGATTCGTAAAACGAAGATGAATCTTAATTTTTAATATTTATACGCGTGTTGGTACGTTGAAATGACTAAACTCCTCATCGTTTTCGGAAAGTGTCGCAATTATTTAGTTGGTGACAAAGGTATTCCTTTCCCCTAAGGTACAAATACAGTGTGTCGATTTAAGAAGGTTACACTTCTCGTTCTCAATGGAAAATTAGAAATTATGCAGAGGAAGTGGACTTGGGGGATGACAGCAACTCCTCGAATGGAAAGAAGCTTAAATTACACCTTTTTCAAATATCCCTTACACTTGGCCTTATTTGTTAGTACTTCCGAAAGAAAAAAGTGTAGAAGCTTCGATCCGAACGTTCTATATAGTTTTGGAAACGGCGATTCTCGTAGGGACGATTTCTCGCTGCGCTCGAGATTGCCCGCGCCCTATGGGCGTGGTATAACGCAAAACCTTCTTCCATTTTTACACTTATTCTATGTTCCATTTTCTTTGAGTATATGTAAACAAGAGTTGCAATGAAACATCAAAGAATTGAGCAGGTTTTCACTTCAGAATATTGGTCATTAGTTGGTAGAAAAAAATATAACTCATTTTCAAATTCGTTCATTACGTTTTGGATAACTTCAACTTGCATTTCTCGGCATGCTGTGCGTATTCTTACTTTCAATTCTTCCACAACTTCCATGTACCCAGAGGAAAAAAACTGAAGGTGTCAGATCTTGGGAGCGTGGTGGCCATTCAATCGGCCTTCTACCAATCCATTTCTACTGACTACACCATGTGCAGTGGACATTTTACCCCAATTCAATTGAGAGCTGTTCAGTTCATCCACGTAAATTGTTAAATGCAGGAAGCAATCCTTGCATGAAAGGCCCATTGTGGGGAAAGCCACGTCCATTCAATGATTGGTTCTCAGTTGCTACTCAAGAAAACCATACTTTTGTTCTGTCGCTCAGGATGTTCGTTTTCTGCTCTCAACAAAGTCGATATTGAAATTCGAATTTCGCGCCCTTCAATTATAAAGCAGAAAACTGCTCTTAAACAGGGTTTCTGTATTGACAGTCGTTTTCAGCGCCATCTCATTGTCAAATGTGGCAAACACAGACCAATATGTAGCCGGTTTTCAGTAGTAGAGATATGAGGGCGTTTCCTATCTTTCTACTCTGTAGTCTATGATCTTCGTCATCGGTTGCGGTAGCAACGCCGTCACTTTTTCGTTCTCTAGAGGTTGTCTAAGATGTCTAAAACTCTGGTGTATTCACTGATTCGATATTGTTTTTAATTTCGTGGGGATATCGGATCAGTTTCGTTTTTCCCACTGTAGGTAGCGCTGTTAAGAATTTGACAGAGCATCGTCAATTGATATTTGAAAATAATTTGAATACTTTCCTACGACTAACGAATATGTTGTATTTATAAGCGATTATTGGTGTGTGAAAATGTATTAGTTTCGAGAAAGGGGTGTAGAACATTCATTTATTTAACATGTCGTTCAGTAAGTTCAGGTATGGACAATCAAGAACTACAGCTAATAATTCGGTGTTGTTGGAATTTGAGGCAGAAAAAATCAGATGAAGGAACATTCGGGAAGGATATAGCTAAGTTTTATGGCAACTTCAGCAATATTTCAAAGAAACTGTATTGGAAATACGTAATGTGAATTGTGAGCATGTATTGAGAATCGGGAATATATAAATCTATTCGAGTGTGTTACTTCAAATATTCTTCCTGAATAGATATAGTGAAAATTACCTTTCTATCAACTGAATATATTGGATATTTGACCAATCAATTGTGTTTTATTAAAATCATATTTAATTACCCCCCTCACGAATTCAAGTTGTCAAACGGAAATTATCTTGAAGAAGAACAGTAAATACTCATATGAACCCTTATTCGGTAGTGTTGAAATGTTGACAAATTTGTTTTTACAACGAAAATTGAACTGTAAATCACAAATATTCCTTAACAGCTGACAAAATGGGCCAGTTCATATTTTGCACTCGTTGATCGATATTCGATATCAACGCAAAACAAAATGAAACGAGAGAGCATCTTGGACTTCCTTTGATAGAACAAGGATAAAACGAAGCAAATGACATGGTGGCGCCGCCACGAAACTGATCCCATATCCCCGATTTTCTGAGTTGTTGATGCTTGCAAAAAATGACAAGTGCACACACCAGTGTTTTAGACATCTTAAGGTTGTCGAACCGTCGACAACTTCAAAGTCGTACCATTAACGTATACATATCGTGTACGTATTAGAAACGTAACTTATTATTACCGATATACGTCGCGAGTGGGTATAAATCATCCGTTTTCAATTTTCAATCGGCGAACGTATGGGCACCCTGCGATCTATGGGAGACATGGGAGTAATGAGCCATAAACCGGTAGTTACAGTCAGCGTTCCGTCCAACAATGGTAACCCGAGCGATGATTGAGGGAATAAATCAACGGGCAAATTGGCCGATCGATTTCTCACCTATCGGTGGAGTACCGGCGTTAATGGCCACGGATGGGAAGAAGACGAAGGCGATGCTCGTGTACTCTGTGGACTAGGGATGTGCGCGGTCGCACAGAGCCGAGAGATCAACCACAGATCGTGAACATAGATGAACGGAGATGCTCTGTATGTTGCGTTGGGGTATGCAACGTTTTTGTAGTTCTTTCACTGTACAGGGTGTGTCAACAGTAATTGATGGTCTTATGGAAATTTTGGTTTAGAAGAATGATTCAAATATGGCGGATACGACTCCGATTTAAGACTTTGTTTCCCAGCCAGAACAAGGTAGGTAACGATAGCGCAGAAAATCGGTTGGAAAACGAAACGTCTTCAAGCTGGGTAATACTGCCGAATACCGGCAACTCTTCTCAACTACCTTCTTCCTCGGAATTTCTGTACTTTTTATGTTAACGACGTATTTATCGGGCCCATCCTGCTGGCTCATTTAGTTGTCGTAAAATCGGAATGTTTCCTCTTCTTCAAAGGCGGCTGGTCGTATTAGACATGTGAAGAGCTCGCAACTTTATATACTCTACGTCTACTCTGTTATTGTTTCCTTTATTAGAGTCGGAGCGCCTTAAAAAACGCTGCAAGCTTGTGTACCGCCTAGTTTAGACTAGCGCAAAGAAACTGTGTAGTGGATGTGATCGTTTTTGAGTGAAAGATACCTAAATGATAGGAATTAGCTTGTTAAAATAGGAGGCGAAGTATGAATTCTACTTGCTATCAATCTTTATATGTCAGGTTAATAAGGCTGTCAGATATCTTGATTTCTATGGACCCTTTAACCTAACAACTGATGTATCACAATTTGATATAGAGACAGCTACATCTTAACGGTAGAAAATTATTAGAACTTAGCTGCAAAATGGACCCCCAAATGTTTGAATGTTGACCAAAAGCGTGCAAGGGTAGAAGCATCGCGTTCGATCTGTGCTCGATTTGAAAACGATGTAGACTTCTTAAAACGAATTGTCACCATGGATGAGTCTTGGGTACATTTCTACGATCCAGAAACAAAGCAACAATCGATGAAATGGCGACACTCTGGTTCTCCAAGACCTAAGAAGTTTTGTGTCCACAAACCTGCTGGAAAAGTTCTTGCTTCAGGTTTTTGGGATTGCCATGGAGTAATCATGATTGATTTTTTGTATAAGGGTAGAACAATAACCGTAGATTACTATTCGATATTACTGACCACTCTACGGAAAAAAATTAAAGAGAAAAGACGCGGAAAGATATCCAAAGGTGTTTTGTTTTTGCAAGACAACGCCCCTGCATACAAAACTAATGTTGCCATGCAAAAAATTCGTGATTTAGGGTTTGAATTACTAGAACACCTCCCTCATTCACCAGATTTGGCTCCGTCCGACTATCATCTCTTTCCTCAACTGAAAAAAAGTTCAAAAGGTCGTAAATTTTCTTCCAACGAGGAGGTAATAAAAGCTGTGGAGGTCTGGTTTGCAGAGCAAGAAGAAACATTTTTTTTTAAAGGTCCAGAGACGTTGCAGGTTCGCTGTAATAAATGTATCCAACTAAGGCCCGGTACTTTCACCTTCGAATAAATTTTATTCAACGAATAATGACGTACCGACATTCGATCTATGACAAATAAACTCTTCTAATTAAGTTTCAATGACAGATTTATTCGATGAATAACACTATCTGAAAGTGAAAAGACTGCATTTTTACTAATCTTACGAATAAGACTTAATAAATGCGAATAAATTTATTTATTCGCACGTGAAAGTACCGGGCCTAAGAGGAGAATATGTTGAGTAATAAAATATTTTGACATTGAAATTTTGTTTAGTTCTATAGTAGGCTAAGAATTTTTCAATATATCCTCGTATACCTAACTGGAAAATTATTGACAGAAAACGTTACGTTCGTGGTTAAAAAATAATCATTCTCGTAGATCCTCAGTGCTAAATATCCCCGATCTTTGGACCACAATGATCGCTTCAAATCGATCTAACACGAGAAGATCCGACCTAGAACTCTCCTCTATCGCCCGTCCACGCTAATAACGGACGATTTTTGTTATTGTTGTTGTTATTGTTGCTCTATAGCGACCGTGAATAATGAACCTTGTTTTTTTCCAGGTATGTTCACCTTCGGACGGAGTATTTCGTAAGTGCGAATGTTTAGCTGCTATCGGCCATCCTATGTGTGTAGTATATGGTCCGATTAATCATAAACGTGTGTAATTTATGCGAGAACGAAATCGTAACGAGTTATTTATGGGGGCGACCGAAATGTGTTCCGACCGAGCGAGCGAGTGTTTGTTTATGTCTGATTAACAAATGGAAATGGGCGCTGATGATGTTTTATTAAACGATTTATATTCAAATATTTGGTGGCGTCGAGAGTTACGACCGTCATCGTGTTGATATTACCGATCGTTTAGATTCTGGGATTGAGTCTTTGGAGATCTACAATTATACAGGGTGCCTCGAGATTAATGCGGGAAAATTTGGTCACAGATTCTCTAGTCAAAATTAGGAGACTCCTATTTTGATTTTTGCCAGGAGGCTCCCTCTTTCGGAGGTACGAGGATATATTGAAAAATTCTTAGCCTACTATAGAACCAGACAAAATTTCAATGTCAAAATATTTTATTACTCAACATATTCTCCTCTCAATTATATACATTTATTATAGCGAACCTGCAACGTCTCTAGACCTTTCAAAAAAAAAATGTTTCCTCTTGCTCTGCAAACCAGACCTCCACGGCTTTTATTACCTCCTCGTTGGAAGAAAATTTAGGACCTTTTATACTTTTTTTCAGTTGAGAAAAAAGATGATAGTCGGATGGAGCCAAAGCTGGTGAATGAGGGGGGTGTTCTAGTAATTCAAACCCTTAATCACGAATTTTTCGCATGGCAACATGAGATTTGTGTGCAGGGGCATTGTCCTGCAAGAACAAAACACCTTTGGATAGCTTTCCGCGTCTTTTCTCTTTAATTTTTTCCCGTAGAGTGGTCAGTAATGTCGAATAGTAATCTCCGGTTATTGTTCTACCCGTATCCAAAAGATCAATCATGATTAACTCCATGGCAATCCCAAAAAACTGAAGCAAGAACTTTTTCAGCAGATTTTTGGACGCTAAATTTCTTAGGTCTTGGAGAACCAGAGTGTCGCCATTACATCGATTGTTGCTTTGTTTCTGGATCGTAGAAATGTACCCAAGTCTCATCCATAGTAACAGTTCGGTTTAAGAAGTCTACATCGTTTTCAAATCGAGCACAGATCGAACGCGATGCTTCTACCCTTGCACGCTTCTGGTCAACATTCAAACATATATGTATCCATCTTGCAGCAATTTTTCTCGTGTCCAAATTGACGTGTACTATATGATGAACGCGTTCGTATGAAATATTCAATGCTTCAGATATCCGTTTCAGCCCAATTCGACGTTCTGATAAAATCATGTCATGAACTGCATCGATATTTTCGGGGACTGACACAGAAACTGGCCCTCCCGATCGGTCATCATCTTCAATGGAAAATTTACCTCTTTCGAAGCTTGCAGTCCAATTTTCTACGGTCGCATATGAAGAACATTGACCACCAAGGGTATTAAGCATATCTTCGTAAATCTGCTTACCTTTTAACTCTTTTAAATACAGGTATGTACTTGACGATGGCTCGATACTCCAATTTTTCGATTTTCACAATTTTGGTGGACATCTTTTTTTTTAATTCATTGCGTAACTTTGGTTTACTTTTTTTATGTCAAACTTCAGACGCTTTTTACTGGACTACAATGTCTTTTGAACTACTCAACATTCCTCGCAAATTGTTGAACCCATTCAGTTGAAAAATGTTCTTGTCTTGTGAGATTTTTGGTAAAGATCAGTGTTACGTGATTGAAAAATTGATTTATGGGATCCCCCGACCATCAATACTCTTTATCGGGAATCTACACGACCTATTTCGTCCCCATTCACGTCCTAAGAGACTTCCCATTCTCGAACACTTTGTTCGAAATTACGATCCGAAGAGAATTACCCTCCTGTATTAACATAATCCTCAACACCCCTTGGTCGAAAAAGGGGCTCCCGGTTCCCCAACGATCTTCCTGTAATCTAACAAAGTTGCCAGATCGTGTACAGACAGAAATTTGACAGATGAGCGGCTCACTTCTTTCACAGAAATAGGAAATCGACTTGGATCGTCTCAAAAAACTCATTAGAAATCGAAAATTGCTTGAACGATGGAAAGGAGTAGTAGCCAGTAATGGGGAACTCTTTTTGATCTGTTGATTCATTTTGTTTCGAGCTATATGCATTTTGGATCATAGAAAACGGACTGAACTAATTTGTTCTATCAAGTATCAAGTATCCTGCTTAGTCAAACCCACTTTTCGTAAAAAATTTTTAGTGTAACCCTAATATAACTGAGAATAATACTCAGGGGTGATAGGGAATAGATAATCATTCGATTCACTTCGTAAATTTGTAAAGAAGCATCTGATTTTCGATAATGTCTCAAGATCTTTGTAATGATCACCAATCCATCGAATTTTTGCTATCGTAAATCATCCAATCATCCGGCAACCACGCTCTGAAGATAATAGAACAAGAACCTAGAGGGTTCTAATTGAAACGTCACCCCTTTTTATGACGGCGCCTTGGGCCAATGAAAAAAGTGAATTTTTCTCGTCTTTTGTGCCCGTTGACGCGTACACGAGCCCCTATTGTTCACCCTAGTTTTTGGGGTCGAGCAGGCACGCATGCATAGGCTTCATTGTGTTTTGCGTCAGATTCAGGATAGGGTTTTTTCCGGGTGGGAACTTGACTGCTTATAGCGATGAAGCAATAGCCGAATGTTGTACGACTTGATGGGAATTCTCACCCAACGTGCGTTCTCATAAGAAAACTGCGAAGACAAAATCGACAATTCAGTTATATTGACGTGATTGGGGTCGACTTAAGGATATAACCAGGATTTTGTAATTTTTTCGTGCTCGCTTTCGAAGGTTAAATATTGGATCAAAAATTGGACCATCTGTCTTTTGGGCACTACTCGATAACTGTTCTCCTTTTATTCTGTCATAAATCGAACTATGTTTGGCCATAAAATTATGACTGCATTGTATAAAATGTGTAGCGTATTTCTCTCTAGTATTGGCTCATCAAAATTGTAATTTTACCATCCATACAGCGAGAAAAATCCCGATTACTTGAAGATCTCAAAATTCGACAACACTAAATAAAATCTTTGTCACAACAATATAGAAGTATCCCGGGCCAGAGTGGTGTCCTTCGCTGAATCACTCTCTCGGTGATTCGTTATATATACGCGATGACAAGCCAATATTTCTGGACGTGGTCCAATGTAAAGGAACCCGTCATGATTCATACCCTGAAATCGAGACTATGTCCTGGTGATATTTTGTTAGAACAAAACTGTTACATGCGGCCTTTCATGACAGATATCGTTTTCAGGCTGATGTTTCGCATCGAGTATGGATGTTTATTTTTGGGGATTAACTATGGTTAGTTGTCCGACACGGTTTTCACGTGTAGTTTCGCGGTATTAATTACACTCGTCCTTTTTGCCGATCTTCTTATTCATCAATCATTCGATAATTGAGTCAGGAAATGTTCACAGTTCAGTGGACATTAAACTAAGGACAGACTGAAGAGTATCTGAATAATTTTGTCAGGATTATTTCCGTTTAGTGTTTACTTAGACCATAAGTCGTCGAAGTATATCATTATTTTATGCTAACCTGAAATTTGTCACTATTTCAATGTTAACCATCTCAGTACTATAACGCATAACCTTTTAGAAATCTTTCCAAGACAAGATCGTACAACAGATGGCCCACTAACCCTCAACACATTCGGCAATATTTCTCCTCGAAGAGCACGAGGAACAACAGTCATATTTGTCGGTACCGGACGAGTTGGGGCGATGCTATCTTCGGAGTATCGCGCGCGCAAAAAAAAACTAGAACAACGATGCATTTTTCCTCGTGATTCTATGCAAATACACGGCGATCTGTCGTCGTTCGGTTAACGGTGACGGTACATTTTTAAAGGTACGTGCGGATAAGACGCTGGGCAATGATATATCACGTACGTACACGAGCCGGAGAAAGCTCTCGACAGATGGGGTCAGCGAGAATGACTCAGGTTTCAAATTTGTACGTTTTGGGTCGCCATTGTGCTCGATGGAGAATCGATCGGCGATAATTGCGATTTATCCGTTTTTTTTCACGTCGTTCGTTATGTAGCACCTCACTCTGTATTTGATTTTTCTGGGAAACTAGAAAGCCTGTTGACCTGTCAAAAACGGAAACTCGTATCTCTTGTTGTTTCGAAGATATGGGGATTTTTTCATTTTTTGTCGCCACCCTCAATGAATCACTCTTCGTATCTAGTATCTTGAGTTTAATGTTGATATCTCTTTTTTGGCTCACCCTGTGTACAAGTTAGATACTTCCCCTGTACAGGGTGGGCAAAATTCGTTGTCCACTGAGGGGATTTCGAGAACTATAGCAGCTATAAGAAAACGGATGATACATTTCCTAGCTCTTTTTCAGAGAAACGAAGAATGGTGAAAACCGTAGCCTCCTACGATTCCTCGTTTTTGAGTTATTGAAAAAACGTGAGATTTTGACGATTTCGAAAAGTTCTCATGGTTCTTTTGTCTTTGAAGTTACAGATCTGGGACTTGAACCTTCCACAGGCACTTTTTTAAGTAGAATCCACTGACGAGCTCAATGTATTTCTTCATTTCGAATCATAAGGCGAACCTTCGGTTTTTGAATGCAAACTTTTATTGAATTTTCGCAATGGATGGTCAGTAGATTCTACGTGTGAAAGTGCCTGTAGAAGGTTCAAGTTTCAGATCTGTAACTTCAAAGACATAAAAGTAAAGAGAACTTTTTGAAATCTCCAAAATCTCATTTTTTGATAACTCAAAAACGAAGAATCGTAAGAGGCTACGGTTGTCACCATTCTTTGTTTCTCTGAAAAAAGCTCGAAAATGTGTCTTGCGTTTTCTTCTTGATCTTATAGTTCTCGAAATTCCCTCAGTAGAAAACGAATTATGCCCACTCTGTACACGAAAACTTTCTGATGGTTTCTTTCATCAAACAATAGAGATGTGGCTTCAAAAGCCTATGACAGATCTGACTCGTATCTCCTTAATAATCCTTCTTTCGACTACCTGAATGAGGCCGTGAATCACCATCCCTCTTGCTACTCATATCAGGCAGAAATAACGGATCCCGACCTTCAAGTTCCTGCCCTTATTAAACGTGACCTTATGGTCGCCCCTGCGTTGTCCTGCTAGTACTCATTCCTCGTCCGACAGCAGACAGAACCCATAATAACGGGCAGTAAGTACAGTTAAGTGCCAAACGCGAAATTTGCAAGTACAAAAGCAGCAGCCCCGGGTAGCTATATACACACACACACGAAAAAGCGCAACCTGGCGTTTCCGCGTTTGGGAATCGACCGGAATGGTTTACTTTTTCGTCGGATGCCTTATCTGTATACGTTTTATTGTCATAAGGACGTGTACGGGTCGTGTTTTATTGCCGGCCGAGAGGTGCATCGTAAATTTGGCGATGTGAAATTGTGGCTGTTCGTTACGAGCGACGAAAAAGTCGGACGGTTGGTATGGGATGGGACCGCCCATGAGTGGTGACCTTATGGAGCGTCCGTGCAGTCCGAGATGCGGTCCTCCAAAAAAAAATAAGATCTAAAACTAATGCCCCTTTGCAGCAACAAATTAAGGCAGGCTTGACGTTAAGTCATAGTTATTTCTGGGATTCTTATGGTAACTATCTGTAATGAAAAACAAAGAAATGTGTGGTAATCATATCTGAAATTCTTTGGTGCTTATGGGCATGAAAACTCAATACTTTTGAATGTTCATGGATCTCATTCAAACTGTTTGGTCAACTTTTGACACGCGTATCTCGCAGAAAAATCATCGTATAGCTAAAAATTATACATATTCTGAACACTTCCTGTAATAAACCTCCAAATTTCATCCATTTCCAATTAGCTAGCAAATGTCGCTAATCATTCTGGCATTGAAGATTAAAACACGATTGTGAAATAAATCAGGATCAACCAAGACTTACACCTAACGGGCAATTAAGTCGGGGCTCAGTTCCAAAACTACGGGATTGCAGGTCTGTGAGACGGTTCTCTACGCTTCCAACGGGTTTGCACGCCGGCCAGAAATCGTACTTCCAACGAAGTGAAACCGAAAAAGATAGGGAAAAGAGTGCACAATTGTTCATCACTCTGGTTTCTTCTTCAAACGGGTTTGCACGCCAGCAGAAAAATATACTCCCAACAGTGAACTAAACTCAATACTTTTGAATGTTCATGGATCTCATCGAAACCGTTTGGTCAACTTTTGACACGCGTATCTCCCAGAAAAATCATCGTATAGCTAAAAATTATACATATTCTGAAAGGGCAACTCTTCTAGTAATAAACCTCCAAATTTCATCCATTTCCAACGGCAATCTTGGCTCACCGCAATGGGGCATGTTCACGTAACCAATTTCAGGTGAAATCTTCGTAATTGTTTTCATGGGGCCCAGAGGAAGTGCAGCCATCTCGGAAGCACTAATCCCCAATGAAAACTATCATCATTCAAACGACGCCCCCCATCGATCAGCTGGTCTTGACACTTTACTTGAGTGCCCCACACTCACCTATCGAATTACAACCCAGGAATTGTATTCAATGCGTCATAGATAGGCATTTCGTATAGGTAAACTACCGCACTTGTTACAACTACCCGGTCGGTACCTGCCTCATTTTACGGAAAAGGAATATAATTAATAAAACAGTCATGCCCACGTCTGTTGGCTGTCGCTTTATTTCCATTTTCAATTATTACGAAAACCAATCAACGCAACAATAACAACGTCCACCGTATTCGCGCAAATTGAAATATAACTGTCGCGTAGAAAGACTCATATCCATGTCGCTGTCATAAATAGTGTCGAATAAAAAGCTACACCGCGCTGCTGCTGTACGACTACCGGGTGCAGAAAACGACAACCGAGGTCGATTTGTTGAATATCGTCGGTCGTGTGCGGAGATTACTGAAAAAAAGCATTCTGATGGATAACGAACTTTTTCTGCTTCGATTTTTACAACATGTTCATCTGTTATATCTTCGACAGAAAGCATTTCTTCAGATATAAGTTATATCTGAAGAAATGCTTTCTGTCGAAGATATATAGGGTGTGGTCGAAAATTTTTTCTCAAATATAATAAAATTGTTGGGGATATGTTTGTGGAAAAGTAATCACAATTTTGTGCTGAAAATTTGCTTGTTGGGGTTTTCGACGTTCTCCCTAATTTTTTTCCAAATCTCTGCTAACTTCTAGCTATAATGGAAACTGCCTACTACTTTATTGTTTCAAATGGCACACGCAGTATATCTTTGTTTCGTATGATAAGGATTTGATTTGATGGCGATTTCAACTGCACCTATGCCATACTTTGAGTAAAAACTCATGGGTGTATGAGTTATTTGTATTTTCACGAGAAAAATTGGTGAAACCTGGATTTCACTCTTTTTCAAATATTTCTGCTGGGGATGTTATTCCAAAAATAAATCTTTACCATTTTTAATTTTGTCTTATAACTCGGGTTGCTGTTTGGAACGAAAATGTACAGGATGTTCACGTCAGGTTAGACAAATATCATCAAAACTCGAGATTTTCGAATAACAACTTATATTTTTCATAATTTCAGTCGATTCTACGTGAAAAAAAGAGAAGGGTTCACTTAAACAAACCCTCTACTGTGAAGGGAACTCGGTGTTATCAAGGAAAAACTTGAAAAAAGGGAAACCAGCGCTTTCGAACTGATTACTCTGTGACTTCGGGAAATCACAGTGAGAAACTGAAATTCGATGTTCTATCAACCGTTCTTGATTGATTATTTATCGGAACATCGAATTCTTCTTCTTTGCTTTCCGGAAGTCACAGAATGATCAATCATTTCGAAATGACGTTTCCTCTTATTTCAAGTTTGTCCTTGATAATTCTGAAGTTTTCTTAGGTTTATTTAGGTAGCCCTCTCAGTTTAACGTAGAATCGACGGAAAAAATGAAAAATATAGGTTATCATCCAAAAACTTGAGTTTTGATGCATTCGATTTTTTCAACTTGATGAAGACCTGAACTTTTTCGGTTCAAGGAGTAAATATGTTATAAATTTAAGTTTTAGGGTTTATTTAGAGTAACTTCCTCTCTTTTTCTAGAATAATCGACTGAAAAATAAAATATTCCCAATGAATTTCAACAGATTTCATATGTATCTATCCAGAAAACATTTATGTACATAGAATTTATAACGTAATCGCAAAAGTTGTCTGCCATTTTGACCTCCCATTTTACTCTCGAAAACCATCGTTTATCTTTTTCGTTTTCGACTTCCAAAGTATCATTTTAAGAAATTATAGAATAAAAACACCAGCTGAAGCGTCAAAACCGACTGAAATGATCCAAACCGTAAATTTAACCTAGTTGCCTTTCAATTTCAAAGCTACCGCCATCTGAATCTCCCTTCGGCCAAGATGGCGAACCGCCATACATATATCTCGATCGAAACGTAGAAAACAGTGTCCGCGAAATGATTCCGAGATTTTTTCGTTCGCAATTAAACCGCGATCGCGTATTAAAATAAGTTCGTAAAATACGCGGGAGAAAGTAATGCTTATCGCATAAAAGGGACATTAAACTGAGTCATTGGTCGATGTAGTTATTTGTAGTTCGGTAATGCGACTTTCCACTGAATTTATGGACGAATTCAGCTATGAACGCGGCATTAAACGGCGATAGATATTGCCGGGAATTATGGGAAAAGTAATGGGTCTACTCTATGTGCCGGTGTGGCCTCCTTTTATTATTATGTTCTGCGAGTGTTATTCGTCGATCTCGTTTTGAGGGCGATAAATCGAAATTGATAGCCTGGAAGGAAATTGCCTTATCCTCCGACAAATATGCGCGCATTGGGGAAAGGATAAATTTCGATTTATGTCCGCGTATTTAATCTAAAGGTTTGTTGCGTGATTTACGACGTCTCGCTCGTCCTTGCTCTTTTTCTTCCCCGTTAATCGTTATTGATTAACTCTGCGTTACTCGCATCAACGTCAATTATCTTGCGTTTACTCACAGTTGGTCAGTAATCTGTGGATTTTTACCCTTCAGCGCAGTTGGGAAGCTATTTATCAATAAATTATATTTTCCGGCTAGCAAATGTCTCTATCATTCGGGCATTAAAACCGAGTTTCTAAAATAAATCAGGATCAACCAAGACTCACACTTAACGGGCAATGAAGTCGGGGCTCAGTTCCAAAACTACGGGATTGCAGGTCAGTGAAACGGTTCTCTACGCTGTTTTTTGCTTCCAACGGGTTTGCACGCCGGCCAGAAATCGTACTTCCAGTGAAGTGAAATCGAAAAAGACAAGAGACAAGGGTGCACACTCGAGTGCACAATTAGTTTGATTAGGTTGAAACTGAGGTTCCCAGTTTAAAGTGCGGAGTACTTACCTCCGGACTCGGTGTACGGATATTGTCTTCAGCGGTTGTTCTAGGCATTCGACCTTCCCGTAGATTCTGTATCTACACGCACTTTGAAGAAAAATAAGCTACATTGCTTCGTATGCAGAATAATCAGAGTCAGAATCGCTACAAAACCCAGAATCAATTGAAATCGGACAGAATACTAAAGACAGAATCAGATTGAATCAATACTAAAGACGGAATGAATCTACCAGCGGTTAGACCTCTCCTTCTGTACCCTTGTGTGGGGTGTGGAAACGGTATGTCCCTCATGTGCCAAAATCGGTTAAATTCAAGTCGATGAAAATGTTTTCACTGGCTTATCGACACTAGCACAAAAAAACTTGGTTATCTCCAAATTCAGGATGTTTTTCACGGTGCTACATCGTTTTTCGGGACTGAAAAAGGATTAAAAACGGCCTTGAATGTTTACGGTTTCCAACCATCTCGGAATCCTGAATTTCTTTCTTTCCTTCTCCTAAAATAAAGGGTATAATATCAGCGGTTAGTGAAAAGAAGTTACTGTGGTTTATCTCACAAGTTCCAAACTGCATCTTCTCTCTGAGTTTCATCATTCGTACTATTCAATTTCCCAAATACATACTTACATGCGATGATTTCCTTCTCCTACCATATATACCTAGGTACTCTTATTTTATTTTCTCGCGTTGTCGCGTCAAACCGATGAGTTATGTCCGTAGACGGTCGAGATAATAAACCCAGTTTACTTTATGATCCTTCCATCTCGACATAATACTACCGGTGCGGCCTAATGCCATAATTCCAGGACTGTTTGACAGCAGATATCCGTGAGCTCGGAAAGCAATCCAAAACCATCCATCATGGTACACGACGTCCATTTGCGGAGCTGGGATATCGGACAGGAAACTATTTTGACGGTAATGATATTAATATCTACCATAAGGACAATATTTTAGGTTCAGGATTTATTTTTTCACCAAATTCTTATAGATTTATAAATAAAATAGAGCAATGCAGTTTTTTTGGATCGAAGAAAATCGTAGAGAAATGCGAAAAAGGTACAGATGGCATTGAAGATAGAATGTAGCAATACTCCAATTTTTTTTCAGTGGTCGTGAACTATTACGACAAAACAACCATTGGGTGATCCATTTCCTAGGGCGGCTTCTGAATATCGAATTCCGGTGTGGAAAACGAACAATATCGAGTTCTTCTGATCGGAAAGTTCGTTTAGAAACCGAAACCGAACGCCGTTTGTCGTGTATTAGATAACGCAACTAATGCGTTGATAACCGCAATTTTGTCTCGATTTCGGTTCGGTTAAATAAGCGACCCACATTCCGAATGGGATCAACGAACCCGCTCCGGTTTTTGCACTGTCGAAAACGAGAGTGTTATGGTTTGATTCGTCGAAGGAAAAAGAAGAAATCTGTTTTTTCTCGGAATTTTCTATGTCGAAGGATGTCCCAAAGTATCTGCGCTCTGTGATCGGTATCAACTTCATTTCCCTAAAAGTGACGTAAAACTACGATATCTCTAATTTCGTAAGCTCCTAGTGCTAAGAGAGTGAAATCAGCTGATTGAAGGATTGGGAAATAGCTATCTGCAAGCGAACTTTTGCATTTGCAGCGGAAAATTGCAAAAAAAAAACGAATAACCTAGCAAATACCGATAAATAAGGAAGTAGCTCAAGGAAATCCATATTTTTAAGTAGGAAACTCGGACTGTATGCAGTTTTTCAGCTTTTACTTGTATTTATACAGGGTGGGTCTTTGATTCGTACAAATATTTTAACAGTAGATTCTTGAGGTCAAAGGGACTCTTTTTTCTCATACAATTTTTTTTATTCGGCCCTGATGGAAAGATACAGCCATTTTAAGTTTTCTGATGAGCTGTGCCACCTCTGGAAATACGAAATTACCTTCAAAATAACTAGCTAAATCTGTGACACTACACATATGTGAACCTTTTAAACAGAGTTGCATTCAGCCACCCAATTTTCCGAATATCACAGATATTTTTTATTTTTGAACATCAAATTACTCTCGCATTATGCGAGAAAATATGAAGAATACTTTTATTTTACAAAGCCAACTTAGTTTCAAGAGCTGGCTTCTTTGAATTTTTGGCTTTTTTATGGTACGTAATAGTCATAATGAGAAAATTGGAATACGTATGGGTGACATCTTGTGTTCGAAAAGATTGATCAAATATATGAAAAACTATATTCCGAAATTCATTCATTCGATGAAACCGTTTGTGAGATAGAAGTAAAAATATAATTTTTTTATGGTTTTTCGACAGCCTGTATCTTTTTAACCGAACCGAAAAAATGCTAAAGGAAAAAATGTTTCCTTTTGATCTCAAGAAACTACTGTTGAAATATTTGTACGAGTCAAAGACTCACCTTGTCTACAAGATTTCTGAGGTAAAAAGAGACTTTTTCCCATTGCTTGTTTCATAATGTGATGAATCTTCTCCGAACACAAATTTCCACTAACATTTTCCATTTTCTCTATTGTGGCCATTAACGTATAATGCAATGTTTTCCAGCAGTTTTCAAAAATGGAAAATATCTGTGAAATTCGTAAAATTGGGCTGAATCCAACTCTAATCAAAAGATCCACATATGTGTTGTGTCATAGATTTACTTCGTTCTTCTGAAGGGAATATTGTTTTTCCAGGGGCGACATAGCTCAATATGAATTCTTAAAATGGCCATATCCTTTTATCTAGGTCGAATCTGAAAAAATGGTATAGGGAAAAAAGTTTCTTTGGGTCACTAGTGTTGAAATCTAACTATAAGTCAAACAATCACCCTGTATAGTCGGTTCAACAATTATTCACATGTCAGGCGGTTGTGGGAAAACCAAATTATGATGGTATTACCTCATTCAGTAAGATTTTGAGTGAGCATCATCCACATTGGTATTCACTCTTACATACATCGATCATTTATCTAGAAATATGGAAGAAAATCGACATAAGCATCGACTATCGTCGATTTCACTTAACCGACAGGTCGATAAATTGATCCTGCTCAATGTCGAATAATAATAATAATCGGACAAGTGTTTCGAAGGTTCCCATTTGCGTCCGATCGCTAAATTATTGGGCATTTTTCGAGCTGTTAATAATTCATCGCCAACATGTGTATTTATGCGATATTTTCGATTCGGCCTCACGTAATTATCGAATCGATAAAATTCGCGATCCGCTGATTTTAAAACGTCCGTACCAGCAATTATCTATTGCGAGACGGGCGAGGTGTGATTTAGCGAGAACTAGAAATGGCCAGACACAATCAATCGAGGGAATATTATTGGAAATGTCGTATATATATCAGCGTCTAAGCATTCGCACGGATCGATAATTAGCCTGCTCATTGGCTATGACGGTACTAATTTGTTGGTGGTAGCGGAGAAACGATTATGACCTGGATCTTTGATTTATCCAACGCCCGTATCGTATTGGAAAGAAGTGATATACTGTTCTCTAGGGTTCGGGTATTTTACCGGAAGCGCTCCTCCGAAAGGCTGTTACCGGCTCTTGACCGATTCGAGGTTCACAGACCGAACGATTTTTCCCAGAAGATCGGCCACGTATACAGGGTGTTCCAAACAAACAGTCCATGAAGCTGGCCCTTCACGGAGGTCGAATCGGTGGAATCGACTCAGTCCGATGCATATTCCTAGGGATATTATTGTCTTGACGACAAGATTCTGGTCATGTCTTGAGAAAAAAATCAAAAAATTTGAAAAAATTTTGTCTTTGGGTTTTCTTGACATATTAAATCTTGTCTTGACTCAAGACATTTCAAGATCTTGAACTTTTCGTTGAGTTTCGTGCTAACACGACAAACTGGTGGTTCATTGATATTTATTTGTTTTTTGGTGAACTCATAATGATATCGCGCAGTTTCACTCCGTTTAGTTGAGTGAGGAAAAAAGAAAGAAAATACATAAAAAAGGCTCATTTGGATATCGAAAATACTTGGCTTCCTTTGGTATCTCCACATGCCACGTAACACAAGCACACATGAGCTAAAATAATAACACCGTTTTGGCACAAAAGTTGAAGTTATTTTGAATTATCTTCTTTTCAACTTTACCTATTACTATTATCTGTCGACACGCCACTGTTAACGAAGCCAGTTCTGTCAATAGGGAATACTCCTTCTGACGAAAATGATGTATTTTTTATGAAATATCTTTGAAACGTCACATTTTGAAATATCCATTTCAACCGTTTCCCAAAAAAAAATTATTTTAAGAACTTAAAATTGAGAAATGAAAATGGGTATTTAAAATTTAAAGCGTTTCATGTGGATTGTACAAGTTGGCAACATCGACTGAAATATGCCTTGATAATAAAGGACAACAAATACATTATCTTGATGAGATAGACAAAGATGGCTGTCTATGAAGTCTGCGAGCAACGAGGAAGGTCGTAAAATTTTATGGGATTTTTATGGCCGGTTGCAGTTGAAGCTCGCCAGTAAGTACGCGCCTGTAGATCAACAGCTGTTATTTTATAAACAAGCTGAACGGACATTGTTCTTTTCCTTGTCTAGTATGCGCTGTTGCCAAATCGTAAACTCCGCACAAAGCGATTTAAATTTTAAAACCCCATATTTGAAGGATGATTTTGAATAGTTTCCGCGATGAATTTGAAAAAATCATGAATGAAAGTCATAATTATTCAGTTTAAACTTGCATATGCAGTTTAACCCAAGTTGAGGAGAATTCCCCATTGAACTTGACTTTGCCACCTTCTACGTCATCACCCTCCCAATCGGCTTTGAACTGAATTGCAACTTGTTTCTATATCTACTTTTGATGATTACAAAGTGGTAGTCTTATTTTACTATAAGTGACATTGATTCTTCAGTGAACAGAACGTCTGCTGAGCCATTTGGCTCCGATTCTAACTAATATTCACTAACAAGCAATAGAAAGAAACGTAAGTTTAAGTGAAAATATAGAATTATCAGTGAAACTGAAGCGACTTCGACTAATGCGAGTGAAAATGATAAATCTAAATCCAAATCAGTGAGAAAGGAAATAGAAAGTTTTTATCGCTTTTATTATAGAAAATAAAAAAGTTATGGCACATTTTCGTAATCGACAGAATATCAAAATTTGGTAATATGTTCTAGACAAATGAAGATATCTTGAAGCGGTTTCCACTGATGGACTTTTCACGAAAATCGAGCCCGGAACTCCTTTCAAAGTTTTTCCCTATCTAGTCTAGAAGTACCAGAAATAGCCAAAATCAAGCAATTTGAGATACCCTGTACTCTCAGCGTGAAACACCCCTTTTTTATTCCAAATATAACCCTACGGCATGAATCGAATGCACAATTTCGAAAAGATGTATTTCCACTCGATTGAATCATGACCTTTTTTGAAGTGAGCTTTCCTCGACTATACCGAGAATACGGTAACGCAGAACTAAGAAGGATCAATCTCCTTTTAGGCAGTACGTTGTGAATTCCCAACGACCTTCTGCATTATGGATCTACCCGGCATCTCTTTGGAGATTTCGGCATCGACATTTCTCAGGAACTCCGAATTTTTTTTCGTTAATCCATAAATGCAAACTTTACGCATTTGGTTCGGGGAAAACTACATGGAATAAAAAAGTTTGTTGCCCGTTACGTAACGGTCCAGTCAAACATTCAGCTCCTTAAAGTATAGTTTTTATAACTCACAGTCAGTTTCATAATCAGGAGGAACTCCAAGAATTCTAAAAGCTGAAGGGACTTTTTAATTTATCACGAAACTGGCTTTAGAGTGTTTCAGAGAATAAACTAGATGTCCTGATGAATGAGCCATCTTTCAAAGCTGTTAATTTTTGATCAGAGAGAACATCATTATAGGAATGAAGGAAATAATAACCAATATTTTTTGACATCATAAATTATCTGATAAGGAATGAGAAGTTGATCATTCATTTCTTCAGATATTACTGATGCTTCCCAATCAAATTGTGAAAAGCATGCACGACCATACTCAGAATAATAAGACCTTCATCAAAACATGTTGAAGTTGATGAATCCTCTACGAAACTCTGGATATCTGATGGATTTTGGAAAAGTATACGCAGACGAAGTATATCCATGTAAATAAAACTTTGAATCGTTATTGAATTAGATGTGATTTCAAAACTGTGTGTAATATTCATTTTTTTTTCTAAATAACGAAAGGACTTGGAATTAGCTTGTTACCTTTCCTAGTTGAACCTAATTTATACCTGTTTGGCTTCATGTGACATTATTAACAATCGACTCGAATTAATCCTATTTATAATCTCGTATTTGTCGATGTTTTTATGACAACTCCAGCGGTGAAATAAATCTTTTCTGTTGACAACTCATCTCTCTCTGAAATTTTCATTAACAAGCGGCATTTCTTGTTGCGTGAATTGGCAGTACATAATTTGAGAGTTGATTTATGATGCATTCCAAATCGGGGTGTCCAAAATACTGGTCATTCTCGAAATTTATGATTTTTTTTTCGGAAATTCGTAGAATACTTTGAAATTCGCTGGATCTATTCTTGTCCCTGTGATTTGTGTTCCTTTGGCGCAAGTCGTTCTTGACGTGACATCTGCCTGCATTCTCGAAAAGTTATTTCGAGAGTGCTGATTGAAAAAAATGCGAGAAACTCATTTGTAGTTGTATTTCCAACATAACGGTTATGGCGTTTATTATTGCAGGTACTGAAATTCATTTCAAATGACGAGAACGTAGTTGATTCTGCAAAAGGCAAATAAAACGTTTGTATACGTAAATGCTGTAGCCGAAATATCCATTTACGTCACTGTCCAGACTTTCTGTTGCCCGTACGAATATTAACCTTTCACCTGAACGATAACATTCTAAAGAGCAGTCCAATCACACCAATAAAACGGATGCGGTTCTGTATTCGATGCATTTTTTATCATTTATATGTTTCTTCTGGTTAATAATATATCTCAGCATTGGAACTTTTAGTTGAAATTTTGTTCATGAAGATTTACTGACAAATACAGTATGGCAGGTTTTTGATTTTTCTTGTGCTTCTACGTAGGACGTAAAAGTTGTGTTTTTGTTTCGTCTATTCAAATAAGTAAAAGCGGAAATAATCAACTTTTTCATCTGAGTAGTTTCACGAGCAGAACGGAGAACAATGAAAGCTTTCATTCTATTATTGATAACCAGTAATTTAGATGGAACTGGCAACTCGTAAAGCCCAGCTGATGAATATTAAAACTCAATAATTGCGAGGTTCTGAATCGAATCTTCAACTTTCCACCCAATAAAAATAAATCAAATTTGCCTCTGGAAAGTCTAATACATGACGAACATGCAGGCACAACCTGAAGTTCATGAATTTTTATGCTGCCATCGAACAGCGATTAATCTAACCAATCTCAAGTTAATAGCCCATATTAAGCGCTTATTAATACATCGCTTCTAATCGTTGATTACTGCGGAAAATAATAAAATATTATATAATGGTTAATTATTCGGCTGGATATCGTTATGTTCATTAACGTACATCCTAAAGTACGTGGGGAATATATAGAATTATAGCCTTAACTGTTTAATGCTGAAAGAAGATTTATGCTACGGCTTCGTTAGAGGAAATACCTAGTAAAACTCCCGAGAGTTCATAATAATCGAATAATCGAACAATATAATCATTCTTCTTGGATGTTTTGGCTGTTGATGTCTTGATTGATCTGCATGCTTCTTATTTCTGAATTTCTTTTCTTTTCCCGTAAGTTATGGACAGAATATTCTTGTAAACTGTTTATGACGGCAGGATCGTGAATCACCGAATGAGAATTTTGTGAAATCGACTGAGAAGATGCGACTCAGAAATCATTTCGAAGGAAGTTGTTCAATCTCTAACTCTACATAACAACGTAGCTATTAGCTATTATCATCATTATCCTAGAGTACAAACTGCCGAATGCGCTGTGTAGTCATGTTTCAATTCCGTTTGTTCCTCCACTGAGAAGCTGTTAAGATGACACATGATGTCTCAATTTTTCAAACTGATTTACTCAAACTTCACAATACGCCAATTTTATGAAATGATGAATTATTCACACTATTCTTTTAGTATCTTTACTATAATGCTAGACCTAGAATTTCGATTCTGATTTGTGTACATGATAATGCTTGATTCAATTCGAAAACAGTGAAACTTTACTTGAAATTGTTGTGATTTTGGACAAGTTTGGATCAATGAAAGTCCTCGCTCACGCTTTCTTCTACCGCAACTATAAAACTGGCAGTCGTATATCTTGCGAAATCAATTTAGGAACGTGAAGTAATACCCGTGGTAGATTCTCGAACAATACAATAAACTCCACGAATAACAACGAGCATTTCAATGAATCATCTGCCGTTTACATTCGATACACTAATGAATGACATCGTCAATCAACATACATCACCAACAATCGTTCAACCTTGCAGGTTACCGTTGGTGAGTAATGTACCCGGGGAATAAAACGCCTGGAATTTACTGTAATCGCTTGCTAGGCAACCCATTTAACGATAGTGTCTTTGGAATAGGAACTCACTGGTTGCCGTGCCTCCTTAGGCGTCGTAATATATTAAATATTCGTTTCGATGTTGTGTTTTCCTTCCTTTCATATTATCAATAGAATCTGAAACGTTTCAGCTGTTCATTCCTTTTCTTGGGAATTCAAAACCATGGCGTGATCTAGAAGTATAAATAATTCTTTATTTTTTTTCCAGGTGAGTTGGACTTTATTTATGCCTACATGGCATGTTCCCGCGGTACCTCGCGGTAAGTACTGGTAGCATTTAACATTCACAAAGTTGTGGAAGCCACCAACGCAGCGCCTGTTTCAATTAGTGCTCGACCAGCTCCTTTTACGGCCTATAAAAAAGGTCTGGGTTCGGTGTGACGAAGTCACACATCAATGAGAATTCGCCAGACTAATTCATTTCTACCCAAAATTTGGTTGGTTGTAGTTGGGGAACCCAAGACGGAAATTCGAGATTTATTCGAGCGTATCAGTGCAATATAAGGGGAGATACCTTGTACTCTGTAGAGTACTTCTACCAAAAATTAGACCTGTATATAGGGGGAATTGTCTAGGAGAGCCTGTCACAATAGTAAAAAAAAAAACGAACATTGTGCATACTCCAGCGTGTCAGATTAAGATATATGTGTTTAATTACATGTGGAAAAGTATATATTTTTTTAATCTGACTATTAAAGCGTGACGAAAATATGAAGGAGAACGCCAAAGTTGCAAAAAAAAAAGGTCACGTGTACATTATTGAGCACGGTGGCTTTTTATTTTAATTTGAAGCTTATGATTCAAGAATTACGGAAAAAATATAATCTGACAGTTTCAGCAAGCCGAAAGGTCACAAAAATCAGTTTTTTTGAATTATCTCCTCTCCTGGGCTTCAAAGTGTTTTCGCATTCATTATAAAAGTTGTAGAGCATAACATTTTCTACAAATTTTGTCCGAAGCAATTTTTTTTACTTTTGATCGTTTTCGAGATATATGGCGATGAATGTACATTATACTGCGTTCTACCTTGACCTTGGTCTTTTCCATGTGTGGCTAAGCTCCTCGCCCTTTATCACCCTCTAGCTCGAAAACGGTTGAGGGTATAAAAAATTGCTTCAGACAAAAGTTGCATAGAATCTTAATATCTACAACTTTCATAATGAATACAGAAACGTTAGAGCTACAGGAAGAGAGATATTTAAAAAAAAATGCCTTGTTATCATCTTCAAACTGTCAAATTAAGAAAACCCCTCCTGATTAGTGTAAGATTAATGGGTCAACAGGTCTGCAATACCGAGATTAACCATCTGTATCAAAATCTGACACGCTCGAGTATGTACAAGTTACTATTTTTTTTTGCATTTTCAAAGGACCGTTGTGACCTTGCTTTACGTCCGAGTTGTCAGTCTCTTGGAAAGTGGCTTCCTTTGGGTCCAATTTACTCAAAGTCTGACGAATTTTTTTTTAACATTTTCAATTCTTCCGTACGGCCATCCCCACCACGCAAACTGTCAGATTGACATGAATTTATCATCAGAGACTTGTAGGGCATATACAGTATCTCAATCTGACAAACTGGAGTATGTACACCTGACGTTTTTTTTTCACATCTTTGAAAACCTGCAGACGCTTTCTCCACCGCTGAAAGTGCACACCTTAGAACCTTTTTTTCTTTCTACCATCTAATCTTCAGAATCCACTAGGTGTTGTTCAAATCATTTGGGAATGAGACAAAATAATTTAATAATGTACAAGGTGTTCCTAAATTGGATGTACGAACGGCAAAAGTCTAATAACCATGAGACCGTAAACGATTCGTTTTCGAGATACAGGGTGTATCAGCGTCATGTCAGATACGATGCGACCGAATTGTCAATAATCTCCATCCGTTACCTCATCTACATATACCTCTTTCTATGAGTGGAACGAAGCGCGGGAAGCAGTAAAATTCCCGATGGCTCTTTTGTTGCCGGCCTAGAATAATAACGCGATCACAGACGGACCTTATCGATCGGGTCGCTTTCGAAAGAGCAGGAGCACCTCCGAACGGAGCTGACCGACCAGGTGTTCGGTCGTAAACCCAGAAATTCGGTCCTGAAGAGTCTGGATGCTCCTCGCCGCCTTTCACCGAGGTCGACCTGTGTAAAAACGCGAGGTTTTCCTGGGTAGGCGTATTAGACGTTTCGAAGCCGCTGACAATATGCTAAATATTACGAAATTCGCTCGAAGAAAGTTGACGGACGGCATATCGGGGAGCTCGATAAAATCGAAACGAGCGATATTTTCTCATCGGAGCCCGAACGGCTTGACAGAATTACGAGCGGTCCCTTTTGTGTGCGTTTCCTCATTCAGACATTCCTAATTTGACGGAGTTATTCAGAAATTTTGAATCACAATAGTCTGTGCTACTTTGCCCGCGTCATAACTCGCTGTGAACGACTTTACGGTGTGAAATTTCAGAAGAATGCATATTACCAAATGGGTATCCTTTCAGAAAACCCGACCAAACTACATACACTCCTATGGATAAAAAAAAACGGGCAAACAAAATGTTCTTCGAATTCATTTCGAAATAACTTTTTATTGGGTGCATCGATTTTGATAATTTTGTTGTCTATTTGTAGCCAATTTCATCTAGTTTGTCATCCGATGTCGAGTCTGCAGAAATTTCAATTGAATTTGATGGTATACAGGGTAGAACTGAAAGTTGCAATTTCTCCTGAATTTCTGAACACCCTGTGGAAGGAATTAGTGATGCATTGATGGGTCTTTAAGTGAGTGTTTCAAGCCTGATCGTCACTTAATATTTTCTTGTTAAATTCACGTCAATAGCTCTTTCCTGAAAGGAAATACGATTTTTCAAAAGAGGCTATGCAATTTATAACATTAATGATAACACATTTAGAATATAGAGATGAAATCATGAAAAATAAACACATTCTTATATTGAGTATTGCTTCCACGGGCTTTTATCACTGTTTCCAATACAATTGGCAATTGCCTGTTGCGGAACGTTTTCCCATTCTTCAAGAAGAGCTGGAATGGTTTCCAGATGCGAATAAGCCTTCCACACATGCTCAATTGGGCTTAGATCGGGATTCCGTGGTGGCCAGTCTAATCGATGGATGTTCATCTCGTCGAGATGATCTGTTACAATTCTGGCCACATGGCAACTTCTTGCGCAATTTCTTCTGACCTCATAAAAAATGCAATGCAAAATTCCAGCACTATAACTGTCAAGTTGAATTATATAAACACTAATAATAACGTTGCTACGCAACAGAATAACCATGTTCCTTGATCAAAAAGTAAGTATTGGTCTTGTCTTAATGTTACAAATTGCATAGTTCCCTTTGAAAAAGCGTGTGTCCTCTCAAGAAGAAGTTATTGACGTGAATTAAACAGGAAAATGTTGTAAGAAGATCAGGCTTCAAAATTCATTTAAAGACCCATCGTTGTGTCACTGATTACCCCCTCAGGATGCTCAGAAATTTAGAGGAATAGCTACATTCACTTCCACGTTGTATACCATTAAATTCAATTAAATTCCTGTAGAGTCGACATCAATTGATGAACTAGATGAAATAGGCTACAAATAGACAACAAAATGATCAAAATCGATGCACACCTTAAAAAGTTATTTCAAAATGAATTTGGTGTGTATTTTGTTCCATCACTCTCTACTCATTCCTTTGGAGCCTTGTTGAGGATCCAGGACTTGCTTCTGCATATGTTAGGTTTGAAGGCCAACCATTTCTGGAGACTCACGTACTATTGCATTTAGCGGCTTCTTTTCTCAATCCCTAGAGCCTGCATGGATGGCATTAACCGAATGGATTGTCTCTCAAGCAACAGGCTAGTGAGGCTCGCTCGTGCCCTTGTCTCTCGGCTCTAGCTGTCATCTACATTACTCGCAAGCACGAGCACGAGTAGTGTGGACCGGCCTTTACCTATATCAAACTCGCTCTCGTGAAAATTTCAGCTGTGCTTATGTTTTTTCTTCGTGTTCTAATCCTCGAGTTCAGCGAACCCCAATTCAGATCATTCCACTCACAAAATTGGAGTGATACCTGAAAGCTATTCCGCTTTCGACTTTCATGCATTTAAACGGTATCCTAACGCACGAAACCGAGCCGATTTTTCACCCGGTGCATTCCTGAGCTTCCCGATAAATCAAAACCGGAGTCGATGTCCACAAATTGTTCGCAATCAAGTTAGTAGCGACTCCCCCGATGGCTGCCATCGATCATCGCGGTCCGTAGCGACATAGTTCGGTTCTCATTCGGTTTTTATTCCCTCAATTAGCCCTAATTGGCATATCGATTAAAACGCGCCATGTTACGGGCGAGAGTGTCTTCTCGCCGTGTCGTTGTTGTGTGGATGAGAGAGGCGTCGGATCGCGTGATACTCCTCGATACTGGCGAGATTGATATCGCCCATTAGGACGATTTTGCCATGCAGGACCATTTGTTTCGTTAATGAGAGACGAGCAGCGTTGGGTGGGTTCGAGACCTGGATGGGTGGACGCACTGGTTATGAATTAGAACAAGCGCAGAAATATCCACCCAATGGTATGTAGGGTATCCGCAATTCCTAATTCATGCAGGGTGACTCTTCGACTTGTACAATAATATTCTTCCCTTCTTAGTTACATACAAAGTTTTAAATACATTTTTTTTTTGACTTATCTGTATACGAGAGGATTCATTGGTAAATGTGCGTAAGCTAGGGGTGTGTAGAAGACACTGAGGAAAGTCAGAATAACCCAAATTTAAAGGGTCTATATCTCTTCATAATCAATATTACCGAGAGTTTAATTTTGCTAATTTCTTCAATTACCCATAAATTTTAAACCAGCCTATACATGATGAGTCTCTGATTCGTATTCGTATAAATAAACTGCTCCACTTGAGTTGGGGATATTGATTTAAATTGCAAAAAAATATAGTTAAAATAAGATTTTTGTGATGAAAATTCATATTAATATGATTTCAAGTTGCAAATTAATTTTAGCCTGTAGGTCTGCAGCGTATACAAGGTGGTTAAGAAGTATCGAGTAAAATAACGAAATTTTATTCCCAGAGAATTCAAGCATTTTAAGACTGTCAATACAATGTATGGCCTCCACGGGCATCAATAACAGCTTGACATCTTCTTTGCATACTACACACGTGGTTGTTGAACATTTCTTGAGGAATTTGGTTCCATAAACGGCGTAGAAGCTTTCTCAGATCATTTAAGGATTCTGGGGTAGGTTGATGATTAACTAATCTTCTTTGGAGCATATCCCATGCCTGTTTTAGGCAATTCAAATCTGGTGAGTGCGGAGGTATTGGTAAATGTGGAATACCAAGCTCCTCGCACGCATTCTCAACTATGGCTGCACGGTGCGGTTTAGCGTTATCGTCTAGAAATTGAAAAGTTTCACCAATAGCAGCGTGAAAATTATGCACAACATTGTCAATGACATGCTCCATATAGTGTAAGGCGGTCATATTCCCAGGACAAATGTGTTGATCTGTGCGCCCGTTGAAACATATCCCGGCCCATACCATAACACTACCCCCTCGGAATGGATGGACTTCTTGGACATAGCGACGATTACGGGGTATGCGTGGGATTGTCCATACCCTTATTCTTCGAGAATCTGAAAATCGTCCATATCTGGATTCATCAGTGAAAAGAACACTACGTCATTGATCGTTCCAATTGATATGTTGCCCTGTCCATTCCAGTCTTACTCCTCTTAATGGGCGTCTAGATACTAGATTCACCTCTCTCAAACGTCGTCTGATAGTTTCGATGAAAACTTGGACCCCATCTGCATTTTGAAGAGTATTCCATAGCATTCTACACTTAGATGTAGGGTTTCTTCTCGCCGAAACGGTGATGAAACGATCCTGAGCAGGTGTTGTTTTTCGTCGCCCACCGAGCCTTGGTCTTTCCAACACGGAACCTGTCTCCCTGAACCTATTCCAAAGTCGAGATATCACTCTTTGGCTGACTTGGAGCCTTTCCGCTACAACAACCTGAGTTAGGCCACCCTGTAGCATTTCGATAGCCCTATTAACCTCAGCGTTCGTTAATTTAGCGTCTCCTTAAGCTCTATTCAAATGTCGAATGGTGTTCAAGTCAACTTCGTATTGCCACTCTGTACACAAATGAGTTAGTCGTTTTCTTGCGGACACCCTGTACATAATAGTAATAAAGCCTATGAATGGATCATCAGAATTCAATGAGGAAGTAGTAGCGGGGTTAATCTGTCTTAAATTTGTGTAGTCTGACTGAGCTGGAATAGCTCTATGCATATATTTGAATAAATTTATCGTCAAACAAGAATTATTGACTTCTGTGGACAATAATCGTTAGGAAAATCATCGACGGAAGCAAAACGCTGAAGAATATCCATTTGAATTCAGGTTAATGAAAAGTAAGTGAAGAAACAAGACAGGGACCACTGGCAATTAACAATAATCCTTACACAGGGCTGCCTAGATATGCTATTATCTTAATTTTGAGACTATTTGTGGGTGAAAAACAAATTTGCTGCGTTTTAGCAGTCAGTACTTTCGATATGATGAACCTTCTGTTGAGGTACGACGGCAATATCTTCGTGGAAATTGCAATCATCACCCCTCCCCATTAATTATCATGACGTTCATGACATTTCGAGCCTAATTTTCGTTCGAATTGATAAATTATGCCGCTCAGAATATCTTTCCGCGAAGTATCGGACTCGCATAATACGAGGCCCCGAGGCCCGAGCCAATTCCATTTCACGAATTAATTATTTATAGCTCGGAAACTTTCTAGGATTAGAAATAGCAGAGATACCTGTCGATGAAATATGCATTTTCCCGGCATTGCTAATATAGACTTTGTTTGTAAGAAGTTCGCGAAGGTTACGGAAACACAATGTGAACGGCGTTATTAAAATTTGCGCAATTGCTGCTTGCACTCGAGATAGGCGAATTCTGCTTCCAGATAATTTATTTCGTTACAGGGAGATATTTCGAGATAGGGTTGGAAAGAATGCTTGTTGTAGCTGTGTGGAAGGGTTAGGGGTCACATAGAAGTCACAGAAACATTGCTTAGCAAAAGCAGTTCTGGATAACTCCGAGGGAAATCAATAAATAATTCGATTATTCATAATCCGATTTCGAATAATTTCATTTTCAAAAAATATCTGTGGAATTCGAAAATTTGGTAGAGTGTAGGAGATCCACATATACTTAGATCTCGAAGTTGTTCCTTTTAGCTTTTGCAATCTTCTATTGTTCTATCTGATTTCTGCGTTTTATCCGACGTGTGTACAGGGTGGTCAAAATTGGTGATACCTGAACTACAACTTTTTAAACCAACGAGATAGAGAAAAATGAATGTACCATTCATGTCGCCTTTTTTCGAGAAACTAATAATGCCATCAATTGCATTCCTTTATCTTCTTTTGTTTTTGAGTTATAGGCCAAAATTTAAATTTGGGCGATTTCAACTTTGGTCATTATCTCTGTTTCTGTTTGTGCTAGGATGTTGAAATGAAGACATTATACAGACACTTTTTTGATAGCAATCTAGTGGCTTACTATAATTTTTTTTTAACAGGTTTATTTGCTGAGCTATAACATAAAGTTCTGTTCTTTTTTATGAAAACAGTAGTTCAATTTGATTCAGAAAGAATCGCCATTTTTTTACCGTCATTTTAAAGTGCTGTTTTCATAAGAAAAAAGTACATCTTTATGTTATAGCTCAGCAAATATACCTGTTGGAAAAAATCATAGTACGCCACTGGATTGCTATAAAAAAAGTGTCTGTATAAAGTTTTCATTTCAACATCCTAGCTCAAACAGAAACGGAGATAATGACCAAAGTTGAAATTTTAATTTTGACCCATAACTCGAAAACAAAAGAAGATAGAGTAATGCAGTTGATGGCATTATTAGTTTCTCGAAAAATGAAGACCGTAATGTGCCATGAATTTTCCCCTATCAATTTCCAGTGCTTTTCCCGTTCCCCGTTTCCACCGATGACAAAGCAACTCCGCCCGTAGCGACTGCAGCTTATTTTCTCATTTTTTCGTCGAACAAATCGGATAGATATACACTATGTAGTCGCTGCTACCGAGAACGAACGTAAAACCAATCATGCCTGCCGATCGGGGTCAAATTTTCTACGCTCAATGATGTGTGACTCCATCATAAATCGGCCGCGTATATCGTGTATCGCTAGATTCCGATATTGATCCCAGATATTCAAAACAGGAAACGAAAATGACGAAACGGACTGGTAAGATAGGAAATGACGGAGGATGTGTCGAATCCCACTCGCAGGTGCACCTAGAAATAAATGATGTGACCTAGGACGAAAAACAGAACAGTCCGTGGTTAGTTGATATGGGGAGTATGGGAGAGTTGAACCCTTTTTCACTCTGAAGTTGTGTAGCAACTAATTTTTTTGCGTGAAGATGTCATGCCCAAATAGGTAACGATAGATAGTAGAGTGATATTGAGATGAACATTTTGAGTACAACAATTCATTTTTTACGAACCAAAAATGGGCTCATGTCTCCCTAACCCATGAGAGAGTTGAACAGTAGGCTAGAGGGACTAAACCATAAGTTTGTTTATCAGGAAAAACATTGAAAGAAATCAATTTGCAATGACCAATGATTCTCTATGTCAAGGTTTTCATCGTCAGAGGTATCAACGTATCAAATATGTACATATTTTCTATTTCAGAGTCTCTCTCCCTTATTTCCGAAATGTTTTAATTATTTTGAACCTTTGAATATTCTTTATATTTATTTCTATTATTCAATTTTCTTTTTTGAAGCAAACTATTATCTCAGCTCAGTGCGGGAAACTTGGACCACTGAATATGTCTCCCGATATAGCATGAGTCAAGTCTCCCGCACTCCCTTTTAGTCTATTCAACAGATGTTTTCTTGAAACTTGAAACAACTCAAATTTCGAGACAAGATCTTGAAATTTCCAAGAACTTGGCGACCATTATCCTCGAAATTCGATCCCAGTGCTACAAATCCTCAAAGTTCGAAATTTTGATTTATGTATTTCCCAAAATACTGATCCTAGAAAAAACCTAATTGCATATTCGTGATCTACGACCTCGAAAATAACCCGCGTCGATATAGCTGAATGAATAATTTTTTTCGTTGGTGGAGCGCGGGTAAAAACGGGAAGCGAGCGTGCGTAGCAGACGACATTCTTCTAAATCTAAATTTTTTTATTTTTCGAACGATATCGACTTGGGTCATTTTTTTGACTAATTCGAGGTCGTAGATTACGAATATGTGATTAGATTTTCTCTTGGATCAGTAGTTTGGAAAAAAAAAAACTATTTTAGTGGAAAATTCCGAAAACATTATTCGAATTTGAGGAGCTGTAGCAGCCAGGAAAGAAGCACTGGACATGAGCTGATTTTTTTGGTGATATATTGGTTCCTTGCGAATAGAAAAAACCAACTTTCATTCATCTGCCGCGAACAGTTCATATTTTATAATTTTTTTCGCGAAGGTCCAAAATTTCCGATTTTTCATCGACCATAACTTGAAAACTAATCCTCTCAGCAAAATTCTGTTTGCATATTCGTAATCTACGCCCTCGATTCAGTAAATACTCAAATTTTGATGCAAATCGGAGAGATCGAAAATTTTTCAAATTTTTCCATACATATGTATGGAAAAATTGCGATTTTCAAAAAAAATTTTTTGGTCTCCGATCGAATCCAAATTCATACTATCGACTAATTCGAGGGCGCAGATAACGAATATGCAAACAGATATTTTTTAAAAAATTTATTTTTTATGTTATGGTCGACAGAAAATCGTAAATTTTGGACCTCCGCGAAAAAATCAAAAATTGCGATTTTTTTAAAAATATTTTTGGTCTCCGATGAGAACCAAATTTATACTGCATACTAATACGAGGGTGTAGAACACGAATATGCAAACAGATATTTTTTTAAAAATTTATTTTTCGAGTTTGGTCGATGAAAAATCGTAAATTTTGGACCTTCGCGGAAAAAATCATAAAAATCAAACTACTCGCGGTAGATGGATGACATGTGGTTTTTTCCATTCGCAAAGAACCAATCTATCACCAAAAAAATCGGCTTGTGTCTAATTCTCCCTCAACAGGTGACAGGTCGCCACCCTTGCGGCAGAAAAACGTCCGCGCCTGGCGGGCTTCCCGATCGAAGATAGGATTTCCGATCGGCCCGAGGGAAGGGAGCCGCGTGCACGCTGCCTCCTCGTCCCACCGGTCCCGCTGCCGCCGATTCGACTACCGATCGCTGTCCGGCCAGTCAGCGTCGCGCGGTTCTTGCGTGGACGTACTTGCACGCGGTATAGAAGCGCTGGTACGCTTTTTTTGCGGGAGTTTTGTCGGAAACTAGGATCCGTTTTATTTTTCGCGGAGGTGCTCACCCCGTTCGTCGGATTCCCGAGAAATTTATTGTTTTAGTTTGATCAGTGGTACGATCTGAGGATATCTTCACCGGCAGTGCTGGGATTATTCGTTTGAAGGTGAGAGATTTGACATAATCTTGAATTTTTTCCTTAGATCTTTGATTCTTGGCTTTTTTTTACGACAATCCTCATCGGTTGGGTCCATTTCGTGATTTTAGGCGATATCTTCTCACCGGTAAATGTTCAAACTGAAAATTTTGACACTTGTAAACGTGCAAATAGATTTTACACCGAATCCATTTTTTGCACTGTAAAATTCCTTACAGATTTCGTAAACTCATGGATATTACCTACTCCAGCAATGTTTGAATGATAAATTTTATGGAACAGACACTTTTTGTGCAAGGAACGTTTCCTGCGCAATTTTCCAATGATAAACGCCCGTTTCTTCATCTTTTTTCGTGTGTAGGAAGAATTACCGAAATCCCTGTGCAGCGGAATTTCTTTTTTCTATTTATTGGCTAGCTAGAATATTTTTTACTAATATACATTCCGAGTCTTTTGCTTCCCTTTCCGATCAGTTATTGCTCCATTAGTTTAATGTTCATTCGAAAGAAATCGCTTGAGAATTCCATATTGTTAATGACTGTGGGTAATAACCTATAATTCCCTTATTGTAGCTACAATTTCATCCATTTCCATCATCCATTTACTCGAATAATACTATACAACTAATACGAAAGTGTCACATCGGAATTTGAAACTCCAAACTCTTCAATTTGGACCAATTACGATCGAAATGGTGCTGTTAAAGTAGAGAAACACGAATAAGTTCGAATTTATCCGTGAAAAAGTAAGATAAGAGAGGAAAGCAGATGCACAATCCCCTTGCTTGCTTGCATTGTATTGGTCGCATTAAAAACTACTCCTTTTGTTGGGCTTCCATTCAATTCCACATCTTCATCGTCTTTGTACTGGTGCTAGCTGAATCCCTAACATTTCGAACAACTTCCAATAACTATTGATACCTCAACCGAATTTTAGAGCTCGACATCTATGATTACCTTTCTTTTGGTTATATCCTTAACGTAAACACCAAAATACGTTCGCCTTTTTTGAAGTTTAGCTGTGTGCATGGGATGTCTCAGAATCAGTTGTAAAAAATGGTTTAGTTGATGGCTGTTTCTTGACTTTACGCTTTCGTGAGCTTGACGCAGAAGAGAATAGTCAAGTGTGACAAGTGGAAAGACTCATAATAACTGGGGAATTGAGAAAAAGAACACAGAAATCACCGAGATATTTGAACAAATGAAAAGAATTGCCCTAGGAAGCCTCGAAGCTGTCAACTATACTCCACTTTTATTGTAGCAGTCGGTTGGCCATGGAAATTTGACACATATCACTCTGTATAGTACGAAAATGTGAGGTTATAAAGCTTGTCAAAACATTTTTGGGTTTTAAATCAACGCTATGTTGCCGTTCTACGTAAAAGTTTCTGTATTTTATCACTATGTCGAATCTCTTCGGAAAATATGTGACGAACTTAGTTGAAGTTTATACAAACTGATTGAAGGCATACCAAATCCAGTTATTTGCATGGAAAATACAAGAGATCAGTATAATATCATAATATGCACTAGCTTGAGGACAGTTAATGTTCGTTATCTTCTTTGGCTAAAGTTTGAATACGTTACATCAGTTGTAGATTTCAAAACATTTAACCTGAAGATGAAATGCATATGATGCAGTGGTTGGGAATGGGTATCTCCCGAAGAAATTAACAGATAATTACAAGAATGTCAAATTCTTCAACAAAAGTCATCCTGCATCAATATAAGTAAAAGGAATTGAAGGAAGTTTCAAGTCTTGATGAACTTTACCTTTGAACAAAAATTTCACATGAATAAACAATTAACAGGACAACTGGCGCGTATTTGTGGCTGTTCATCTTAATACATTGATATAATAATGATAATTAGGTATTTATTGGTACCTTGAGACATTTACAATGTATAGGACAACTCAAATGAAAAATAGAAAAATCAATTTTCGGGAACTTATTTCTACGTTGACATTCATCGAAAATCCTTGAGTAAACTTTTCGTGTTAATTCACTCGAACATAAAATTCTCAAAGGACACCACTTTTTTGGGTCTCCCAACAGAAGGAAATTCTTTGTCATCCTCTTCATTCACAATCTTTTTGATTGTGGAAATATTCAGCTGAAATATAAGTCGTTTAGATTCAGATGAAACATTATATAAATTCTCTTACATTGAATATGTTCGCTACCGTCTGACGTATCGTGGATTTTAGAATATCAATATAACTATTTGAATGAGCAGACCCGTATTCTAAAGAGCACTTCCTGAAACCCTGTCTCTTTTTTCAATCACTTTCGGCATTTTCGTAATAAAAATTTATTTTAGTTGTGGCAACGGCGTCATGACATTAACGACATTTCATGGGTGCCAACCTCTCTCCGTTCTAGTTACAAAAACTTGAGGAAATTATTTCATGGCCAACTGACTGCTAAAATAAATATGAACGGAGTATATACCCCATAATCTTGTTCGATTTCAGGGGATCATCGAAATGAGCGAATAAATCCTACAGCAATTATTCCGTCTACCTATGTGTCTTGTATCTGTCATTCGAATAGATTAATCTAATCGCCGATCGATATCGATCTAGGATATGAGTCGACGATAAAAAGGAATCGAATTTTCCAATCTCGTACACGCGGCAGATATGCACTTTCTACATTATATACGATCTCGTACCGAGCGCTTGTTACAACATGCAACATCAATCAGAGACGACCTTAATCGATGACAAGACGACGATAAAACTCGGATTAGATTCCGCACAATGCGATAAGTCGGATTGAATATACGAATAAGGCTCGTTCTCGACGGCTATCGATCAAGTTTTCACCGCGAGGAAAGCCATTTCGATCGCGATTTCCGCAATTTGCGACGCTGTTTCATAAACAGCGGGCCGGAAAATGATCGATGAATGATTTTGTGAAATTTCAAAATTCGTCTTCCATCAATTTATTTCTGGAGTGTCTGTTTCAAGACGTTCATTTTGATCAGTTTCCAGAGTGTGTTTTGTTGCTATGCTCGTTTGTTTCAATAAATATTAAAAGAATGAATGACAGAGAAAATAAATTCAATGAAGAGAAAATTTATGTAGCGTTATTTTACTCTTCGGGGTATACTTTCGGATAAAATCATAATGACCTGATAAGGCCGTATATAAGGGCGCTCCCGAAACATTAAACGAGATTAGTTTGCTGACGTTTAAGAGATGGCGCTGTTAGCAAAATTTTATCCGAGTTTCTCATCAACAGGGTGAGTCTTGGTTTCGTACAAATATTTCAACTGTAGATTCTTGAGGTAAAAAGAAACACCTTTTTTCTTTACCATTTTTCCGAATCGCTTCGGTTCGAAAGATACAGGCTGTTGAAAAACCATAAAAAAATGTTATTTTTAGTTTCTCACAAACGGTTTTATCGAATGGAATGAATTTCTTAACATAGTTTTTCATTTATTTGATGAATCTATCACCCACGTCTTCCAGTTTTCTCGTTATGACCATTACGTATCATAAAAATACCAAAATTCAAGAACCCAACTCTTGACACTAAGTTGATGCTATCTAATGAATATTCGAACATTTTGTGAAATGAAACTATTCCTCATATTTTCTCATATGATGCGCCGTTTTTCAGTAATTTGATGTTCAAAAATTAAAAAGTATCTGTGAAATTTGAAAAATTGGGTACTTTGGCTGAATGCAACTCTGTTTAAAAGATCCACAGAAGTGTAGTGTCACAGATTGAGCTAGTTATTCTGAAGCATAGACATAGAGACATGGACTGAGCAATGTCAGCATGAAATTGGCTATTTTATAGAAAGAGAGAAATGATCGTCGGCAATTTACCTGTCTCTTTTTTGTTCACATAGAGGTGAGTGTGGACCAATCAAAATTCATTCAACTGCATTCCCGCGTTTCTGCGTTTCTCTCTGTCACTTTTTTTGACCGTATTTCATGCATAGATATAAAGGGAAGGCACAGTCCATGTCTATATGTCTATGTTTTGAAGGTAATTTTGTTTTGTTAGGGGTGATACAGCCCATTATAAAAACTTCAAATGGCTATATCTTTGGCCGAATCGGAAAAAATGGTATGGGAAGAAGTGTTTCTTTTGACCTCAAGACTCTACTTTTAAAATATTTGTACGTCAAAGATAGAATAGTACTTATCTATGGCGAGATCTGTGGTTTGACGGAAGAGAACATAGACATAGAGACATGGACTGAGCAATGGCAGTATGAAATTGGCTATTTTATAGAAAGAGAGAAATGTACATCGGGCCATTACCTGTCTCTTTTGTGTTCACATAGAGGTGAATGCGGACCAATCAAAATCTAGAAAAAGGCAACTGCATGTCCGATGTTCAGTTTATCCCTGTCACTTTTTTCGACCGTATTTCATCCATATCTATGCATGCATAGAAAGGGAAGGCGAAGTCCATGTCTCTATGTCTATGGAACAGAAATTGGTACCGCCCACAGAACCTGGTGGGCGCGATGTGACATCTGTTCGAGTCATAGAAGGGGATGAACTGTCTTCTTCAAATATTTCATTCATATTTTCTCATTTTTTTTAAAGTCGAATCGGCTCAGATGAGTAGTTCTGTCGAGTAAAGGTGAACCTCGTGTCTTACTAGTTACTTATATCGAATCAAAGCCAGCCTTCCGCACACAATCCGGTACGTCATATCCGGTCACGGTGTAAAAATAGCCAGACAATATATCGATTCGATGTATCGCGAACACAGAGAGCCTAATCAATTTGCGATTCGATCCGCAGATAAAAACGCGCGCCTCGCGTCTACCCGAACTGGTTCTTTTTCCCTCCATACGTTAATCGATACATAAACATTGCGACTTTTTTCGCGTTCGGACATAAGCTTCGCTTAAATACCGGCAACGGCTTCATTTACATCGGGCCGAATCCGATTAAAAGGTCGTTAAGTGGACGATCGCGACCACGGAATGTGGACAATAGTCTTTTGAGAGGTTGAGGAGGGTGGATTGTTTGCTGAATCGTCCGGACTCTGGATGAAATGTACGACCACTTTTCTAATCAGTTGCTAGAACGTCACTTGCTAAATGTCTATTCATATCGAAAATTATGCGCATAGTGTTTGGATTTGCCGCCATTTTTTGACGAAGTGTTACCAACAAAAGAAAACAGATTGACAGTTGACAAGTGACAGGACTTTACGGTGCAACAGCGCATTTTTGTCGAACAATCGGCATTCCATACTAAATTTTGATGAACGCTACGAGGATGTATTGATATCTAGTTAGCTTAGACCAGTTCCATGCAAAAAAAAATATTACGTTACCATAGCAACGAACAATAACTCATTAGAAGTGTCAGTGTGAAGTTTGAGGTCAAAAGAGTCAACCATAGTTACGCAATAAATTAAAAAAAAGAAGATTTCCACCAACTTAAATTGTGAAAATCGAAAAATTGGAGTATCATCAAGTACCTGTATTAAAAGGGTTAAGAGGTAAGCAGATTTACGAAGATATGCAGGAATTCATAACCGCAGTCTGTTTACGAATATGAAACGGTACAATTGTCAAAAGCATTGGTAACCATTGATTAGGTGAAAATCAAACAGTTCCAGTAATCATTCCCATGGAAATATTTAGCTGTGCATAAATTTTTTGCACATGAGCACTATTAACCCAAACGGGGCAAAAATATTCAGCAGCCAAAAAAATCAAAGCTAATGCTGTCGTTCGAAGAAAAGTTGCATCAACGCCACAGATAGTTTATGCCTGATATTATTCCTTGTTTTTAACTTCAGACGCAAATTTTCCAAATGCGCTTTCCATTAGATAGCCCATTCAATTGAAACATTTTCGTTTCAATCGTTGCAATTCTTTCATGCCAACAAAATGATCCAGAATAGCACAAATTCCCAATAGAGAATTTCCGCAACGTCTTTTTTTTTAAGAATCTACAAAAATTGAACAAAAAAAGACGCCTAGAAATTATACCTCCTCGTGATACCTTGATCGCTCAATTCCTTCCCATCGAATAAGGTTGTAAATCAGGAATGCCACGAATCTCGTTCCTAGAGATACCAAAGAAAGCACTTTGTATACGGGAAAATTGAATAAATACGCGGGGTAATTTCAATTTGGAATCGAGTTATAATTAGGACTAGATTGGATGCCGAGTTAATTGCAGGTGCCTAGCACAGGATGTTCGACGTCCAATTTGAAGACGTGTCTTACTTCAAAGTGCCTCGATTCGTGATTGAAATCTCGAACGCGTTAGAAACTTGCAGGCATCTAGCTCCTTCCGCCGTATGAAGAAAGATGCAATCAAGATTACAGGTGACATCTTGATAACTTCTCGATGTAGACGTTTAAATTTCAGAATTTCGATATACATATTGAAAAATTCTTAGCCTACTATTGAACCAAACAAAATTTCAACGTCAAAATATTTTATTACTCAACATATTTTCCTCTTAATTGGATACATTTATTACAGCAAACCTGCAACGTCTCTAGACCTTTCAAAAAAAATGTTTCTTCTTGCTCTGCAAACCAGACCTCCACAGCTTTTATTACCTCCTCGTTGGAAGAAAATTTACGACCTTTTAAACATATTTTCAGTTGAGGAAAGAGATGATCGTTGGATGGAGTCAAATCTGGTGAATAAGGGGGGATTGTTCTAGTAATTCAAACCCTAAACCACGAATTTTTTGCATGGCAACATGAGATTTGTGTGCAGGGACGTTGTTCGCAGAAACAAAACACCTTTGGATAGCATTCCGCGTCTTTTCTCTTTAATTTTTTCCCGTAAAGTGGTAAGTAATGTCGAATAGTAATCTCCGGTTATTGTTCTAACCTTAGCCAAAAAATCAATCATGATTACTCCATGGCAATCCTAAAAAATTGAAGCAAGAACTTTTCCAGCAGATTTTTGGACACGAATATTCTTAGGTCTTGGAGAACCAGAGTGTCGCCATTCCATCGATTGTTACTTTGTTTATGGATCGTAGAAATGTACCCAAGTTTTTGGTCCTATTCAGGGCAACACCATCGTGTAACCACTAAAGTGCAGCCTCTCCTTTAATTCTACATTTCGTATTCAAATCTCGTAGACTCGCACTACACCGACCTCAAAAACGGAACAATCCGACTTGAATCTACGAAAAAACAACCGGACAACAAAAGTGTTCCGAATCCGATCGCATCCAGCATGCGTACACGCACATTTCACGCATCGCGGTCGTTTCGGTGGAAAAAAAAACCGGACCGTAATTTCCGTCGGGTCATTAGGGGGGACGCGAAATGAGTTTCGATATCCCGGGAGGCAATTTTTGCTCCTGCTATATAATACAGAACCGGCCTTTGTGTTAATGTTTCCGGCTGCGGTAAAAACGCGGTTTGCACGCAAATCGCCGCCGGTGAGGGGCTACGCGTATTGTTCGTATTTATCGGATTGTTGCGTGTACACGGTTGACGAAATTCTCGCCCGATATTCGAGGAAATAGGGTTCAGACCCCGATATAACGGTAGCACTTTGCTACCTAGAGATTCTGATATGAATAACGCAGGTGGTTAAATCCGAAAATGCATTCTGCTTCAATTCTGACAAGTGAACGGTTTTTCGATAATGGCAGGTGGACGTAGAAGGAGTTTCGTGTGATTCTTCTACAAGATGTCCCGAAATTGATTAAGAGACTCTTATTTCCTGCCGCTGAATTTCGACACTAGTTTTTTTTATCTCAGAATCCGGCGATACGAAAATCACTGAATTTGGTACACTGGGAAATCATAGTGTTACCTATTTTGGCTATGGACCCCCTTAAGACACTTTTTACTGGATCACAATATCTTCGGAACCACGAATTTAAATTCCTCTTTCAAACACTAATTATAGCATGTGTATGAAATACAGTTTTAGCAGAGGAACCATACAATTTGATGAATGTTACAAGAGCTTAGAGAAAAACCCCTAGTAAAAAAACTCCTTCTTCCCAAAAATGTTGTTGAAGAAATTAAATCGTTAACGAAATAAGCTGAAATATATTGAAGGGCATCTCGTACTGCAAAAATCAATCCTTTCTTCGAAAAACAAGAAAATCCAACAAGCCTTTCCCAAGATACCACAAACTTTTATCTGAAATAAACAGAAAACAAAAACAGAAAAATGTAAAATAAGATTCAACATGTCAGATTGACCTGAAATTCACAACCCAATTCAAAAAAGATTCGGAAACTGCATGTATAGCCCTAAAACCAGCCTGAAATTTATAAATGGTACTATGATCAACCAGATTATTTAATAGGTTTCTTCTGGTTTCCCGGTTCATTGACAACTAGGGCTATCAACTGAATTCCATCAGTGAAGCATACTATTGCAACGTCCGTGACCTGTTCTTATACGATTCAGAATACACCATATTTTTCCTGGGCAGATCCAAACCATGAACTCTATTCGAGGGATCAGTAACTAATTCTTTGTTGAAAATATTGCACGTATTAAATTCAGACCTTGTCCCATAAGGGACTCTTTCCTTAATTCGAATATAAATTCGAATTAAGGAAAGAGTTGGACCAGAAAGGTTTATCCGACAGTCTTGGAATCATATTTTCTGGTATGTAGGATATAATTGGAAATACATATCCTCGTGTTTCTCTTCAAATATTAGCAATTATTAATTTGCCCATTTGGAATCGTGCTTGTACTTAAAAAATGGCAGTGCATCCATATCACGAAGCATTTCTCATCAAGGTCGCGAGATGTTCAGTCGGCATACGATGTATTTCTCAGCTTCGCCAACTATAAAGGTGGTATTTTGTATCGGACAAACGAAACATTATTTATACACATTTTTATTGCCGTTGCAACGAGCTATATACCCACACGGATTGTGTTTTCGTCGGATTACGACCCATCTTATAATTTCACGGTCAAACGGTGAGCTTGTTAGGAGAACAAAGGGAAGCTGATAGGATTTTTAATATTGCCTAGGTTGAATACTCGATGAAATAATTTTTATGAGGTTTATCTAGAATTGCACCAATGAGAAAATGTGTAACGTCTCTCTCAATTTTGAGAGATTGCGGCAAAAATAAATATTTCGAATTGAACACAACAAAATTGTGAGAGAAGATTTGGAAATTTTCAATACAGAAATAGCTACGACGATGCTCAGAAGTGCTGGATGCGGTAGTGGCCTTGAGCATTTGGCTCTACGGGATCGCTTCACGTACTCGAGGTCAATTACGAACCAATGGTTTGCAGAGCTTGGCGGAATCAGATCGAAGTCTTGGACTTCTTCATACCGTCCTCTTATGTTCAACGTATAGGGCTTTTCGGTCGAGAGCAGTGACGATTTTACCATCAGCGACATTCTCCGAAAGAAAGTGGATCTATCGATGAAATGGCTCATTCGCGTCATGCACAAACGAACCGTAACGGGTTGAAAAACGGAACAACAATGCGATAAATCTATTCGATTGTTTGTTGTGGTTCGACGCCTCTGAAGTCAGCTTAGATTTCGACTGACAAAAAGGAGAAAGTTTACCGTTTGCCGATTCGGGTATTTTGGGACACCCGTGGATCGGGACCTCCGCTGAATATTCATGTGAATTTAACAAGACGAGATCGTGTCCGATAGTATTCAGATTGCAGGTCTAGGATTTACCGCCTTGTCTGGTTATCGCCATAATTATCGTGGGAAAACGTTACAGATAGGTACTTTGCTTATTCTAACTTATCGTTCGATACTGCGCTTTAAATGTCTGATCAAAATTTACACCCTTCCAATCTTTTCTCGTCGCATAGTTTGTAATCATCATTTAGTTCGACGTTATATTCTTTGCCCATTACATTTTAAAGCATGGCAAATAATCTCCCCACTCGGCATTCGTTGACCGCGTTATTTATGCAACTTTCCGTAACGCCACTGACTCGCATCACCATCGTAACGGTTACGAAAAATTCGACAGTATTCTTTATCCCACATTCGGTTTCTTCTGTTCTTCTTTCGATGATTCATACCCGAAACTGGGTTACGATTGTTGTGAAGGAATTAAAAACTGGTCACCTCCGGTAGCTGATTATTTCGATCTGATACCAAGAATTATTGCAGTCGGAGAAAGATTTAGGATGTCCGATTGCATTGAAAAATGTTACGATCAAGTTTCCCTTCCTTATCCAATCTAGGTAACAGTCAATTAGCTGACCAGGTTTGGAACATGAAGAAAGCACGAATCTACGCATTTTTTCGCAAACTTCGTAAGAAGACTGACCATGAGTCATCGATTGGAACAAGCGGTAATTGGTAAGAGTAATATCTGTAGAATAGGGCAGGTTTTTTGACTGGACTTGCGTTGCGAAGAGCAGACAAGCATTGTCGCGACTTTGTCGAGGGTATTTAAAAGCCGTTCTCCATTCAATGCACGGCTGAAGGACAGCAGTTACCTATACGGTTAGTATGTATCCTTAGTGGTGGTTTCGCTGGGTTTCAGCAGCTCATATTGGAATAAAGTCAGCAAACACGGAGCATGATCTTGGATACATGTACAGGATAGCTGCCAGGAGGAAACTCTACACCTCGCATTCGAAACTGTACAGGGCGAGTCTTTGACTCGTATAAATATTTCAACAGTAGATTCTTGAGATCAAAAGAAACACTTTTTTCTGTACCATTTTTTCCGATTTGGCCCTGACAGGATATAGGCATTTTAAGTTTTCATAATGAGCTGGAAATACAGAATTATCTCCAGAATAACAAGCTGAATCTATGACACTACACATCTGGTGATCTTTAAACATACATATACTACATTCACTATTATTCGGTTGGCCATGGAAATTTGACACATTTCACTCTGTATAGTACGAAAATATTGGGTTATGGAGCTTGTCAAAACATTTTTGGGTTTTAAATCAACGCTATGTTGCCAGTTCTACGTAAAAGTTTCTGTTTTTACGTTTTTTATCACAATGTCGAATCTCTTCGGAAAATATGTGACGAACATAATTGAAGTTTCTACAAACTGATTGAAGGTATACCAGATCCAGTTATTTGCATGGAAAATACAAGAGATCAGTATAATATCATAATATGCACTGGCTTGAGGAGACTTAATGTTCGTTATCTTCTTTGGCTAAAGTTTGAATACGTTACATCAGTTGTAGATTTCAAAAATATTAACCCAAAGATAGAATGCATATGATGCAGTGGTTGGGAATAGGTATCTCCCGAAGGAATTAACAGATAATTACAAGAATGTTAAATTCTTCAACAAAATCATCTTGCATGAATATAAGTAAAAAAACTTAAAGAAATTTTCAAGTCTTGATGAACTTCACTTCTGAACAAAAATTTCACATGAATAAACAATTAACAGGGCAATTGGAGCGTATTTGTGGCTGTTCATCTTAATACATTGATATAATGATAATAATCAGGTATTTATTGGTACCTTAAGAGATTTACAATGTATAGGACAAGTCAAATAAAAAATAGAAAAATCAATTTTCGGGAACTTATTCTACGATGACATTCATCGAAAATCCTGTAGTAAACTTTTCGTATTAATTCACTTAAACTTAGAATTCTCAAATGCCACCACTTTTTGGGTCTCCGAATAGAAGGAAATTCCTTTTCATCCTCTTCATTCACAATCTTTCTGATTGTGGAAATATTCAGCTGAAATATAAGTCGTTTAGATTCAGATGAAACATTATATAAATTCTCATACATTTAATAGGTTCGCTACCGGTTTGACGTATTGTGGATTTTAGAATATCAGGGTATAACTATTTGAATGAGCGGACCTGAATTCTAAATAGCACTTGCTGAAACCCTGTCTCTTTTTTCAATCACTTTCTGCATTTTCGTAATAAAAATTGATATTAGTTGTGGCAACGGCGTTATGACATTAACGACATTTCATGGGTGCCAACCTTACTCCGTTCTAGTTACAAAAACTTGAGAAAATTATTTCATGCCCAACCTACTGCTAAATAAATGTGAATGGAGTATAGTTGCATTCAGCCAAAGTACCCAATTCTCCGAATATCACAGATATCAAATTACTCGTCTATTGCAATACAATGTTTTCTATTCAAAAACGGCTAACTTTGTATTGCTCCCAGGAAAACAGATTGTACTATTAAAATATTGAAGACTGATCTACCAAAACGACTTCTATCAGATAATTTTGTCTCCTATAGTTCGCTAACATACATTCATACGTACCAAAAATTATCAATATATTCCACCTATTACCAAATGCGTCCTTATTTTAATGTCACAACGATCGAACTAGGATAATTATAATGAAATATTCGCAACGTTCAAGTGTTGACAGCTAACAACCTTAATATCTATCTTTCCCCTTCAATAACTCCCGGTTAAAGTTATAAATCCTCACATTCATCTCGAAAGCAAACAAATAAAATCGCGAAACATACAAACGGCCTGTCCGCATTCCTAATAGCGATGTTGAGATATTAATATATGCAACAAATTAAATCGATCGTTGGCCCGTAATTAATAAATCTCTCGATATACGTAAGGATTCGTCTGTAACAGACATTTGTACATTACGATTTTTCGTTTTTGGTCAGACGATCGAGCGAACCCGTTTATCTATGTTCCCGATCTGCGGTCTATGGACCTCACGCTGGGCTCGACGTCGTGGACGCGAAGGGTCTGGGTGCGATATCGATCGTCTAATATTATCGGACGTGTGAAGAAGAGGATGTTAATTTATCGGTTTAGCCTCGCGATTATTGCTAGAAGATTTACGGCGTGTTCATTGAACAGAGGTTCACAGACTTCTCGGATATTCTATAGTTCGCCCATCTATAATCAGCAAATCGGAAATCGACAACTCCAATCATCTGTGGTTGTCGTTGGGCATCCCTTTGACATCACATAGAGACTGATCATTCCGAACATAGACTTAAAACGTCAAACTGTCTAACAAAAATTGTGAAATATTCCAACGATTTCTTGGTGTTTTCATTTCATTGCCACTCGTAATGTAAGCAATTCTTTCGTGAAGGTTATAATATCTTGAGTTGATAGTTTTAAAGTTTTCCCCCATCAATCAGCTTCGTAAGCGAGTCTTCCAACTCGCAAACAAGTCTTCAAGACAAAGAAAACTGCCTAAAAGTATATTCGCCTGGTGCCTCCTGCTGAGAAGATAATCAGACAATAATAATACGTTGTTCTCCACACGAACATTAATAACAATTTCAATTTTTCGAGAGTGATGTGTTTTTGAATCTTCGTAGCCATTATGGAGTTGGCGAGCAGTAAATATGATGATTACGTAAACCCATAGACCGGTTTTACGAACGTTGTAAAAATTTTCATTATCGGTATGGAAGTTTCAAATAGAGGTAAGTTATCAGTTTCCATTTTTGCGCGATATCAATTTACCGCAAAGTTATTGTCAAACACTGATATCGGTTCGAAGTTGTTCCCGCAAAATAGACTCTGGCTGATACCATTATGAACATTCCGAACATTTATAATAGCCCGAGGAAAGTCGAATTCAGATAGCTATAGTTCACACGTTGTGTTTCTGTATTCTTGCATGTTTTTGATTGACAAAATCTAATTTTCGATAAAACCGAAAAATTAACAATTTTTTTATATGCAACTAGCAGGAAAATAAATTTCAGCCACTTCGTGAAGTGCTCCAACCTTCGAGTGTAACAATCACTTGAACTTTTTGATCTGTGGAATTGAAGGTTATTCAAGAAATATATAATTGAAATAAAGTTTTACCTCTCTTCGTCTGACTATGATTAATGTTCATCCGTATGGAACAATAAGAGTTAAGTACAGAGTAAAAGCTACGTTTTCCTTCGATGATTCATTTTCTCCTACAACGTACCTACAAATGTTGCTAGTGAGTATCTCACGATCTAAATCCTAATCCTGTAATATACGAGAAGTCGTAACAAGATAATGGTCTGGTTCATTGTATTCGCCATTCATTAAAGATTTAATCGACGCAGTTTGTTCAAATTATATATAATAATTCGGATTTATACAGCCTACAGTTGAACCTGAAACTGTGCTAAGCATGTTGTGGGATGCCGGTTTTTAATTTAAGATTAGGTCAGGTCAGTTCTCAAACATATGACGTCAAACTCCGATACCATCGATTAACGTTCATTGGATAATTGTTTATCTTCAGAATTATCAATTACGGATGCAGAATACGTTGAATCACCAATTACATCCACAGATATGCCAATATTTATGGTTATAAGTTCATCCCTACGTGTCATAATCAGTGGTTTGCGCTGGACACCCCTCGATACGCGCACAGATTAGGCACACAGTTCTATGAGAGTTTCGTCGCGTCCATTTCGAATCAAACGTCAAACGCAATTTCTGTTTTCCCTCGCTGATAAACTTGTTCAAAACGGCTCAATTCAAAGAATTTTTCGCGAATATGCCTTCTGAGGCTGGCGGTTTCCTGAAGGACTTCTTGGCGGGTGGAATATCGGCCGCAGTGGCCAAAACGGCGGTCGCGCCAATCGAGAGAGTGAAGTTGATCCTGCAGGTGCAAGCGGCGTCCCAACAGATAGCAAGCAGTGCCCAGTACAAAGGGATGGTTGACGCTTTCGTGAGGATCCCGAAGGAGCAGGGATACCTGAGCCTGTGGCGCGGGAACTTGGCGAACGTTCTGAGGTATTTCCCCACCCAAGCTTTGAACTTCGCGTTCAAGGACGTCTACAAGCAGATCTTCATGAGCGGCGTGGACAAGGAGAAACAGTTTTGGAAGTATTTCGCCGCCAATTTGGCCTCTGGAGGAGCGGCTGGGGCGACTTCCCTGTGCTTCGTTTACCCCCTGGATTTCGCTAGGACTCGATTGGGAGCCGACGTTGGAAAGACCTCCGGCGACAGGCAGTACAGGGGACTGGTGGACTGCATCACGAAAACGTTCAAATCGGACGGACCGATCGGATTGTACAGAGGCTTCGTGGTGTCGGTGCAAGGTATCGTGATATACAGGGCCGCCTATTTCGGAATGTTCGACACGTTCAAGGGGATGCTTCCGAATCCGAAGAACACCCCTTTCATCGTCTCCTTCCTGATAGCGGAAGCTGTGACCACGACGGCCGGTATCATCTCGTATCCTTTTGACACCGTCCGGAGACGTATGATGATGCAGTCCGGCAGGAAGAAGGCGGATATCATGTATAAGAACACGTTGGACTGCTGGATGAAGATCTCGAAGAACGAGGGGCCGGGTGCCTTCTTCAAGGGGGCGTTCTCGAATATACTGAGAGGAACCGGAGGTGCCTTGGTGTTGGTGTTTTACGACGAGCTGAAGAAATTGTTTTGAATGTATCCCGAGTGTTCAAGGTTCTTTTGTATATTGTTAATTTTCTTATTATCAACCTCATTCTACTCGTATTCTTAAGTATAGTCATGTTTTGTTAGAGAAGTATAACAGTAACAGTTTTTGCAGAGTTGTAATGGTTTATTTACATATTAAATAGTTTCAGAGTTTTTTTTTTCGTTAATTTTTTCAAATGTTTCATTTCATACTTTCTTTTACGCTGTGTTTAGGGGTTGATTGTTTCGAGTGGTTACTCTGCATCCCCATCTTTCACTCTTAGTAACAAAATCTGCACTGGCCAGTTTCTGCTAGACTCTAGGCTTGAAGATAAAAATTCTTTTTCTGGTATAAATTCTGTAAAACAACTTGTGTAGGTCGATAGTCCGAAAGGAGATGATACAAAGTTGTTGCAAAAAAATTCAAGGGATGGTTCCATGTCAAAAAATAGTGTGGATAGTTCCCTGAAGATGACAACACTGACAGAAATGAAATTGAACAAACATTCTGTGGGAACTATAAGGCAATAAAAAGGTTTGATGGTGTTCCTTCATATTTGCAAGAATGAGAATTATTCGAGAGCTTGAATTTGCATAGTCTTCTCGCTTCCGTGGAATGTTCCGTCAGTTTTCTGGTTTCTAAAAAAAAAAATTTAAAATTGCTTTCTAGGTGCCATCTGTAGAGGCAAGTAGAAGCTACTCAGAAAAAAATTAAATGAAATACGCGCACTATTTTTTTAACAAGGAATCGCTCCTCGAGTATTTTAAAGATGTTTACGTATTCATATTGAAAAAAGTCACGCAGCTCAACGACTCATTCGGAAATTGATGATTTTTTTTCGTTTCGCAATCATTCTGCTATCTAAAACACCGCTCAAAGAACGGATAAGTTGAAAAACTGGCATCTACGAGCGTGACCGTCTATAAAAGAGCATAGTGTAGACGAACCAGAACTAGAGACAATCGTTCAGATGCGTTTCTGTTTTATGACATCTCACTCATACCGTTTTACGGAAGTTTTCACTTGGTTTACTCTTGTACACAAAGTCCACGATACATTAATCAATCTGGGTGTTGTTCAGAACGATTTTACGGCTATCTGAACATGAAGTCGAGATTTTGGACATGTAACATGGTGATGTGGGTATTCTTTGATATGGCGAATAGATAGTCTCCCTCGTTAATAGGTTGTTCATTCTGTTGATAAAAGTGACACATAACGAACGTTCAAAAATATTAAATTTCTTTTAATGCAGACGTAAACTGTTAGCAAAAAATCGCGGAGGGTAAGAGGCATTTTACCAAATGCCACAACCTGTCTATTTCAGAATATCACGATCCACTGAAAGACGTTTATTCTCATCTCATTCCAACGTTCCACTTCTTCTTATATGCGAAAACATTGCGTGTTAGCAATCAACAATTTCCCCATTCAACTAAACCTTCCACAAGATCCAAAACCAAGTTGTCGCCGATAAAAAAATCGTTTTCCACGCGACCTTATCATCCAACGCTTTGCCTTAACAACAAGACGTATTTGCATGCGACCAAAACTAGAAATTAATCTTCAGGTTTTACCCTTACTCAGCCGTCACGTGATCACTTACCAGCCAACCCTTTGGGTAATGGCATCTTCAAACTGGGGCTCGGCGCGTATATACATAAGTGGTATCGATTTCGTAGGCTCATGTAGATGGCGTAATTTGTAGCCTAGAGAACGGGAAAATCCAATTTTCATTAGGCCAGAGAAATCCGGTTCTTGTTTCCCCATTTCCTGGGGTTTAATAAGTGAGAGTGCTTTGGGGATAGGCTGTCAAGGATGGGAGTGTCACCTTGGGCTACGTAGGTAAACTTGTGAGAAAATCTGTTCGACCAGCTGCTAAAAATATACGAAATTTTAGGCCAGTTTCATTGGAAGAAAAAGGTGACAAAATTTTCAAGCATCCTCATGGTACTGAAGAGAAATTTCAAGTGTCTTGTTGCCGAAAGAAAAAGTTTGTTCGTCTACCGCGACCAGATTTCGTCAGCAGGATCCTCTAATCTTCTCTCGGCCGCTTTCATAAAATTTCAAGTAATAAGCGTTCATTGCTCGAGCGAACATTTCCAATATGAACTTTTACTGTTAATTAGTGAGAATAATTTTGTGATTCTCGTTTTCTAACTGTGTGAACCGAAAGTAGAGAAGCGTCGCATAAAACGGTAAATCATCATAATTTGCAGTAATGCGATGACAGCGTACAAACCATTGACAATTAACGGTCACTTTCCCGCAAATGCGAATTAGAAATGTTAGAAAGTGCCTCGCGTAACTTACCCAGAGAGCCGGTGACAAATTGATCGAAATCAGATGACATTAACTCATCTCTCTGTGTCTGTTTTCCAATTCGATGGCGGTGATGAATTTTGTTTTCGTCGGTGAAAATCGGATTTACATCCGTGCGATACAAATGATCTTGGTAGTTGCGGGAGGAAAGTTTCCTGTAAAGGATTGTTGGACTCTTTGTCTGTTCTCAATACTCAAAGGTTATTTAGAGTGTTGCATATTGTCAGTGCATTCTAAGTGTGATTTGCTGTGGTTTTCTATCGATTTTAGATTAATGTTTCTTTGGAAAAACGTTCTTTCATTGATGAAGACTATGTTCGTGGAGAACCTATATCATTACAAATTGATATGATATCAAGAGCGACCCATATGTTAAGAAATCAATAATTACCATTCATGGGGGCATCATCGCCACTTTTTCCGAAGTGTGAAAGAAATTCTTGTTTGCTATTTGGCAACGTCGTCAATTGTCATGAATAGCGTTGGCCAATGGAGTGAGGGGCCTCTCTCTAAGCGTCACTTTCCTCAGTTATCTCCATAGTTACATGGTACAGCGTTGCCAGTGGAAGTGCAAGAATGACGAAAAATATTTTCCGAGTTTTTCTTGGTTTTTAGTGCGAAGTTTGAGATGAGGACGGAAAATATCAATTACTTTCATGAAATGATAGAATTTAGGTTGTGAACGAAAGTTTTTTTCACAGCTTTGCCAATAGGAGGTGTCGCACTCTGTGTGTTCGAGACTTTTGTTGGATGGCCCACTTGTCGGAGATCTCACGAAGGGCATTCCTCGCCCGCGCCGAGTTTTGCGTGGCTTAACGACCTTATTATACAACAACGCGCACTTTACGACCCCCCCGACCCAATTCCCGTTCTCAGACGCATAAATTCGTCCGTAATTAATTCTTTTTAATTGCTCATTGTGTACAGGTACGCCGTCACCTGACAGATGGAAAAATTGACGACCCTTTTTGCCTCGCCTCGACTAACGTAGATGGTCGCGTCCGAAGACATAATCGAACCGCTTTTTCGTCGGTTGGTCCGTTTCGGGAAAACGCGATGGCCATGTTCGAGGATGATTATGAATGTTTTTGAGTTGATGAAGTGTGGAGGTTACTTGAGTATTTCGGATTATATAGAAAGGGGTGTCTTGGATCGTGTAGACGTAGAGTGCCCATTGAAAATATTTGCTCTATACAGGGTGAGCCTTCGACTCGTACAAATATTTTAACAGTAGATGCTTGAGGTAAAAAAAAAACACTTTTTTTTGTACCATTTTACCTTCAGAATGACTAGCTAAATCTGTAACACTACACATGTGTGGATCTTTTAAACAGAGTTGTATTCAGCCAAAGTACCCAATTTTTCAAATTACACAGTCAACGTGAAATTACTCGAAAACAGATGTTTTCTTTTCCTGAGGATTCCTAAACCTACGATTTCACTTACTCGAAAACGACGCATTATACGAGAAAATATGAAGAATACTTTTATCTCACAAAACGTTCAAATATTCATTAGATAGCATCCAACTGAGTTTCAAGAGTTGGGTTCTTTGAATTTTTGGTATTTTCATGGTACGTAACGGTACTAATGAGAAAACTAAGACAAATGTTTCTATATGAAAAATGTCTGAGATAAATTCATTAATTATGAATCTGTTCTTCATGTCACTCATAAATAAAAACTGACTCTGTAAATAATTATCGTTCCACTCATTTTTGCTCCGATAAATGTGTATTTGAGCGTTATGGAGACATCTCAAATCCATAGTAGGTACACCACGCTCATTATGCATAAATCCGACAATCCATCTTCGGCAAGGCGCACCGTGCATCGTCCAAGGAATTACCCGTTGTGCAAAAATTATTATTTATAACTCATGAATATTCGCGATGCGTAACGACTGAAAAAAAAATACGAAAAACCGTGATTTAATGCCGTTTCGTACAGATTTAACGTGAAAAATACCATATAAAATTATTAATGAACCCACAGCAACTATTTCTAGACGATCAGGCAGACACTGCCTCTATCCATTCTTCCATATAGGATCTCATAGCCGGTGCAAGCACATAACTCAGGCGTGCCCGTTTGTGAGCTTGTCTACCGACAAATTGCCCACCACTTATAAACTGCACGTTTATCGATCTTCCTTTGAACTGCCATACGATTAGCTTTTTCAGGGACGCCATATATATCGCGGCCCACTCGCTCCTTGGCGTCGATTGTACCCTATCGTATGGACGAAATTGCAATTTCCAGACCGTCCTTTGGGCGTCAATTTATCGCCCCGGGTTAGCTGTGTCTGGAGATTCAGAGGGATGATGTATGTGGACAGTGCGCAATTTATTTCAGATTATGGATGCTCGTTTTTCCAGAGAAGGGCGTTAAGATGTGCGATTCTCGCATCAATGGCCAAATTATCCTCAGCAACAAAAGGTCCATCCAGTTTAAGCAGAAAAAATTAGGGTTGCCATTTGAAGGAAATTTAACTTCTATCGTGGAAGGTGCATAGCCAACTCCTCAATTATATATGAAAAATTGCTCAATTTGAAATAAACATCACTTCATACAAAATAGTAAATACAGAAGATATATGAATTACGAGGATATATTGAAAAATTCTTAGCCTACTATAGAACCAAACAAAATTTCAATGTGAAAATATTTTATTACTCAACATATTCTCTTCTTAATTGGATACATTTATTACAGCGAACCTGCAACGTCTCTAGACCTTTCAAAAAAAAATATTTCTTCTTGCTCTGCAAACCAGACCTCCACAGCTTTTATTACCTCCTCGTTGGAAAAAATTTACGACCTTTTAAACATTTTTTCAGTTGAGGAAAGAGATGATTGTCGGATGGAGCCAAATCTGGTGAATAAGGGGGGTGTATCTAGTAATTCAAACCCACGAATTTTTTGCATGGCAACATGAGATTTGTGTGCAGGGGCGTTGTCCTGCAAAAACAAAACACCTTTGGATAGCTTTTCGCGTCTTTTCTCTTTAATTTTTTCCACAGAGTGGTCAGTAATGTCGAATAGTAATTTCTGGTTATTGTTCTACCTTTATCCAAAAAATCAATCATGATTACTACATAGTAATCCAAAAAAACTGAAGCAAGGACTTTTCTAGAAGATTTTTGGACACGAAACATCTTAGGTCTTGGAGAACCAGAATATCGCCATTCCATCGATTGTTGCTTTGTTTCTGGATCGTAGAAATGTACCCAAGTCTCATCCATAGTAACAATTCGGTTTAAGAAGTCTACATCGTTTTCAAATCGAGCACAGATCGAACGCGATACTTCTACACTTGCACGCTTTTGGTCAACATTCAAACATTTGGGTATTCATTCTGCAGCAATTTTTCTCATGTCCAAATTGACGTGAACTATATGATGAACGCGTTCGTATGAAATATTCAGTGCTTCAGATATCCGTTTTAGCCCAATTCGACGGTCTGATAAAATCATGTCAGGAACTGCATCGATATTTTCGGGCACTGACACATAAACTGTCCTTCCCGATCGATCATCATCTTCAATGGAAAATTTACCTCTTTTGAAGCTAGCAGTCCAATATTTCAAGGTCGCATACGAAGGATATTTATCACCAAGGGTATTATGCATATCTTCGTAAATCTGCTTACCTCTTAACCCTTGAGGTACTTGATCATGGCTGGATACTCCAATTTTTCGATTTTCACAATTTCGGTGGACATCTTCTTTCTTTTAATTTATCGCGTAACTCTGGTTTATTTTTCTTACCTCAAACTTCACACTGACACTTCTGATGAGTTATTGTTCGTTGCTATGGTAACGCAATATTTTTTTATGCATGGAACTGGTCTAGACTCTAGATATCAATACATCCCCGAAGTGGTTTACCTTTTATTCACTCATTCAATTTTATTTTTATTTTGATAACCAAATGATGATGAAAGATTCATGAATTTGACACTATTATTTTTTTCAGGTAAGATGCTAACGCAACATTGAAGTAGGAGATTTGTTATTCTTCCATATACCAATGATGCAAATTTCACAGTAAGTAGTTAGTAACTAGAGATTCATCAGATCAACGTGAAAAAAACAGAGAGTAATAATAAACTCTTGGGGTGAAACAGTCTGTCCCCTTTATGCAAAAGGGATGCATTTACCTTTTACGGACTGAGGATTTTTCCAAAGGTCTCAGATTCATTGTGTTCTTGTAATTGAACTCAATGGATGGAATGCTTTTGGCACGTTGGAAGCTACGCTAGAACTTCTTTTCTGACTAAGTGCCACTCCAAACAAAAATACGATTTATAGTCGTTTGTAAAAGTTTTCCTAGCGTTAGAGAAAGATTGTGTACCTATTCAATTCCACTATACATATTGTGCTTTCGCGTAGTCTTCCATCTGTTTCTCAAATCGTAAGAAATCAATCTTATACGAAACTAATTGAACAGTTAATAACCATCCCATTATCGATCTGCCACGCGTAAGAGACCAACGATATCTATCGACGATCAAATCGATTTCTCGCACGAGATACAAGTCGAGATACACACGACAGTTAATAACGACGCAACGCAGAGATGTTCCTCGAGAAGAAAATATGTCGGAACGGACCGGTCGACAGTTCTGAAAGATGTCGTCTAATAAGTTATTGGAACACGGCCGTTGGAATCCGTCCAGTTGCGATGATTTGTGAACCGAACCGGCGAAAAAAATCGCATTTATTTATAAACGGGCGGAATTCTAGACGATGCGTGACGTCGACGGACACGAGGGCGATCAATCAGTGGGAAGAAAAAAAATATCGAGGACCAAACCTGTACAATCTCGTGACGGTAACAAACGAAGTGACATTTATGAAGGAAATAAAGGAATTTCTCATATCAAACTCACAACGATTGAGGAGAAAGAAGTGTTGCTATGAGATCTACCCTTACAGCAGCGTTGGACTATAGAGGAAATTGTCTAGGACAGCCTTTCAGAATAGTAAAAAAAAAGAACACACTCGAGAGTGTCAGATTAAGTTATACAGGGTGACATTTTAAAAACCAGGCCAATTATGTCGCGACAAGGATGTTTTCATAGACAATGCCGAAACAGGTCAATTTTTATACGGAGGGGGGGCATATTTTGAGCAGAATTATAAGCCGAAATCTCGTCAACACTAGGTGTAGGGGCTATCACCCCTAAATTCTTAATAGGTGAGATTTACCACAATTGAAAGATCACTTGTCCCTTTACATGAATACTATGGTTTGCAAATTTTTATTGAGTCCTTGAAGTAGTTACAGGAAGTGACAATTTGAAAACTTGCCAGGCCAATTATGTCTCAACAAGGGTGTTTTCAGGGGAAATATTGAAACTGGTCAATTTTTAAAGGAAGGGCGACATATTTTGAGCAAAATTAGAAGCTGAAATTTCCTTAAACCTAGGTGTATCACCCCTAAATTCTAAATAGGGAGGTATAGCTAACCCTTTATTTCCTATTGAGAATTTAGAGGTGACAACCCCTACACCTAGGATTGAGAATATTTCGGCTTACAATTCTGCTCAAAATATATCGCTCTCCGTTTAAAAATTGACCTGTTCCGGCATTTTATCCGAAATCATTCTTGTCGTGACATAATTGGACTGTCAAGTTTTCAAATTGTCCCCCTGTATGTCGTTAATCACATGTTGAAAAGTATATATTTCCTCAATCTGACAATTTAAGCGTAACGAAATTGTGAAACTCTTCTCCTGGGCTTCAAATTGTTTAAGCATTCATTATAAAAGTTGTAGAGTTTAAGATTTTCTACAAATTTTGTCCGAAGCAATTTTTTCTACGTTTGAACGTTTTCAAGATATATAGCGATGAATGTACATTAGACTGGGTTTCTACCTTGACCTTGACTATTCGCATGTGTGACTAAGCTCCTCGCTCTTATCGCCCTCTAACTCGAAAACGGTTGAGAGTAGGCAAAATTGCTTCAGACAAAAGTTGTATAGAATTTTATTATCTACGACTTTCATAATGAATAAATAAACAATTAAAGGTAGAGGAAGGGAGATATTCAAAAAAAATGCCTTGTTGTCATCTTAGAACTATCAGATTGAGGAAACCCCCTTGTTTAGTGTCAGATCAATAGGTCAACACGTCTGCAACACCGAGATTAACCATCTAAAAATGTGACAACACGCTTGAGTATGTAGGTACAAGTAACGATTTTTTTTTGCATTTTCAAAGGAACGCTGTGACCTTGCGTCACGAATTGTCAGTTTCTTGAAAAGTAGCTTCCTTTGGCTCCAATTAACATATCCTAGAAATCTGACACGATGGAAAAACATTTTTTTTTTACCATTATCCAATTCTTTCGTACGACCAGTCCACCACGCAAAATGTGAGATTAACAATTTATTATCATAGTGAGAAGGGGTTACAGTTCACCGCGACCTTAAGGTCTATTGTGCCCTAAGGTCTATTGTGCCCATTATAATCATACGTAAATATCTTAATTTGACACGCTCGAGTATGTGCACCTGACGATTTTTCGTTGCTTTTTTCTCTTGCAGAAGCTTTCCCCGTCCCTGAAAGTGCATACATCATAGAACCTTTTTTTCTTTCTACCATCTAATCTTCAGAATCGACCGAGTAAATCCCGATTTGGCATCGTCGACTCCCCAGCTACTAGCTGACGTCTACGATCTCTGATATCAGATACCGCCTAAATTATCACAATCTTCGTCAAGAATACGCTGCCGCCTACCCTTCCTTCTATCCCATCGTCCTAATAACTCTGCCATGTCATTCATCATCGTGAATGACAAGGATAACCTGCGCTACCCACAGACACCGAGTGATCACCTGGAGTAGAAATAATTTTTCATAGAACATTTCTTCTTTTAACCCCCATTAAAAAAAAAACGCCGACAGCGCGAATTGATTAACAACCCGTGAATAATATCCCGCGTCATCCACGAGCTGCTTCGCTAATTAACTGTTTCGCAGGCCGAAATAATTACCGTCCGTCTAATAGGACGGCGAAACTGTACGTTCGTCCCAACGTTGGCGAGGTTCTGAAGGAACACATCGTCTGATCGCATTACGCCACAAGCACGGGCCAGACGAAGGCGGCTCTAAATTTAGGTGCCGCAGCACCAGAGAGACGATCTCGAAAATAAATCAGCCGAAAAATAGAAAATACGTATCGACGTGCGAAGCATTGTTCTTGTCATTCGCGAGTCGTATATTTTCGTCGGTATATCTGTGCGCGATTTCTACGAACGTAACGCAAGTCGATCTTACGGAATTGCTTACAATGGAGGGAAGGTGCTGATTGGTGCTTGTCGAGTTTTGGGTTATTGTTTCCAATGAAGAATCTTTAGGGTCGAACGCGAACAAAAAAACATTCATCATTCTGAAATTATTGAAAGAGCTAATATTCCAAATAAAAATTGAAAAAAAAAAACATGTTGAGCTTTCATCAAACTTCCACCTCCGTATAACATTACACTAAATTCGAATTTCTATAACTTCACTAAATTAAAAGTAGAGCTAATGGTTGTATTCTGCTTTTCATCTGTATGTTACAAATCTGTAGTGTACGATCGATCTGTCAGTGTCCGGTTCGTAAATAATGTAATTCTGGAAATGTTTCTGTAACTATCTTCAGTGTTACTTTTTAACTACTTATCGTAAATAGTTACGGATTCCTGAAAGCTGCAGATCATTAAGAACGTCAAGAATTGCAAATTTTCTGTAAGCTTATGAAAAGTTGAAAGCAGATGAAAGCAGAATACCACCATAGTAGGTATTTCGCAAAAAATTTTCACATGAACTCCTGCTATCAAAGCTTTTTTCCAGCTATAAAATTTATCCCTAAATGGATACATAATATACATCACTGTATAGTGCATTCAAGAATGACTGCCATCTCAGGTGTCTATGGAAAGTCGAATTTAAGTTGGTATTAGCAAGGCCTACTGGGATGTCAATCATTCTTGAATGGACTATTATACTGCTCCATAAAAAATGGGAGAGTTCAGAAATTTTGTGAAGAATTGTGAAAATTGCCGATTCTTGTCAACCAAATTTTCATTTACTTGAAATCAAACGTTTACTCTCCTACGTCTGATGCATGGTCTTTTGATCTTCGTTTGATTCTTGTCGTTTGCGTTTTACGTCGTGAATATGACAGGACAGGTCGATTAATATGTCAAATTGCGCTCTTTTGACGTAAGAAAATCTCACACAGCGTGCCCTTAATTTAAGGAACAACATCACGGACAAATTTTCTTTGGAATCTCAATGATCCAAAACGTAATTTCATGAGGGCAATTGAGAACAGCTAACCAATATAAACATAAAGATAAGTTTTCCGCGAAACTAAGCATTATTCATCCTAATATCGCGAAACGTAGCAAATTTCCATACGAATCAGCCAACAAATCCTATTTTTTCTTCGTACGGTAAACAAAGTCGCCATTCATGGCCTAACGAAGTTGGCGCAGAACAAATCATCCTTTTCATAAAGTTATCAATCATGTTTATATTTAATTCGAGTGTTTTCTCTCAGCTGGCGTAGAAATAGACACAGGATGAGTAACCGGCAGTTTTGCAGCCGTATTACCCAACGAACAACAACTACCAGACCACTGGGCTCGACAGAGCGATCATCCTAGATTTTTTTTCTCGAGTATCAAAAGCGCATTCATATACCCATGACTCAACTGCGTACTTGAAAATGATATTGCGAAACGACCGATCGATATTTACAAGAGCGAGGAGCCCCGTCACAGCCAAACATCGGGCTTTTACAAATTTATTGCGACTTCGAAAACGCTGATGTGGTACTGGATTATGGTTAACCTCAAGGATGTTTACCGGAATACAACGCCATTATAAGTGATCGATCGTTAAGCTCTATCGAAGTGGTTTATTAGTTATACAGAGTTTAAATGAATGATTACGATAAAATTTAAAGAACGATTCTTTACCAGAAAATAGTCTTTCATATAATTTTTTTCGACCAGCCCTTGCTTGAGTACAGATGGCAGCTAAGGAGCTTTTTCTTAGACAACAGAAAACTGACATAGCGGAAATTAAGCAGACATTCTATGACAGCGAGAAGGCAATCAAAACATCCCAGACTACAGGGATGCTCGTACAAATATTTCAATAGTAGATTCTTGAGGTCAAAAGAAACACTTTTTTCTCATACCATTTTTTCCGTTTCGGTCCTGATAAAAAAAATATAGGCATTTTAAGTTTTCATAATGAATGCAACCCCTGGAAAGGATCTTCAGAATAACTAGCTACATCTGTGACACTACACATCTGTGGATCTTTTAAACAGAGTTGTATTCAGCCAACCCATTTTTCAAATTTCACAAATACTTTTTAATTTTTGAACATCAAATTACTCGAAAACGGCTTAATATACAAGAAAATATGAAGAATACTTTTATTTTACAAAACGTACAAATATTTATCAGATAGCGTCCACTTCATTTATATATAAATACGATATTTTCCCCCTTTTGAAAAAACCCTATCATTCATCTAAATTCCACAATTAGTAAGCTACCCCCTTTGATATAGCCTTACAAATATCATACTTCAACACTAGCTATGTCTCAGAGCATACTAATATTTCAACCATTTTTTCAACCCCTCACTAGGCAGAACCCGCCGAGTTCTCTAGAATATGTTAACATTTCTTGGTACATGTTTTTTATTAACCTTCCAATGTATGGAAAGACCTCATTTCTCCATACAGTCTCGAAACAAGTTTGCAGGTATGTGGTCGAAATCCAATTATTTTACATGCATTGCAACACTATCAGTTTAATTATATCTGGCAGGCGAATAATTCAATTAGTACGGCAACACTTATGCGTGAATGCCGATTTTGTGCATCTAAAGAATTTTTCGATTTGAATTGAGCCATTATCGTAATTTTGTTGGTTCGCTTATCCCGACAATTGACTTGATGAAGAAAAAAGAACTGTGACAATAAATTTCTTTTCAATATCCATGTATGGATATTTTGAACAGAGTTGCATTCTGCCAAAGTACCCAAAGTTTTATAACATCAAATTACTCGAAAACGGCGCATTATACGAGAAAATTATGGAGAATACTTTTATTCCACAAAACAAATTTTCAAATTTTTATTAGATAACGTCCAACTTTGTTTCAAGACAAAGTTCTTTTCTTTTTGGTATTTTTATAGTACGTATTGGTCATAATGAGAAAACTGGAAGACGTGGGTGATATCTTGTGTTCCAAAAAGATTCATAAAAAAAATGAAAAACTATATTCCGAAATTAGTTTCATTCGATAAAACCGTTTGTGACAGATTATGAAAACATTCCTTCGACAAACCCCACTCATACAATTCAACTCCATATAATATCCTACTACAGACTTTTCGTCAGTTTTGTTTCGTGTACTTTTCAGAGAAGGTAAACATTCTTACGAATATGCTTTTGCCTTTTCAGTTTCGTGAATATTCGTGATTTTTTTATTCGAGTTGAATGAACTTCGAAAATGAGTTCATCGAAGGATTGGTACAAGGATTTGCTGTAACTATTTCGATGACTACTTCAATACATTATCGTTTTTTTAATGCATGGCTGAAATCTATACAATTCCAATATTTTTAAACAATTATTCCTACTCAATGTGATCGCAACTTGAGGTGAAGATCGATCTTTTTTATTTAATATTCTTGAAAGTTATAATATTTCAATCATTATTCTCATCATATAGGATGCTCTTTATGATGAATTTTTTCTTTCAATTCAGTTTAGTAATTTTTTTTCCCTTCAAACTTGCTTCATGCATTCAAAACCAGAGATGGAATTGAAATAGCAAAAACCAATAGTCATCCAAGAATATAGATATTTCCTGAAATATTAGCCCTTTGAAGAGTTATCTAGAATTTTCTCGAAGTCTCAGGTAAAATTTGATAGATAATGATTACGTTTCCCTGAAATACCTCACCCCTACCATTCAACTCGATATAACGTCTACTTTCTAAATCTTCTTCAATTTTGCTTTGTGTGTTTTCCAGACGAGGCGTATATTTCAACAAATAACCCTGTGCCTTTTCAATTATTATCAGTGTGTTGTGAATATTCGTGACTTTTTCATTTGAAATAAATAAGCCTTAAAAATGAGTTTATCGAATGATTGGTACAAGCATTTGATGTAAGTATTTCGATTCCTACTTCAATATATTATCATTTATTTTTGAAATCGTTAATATAATCTATTCAATTTCAATATTTTTGATTTATTTGCACTAAAAATAACATTTTTTTATGGTTTTTCAACATCCTGTATATTTTAAACCGAGTCCATTCGGAAAGAATGGTAAAGGAAAAAAGTGTTTCTTTCGACCTCAAGAAATCTACTGTTGAAATATTTGTACAAGTCAAAGACTAACCCTGTATATTCTAACCCGAATCCAAGTTAAGAGACTAACACTGTATAGATTAGAAATGGACCTGCCAATTTCGTGTTAGATGTGGTTGTTTTGCCGCATTAAATCGTTGTGGAATTGTTCGATTATTCCACAGAAATAAGGTAGAAAAAGTTCCTATGATATCCGAAACACTGACGATGTTCCAGTGCCTTTTGCAACTTTTTTTTTCAGTCTACCGAACTCGTTACTCATTGAAAGAGTCGAGTCACGTAATCATAGTGCCTTAGCATCAATCATCTCTTAAGAACGTAGCTAATAAAAGCCGGACCGAATTCCGGTAGCCAGCCACTGCTTTGTGTGTGGGTCCTAATGACATCGGTAATGGGTATATTTTTATAACTTATATACGTCGCGTCTAATCGTACGACTTTAATCCCGATCACTTCACAAGAAGTACTAAATTATCGTAATATACGTACTTGCCGGGACGTTAAGAACGCGCAGAGGGTCGTAAACCTACTTAACCGGGATTGTTTACGAGGAGGAGATTTCAGTTCTAGTCTTTAACGAAAGTGAGACGAAGAAAAAAAAAGAAATAAGTGAACGTGATGAGGACAGTTTATTATTAAATCGACTTTTAAGTAAGGCCACACAATGACTCTCCCATAGTAGTCGATAAGAAGAAAAAAGGCAGAGTTTTTATTGAAATTCATTTCGGAATAAACAAAAATTGAATCCATTTAGGCAGGGTCGCACTCAGATTTATTATTTTCGTCTTCGTCAAACATAGCATTGATTCACAGAAGTTGATATAAACGATGATCAATGATGACATGAACGTCATCTGCCGAAGGGATTGTCTTCTGTCTTATTGCCTTAGTGCCATTCTCGATAGGCCTTGATGACTTGAACCCTTTCCAAATCCTGCAAGAACTGGAAACACTCTACTATTTGTTACATTTTCATTACAATTTACTACACCTGGTCCGACTTGGTCCACTTGCAACTTTTGGAGAAATTGTGATAGCGCAATGGAATTTAGACCCGGGAATGGCAAGTGTATTTAAATTCGGACTTGCTGTATCAAATCGTATACAAATTTCAGAATGCTTCCTGTTTTGGCAGGTTGATTCAGCTGGTGTAAGTTCAAGTTGCTAAAAGTCTTCGAGCATCCGAAATTTACCGTCTGCTGTCATTTCTGCCTTCTGCCGATTCAAACGCCACCTGGCGTTTCGCAGACGGTGCCGAATTGCGTCACCTGGCGTCGTCAGGTGACCCGTAGGGAAAAAAACAAACCAGTACACGTCAAATTCGTACATTTGATAACTGCGGACGTCCCTCACAATAAAAAAAAAACGCCACAGGGGGACACCTCTAGCGCAGCGTAACGGAAATCGTGTAATTACCAATTCGAATCTACTCGTAAACACTGAGGGTCCTAACAAAGAACGTCATTGTCGGCGATCATAGAGAAGAAACTGACGCGTAGGTGGCTTAATTTCGTTGACGGCTCGTGTTTAATTATAAGTTTTCCAGCGGATTTTTATCGTATATGATTCGGGGTTTAGTCCCGGATTCCGGATATGGAGTGCCGGTCGGCAGTCCATGTGCGTGTTTCGTAAAAGTTGAGTAAATTGTTGATTGTCCGCTCTTACGGAATTTGTGGAATAAGGTTACCTTTCAGAGTGGGCTTGATAGATCCCGTATTCTAGGCACAGTAAGGATTTCAGTACATATGTTTAGTTTTCTATAAATATTGAATCGATGTGGCCAATACTTGATGAAAATCCGTAACTACAGGGTGGTCCAGATCGTAACCAAGAAATTTTAACCACGTATTCTACATCGAAAATAAGCCCTAGATTGTCATATAAACATATGTCGAGAAATGTTTCCTCTCCGAGATACGGGGTGTTGAAATTATAGAGAAAATAATGTTTTTCATCAATAACTTTCACACTGCTTGTAATATTTTTATGAAATTTGAGACATAGGTTTTGAGCGTCAAGGAGAACTTTTTGCATAACATCATTTCTTATTATTATTCTATTAGTAGCGTCCGTACTACAGCGAGACTGAATATTTTCAGATAAAAAGTGATACTCCATTGGTTTTTCCCACAATAAAAATTACTATTTGAATTCTTATTTAATTTGAAGCAAATTCGTTCTCTTGACTTTTTGCTGTACGAGGCACCGTTTCCGGTTAAAAAAATAAAACACATTCTTCATCAATTTGAGATGAGAAATTTTCGGTTTTCAAGCGATCAAAGGCTGAAATGATGAAATAGAGATATTGTAGATGGAACTAACTCATCAAGTATTCTCTCCACATTATCAAGGTCAATTAACAGGCTTTTTTATGAAGGAAAATTGGAAACGAAACGGACGCTTCTCACTTAGTCCTGTCACCTGTCGGGAATTGAGATATTCGTGAAAGTCTTTCGATCTAGTTTTTCATTATCGAATTGATTGATGATTGATGTCGACATTAGACGTCGAATTCCTCCAAATGCTGACGACTCGGCGTGATTAAACGCCGATCAACGTTCTTGATAACTAATGAGCTAAAAGTCGTTAATTTGCCGCGAATATTTCCGATCAATTTTTGTTCAATAACGAGGATAGCTGCTGTCTAGTTGACACTTTCACTTGGTCCGGGTTTATAACGGGTACACTCGTTATTGTTTATGCAAGATTTTTTTCTTGAAATGGGTAAATTACATATACGAAATAGAAAGTGGTAAAAAACTCCTGTGTCCAAAATATTCGATTTGCAACTACCCGAAGTTATAAATGAAGTAATACAAATTGTGAATTGACTAGAAACGAAATTCGAGTATAATTGGTTGACATTTCGGGAACACACTGTTTATAATTCGATAATAAATGGCGGGATTACGTTCTACATCTGTTGTTCTGTTGTTATTTCACCAGGTCCTTGTTGTGTTTCTTCTCGCTCGCTTTATACATTGTCCGATTTCTAATTCTGTAACGATTGTTGTTCGAGTTCTGGCCTGATGCCCGATTTGGAAATAAAATGTATCGATTACGGATCGGAACGAAGCCAGCTGTGAATTCGGAGCCTGTCGTCTTGTAGCTTTTCAGGATTCGCGTATTCTCCATCGAGATTTCCAAGAAACATCAATAGGTTATTTTTCTGGATTGAAGTGAATAGTTGAAAAACGTTGGACAGGCTTTGTGCATTTTTTAATTTCAAGTGGGTGAAAATTGTTATGGATTTTCTCTCCAATAACAGGCGAATTGTGGGACCTATTTTATTTGATGGAACTGTAGCAGCAAGAGTTTAAAAAGAAGAAATTATCATCCTTTTTTAGGTGAATTGAGTTTTATTGATTGTCCAATAGGTACATCGAACAACATGAAGCCAGCTACAGAAACCTTAGCTGCTTTTTATTAGCCTCAACACCTACATGAATTTCCTCCAAGACCAAGTGTGATTTTATACCATGTAATTTTTCCTATGGCCTCATTTGAATATTTCTGTTTTTCAAATACCTATTTTTGATCTTGGACCAAATGAAGACTAGAATAATTGAAAAAAATTCGTCAAATCAACGATCATCCTGCAATTTTCAATCTGCCAGAAGATGTCCGAAGAAAAGAGGACATTTCCAGCAAATATTTGGGGGAATTCTCCTCAATTTAGGTTCTCACAGCATATGCAAGTTTAAACTGAATAATTTTGAGCTTCATTCATGAATTTTCCAAATGCACCGCTGAAACTATTCAAAATCATTCTTCAAATATGAGGTTTTAAAATTTTCGTTTCTAGTTTACGATTTGGCAACAGCGCCTACTAGAAAATGAAAAGAACAATAACTTGTTTATAAAATAACAGCTTGTGGTCTACAGCGCGTACTTACTGGCGAGCTTCAACTGCAACCGGCCATAAAAATCCCATAAAATTTTACGATCTTCCTCGTTCGTCGCAGACTTCATAGACGGCCATCTTTCTCTACCTCATCAAGATAGTGTATTAGTTGTCCTTTATTATCAACGCATATTTCAGTAGATGTTGCCAACTCGTGCAATAGAAACGAAACGCCTTAAATTTCAAATACCCTTCTGTATTTTTCATTTTGAAGTACTTAAAATAATTTGTTTTTGGGAAACGGTTGAAAAGGTTACTTCAAAATGTGACGTTTCAAAGATATTTCATAAAAAATACATCTTTTCTTCAGGAGTATTCCCTATTATAGAGAACTCTGAAGCCTAGAACTCAGTCCAATAAAAATCATATGCCTATGTAATTCAATATTCATAGAGGATTAAACTTATCGAAATTGTAACTGAGATTCATTGATATTATCGAAATAAGTAAAACCATTTCACATATGTATTTGGAAGAACAAAAAACATATTGTCTTGATTTTATCAAGATCCATGTCTTTGGCGTATAAAAATACGAAAATTATGAACGCTTTAAATTTGGATTTAGTTTTTTTACTTTTCTACATAAGCTGATTGACCGACCCAAAACTGAATATATTTTGGTATTTCTATCGATATAAAGTTTGAAATATCGAATCTGTATAGAAAATCGATATTTTTGCATACCCACAAAAAAATTTGTCACAAATTGTCTCTTACGGTGTGTTTCTTCAGGACTATTTATGAACAACACGATACTTCTAGTTGAAAGGAAATAAAATCACATTTTTACGTCTTTATCACATAAATATCGGTACAATCAATATATATTATCAATATTTTTTTATTGTTGTTCTTAGTTTATTTTGGTTTATTGGAGATAGTGTATGTAGACTGGTGTATTTATCTAAAAATGTAGCATGAATTCTCAGAGCTGTAATATCTTGTTTGAAATCGAACAATATATTAATTTTTTTTGTAAAAATTGCAATATCTCTAAAAAATATCGATACTTTTTTCGTTTCCGACATCCCTATTTGGTCGGGGACTCGTTCAAATGATTTCCCTATCCATGCACATCGTTGTCGCAATTCCGAAAATTCCTCTAGGACATCAGACTGCAGAGAATCCCATTAACGATAATCCGTCGTTACCCCCACTCTACCGCGCTGCGGTCGTTACCGTACAGATCGAAAGTTAACCTAACCGCGGCGATCCGATGAAAAAATTCCCATTATCGCGAATACATTACGGATTTTTGCCCGTCTATTCGATTGTCGAATAACCGTACGTTTCTTCTCCGTACAGAAAATATTTCCCGGAATAAATTATGTACTGCGATGTGAACGGCGGCGTTACCGAGGACTTTATTACTTGTCAGCCATTGAAGCGACAAGTACCGCGTTATCCGAGATAGCTGACGGAAAATTAACATAAAAAGCCGGAAATATCGCTATTATCTGGTCCGTGAAAGAACATGAAGTAATCACGGAACGTGCAGCCCGTTGCAGAACGGACGGAACGTCGAATATTTCTGCTAGAACTTGTAGATCCGAAGATATCACCGTCAGTTTGCCAGGATGAAATAATCGACAATCGTTCTTTCGATTTGCACTCTAGTGGAAATAAATCTATGAAATTCAGTAGAAAATCGAGTTACACCAGAGGCTTGAAAATTGGGAATGAAGAAGTTGTTATGAAATTCAGGATATCCACAGGATTTCTCTAAATTACTGCAACAAATTTTGGAACCTCTAGCCATCAACCGCGTATTTGAATTCCATGAAAAACGTGGGTAAGCAAAGTGTGGCCTGTTTCAATTTGTACACCCGGTTAATATACAGGATGAGTCTTTAATAGGGAATACTCCTTCTGACGAAAATGTTGTATTCTTTATGGAATATCTTTGAAACGTCACATTTTGAAACATCCATTTCAACCGTTTCCCAAAAAAATTATTTTAAGCAAATAAAAATGGGTATTCAAAGTTTAAAGCGTTTTGTGAGAATTGTACAAGCTGGCAACATCGACTGAAATATGCAAGGATAATAAAGGACAACAAATGCATTATCTTGATGAGATAGACAAAGATGGCTGTCTATGAAGTCTGCGACGAACGAGGAAGGTCGTAAAATTTTATGGGAGTTTTATGGCCGGTTGCAGTTGAAGCTCGCCAGTAAGTACAAGCTGATCGGACATTGTTCTTTTCATTGTCTTGTATGCGCTGTTGCCAAATCGTAAACTCCGCACAAAGTGATTTAAATTTTAAAAGCCCATATTTAAAGGATGATTTTGAATAGTTTCCGCGGTGAATTTGAATGAAACTCATAATTATTCAGTTTAAACTTGCATATGCAGTGATATCCCAAATGGAGGAGAATTCCCCATTCAAGATACCTACAGGGTTTTCCTAAGTGTGGCTTGTTTCAATTTGGACATCCGGTTAATATACAGGGTGAGTCTTTAATCCATACAAATATTTTAGCAGTAGATTCTTGAGTTCAAAAGAAACACTTTTTTCCTTAACCATTTTTTCCGATTCGGCTCTGATAAAAATATATAACCATTTTAAGTTTTCATAATGAGCTATGCCACCTCTGGAGAATCAAAATTCCCTTCAGAATAATAAGCTAAATCTGTGACACTACACTTCTGTGGATCTTTTAAACAGAGTTGTATTCAGCCAAAGTACCCAATTTTGTGAATTTCACAGATATTTTTCATTTTTGAACATCAATTTACTCGAAAACGGTGCATTATACGAGGAAATATAAAGAATACTTTTATTTTACCAAACGTTCAAATTTATATTAGATAGCGTCCAACTTAGTTTCAAAAGTTGGGTTCTTTGAATTTTCAGTATTTTACTGGTACGTAATGGAAATAATGAGAAAACTGGAAGACGTGGGTGATATCTTGTGTTCGAAAAAGATCCATCAAATAAATGAAAAACTATATTCCGAAATTCATTTCATTCGATAAAACCATTTGTGAGATAAAACTAATAATAAAATTTCTTATGGGTTTTCAACAGCGTGTATCTTTCAAACCGAGCCGATTTGGAAAAAATGGTAAAGGAAAAAAAGTGTTTCATCCGACCCCAAGAATCTACTGTTGAAATATTTGCACGAGTCAAAGACTCACCCTGTATACCATCCTATTAGTGAGCAGACAATGAGGCAACTTTCGTCGAGTCGTCTTGCACATTTCGTGCGTGCCAAAACGACAAAAACCGACGGACCGTGTTTAATGAATGACATAAACGTCAGAACGTATCAGCTTCACATTGCGCTACTGTCGATTTTATGATGCGTGCTTGTTGGCATCGTAATATTCGTAATTGCTGTCTGAACGTCCGATGAACTCGGACAAAAACGCAGGAGGAGAAGAACATACCCACCACGCAGTGGCGTATATAGAAAATATTTTCGGGGGGGGCCCCGAGATGCTTACACCATCAAATGATCCAATGGTTAGATTAGGTTGGATGCAATTTTTCGATTGAGAATCAAAGGATAACTTTGGGCATAGTCTCCCTGTTTTTCATCAATATCTCGTACACATTGTTTTCAAATCTTAAAAGTTATGATGCAAAAAAAATTACCATTGGTTGCTATTTCTAGCCAACACTCACGTCTGTGAACTATCCCCATTTAACGGACTCCTGCAACGTGACGAGAAATTGATAGAGTAGTGAGGTTTTCACAAAAGGCTTCATCATGTTTTGAACAAGAAAAAAAACGACAATGAGAAATTTCATTTTATTATAAGTGGAAAAAATAAAAATTAATTGACGACATGAAGACGAGGTTAGCTGAACATTCGCTTACATAGATGGTTACAAAACAAACCCCAGTTTTCTCGGTACACTAGCAAACTTATCAAGAACTTCCTCGTCGCTAACTGTGATGTCTCTGTGAATAGAGAGTAATGCGAGACCATTTAGTCTATTCTCAGATGTGCTGTTCCTTAGGTAAGTTTTCAGTCTTCTTAGGCTAGAGAAAGTCCTTTCAACAGTAGCGACTGACACGGGAAGGACAGCTAGTATTTTTAGAAGGATATAAATGTTGGGGAATAGATCTTTGTCACAGTTTTCTAGAGAACTAATCGCCGTTTTTGGCAGAACTTCAGGTCTTTCCTGTTTCCACTTTTCTTGCCACAGCTTAAACTCACTTCGCACAATGTCGTTAAATGACAAATCTGGTTCATATAATTTCAATGCAGCTTCTAATGAAGTGATGTCTGTTCTGATACAAAATTGTGGAAGAATGTTTTGTAAAGATATTATTGTGTCTTTATGAGATTGGAATCTTTCCCTTAACGCTTCACAAAAATCATCCAGGTATGGCACATAAACTGCTCGTCTATAATATTCTTCTTCTGTGGTATAAGGTACATTGTTGCGTGTTGTTTGAAGCCGACAAAATCGTGGAAGCTCCTCTGTGACAAAAAGTTTGGAGGCTATTGTCTTCACCTGTTCATATAATGGTTTGAACGTTTGCTCGGCATTTGATCTCTGTTTTGACAGTAGGTCTAAAACAGTTGTGATGTTGCTTATAGCCTGACTAAGGTCAATGTTTTTTTTCTGAAGGGTCTCAGACAAGCTGTGTGTAGTCGACAGCATCTGGCTCAAAATGAAAAGATTAACAATAAATGGAAAAGTACAAATGGCACGACTTAAAGCAAATGCTTTAGTTGATGAAACACTAGATTCTTCTATCTTATGTAGGGAGAGTATGATAGCTTCTAAAATTTCTTTGAATAGAATAACTGAGTCATGTCTCTCCACCCATCGCGTTTCGCACAATGAAATCAGCTTCTTTCTCTTTTCATCAGGAAAGCGCTCTGAAATCGTGGATTTTAAAATCTCTGTGTTCTTAGCTGATGCATGAAAGAATGCACATATTTCTTTAATGACACCCATGCAGTTTCTAATAGAGGAAATGCTACTTGCATCTGACAAGCACAAGTTGAGTGTATGCGAAGAACAATGTGTATAAAGGGCCAATGGTAGTTTTTCTCTGATAGCAGCTTGAACTCCTCTGAACTTGCCACTCATAGTGGCAGCACCATCGTATCCTTGGCCTCTCAATTTGTTCAAATCAAGACCTAAATTTGACAAGGTCTCTAATACAGTTTTCGCCAAACCTGCACCAGTTACATCATGAACGGGGACAAACGTTAGGAAATCTTCTCTGATTTTGAAAGTTTCTTCATCAACATAGCGAATGCAAAGTGAAAATTGTTCTATTTGGCTTATATCAGTGGTTTCATCCGCTAAAACAGAATAGAAGATAGAATTCCTTACTTTTGCCACAATTTTGGATTGAATCAAAGAACCAAATGTGTTAATGATGTCGTTCTGAATGACAGGGCTTGTGTACATTGTTTTTCCACCAGCACTGATCAATTGGTCCTTAAGAAGATTATCTCCGCTGTTAGCTCGGTATCTCAACAATGATCGGAAATTTCCGTCATTTTCGTCAGGTTCTTCAAGACTCACTCGTCCAGAATCATTATGACCTCTGAGAGCAATCATTTGCCTTCCGCATAACTTAATAGTTTGAATTATAGCAACCAGTTTCTTTCTATTATTCTCAATATCTAATTTTCTTCGAGAATTCACTTGATCAATAACACTTTCACGTTTTTTTTTAATCAAGGATTTTGTGTTTTCAGCAATCAAAATGGATTGCCTATGGTATTTCGAATCTTGATGATTTTTGAACATTTCCCTAGCTTTTTTGAAATTTATGAAAGGCTGGGTCACAAATATTCCCAATGATTGGTGATTTCCTTTCCCTACATGTTCGCTCTGAGAGAAAAACACGCAGTATTTACAAAATGCTCCGCATTTCTCCTCTGAATACGTTAACCACTCAAATTCTTCAAGCCATTTTGCTTGAAAGGATCTCGTGTGGTTTGAAATCGAAGTGGTAGGAAATTTGTAACCAGACTGAGGTTTCCATACATTTTCTAACAATGAAACTTTTTCATCATTTGTTAATGAACAAATATAACTCCTTTGACAGTAATTTCCAATATCGTTTACATTTTTAATAACTTGAAAAATACCTTCCACATCTTGACCAGAGGAGCTCGTTTGAAAGACATCGGCACAAGCAATTTCACTTTGTCCTTCCACGGCAACGCGGGCTTCTAAATTTTCAACTCCAGGTCTACCCACATTTTGTCTTTTCGTGAAAAAATCTTGAATTGAACTTTGTCTCTTCATTGTGATTTTCTTTCACTAGTCAGTTTTCAATTACGACCCGAGAACACTAAAATACTCTTACGACTTATTATATTAGATATTAGAACGCAAACGTGAGATTTAGGTAATCATCAACTACTGTCCTAGCGGCTTCAGCCGTGTCGTGCGTATTACAGATTAGCTTTATTCACGCAAGCGCAGATAGAAAAGAACCGTTCGCGGATTCAAAGACATGATCAGAGCTTCGGAGATTTGTAACTGGTACGCATGTTCCGAATTTTAAGATCTGAGCCTGCGTATAGGTTCCCAACCAGTTTAGAAATCGTCACGCGAACAAACAGTTGTTGTATATTCACATCAGACGCCGTAGCCATGCTTCTCGAGCCTGTTTAATTTATTATAGTAGTTCAGTTTTCTTTATTCATTTCGGGGGGGGCCCGGGCCCCCTGGGCCCCCCCCTATATACGTCACTGCCACCACGTTACGTGGTTTGCGTATTCGATGGCTCGAGATTAGTCAGTTTTGAAAAATTATGTTTGAGGGTGTAAAGCCATAAAAGATCATTATTGTCTGTCGCATTAGTACTCTGAGAGTTGTCGACATCGTTCAATCAAAAAACCGTATCTACACATCCCTAATCCCAACCATCGAGTGTTATTCCCCTCTGTAAGAAACTTCGATGTTCGCGTCCATAGACAAAAATCATAACTATCTCGGTATTTATGGTACCTTCCAGTCGGCGTTGCCAGTAAATCTTCATGACTGTCCGCCATAAACATCTTCATATCAGATAAGCAGGAAGATAAACTACGAGCAACCCCGTATAATTGTGCATCGCATATTCTTCACCATGTCAGAGCGACATTTTAATGCGATTATTATTTATATTCTTGGGCGCAGTGGGTGCCATCTTATCCGATATAGATGAAATGTGTGTGTAAAACCTTAATGACATGTCGGCCGATTCACTGGATGATATATCGTGAAGATCACTCGGATTATATTATGGAGACATAGAAATACCGACGTGGATTGGTTAGTCCGTCTTCTTCATGGTGCAGATCTTCGAAACCGTTGGAGATAGCTCTATGAAAATCCATGCTAAAATCACTCAAACACTTGGTTTTCATCGACCCATTGTTGGGGATGAAAGCTCAGGAAAGTGTAGAAAAGTGCCCATTTTCTATTTTCTCGAGTTGGTCCCCCTAGTTCCTTGGCATTCTATCAGTTGACTGCTTGACGTGTCTCAAGATGAACAAACACGAAATGTTTATTTTCGGCCTGGCTTGTATTTCCTCGACTGGCTGGAAATGACATCAATTGTCCAATAAAAATTCTGCCCACGGTCGTATTTAATAAGCTAATCGAGATAGCATATGATATAATCAAACGGGATTACGTAGTTACTTCAAACTGATCTTGGGATTCTGTTACAAATTACTGTTGACTCTAACGTCTAGACGTGAAGATGCAAGAATATGATCTGATTACAGATCCCAGGGTAACAGCAGTACTCTTATTTAAGGGAGATGGGAGAGAAATTGCAGTTGGAGGGGTTACTCTCTTTCAATGACTACGAGGACTGATAAAATCTGAATAATTCAATATTCATCTTTTATCTCTGGATAAATTATCAATTACTATTTCGCCAATGAAATCTGATTTTCAAAGTTTTCTTCAAGTTTTTCACCAATTCTACTGAGAGGAATTCAGTCTCGGAAAAATCTGTCGTATTGTCCTTAACTTTGAATTTCAAAAGTGAGCTTGTATATACAGGGTGTCAACAGTTGATGTCCAGTGAGGAAATTTCGCAAACTAGGAGAGCTAGAGCAAGCTAGCTCTTTTTCAGAGGAACAAAGAATGGTGAAAATCGTAGCCTCCTACGAACCTTCGTTTTTAAGTTATGAGCATGCAAACATTGAGATTTTGAGAATTTTGAAAAAAGTTGTCATACATTTTTTGTCTTTGAAGTTACAGATTTGTAATAGAGTACTCATTGTGACGAAAATGATGTATTTTTTATGAAATATCTTTGAAACGTCATATTTTGAAACAACCATTTCAACCCATTCCCAAAACAATTATTTTGAGTACTTAAAAATGAAAAATTAAAATGGGTATTTAAAATTTAAAACGTTTTGTTTCTATAGCACAAGTTGGCAACATCGACTGAAATATGCGTTGATAATAAAGAACAACAAATACACTATCTAGATGAGATAGACAAAGATGGCTGTCTATGAAGTCTGCGACGAACAAGGAAGGTCGTAAAATTTTATGGGATTTTTATGGCCGGTTTCTGTTGAAGATCGCCAGTGAGTACGCGCCTTATGATGGCTGCAAATCAACAGCTGTTATTCTATAAACGAGCCATTGTTCTTTTTTGTTTCTAGTAGGCACTGTTGCCAAATCGTAAACTAGAAACGAAACGATTTAAATTAAAAAACCTCATATTTGAAGAATGATTTTGAATAGTTTCCGCGGTACATTTGAAAAATTCATGAATGAAACTCGTAATTATTCAGTTTAAACTTGCTTATGCTGTGATAACCCAAATTGAGGAGAATTCCCCATTTGAGCCTTAAACAGGTCATTTCATACGCAGCATATACTGACAAACGATTTTTTCCAATTCAAAATAAAAAATTTAATAATAGTTTCCACTAAAATAAATAAAAGTTTGGCTAATATTCGAAATCTAAAACAGGAAATTTTTTTGAGTTCGTCAGTGGCTTCTACGTGAAAAAGTGCCTGTAGAAGGTTGAACTGTTAGATCTATAACTTCAAAGACAAAAAAGTTATGAGAAATTTTCGAAATTGCCAAAATCTACGGCTACGGTTTTCATAATTCTTTGTTTCTCTGAAAAAGTGCTCGGAAAGAGTTTATTTCCAGGCTAGGTTTCAGACAAACCGTATATTTGCGCACTATCGTATGTGAAAGCGGAGAAATCTGACGTCTGAACCACAGAGTAGCGAACCAATATGTCAGATAGTCGAATGCGCCATCTCGATTCGGAAATCTCCGTCAATATTTTTGCCCTTTCGAAAATGAGGAAGAGCGCTTTATCAATCATCCTGACAGGATCGTGGCCGACGCGAAATCCTTGATGAAATTTCTCTTTTTACGGACACTCGATCCGCAAAATCGCTACTTACTAAATCATGTTCTAGGCGAGGCACGTCAACCGATAATGCGAGGAATTCTCCTGACAGGCGATGTTGTGTTTTCGAACGGTCGGTCGCGTTTGCGCTTTCACCTCTCCTCCAAAAGTACTCGAAAAGGAATTACGTCGAGTGTGACGACCGGAATATTCATCAGGTTTCCATCGAAATCCAGGAAAGAACGCCTTATCCAAAGTATTGTTCTTTTTGAGGAGAAAAACTTTTTCGTACTCTTCATCGTTACGCCACTGCTCCCATTCTCGAAAAGGAATTACATCGAGTGAGACGACCGGAATATTCATCAAATTTCCATCGAAATTCAGGAAAGAACGCCTTATCCAAAGTATGGTTTTTTTGATGAGAAAAAACTGTTTTGTACTCTTCATAGTTACGCCACTGCTTCCATCCAATCTCTTCCGAATGTGGAGGACGGGCGTCCATAAACTTCCCGCCATATTTGGCTCTGCCGGCTTCTGTTTCTCAACAACGTCCGCACACCGCTGATTTAACCCTCTCCGGCTCGTATCCTTCCATCATCCTTCTCGAATTTATTAATGGAGAACGCTGGAGGAAGACACGCCGGCATCGGCATCTGCCTCATTAATTGAGTTTTATGTCGCGCTCTAATGGAGGCGAAGGTGGATCGTAAAGTAGGCGCCCGAACCGCCTAGCTAGCTAGACCGTCCACTATTTCATTCGCATATAAAGCGTGAGTTACTACTTATTTTACGCCATAAACTGCGTTAATTCGTTGAAATAGTATACGACGCGCTTTGGGTTGACGGTCGACAGGCATTAGGAAACGGTAATGTCTTCATTTCGAGCTATATTTATGGTGATTTGGGTGGAAATGTGGACCGGAGTCGTGGAGGATGGTACGTGGAAGATGTGGTCCGCAGGAAGAGTGCTTGCAGCTTGATAGAGTTCAAGATTTGTGACAAAATTTACTGTAAGCACGAGACGTGGTTGTAGAGATAATATCACTCTTTTAGAATATGTGTCACTTTAAGCTCTACGTTAATTTTTCTGGGATATATGTGTGCCGAACGAAGGGTTTCGCCGAAATGGATGAAGTTCTAAGATTTATTAATAGAAGAGTTACTCTTCCAGAATATGTATCACGTTAACATCTACGATAATTTTCCTGGAAGATATATTACTCGCAATTTGACCTTCGAAAAACTCCCAGAAAGTTGGGTTCAGTTGAAATTTCCTCAAGACCGAACGGTTGTGCCGAGATGGATGAAATTCTTAGATTTATTATTAGAAGAGTTACTCTTCCAGAATATGTATGACGTCTACATCTACGATAATTTTCCTGGAAGATATATTACTCGCAATTTGACCTTCGAAAAACTCCCAGAAAGTTGGGTTCAGTTGAAATTTCCTCAAGACCGAACGGTTGTGCCGAGATGGATGAAATTCTTAGATTTATTATTAGAAGAGTTACTCTTCCAGAATATGTATGACGTCTACATCTACGATAATTTTCCTGGAAGATATATTACTCGCAATTTGACCTTCCAAAAACTCCCAGAAAGTTGGGTTCAGTTGAAATTTCCTCAAGACCGAACGGTTGCGCCGAGATGGATGAAATTCTTAGATTTATTACTAGAAGAGTTACTCTTCCAGAATATGTATGACGTTTACATCTACGATAATTTTCCTGGAAGATATATTACTCGCAATTTGACCTTCCAAAAACTCCCAGAAAGTTGGGTTCAGTTGAAACTTCCTCAAGACCGAACGGTTGCGCCGAGAGGAATGAAATTCTCAGATATCTTACTAGAAGAGTTGCTCTTTTAGAATATGTATCACGTTTTAATATAGGATCATTTTCCTAGGAGAAAAACCACTCGAACGTTGACCTTCCAGAAATTCCCAAAAAGATGGGTCAGTTAAAAGTTCCTCAAGAACGAACAGTTGTGCCGAAATGGATGAAATTCCCAAATTTATTACTAGAAGAGTTTCTCTTTCAGAATATGTATCACATTTGAATCTTCGATTATTTTCCTGGGTAAAAAACTACTCGAACGTTAACCTTCCCAAAATTCCCAAAAAGATGGGGTCAGTTGAAACTTCCTCAAGACCGAGCGGTTGTGCCGAGATGGAGTAAATTCTCAGATTTATTACTAGAAGAGTTGCTCTTTCAAAATCCGTATCACATTTAGATCTTCGTTCATTTTCCTGAGTAAAAAACTACTCGAACGTTGACCTTCCAAAAATTCCCAAAAAGATGGGGTCAGTTGAAACTTCCTCAAGAACGAACGGTTTCGCCGAAATGGATGAAATTCTCAGATTTATTACTAGAAGAGTTGCTCTTTTAAAATCCGTATCACATTTAGATCTTCGTTTATTTTCCTGGGTAAAAAAGTACTCGAACGTTGACCCTCCAAAAATTCCCAAAAAGATGGGGTCAGTTGAATCTTCCTCAAGACCGAACGGTTGCAACGAGATGGATGAAATTCTCAGGTTTATTACTAGAAGAGTTGCTCTTTCAAAATCTGTATCACATTTAGATCTTCGTTTATTTTCCTGGGTAAAAAAGTACTCGAACGTTGACCCTCCAAAAATTCCCAAAAAGATGGGGTCAGTTGAATCTTCCTCAAGACCGAACGGTTGCGCCGAAATGAGTGAAATTCTCAGGTTTATCACTAGAAGAGTTGCTCTTTCAGAATATGTATCACTTTTATCTGTACGATGATTTTTCAGGGATGAAATGACCTGATAATAATCGTAGCCTTACTTACATCGCATCGGTACCATTTCCCGCGAACGGTATACCTTGTACCGTCGTAAATTTTCCCTAGCTTCCGTACTCCCCATAAATCGAGCGCCTGCGTGAGATATCAACCTCCTCTGGAGCGGTTTCCCATTCACGATGGCGCGGCCGCCATTAACATATTAGCTTAAAGTAAATGAGCAATAGATCTGTATGTAATTGCCGGTGTAAATAGCGATCCGGTCGTACGTCGGGGTTAGAAAGTTAACGACATGCAAATAAACTGCATTAATTTATGTACCATTTTCCGTTAGACCTACTTTATAGCTCGGTCGATATTTCGTCTCTGATTGAACGTCTCCCCTGAGGCTTCCGAGACTTGTTCCGATCTGTATTGAACGTTACTTCAGTAAAACGTACGAACGACAAAGCCCCGGTCCAAAACTGCGGACCCTAAGGAACACAAAGAGCCCTTTTGCACCTACCTACCCCCACCACACCGCAAGCAATGATCCTAATTAATCGCCTCACCCAATGAGCCATTTCATGCAATCGTGTAAATTACTAAAAATAATGACAACAATTCGGCAATCCTAAGTTTCCATTTTCATTACCAGGTAAATATCGAAGGAGCTAATATCCTGAACGAAATCACATGGTCGAATCTGGAGATAAGTTTTTTCCCACTGCTTTGCGATAATTCAGCTAACAAACGGTCTAGGGTCGTATTAGGATCTATTTCAGTAATCTTTTTCAACTTTGTCATTTTGAAGGTTTGGTTTAGGTGATTTTTGATGAAACGCTTTATTTTGACCAGTTCTACCTTCTGTTGAAAAAAAAAAGCCTCTTCTTCAAATACACCCTGTATAATTAGAGAAAAAGAAGGGAAGAAAGAGAGTTCTTGCTTGGAGACTGCTCCTTTCACTACTTTAGCTCTAATTCTCTTATCGATTCTAGGTTCGAAAGGAAATTATTAGGTCAGGTAGTTCTAGATGAAGTCTTCGAAATGATATATGTATAATGTGTTTCCGAATTTCCTGAGAACATACGTTCCGAACGACAAGTTTTTTCATTCCATTCTGTATACAACCGTTCTCTTTATGTTTCGCGGCACCCACCAAGATGTCCGATATCTAGCCCTCATTTTTCTCCGCTTAAAAATCTTACGCGAACATTCCTCATGCGACGAGCGCTCGCATAAATCACTGCGCTCACCGAGAGCGGCATGGAACATATATGAAACCTCGCAGCGTATCGCGATTAATACACATTAGCCCGCGAAACCTAGCGACCTTTTCGACCGTATCTCGGTCTGGAAACGGTGACGTACGTCCTGGTCTCGAAGGTTTGCTCGGGGGCATATCCCGACCATGCAGGATCGTCCATCAAAACGTGCTCGCAGGACCTTTGGCAGCAGCGTTGATTTAATGATTCGTCGGTATGATGGATGGAAGCTGCTGCTACCGCCGGAATGAATGGGACGTGCTCCAATTGATGCGTTGTCCGCTCCGGGCGTATTGCGGTTCTAATTGACCGTTAATTTAAATTGATTTCGCTGCACCGAGGATGAACACAGAAGAAGATCATCTGAATTCAATTGTCATTGTAATTGTTATGAGTTACATCGAAGTAGTTGAGGACAACGCAAGCTTTGAACGGTTTTTTGTCGTTAAATTGTTCTATTTTTGTTAAATAATGTTTATTCCATTCATTTTTATGAAAGCACTCGGTTAGCCATGAAATCATTCTCTTAAGTTTTTGTAACTAGGTGAACTCATGAAATGTCGTTAATGTCAACATGACGTTGCCACAATGATGAATAACATTACAAAAATGCAGCAAGTGATTGAAAAGCAGAGAATGCATAGTATCAGGAAGTGCTATTCTTAATTCAGGACCGCTCATTCTAAAATCTATACAGTGCGTGTCAAAATTATGGAACAAATTTATTTTCTCAGAAGCAAAATATTTGGCGACAAAATCCTGAAACAGGTCAATTTTTGTTTCACTTTTACCAAATTTTTATGCATTTTCGAAAGATTTTTGTCGCACCCTGTGTCATCACCATCAACCTTCTAAACAAAACTGTAATGGTCGACTTTCATTCGGTGACAAATTTCATCAGGTACCATCGTCTCAAAGTAAATGGGCCATGAAAAAGTGCACATACTGAAAACCTCTTTGAACAGAAAGATTTAAAAAAAAAATGACCCACTTTCCCTATTCAAAAAATTTTGAGGGTTGATGGGGATGGCACATGGTGCAACAAAAACCCTTCAAAAATGCATAGAAATTTGGTAAAAGTGAAACAAAAATTGACATTTTCAGGATTTTGTTGCCAAAAATTTTTCTTCTGAGAAAATGAATTTATTCCATTATTTTGACGAGCACTCTATATCAGACCATTTTTGGTTTTCTTCTAGCTCTTCTAGAGTTCTCTAGTTCTCAAGATACCTTCAGTAGACAACGAATATTGCCCACCCTGTACATCACCGCCAATTGGACCTCCATGTTCGGAATCGTCCTGCAGTAGTCGGACTTCGGAAATGCATCGCGGTTCGTCGAACTCCTCCTCGCTATCGAAAAAGTCGAGATGTTTACGACTACCGTAAATCCTCTCCGAGAAAGTTTTTCTCAATCCACCCGTCCAGAAATGAAGCGACACGCCCGCCCTCGGTCGCGCATCAAAACATGCAATTAAACGCCCGTTCCTATATTAATTACGACTTCATTTCCGCGTTACCGCGAACGTTGTAATTATCCTGGAACAGAACAACAAAGGACTGAAAAAGCTTACGAGATGAAAGTTGGGCAAAAAGATACGGACGGGTCACGATCTCTTCCGGTACGCGAAATGAATCATTTCTATGCGATGAGGCTGCATAGAAATATAGAAAAACAATGAGGATAGGGGTCCATCGAAAAACATGCAAAGAGCATAGATATAGAGACATGGACTGAGCAATGCCAGCATAAAATTGTCTATTTTATAGAAAGAGACAAATGATCGTCGGGCATTACCTGTCTCTTTCTAGAAAAAGACAACTAGCATGCCCGATGTTCAGTTTCTCTCTGTCACTTTTTTCGACCATATTTCATGCATAGAAAAAAGGGAAGGCACAGTCCATGTCTCTATGTCTATGGCAAAGATTGAGCAGTCATGTGTCATGATTTATATCCATCTCTTCAGCTAGACAATAAAATGTGTTGAGAAAAATTTGCAAGGCTTGAGTCCTTCTATGGCTTTCCTACTTTCGATGGTGAAATACTAAAATTAGGAGCCTGTCTCTACCTTCTGAAAATCTATGGTCAATATATGAAATTTGTGACACTTTTTTCGTGAAGCAAGTTGATTATGTGGTCATTTCCTCTTATAAATACTGCTTTTCTAATTAATTTTCCACTGATTCTTTCCCGTTCGGAAATCAGTGAACATTCTTCACTCCAGCCACTAATAATTCGCATCTTGTTTGTTGCAGGAAACATTCCAGAGAGCACAGGAAGCGCAAGCTGAACACAAGTTTCCGGTGGGTACGATTAAAATGCAATTATGTTACGACCGCTACGAATGGCAAATTATAATGATAGATACGTCGGAATGCCGAAGCATTTGTCGCGGAAAATTGTGATCTGTTATTGCTTTTTTCGCATGTTCTTATTGTCATTTTTGTTTTTTCGAATTTTTGTACTGGTTCAAATGATCTCGTGGTATTGTTAAGCGATGCTTAGGTAATATTGTTGCTTCATTTCATTCTCGAAAATTTAAAAAAATGTGAAATTACTTGAGATATGAGACAAATTTCAACAATTGTAATATTTTTTAACGTTCACTTCCCACACACTTGCAGGGGGTCTTCCTCTCTGTTGCTAGGAATATCTTAAAAATACCTCATTTGACTAGGAGGACCGTTATTAAAATTATTTGGCGTACCGGCAATAACCTATCATCCATTGTTCACCTCAATACCTGAATACCATTAACCTATAAAATCCATCGTGTTCGGGCCGAAGCTCACCTAGAAATTTCGTGATACGCGTATGAGAACAATATAATAAAGGACGCAGAGCTGCAGTCCATAATCAAAGAAGACCATTAGCAATTGAAATGAGGCGAAGATGCGACGGAATCGTGCTAGGAGCGATTTTATTTATAATCTTCTCGTGCGAACCGAAGACAGACGGAATTATTGCCCCATTCATGGTTGTCGGCGCAAGCAGACTACTCGTCTAATATCTCACGGTTCGAATTGAGGTGAAAAAAAAACCTTTCTTCTCGCAAATTTTATTCTTATTATTATATTGAATATTTTTTATGAGAATTTAAAATCGAATTTTTAGGTATAGAAAATGTATATATATTATGTATGTATTTGTTTTCTGAATATTTCGAGCTCACTGATTCCGATTCCAAACCCAAAATTTTTCAGAATAACTTTTTTTCGATGTTATGGCCTTTCAATTCGGCGTGTTATTCATTCTGACACTTGCTGTGAAGTAGTCACTTTCAAAATGTCTCATGTTTTGAGTGAAAAAGCAGAATCGGAATCAGCATGATGGAATTGATTTAAAATCTCAATTTTGAAGAGGTACGACCCTCGAAAAAGTTTTCTCAAATTTGTTTATCTCGATGTACCTGTCACAATGGGAAGGAAAAATGGAAAATCAATGTTTTAGATATGTAATGTATAAGTATATTTGTTTCCTGAGTAGTTCGAGATCGGTGATTTCCATTCTGAAGTAATTTTTCACAAAAAAAAAAATATTTTCTTTGCTATAGTCCTCTCAATTCGTGCCCATTCGAAAGGAAGATTATTTGATTTTGATTCTTTCTTCGTCTACTGTCAAATGTCAAATGATTTGAGGAAAAAATTCAGAATCGGATAGAATTGATTCAAGAACTCAATTTGAATAAGATGCGACAAAAAAAAACTTTGTAAATTTTTTGTGATGTATTTAGGGAATATGTATTTTGTATCAAACTCCAAAAATAGATTTCTTGTATTCAGATATGGGGGGAGTTATATTGGCATTGTCTTTATTTTTAGGTTTCTGATAAATCAGACTTGTTAGGAAAGGCTAATAACATCCATTTCTGTAACTGTATCTGTCCTACTAGTACACCTTGTTTTTCCCTGGCAATTAATAAAGAATTTCAATCATTACTAATTTTTTATTTTTTCGAATAGTCTAAAATTGGACTGAACTTACTTGAGATGATAGTTTCGCAATGCGTCGTCAGAGGGCACTGTGATCGTAGTGCTCAATTACGTTTAAAACGCCACGTGACGGTGCACTGCGGAACTATTTTTCAGAATAGCCAGATGAGGGCACTGCACTGTGCAGTTCTGCACCATTAAAAACAAGAGCACTGCTATTCATACCCGTTGCACGACAGTTCTGAATCGGAACTAGTTCCGCAGTTCGCCGCCAGAGGGCGCTGCGACCACAGTGCAAAAATTGCGTCTACAGCGCCCTCTGGTGGCGCACTGCGGAACTATTTTCTAAAACGCGAAAATCGGGGGCACTGCGGCATTACTCCTCCAAAAACGAGGGCACTGCAGCACTACTCCTCCGAAAACGAGGGCACTGTAATTTGCACTGTAGCACTGTAATGCCGAGCCCGACTAGTAGTTCCGCAGTTCGCCGCCAGGGGGCGCTGCGATCGCGGTTCAAAAATTGCGTTTGCAGCGCCCCCTGGCGGCGAACTGAAGAACTATTTTCTAAAACGGGAAAATCGGGGGCACTGCAGCACTACTCCTCCGAAAACGAGGGCACTGTAATTTGCACTGTAGCACTGTAATGCCGAGCCCGACTAGTAGTTCCGCAGTTCGCCGCCAGGGGGGCGCTGCGATCGCGGTTCAAAAATTGCGTTTGCAGCGCCCCCTGGCGGCGAACTGAAGAACTATTTTCTAAAACGGGAAAATCGGGGGCACTGCAGCACTACTCCTCCGAAAACGAGGGCACTGTAATTTGCACTGTAGCACTGTAATGCCGAGCCCGACTAGTAGTTCCGCAGTTCGCCGCTAGAGGGCGCTAAATTTTTGCACTGCGATCGGAGCGCCCCCTGGCGGCGAACTGCGGAACTACTAGTCGGGCTCGGTATTACAGTGCTACAGTGCAAATTACAGTGCCCTCGTTTTCGGAGGAGTAGTGCTGCAGTGCCCCCGATTTTCCCGTTTTAGAAAATAGTTCTTCAGTTCGCCGCCAGGGGGCGCTGCAAACGCAATTTTTGAACCGCGATCGCAGCGCCCCCTGGCGGCGAACTGCGGAACTACTAGTCGGGCTCGGCATTACAGTGCTACAGTGCAAATTACAGTGCCCTCGTTTTCGGAGGAGTAGTGCTGCAGTGCCCTCGTTTCCGGAGGAGTAGTGCTGCAGTGCCCCCGATTTTCGCGTTTTAGAAAATAGTTCCGCAGTGCGCCACCAGAGGGCGCTGTAGACGCGATTTTTGCACTGTGATCGCAGCGCCCTCTGGCGGCGAACTGCGGAACTATCAAGTCACTGCAGTTCAATTTTTTACGTCGTTGCAGAGCATCAGTGCGGTTATATTGAATGTTCTTTTAAATATAGAACAAAATATTGAACGGCTTTGAATAATAAACAATAGTAATTGTAATTCTTTATTGATTTTTGGAGTAATAAAACAGTCATAAGACAAGAGAAGTTAAAGAATATATACTAACTTCTATACCTGAAGAGTTTGGAATATCGAATCAAAGTATACTGAATTTTTTTTCAAAACAAAACATTTGAACGTTTGAAAGAAATACATATTAGGAATTCAACAACCTTCCTTCGGATGTTCTCGAAAGGGCCATAGCACGAAATTAATTTTTTCTACAAGCGTGCGCGTTCAACTTTTTTCCCGCACGCATTCCAAGTTGCAAAGAGTCACTTTTCCAAAACGTGCGGGAAAAACGCCTGCTATTTCTTTCCCGCACGCATTTGCGTGCGGGAATGGATTAGCAGGGGTTTTTCCCGCACGCAAATATTATAGAGTAAATTAAATTCTATCATGATTCTATGCACAGAACGTCAACGATGAGAAACCCATAGTAATGACATGCAGAATTACGTCTGTCATTGTATATGAATTAATCAAATGAGATATGATCTGTTTCGTGAAATGGATATATTTATATATTTCAAGCGCTTGTAGAAAAAATATTGTTCCTAACTCTTGCGGAAAGTGTCTTGCCCGCACTCAACTGCTTACCCGAACTCTGCTTCGCATCGTTCGGGCAACGGCAGTTTCGTGCGGGCAAGTATCACTTTCCGCACTTGATAGGAAAATAACTATTTTTTTTTTAAATAATTGTTAAATCAGAATCAGCGACCTCGATGTATTCAAATTCAGCGGCAATGTTACGGCGTACGCCTTTCTCCACATCCAACACCCCATTTTTTTCTGTTCTGTAGTTGTCTGCTCTCCAGTGTCTCTTCAGCTCCAACTATTCCACGTCCTTCTTGGCCAACCTCTCGTCCTGTTTCTTTCTGTAGGTGTCAAATTCCAAATCTGATCAGGAAAAAAAGATGTAATTATTAATCCTTTTAGTGAATGGAAAAGTAATGTCAAAAAAATGTTTGAGATGTCTTATATATGTTGAAGAGAATAAGGTAGATTGAATAAACTTATTAGTTTAGCTTAAGTACAAGGGATTATTCTATATTCTTAGACATAATACCGACAAATTCGAGTATTTTCTTGTATATAAGTGTATTTAGACCTTTAACATTATGTCGAAATGTATGAGTATTTGTTGACTATAAACTATAAAAATGTTTCCCAATAGGAAAAATGGCTATCAGCTGTGAAGGAAACCGAACAGATCGACCAATTTCTACTACTTTTATCGATTATTTTGGAATCAGAAATTCTCCGTACGAGTGCAGTGCTTCTTCCCGACTCTTCCATCTACCGACTCATGCATTTTGCAAGGGAGAATTCACCCGTAAAAGGTTGAGGAGTCGTTCCCGTCAAGGACGCATCGACATGGTCTTAATTGTGTCTGAAATTTCAACATCGCTCGAAGAATTCGGTTTCTTGTATGCGCATCAGCGAATTTGTTTGCCGTACTCGAACCAAACGGCCTACGTGATTATCGCTCACGATCCACGAAGACCAGTGGCATGCGACTCGCGATTTCTGGTCGCTATTATATATCTCCTAAAAGTCCAATTCGGGAAATTTCTCACACTTGTCAATTGTCGGTCGTTTTCAGGCGATTGCGTGGCTTTTATTAGTTTCGGCAAATTGCTGGAATGTAAAGTCGAAGAGACTGTTCATCCTTCTTGTGTAGTGTCAATTTATCATACCAATTGTATGAAGTCAGCGTTCATAACGGACGTATCGTTTCTAATGCTGTATAATGAAATGTTTTATTTTCAACCTTTCATTGTATACTAGATGAATAACTGAGGGCTGGTTGACATGCACTTAATATTTGTCTATTATTCCAAAATAGGAATTGATAATATCATGATTTAATCGTCAGATGATTCTGCTCACGAATTTGGAAGTGTGGGGGATTTAACGAATCTTGTATACAACTTCGACTTCGACTTGTTTCACTAAGAAGTTTATGGAAAGTTCGCAACGTGTTTCCACCCTCTTTGGTCCGCCACTGCACCTGATATCGGGAAAGGGACTGTTCGATATTTTCGTCACAAACTCGTCCCTGGCAATAAACCGTTTCAGAATGAATCAAGTCGATTGAATGCGAAGTTCGAACGATGTACCTATGCGAAACGGCCTCTGAATGTATACGGATTACATGTTTATGCATCATTGTCTTGCGCGCGGACAATGTTATCTCGACAACAATTAACCTATTGAAGAAGTGGAACAAGTTGCCTCTTCTAGATGGTAAATGAATGTTTTTCTTCTTGAATTGGCAGATCGGGTTTGTGAGCGTTGGATACCCGTTCTCCGTTTTGGGGTTTGATGGTTCGTTTATGTGGATGGACTCTGTAAGAACATCGTTATCGAGCACGGATGATACCTACTCATATCCCACCTTTGCAACATGAACGTAAAAGGATGCTACTGATAGAACATTGTTGGGACAGGCAGGAAATTATACTTATTTGTGTTGTAGGCATCAGTTCTAAAGTTTATGCCTAATTGACTGCTCAACATCTTGGCATTGAAGAATTGAAAAAACGCTTTTAAGTGTCTGTCTACCTACAAAACACAACTGTCCTATCTTTTTTTACACTGGTTAACAAGTAATTTGTTTCGTACGAATAAAAATCATTTGTATCTTTCTGTTGAGTTGATTGCTGGGATATATCTAACGTAAAAGGTTCACGAACATCGGGATCGGTAAGGTTCTTGCGTCATCGTTGTTTCGATGAGGTCATCCAGGCAAATTGTGTTTACGAAACCCAATTACCTCAGCGTCTATAAGTTTTATAGTTTTCCAGGTCGGACCTGACGTCGCCAACTACAGGCGTCGGATTGAATTAAAGTTGGTTGGCCGATGTTTATGCTTTAATTTGGTTTCGGATGTTTGAAAATTTTCATTTTGTTAGTCCGCTAAAATGAGACCAACTTGTCATGGTAGATGATACACATTCTAAAACATCTTCTAGAAGTAAATATTGGAATTCGCTCAAGTTGCCTGCTATCCGGTTTGAAATATTTTGGCTCTTTAAAAGACTTCCCCCTATTATTTCTATGACACTTACTTTTCGTATCAATCGTGGTTTTTCTCCAATCGCTCCAATCTCTGAAGGCATTTTTTCAAGGAGTCCCAGTCTCTGCGGTCGCCAAGCTGTCTCGACTTCTTTGCCCCTATAAAAAATTCAACTATGTAGATACAACGTGGGCGTTGCTATCGCGAAGTAGCGTAAATATAACTTATGATTTGCATCGAATGAGAGAGACTGGTTCCGTTTCCTAGTTCTGCTGCTCAAGTACACGCGAACTTCGCTCGCGTACTTGAAAATATCGACTGAACCGCTGTTTGTGGGCGAGGCTAGGCAATATTTATTTTCGAATTCAATCAAGTGGAAGTCCCGGCCGATTGTCACGCCATTGTTTCCTACTCTAATAATATCGATGTTGTTGTTGTTGTCGTTGGGGATTTTTATGTGGGTGATGGTTATGAATCAGAGAATCGTGTCAGTTGTTGAACGGGGGAGATGATTTTTTGCCGTGTTGGTCGTTTCCACGGTTATGCTCTGGAAAAAGCTAGTGAGCAGGTTTGATTTCACCATAATTCCAACCTAATCTTTTCGACGCTTGGAATCATGAAAGTGCATATACCGAAAAAGAGAAAATGTTTTCCACTAAACAATTATGGCGAAGAAGGCGAAATGACCGTCATTTGAAACATACGATATTTTCGACTCTTGAACACTCAAGTGGATTTGCCCACTACCTTCAGCCAAATACCAATAATAATACATACCTACATACTAGAGTTTCACGATGATACTAATGTTGGAAGTGTAAAAATATCTGCCGAAATAAATGTGGCAGAGCAAGATAAGAGTTTTTCAGCAGCAGTGATACAAGGTCCTTAATGTTACAGCAGATCTACGAATCGATTTCAATTAATTCTGTTGTGTTTCGGTGTAGTTATCTGGAATTTACAGCTGTGTCTTTTCTCAATCGAGAGGAAACCGAATAGCTCGATATCTTCTTTCACGCATGACGTTCTATCTCTGGAATTACCGTGTATCAAATTGTTTGTATACTGAGTTTTTTATGTTCATTCAGAAGCCGCATATCTCGTAATTAATCTCGCTGTATCTAGGTCACGACCACTATTTCATTCTATTGTCAAGGTTACTACACATTATCTTCACATTTCGGAAGTTCCTTGGTCAATAATTACAAATTATCTTTGAACCGAATCAAGTGAGTGATAGTTCAAAGAATACCAAGCGGGTTGAGGCAAATCACCTAATCGGTTTGGCAAAATATGACAAAAACCCAACGCGGAATCATTTCTCACTAGAATGGTTTACTCGTATAAAATTATCGTGGGAATAGAGCATCACAAGGCATAACTTTCTTGTTCTGTGTTAAGACAGTTTTGAGTTTCACAATAATTACACTGAATAATACTTATCGGGCATCTCTAACAAAGTACCATCAAATCGGATGTCCTTCAGAATGATGGTGCTAAAAAACTTTGCCGATCCTCCAAGTGAATAATTATACCATTAACCTTTCAGAGCTTTGAATGAAAACTGACATTCACAGCACGACTAGGATTATCACGTCGATTGGCCAACATTGAGAAATATCAAAAAAAGAGCATACGCTCTTACGCTACAATAAAAATTTTATCGTTTGCGAAGAATGCTGAACGATCGTTAATAACGAGTCAAGTGATAAAACCATTATAATTATACTCATTCTTCACATCTCACTTTTATGGCATGATTATGCAAGATTAATTTCTCAGTAGCAATTTGACTGGAAAAATGTCTCGAATGTTTTTCGCAAACGATAAAGCTTCTGAATTTCATTGCGTTTATCTTGAAGGTTTTTCGAACATGTGAACAAACCAATAAATGCTCAAGTTTGTCTTTGCGTTTCCGCTTAGATTGTGGAGTATAGGGAGAATTATTCACCTCAAAGTACCTACTCCAATTCACGTAATCTGTGCCGTTACACATCGTCTTATGTAGAGCAATTTCTCGGCGTACGTAATTCTCGGTCCAATTTCTTTGTAGCCATCATAAAGTGGTATTGTTCCATTGTCAGTCATCTCGTAACGATTGACGGGACTTGACACATGAGATAAGTATGCAGATCTACCGTTATCGACGGCATCAATTCAGCGTTCGCTGTTATTAAAGTGGCGTTTGATCGACTTGACCCACAGATTTTTTTTTCTAGTCCAAAAGTCGTGACCATTCGATCGTGCGATCGAACTGGCGCAAAAAATAACCCCTTATTTAATTCGTTCTATATTTCGACACTGTGAAGTTGTTTTATACGCTATTTGATTACCTATTAATCAGTTATCATGCGTGGGGTGTCTCAGGAAATGTGGGTCGACTATATCACTCCATTTCGGAGGTCTTTTTACATCTCAGGATAACTTTTTCTAGATTTTAAAGCACTAAAGAAGGGAAAACAATATTCTTCTTGTTTATCCAATAATTAAGAGCTCAATAATCATTACGAAACGTGTTACTGGCGCTACGAGTTTCACACATTTTTTTTTTCATAGAAAGAGTGAAAGTGGAAATATTCGATTTATTCTGAATATAATAAACCTCTCTGTTGAATTCGGATCGTATTTTCGTGTGATTCGATTAGATTCGCCGTACCGACAATTTTCATACCAATCTTTCACGGGATCGCGACCGCAGAATGGGCTGGCCTAAATTCGTCCTCATTGCGACGAAAATAAGAAATTGCGTTTATTGCGGTCAATGACCACTGCATTGCGCGAATAATTCGAAAGATTCCCCCAATTCCAAATGAGAATTTCGAACGTGCGCGGCCGGCATAATTGACGCGAGAAATGTGGAGCATTTGAAGCAGCGAATATTTTAACTTCAGAATGGCGCTCTGAGAATGGAGCTGAATTCAATGACGATACCTATGAAGTTTATCTGTTCGAGCTCATCTCGAACCGAAAGTAGGCCTGAAAAGTTTGAGGGTGAAATTGGTGAACATTAAACACATATTATATTCATTTACACCCTGTATATTTTTCATTTTTCATGATATACTTGCCGATTCGGTTTTTCGACAGAATTTGATATACCTGCATCTTGAGGGATGAACGGAAGATTGAAACTGCCAGTAGAAGTTTAACGTGAAATAATTGTAGTCAATGAAAAATATTCAGTCTCATTTTCTTTTCTATAAGCATACGAATAATAAGACGTCAAAGACGTGCGTGTTACTTCCTCAACTCAAATGATAAAAATTCTTTTTTCATTTCAGAATCGACCAACCGGGATAATCACATTGCCGGCGGGTTGCAGAGGGCCTAAAAGTTTATACCTGAAACGCATTGGTGGTAACTTTGGCTTCACTTTACGTCACTTTATCATATACCCACCTGACGGTTTGACTGTAAGTATACAAATAACTTGATAACTAGTTCAGTAGATGATTTCCCCAATACCCTTTTAACCCTTCATCAACTTCATCCCCCTAGCTACCCCTTTAAGTTCGTAAGTAGTCAATCTGAGTCAGGTATATAGTGCAGTGTGCTTCTGGTGTGATATTTTATATAAAGAGTTAGTAAAAAGTAATACACAGTATCTGCGGTATTAAATTTCTTGTCGATAAATTCTCCGAACAGGTTAAGTTTATTTTCGAATAACGCAATTTTTCATGTCATAATTGGAGTTTGTCTTGCACTCTCTATGAGACGTGGAAGGGTTGTTGAGTTTCTTTAAATGCAAGCCTAGATTTTGTGTCAAATATAGATAGATATTTTGTTTATTTGGTAATTGATGACGTATTTTATATTATTTGTTTTTATATTTATATTATATGAAACTGTTAAATTTATTGAAATTATGTATTTTGAAGTATATGACATATTTTAATAAGGACTAATATTTTGAAGTGTTATTTAAAACATAACAAGAACAGGGTTGATAAAAATATCCATCAATGATCAAATCATCCTCAGCAACAAAAGACCTATCCATTTCTGGAACGACAGGGGTTGCCATTAAAAAAAGTTAACTACCCTCCACCCAACGTAAGGGATGCATGACAAACTCCTCAATTATACATGAAAAGTTGCACAATTTTCAATTAATATTGACCTGTTCGAGCATTCTTCTACAAAATTGTAACTTATTTTTCACTCACGTAAATATTACATTTTTTTATGTTTGTTTCTGTTTTCCAGGAGGAAGACGATGGACGACTGGCAGCAGTTGGCGCGCTTCACGCGCCTATGGAAACAATATTCGTCCGAAAAGTGAAGAGTCCAGGACCGGCCCATCAGGCGGGTTTACAAAAAGGTGATCGGATAGTGGCAGTGAACGGTATACAGGTGATCGACAAACCTTACAGTTTTGTCATACAGCTAATTCAGAAGAGTCCCACCTATCTACATTTACTCGTCGTGCCAAAAGAGGAGGACGCTTTACAAAGGGTGAGCAGACTTTTAAAAAAAAACTTAGTCGATTGGGAATGCTGAATCTTTATTTATCCACAGCTCTTCACCGAAACGGCCTACAACCCTGTGAGTAACCAGAACTTCATTCCCGATTCCCCGCCAGTGGACAGAAGGAGCGCACAACAGTTCCTCACCAACACCATCAACCAGCGACCGGGCGAATTACGAGTAGACGCGCAATTTTGGAGGTCGCTGAGGTACCCCTTCGGTTACGGCCAGAGGTCGGAGAAACGGCCGCAGTCCTACCAGTACGACCCGAGGTACACCGACTCCGCGTCCAGAAGGTCCCATCCGGCCTCCTCAAATGAGATTTACGCTGAGATCCAGATCCATGACGCGCCGAAGACCAGACACAGCAAGGCCCAGCCGCAGGTGCCCCTTTACTCTAAGAACATGGGTCGAAGGGCCAGTTATAACAACTACGAGCCGTACTACGATCTGCCAGAGTACACCAGCATAGCCAGCGATGACGAGATGGTGTTGAACAAACAGAAACAGAGGGATATTTACAAGACGAACAACGGGAGCGAGAACGCGCAATCGAACGCGAACATGTCGGTGTTGACGTATCCGAGCAGCGCCGGTTGTAGGCTGAGCTTGACGGACGACAGGCGTGAATCGACGTCGTCGTTGACCTCCTCCTACGCCGACGGCAGCAAGGATAGCCTGTCATCGTTCGAGACCAACTCGACGCTGACGGGCCAGGAGACGGACGACTCCGCCATATTGTCCAGGTATCGGAGGAGCTTCCAGCAGAAGGAGGAATTCCTCAAGATGCCCGCGGGCGGCACGTACGAGTCCAACCTCAAACAGCGGGAGTTTTACGGTAGGCCGAAGAAGTTGGAGAAGCCGCAGTGGCCTCCGAACGAGCCGAAGCAAGAATCGCCGTCGCGTACGACTAAACCGACGCATCACAACTTCCAGAGGGTCAAGCACGACATCGACAACGAGAGGGATCTTAGTCTGCAGCCTCTGGGAGGAGGTGGCGCTACTAGAACGCTGAGAGAGTCTCTGCAGATGACGAAGGCGGTTAGTTTGGATGTCGATAATTCGGAGAATGCCAACGAGCCCGTGACCAACGAAGATGGAGACGATAAGAGGTAAGGACTAAGTTATTAGGTGATTTCCCCCAAAACAATCTTCTTTGCTGCCTTGATTTGGTACATGATCGAGAAAAGATCGTATGGGAGCAACTCAAAGCGTGAAATCAACCTGTTTCATATTCCACAAACTTTTCTCTTCTTCGCAGAGTATGCTCTCCTACCCAACTCGTCTTCACCAGGACGAAACAGTTCGAAAGCGGGAAGCCGCTGCCTGAGGACGATCCTTTGCTGAGCGATCGCACCAGCTTCTACAAGAGCGAACTGTCCAAGATCAGCTCCAAACGTTTGGTACCCAATGTGACGGAGCGCGCTCAAGAGTACGAGATACGTACCGTCGAACCCAGACGGGAGGTGTCTCTGAACGCTTCCGCGGGCTCCCTGAAGAAGATCCAGAGGGACAGCAGATCGTTAGACAGCTCAGGTTAGTCAGATACTCCCTTAGTCCAAGCGCTACCGAGTCTCCCGGAGGGTGGTACATTCAAAACGAAGATGAGTGGGTTGTATTTTAGTCTCGTTGAGTGTTTTCCAATCTCCATCAATGGGCTTCGTGGATGCGCATAATCCTACCGATAGCTCGACAACTTCGAAATTGAGGCATTTATGGTGTGAACAACAAAACTTTCTTCACAGGAAGAAACATAAAAGAAATAACAAAATCTAAGGGGGCTATAAACTCTGCAGGAAAAGGAATATGTACTTATATCATCAATGCGTCGTTTTGGATATACCATCCGATTAAACTTTCTGGTCTTGACCTTTTTCATTATTATTTTTTTTGGCTCTCCTATAAGGGAGCTGTTCCAGTGTCCTCGAGGCGTTGAGTGGTGGTAAATCACTTTCTGGAAATGTGATAATTTCTACCGGAAGTAAATTCATCCACTGTCCGCCACCTTCAGAACTTGGCAGGACTGCTTGTTCAGGTTAGATTTGAGCGACTAACCGAGAGTGTTGATTTTTCGCTAATACTATCTTATGCTGTTGGCTTGTTGGCTTAAATTAGAGTTCAATTGAAGTATTTTTAAATAGGAACGAGTCAATGTGGACAGGCTATGTGGGCCATATTGTTTTGGCGGAATCTGCCAAAAAATGCATTGATGAGCAGTACGTACAAATAATGAAACTTTTTGTCGAAACGAACTTCAAACCGATTGTAACAGAGAACGCGTTTTTTTACTTATTTTTTTTTTGAATCGATGCTCTATCTATGGTATGCACAATAGGTCGCTATCAACTCATGCCCTTCCAGTCAACAAAATCCAAGGCTCATATTCAGCAGAATTTATTCCCAATCTTTTTATTTTAACCCGTGTATCCAATAGTAATCTAGACTTTACATCAGCCACTTCTTTGGCAAATATGCTCAACTCCTTATTCTAGTGAAAATAGGAAATCGCTTATGAAATATGCAAGCGCTAGTTTCTCCGCATTCTAGATCTCCGATCGGTTAAACGTGACAAAATTCGAAATGAAAACCCAACCGACAAAAACTCACTCTATAATCGATTTTTTCAGACGTATTTTTCGTCAAGTAGAATCAAAATCGACACCGTTTTCACATTACACGACTAGACAACTTTCATACCAGTTTTTTTTTCTGTGGCGAGTTAATCTGCGGTATAGTTACCACGCAGGAACGTTTAAGATGCGATGTTTTTCTTGTCGGTAGAAAATGATTGACAAAGTGTCAACTGTGTGCTCATTAACTATGTGAGTAACAGGTTTCATCAGTGAATACGCGAGAGTGATCTGCTCTCTTCACATATATACTATGGGGCGAAAAAATCCGTCCAGACGTGAAGGCATGGCAGAAATAGAGTCTGATTTGATTCTATTTTCCACGAACAGTCTGGAGTATCCTATTCAAGATGTCTAGAGCTATATTCCTCAAGCCTAATGGACTATTCATACTTCTAATCGTATCGATTAGTCCGAGGTCGGGAACTAATTAGTAACGCATCTTATCTGTGGGCATGACAAATTGCGGTTGTTGCATAATAAATTATTTCTGGCATTGCCCGTCTCCGATGAGATATGCCCAGATGCAACGGAGAAGCGACAGGAAATGCATTGGAATAATCGATTGAAAATAAGATGGATGTCGTCCATGTTGCATATATTTACTTTGTAATTGAGTAATTGTACTCGTTCAACAACTTCGAGCGTTTGAGTTGAGGAGGGGACTCACAGTGAATATGAGTAAACTATTCATCTCGAGTATTTATTTATGAGATGTATGTAGATATCTCCTATTACATTCTGATTAGAAGTTCTGAATGAGGACTGATTTCGTTGGGAAGTATTGTCCATCTGATGAAATTTGTCTAAATGTACCATGGTCAAGACTCAAATGATACCGCTTTCAGAAACCATCGCATTCGCCATTTTGTACAACACGTCATGAATTAAAAATGGGTAATTTTTCAAAGTGCATATGACGGGATTCTGCAATGTAGTTTTTCTGAGGCTATGATGAAAATAAATGTTGTTTGATTGTTACCAGATTAGGGGTGGATTTCCCATAGGACGAACCACTATTTCGAAATGTTGACTTGTAGTGATAATTCAGGTAGATTCAGCAAAAATTCTTCGCTAGCTACACACTGAGAATGTGTGATTAACTTTTTGATCTTGCCACTAACTTTTCCTTGTGGTTACCCGGAAACTGACCGCTGTCCCTTTTATTTCAGATGTCTCAGAAAATGTTCCGACCAAAATGCACGTCCGATCGAATTCGGCCGATTCTTGGACCGGAGGATCAGACGACATCAGCCAAAGGAAACTCAGCAGACAGGACACTGTTATCGAAAAATCGGCACAAGACGAAAGTGAGTAAAGTTTGATTATTATCCTGGGGGTATAAATGGGGAATTATACCGGAATCTAAATGCCACGTATCGAAAACTGCTCTTCAAAAGTTGAGGATGTTAAATTAATTGAAACAAACCATATTTCCTTTCGAAACATGTATGTATGTATGTATGTAGAGTTTTTCAGATTAACATAAACACCTTAACTTTTGACGAGCAGTTCATTCCTTCGTTTAAATGACTCTACTATTATTTTTATGTAAAATGTGAAAATTTGAAAGACCACATACAGGGTGACAATTTAAAAACTTGCCAGTCCAATTATTTCACGACAAAGGTGATATCAGAGTAAATGCCGGAACAGGTCAAGTTCTATTCGTAGGGGAACATATTTCGAGCAGAATTGTAAGCCGAAATCTCCTCAGCCCTAGGTGTAGGAGCTATCACCCCTAAATTCGCAAAAGGGATTAGGGGGTGAGCTATATCTCAATTGAAAGATCACTTGACCCTCTACATGAATACCATGGTTTTCAAATTTTTATTGAGTCCTTTTGGTTGGTCAAGTGATCTTTCAATTGAGCCCCTGTAACTACTTCAAGGACTCAATAAAAATTTTCAAACCATAGTATTCATGTAGAGGATCAAGTGATCTTTCAATTGAGGTATAGCTCACCCCCTATTTCTTATTGAGAATTTAGGGGTGATAGCTCCTATACCTAGGGTTGAAGAGATTTCGGCTTACAGTTCCACTCAAATATTTCCCCCTACGAACAGAAATTGACCTATTCCGGCATTTTCTCTGAAAACATCCTTGTATAACATAATTGGCCTGGCAAGTTTTTAAATTGTCATCCTGTGTTGTGAAGTGATTGCGTATTTGAAAGACAACATACAACTTTTTATATTACATGGAATTTATGAGTCCATGAACATTTATTTGAACAACAGGTTTTCCCCATCGAAAAAAAATATATAAATTTGTTGATTTCACATCCGAAACTTGCAATGAATCACTTCCGAGACATAAACCCGGAACACTAACACCCAGCTCACTGCTACACCACTCACCCGCAAGCCACCACCCCACACACCTGTCGCTTCTCGCACATTCACGAAAAATGTTTTTTTCTTTCTCTCCCCCAGAACCCGATATCGCAAGACGAATCCCGAACAACGGTGACCTTTCCCCCCTGATTCCCGAACCCGTAAAACTGTTTCCCGCAACACCCACCGTATCCGTAACGCCCGCCGCTAGTCCCGTGGACCTGCCCAAACCGATCAGGCCCACAAAGCTAGACCTGGACGCGCCCGCCAGACCGATGAGGTACCTCAAACCGCCCGGGGCCTTGGCCGAGTCCCCCGTCGATCAGTTGCTGGCAGAAGGTCCGTTTTGTTAATTGATTTTTCACCTATTTGGCGTCGATCTGCATCTTGCATTCACGTTCATAGCCGGCGACTGCTGCGAGCGGTTCGAGATTTTTCGTTTGTCCGATACGAAAAAATCCATGGTAGGAACTACAAGTGTTCAGCGGTTCACAAACTACCAACGTGGTTGCCAACTAGGCGTCCAGGAAGAAATCATAGTTGGGGAGCTCAAGAGATGAATTTGGGATTTACTTCAACGTGTCAGATTAACACACATGGTCTATTTATGGATCTAATCAGAATTCGGTGTTGAAAATTTGCAGGTTGGGGTTTTGAACAATGAACTTTCTCCCCAACATATTTCCAGACCACTGGCACACCTCGTATATCCTCGCATCATTAAATACCTGATTTGATAGCAATTTCAGCATTACCTTGGGTGAAAAGGCAACGGTTTATGGGTTCTTGGGCTTCTTATGAAAAGAAGGGTGAAAATGGAAGGTCACAAACGAAAAATCTCTAGCTTGTCATTCTGCAGTCCCCGGTTATAACTGTTCCTAACCTGCCTAACATTTCGTTTTCGTTTCCTATTAACGATTAACGATAAGATGACAGCTCATGATGGACCTGAGTAGCCTGCTAGTTGGAGCTCACACTTGTAGAAGGATTTAATTGGTAGACTCTACTGACCCTCTCTGTAGATTTTGATGCATCATGTTCACTCTATACCTCCCAGAATTCGTCCACTTTTATTCATAGATATGTTCGTCTTTTTCAGTTGGAGAAGAGATGCCGAAAGTCAGACGGAGGATAAAGAACAAGAGCATTGGTAAGTTCTAGTTATATTCAGCTGATATGCAGAGTGGGTTAACAATAACGCTTCTCAATTTTTATCTCAATTGACATACGAAAAATTCAAAGAACCCAACTATTAAAGCAAGTCGAAAGCTCACTTATGAATATTTGACAATTTTGGACAATAATAAATACGAAAGATATGATTTTTTTCGTTACTTTTTACTGACTCTGCTAAGCGAGCCAAGCAAATTTGGCCTTTTTTAAATTTTTTTTCGGGGATTATCTAATTTCCGATATTGCATTAATTGAATTTTCATTTCAGGTAGCGAAGATAGAATAACCAGGCGAGAATCATACCTTAAAGCGACAGAGGGTAGTCGGCTACAGTTCGAATGCGATCTCAGCGACGGTGAAACTTCGCCACAAGTGTTAAGAAGGTGAGTTGATGTAGTGGCTAGTTGTTTGTAGCGGTGGGTAGAGCTGCATCGCTTTTAAAACCTTTTATTTTATTTTTCTATTCGAGCAAGAATCGTTTCTGGTCAACGACAAAAAAATGAAACTCTGATGAGGATTTTACATCCTTATTTTTAGGCACATGCTACTAGATAAAACCTTCTCTCTCGAGAGGTCCCGTCTTTAGGAAGATATACTGCGACTAGCGTTGTTAATTGGTGGTAGTCGACTCTTGGAAGTTTATGGATATCGTGCTGAACGATCTCGGAATGTTTCTTTGATGCTCCACGGTGTGCAGAGAAATCAGGCGGCTTCTGTATACATGCTTCTGTCAGCGGTCGATCAGAACGTCTTGTTAAATTGATTGATGCAGATGTATACGGGGGATTATTACTTTGATGTTGTAGGTATTCGTGTTATTATATTGATTTATCGCAAGGTCTTTGAATAAGGGGAGATTGCACAGGTGAGGTAACTGTTTTTCTTCTCTCGGTACGTGTTCACTGACATCTGAGCAATAAATGCTCGATTCGACGAAAATATTACTTAGATCTTTTTCATGTGGTGAAAAACAACTAATGTTGTTAAAAATTCTAAATTGACGTGCAATTTATCAATTCCAGCAATACATTGCCCGAAAACCATCATAACAAGTTCTCCATAATTTTCTTCACTCACCCGTAGAGTGCTATTGAAATTTGAAACAATTCTGTGCCTACGGAACAATCTATGTAGTATTATCTACGATCGGATTGATTTCCTTGGATGCGTTGGTTCAAAAACGAATCTTGCTCTCTATCTCTCTCGCTCTCTTAGGTGAATATAGTTCTGTATTATTGTAATTGTGAACAGTGCACACAGACGGTGGAGACCTCCTTTGTTTCCTGGTGATATCCAACAACTTCGCAAGCTATTCGAAGACGCTGCATCCTCTTTGGGGTGAGCTGGAGTAGAAACTGCTTGCATGTTCCGCAGTAAACGTACTAACAGTCTGTACAGTACTAACCACTAACCAGTCGAGTCCTTGTTCAATGTGTTTATGGTAATACCACGAGAATATTCCCGACGTTAACTATAAAAAAATCGGTTCTGTTCGTTCGACTAAATTTTCATACTGATACAAACCATTGGAATATTTTTAGAGCCAATTTAAACGCACACAGAGATTAAAATCGAGAAGAAAAGAAATAACTCTTGAGTTTTAAGTTATGAGATGGATTTTCTACCAATGCGACACAGATGAATCTGCAAGCATTCATTGATGTGGTGAAAAGTCAAATTTTCCATGGGACAAAAAGGTTTCTTTTTTCACCAAGGTGATATTACTCTTCTTCTTCTTCTACATGCGATGCCAACACTGTGCTGAACCGATGCCTTGTGGTCCATCTCAGCAAAAGATAGTGGATGTTGTGTTTCCTAGGTGTTATCTTTGACTTTCATCAGTCAGAAGGAAAAACCATTAAGTCTCATTTTCTTCAAATGTTTATTGAACAGGTGGCCAGGCAGTCATTGTACCAGTTACTGTTACTGTTTCCTTTCAAGGAACAGGAGTTTTTCGACCTCAGGCTTAGAGGACGGTTTCTCAATGCCACCACAAGATATTCTTGTTATCCTGAACTAATTCAGGATCAAATTCAAGCGTTCCTTAATTCTCCTCTTTAATTCAGTTCTTGTAGAAAACCAGGAACACTTTTCACCATTTCAGAATCGGTTCGTGGAATGCATTTTACGTAGAAACCGTTTGTTACCAGTTCGGAATCGTTTCAATACGCACAAAAACCGTTCAGTCCCGAACTGGTTAGCGTGCGTAGAGGAACAAACCCACTTTCGGTTGTTGTTTTCCGCGTTTCATCCATCGATTTTCGCTTCTAGGATTCGCTCGTCTAGGCTAGTGAAATCCGAGCACTGAAAATCTCTGTTTAGCGATAGCGCGTCTACTTGCCGTAATTAGGTGTAAGTTTCATTGTTATGGCACTTTCCCTTCTTCATTGTTTGTACGTCCTCATTTCCCCGTTGTTTTTTGCTCATTAGAGCATCCAATTATTGCGCAACGGCGCGAACGTAAGGGACACGCCGTTCTTGTTAATGGAATCGCAGGAAACGTGTCCGATAGATAGATAGCAACAATGCTATTCGGAACCGGAAAAAATTGGCGAACAATTTCACTCTAGGAATTTTTTATGGAATGTAGGAAGGTGGATCTTAACCATACTACATATAGTGAACCTTTTTTTATATAAACTCCGTATCTGTTCTCATTGAGGTGGGAGTTGTGTTTATCTGAGGAGATCAAATAATATCCACTCTTCCTTCATGAGTAATGGTAGCCGACTAATTTGATAATATCATATAGAAAGATCCTATCAGATAACCTTATACTGCGCTTTTCTGTTTGAGGATGTTGAGGGGAACCAAAGCAGGAATAAACTGAAAGTTCGCGATTTCAATCCCGATCAAAATTGAAGTCCTTAATCCATACATTTTAATCGAAAACGTATTCAAACTTGAAGCGATGTGGAAGCGTATTTGAGAGTATGTATAGCGATGTTGATTCAAGTTGGTGGTGCCATAGTTTGCAGTCTCGTCGAATATAATGGAAATTGATGAAATATTGAACTCAATTCGGAATTCAATCATGATGTTTCAAAGGAGACGTGAACTTTCGGCGTTCAATATTTACCAGTATTGAGATTTACTGGAAATATCAGAACATATTTGGAAAGTCCACAATAATGTTTCACAACATAATTTCACTTTTTCAAGAGTGAGCCATTGGAATCGAGTTTAAAAATAAACTTCACATCGTCTGAGAATTCTCACACCACCCCCTCCAAACAAAAATTGTTTGACTAGGTATGAGGGGAAGCGTGTTTTACTCTTCATGGTAGCTCACACTGTTTGGGTTAAATGATATCATAAATTTCCGAAAGTCCATTATGCCTGTACTAATAATTTCAACTTCGTGATCAGGATATGTGTGCTTCTGGCTTCATTTATTGATCCAACGCCACTGGGCGCCCATTTCGGTATAGCAGGGAGATGGGCATTACCGATTTTACGGTAGTAGTTGTACGTTTCGAATGATTTCCTGGATTGATATGTTGCGCGTGTATCCACTGTCGATTCACTGTTAGGAACGCCGTTGTTGTTCTGCATGCATGTGAAAGGTAATAATGAATGGATCACGGAGTACAATTCAATTCTTCGGAATCGCGAATTAACGATCTGTCGAATCGGGCATCGAATGACGTATACCCGAAGCTATTTGAACAGTTAAACTGACACATTCGAAGAATATTGTTTATCGTTTGATTTTTGAAAAGTCTATAGGAAAAAATCTAGTGATTTAGAAGGAAATTTCAAGAGTTCATCAAGGATACTATCCCCCTCCTACTAACACCACAAAATGAGTTGAAAAAATAGGTTTTTCTCCCTGTACAGTCCCCACAATCCTCACCTAGCTTCTCGCTTATCCCGAACGTCAGTTTACGCCCTAGCAGTCGAATAATCCCCGAAATGTTCCTTCCAGTGGCAGCGCGAGCGAGAACAGCAGCAGCAGCACATCGCTCGAGAGGGACAAGGGTGGTTTCAGCCCCTTCGACAAGGAGAGGTACGCGCTGGTGCGGGAGGGACCGTTGAACTGTAAAGTGACGGAACTTGACGGAAAGGTCAGTCGAAAAACTTGATTGAGTTTTATCATCTTATACGAAGTTGGAATTTATTCGTAGGTTTTTGAAAACATTCGTGGAAAATGAATTCTTCTATTGTTCCCTAACACCCAGCTACAAGAAAGTCCGTTAAATTTTAATGCTCCATTCCATTATTATTTGATCCTCCATTATCATTAATGAAAGTTTCGAATTTTAATGGGGCATTTAATCTTGAAGGACGTCCTTGCAAAGAGGACTTAGACGGTGGATGATGTTTACCAAACTCAACTTTGTCTCGTTGCGAGTGGAATACTGTACTTCATCCAAGTTTGTGAAAAAAAAATACAAAATATCCCAACACATTTTCTGTATTAATTTCAATGCCTCAATACTGTACTTTTCGGCATTGCTGTATAGCAACTTGTACAGAGCCTCTATTTTAGTTTTCGACCAGTTTGATTGACCAGTGAATAATGGCCTAGTAATCACGAGTGATTTATGGATATCATAAATGGTCAAGGAAATTAATAGATTTTGATGAAACTTTATATTTATCAGACAATGTCAAATGCTCAACGAATTAATTCCAGCTCACAGAATCGAATTGATTTATTGGATGTGTGTGTGTGTTCAGTAGGTTATTTTTCCCCAATTTCAATTTCAGCGACCGGCCATCCGTTCCTGGAGACAAACGTGGGCTGTCCTCAGGGGACCTAAGCTGTTCCTGTATAAAGATAGGAATCACCAGGTAGGTGGTGTTAGTTTTTCTTTTCGAATGCGGATCGGAAAATTTCTTATGCGGATCGCGTCAGGTCCCTAAGGAAATTACGAGGCGGATATGGGAAGAATGCATTAGGTACATCCATCTTTGTTTTTTATGAGGCGGATACGGAGGAAATTGGATAGCAAAAAAAAAAGCAGAATGCCAACTTGTCGTCACTTAAATCATTCTCCAGATAAAATCTAAACTCAAAACTGAGAAAGATCCGAAAAATATACTCAAATACAATTTATTTAAAGAGTTTTTCCATATTCCAAAGGGGTTCAGTGGATGAATAAAAATTATTTTCTGGTCCGGTGGACATATATTTCGAGCACGTGACCGCTGAACAGTATGGCGTTTTCATACATCGTTGCCCATGGGTCTTCCTTGGGTTGCGCCATAAGAAAATTATGTTAAGATGGGTTAAAAGTCGGTTACGACCATATGGAACAGGATAAGGAAGCATATGTTGCGCTGCTTCATGGTTGATGGTTGCGATAAAGTTGAGAGAGCTTCATTAAGGGTTCCAGAAGTGGGACATGGGATGGAATAAACGAATTCCTGACAAATGAATGTTTCTCTTCTCGGTTTTTTTTTTCACTATTTCACATCGCGGGAGTTTGTCCAGCAATGCGAGATGGGATCTTCGAAGGAATTCGCTGATACCCATCAACAACTGTCACAGTTGATTGATCCCATGGACTTTGGCCGTATTATTGACTTGCAAAAGTGAATCAGACCCACATAACGCTTAACACGTCGAAATTTATAGTAAACATGTTTGTTACGAATTGAATGAAATTAATTTTGCGTAATGAACTCGAATAAAACTAAATGTAATCCAAATAAGATATTTTTCGATCAGGTAGTTCAGTATGTATCGATTCAATATAAATATCTTAATAAAATACTCAAGTCAAATGTGAAATATTATATTATAATTGAGTACATTGTTTTGGTCATTTTCATAAATCCCTATTCATACGGGTCAGTCATTGAGAATGATATATCTTTGGAGTAAAAAACACTTAACATAATCCACCTTGAGCTGGAATATGAATTTAAAGATAAAGGATTAACTACGTAGATAATACCTAAGAATTGTGTCATGCTCATTTTCATATCTCAGGAAAAATATCCCACTCTGAACTACTTTTATTTCGCCTACTTGATGAGTAGCATCATCAAAGTACGATATTCCTGTCGTTAATCGTGCTCGCAAACCGTACCAACTTGACAAAAAATTTATTCACAACGGAACCAAATTATTCCTGGACTCCGCTGTCTTATAAATTATCATTGTTCTTTGATTACCCCGACATTAGGCAGAGAAGAACGAACGAATCTTGTTCTTTCTGAAAATACTGCGTTGATGGCGTCGAAACTGTATTTGGGAATAATTTTTTTCATATTAATACATTACTTCGTGTGTAAAGATATTATTGCGAATTCATCTCCATCTAGGTACTTTGTTAAGCACATCATAATGAATAACTTACATGTTTCATTCGTCGAATTATTTTAGAGATGATCTCGAATAAAATAACAGTAATAATTCCCGTTGTGTATACAGAAAACATGGAAAATTAAATTAAGGCATGCAAGATTTTCCCTTCGGTCCTCGCCAATGTAGGAAAAGAATAATAAAAAATGAACCGTTCACAAGTACCTATTCCAAGGATACAAAACTACTTTTTCTTCCTCTCAGTCGATAGGAATTCATTCTGTTGAGATCGTCTGATTCTCAAAGGCAGAAAGAATGTGGTCTGCGAGAATATTATTTTTTCTTTAAACGCAAAAGTAACCAAGTGATCAAGGAAAAACTATATTGGCAGAAAAAATATCCCAGCACCCCCAGCATCCCAGGTTTTGAGCTTTTCTAAGTGTCAATTTTCTCTTTCAACTCTGTTTTAGAATTGTGAAAATAGCATTTTTCCTTTTGATGTACATACCTACTGTTTTATCCGCACTGTTTTTCAATTTTAGTGTGGAAATGCGACCCTCGCTAAGCAACTGACTCAAAAAGTGGAATATTGCTCAAATAATCTCAAGCAAAGGCTGTAATAGATTACATTCCAAGATACGAAATTTAGGAATATTCATGCATTGTTTCAGGCCGTTCTCTGATGAATTTCCGCTCGTATACCGAGTATAAACTCAACGCATTCCATTTTCAAGCGTATAAAGGACGAATGAACAAACATCGCGTCGTGAAATTCTAGCATAAGTCCCGATGAAGACATCGCCAATCGCTTAATCATCATCCTCGCCTATTTGTGCATTCAACAGTGGGACAACAGGTGTTTATCTATCTATAGTCCCATACATCTTTCATTCATCCCGCAATCCGTCCTTGCCAGACGCCCAATTAGCGCATACATGCCCGCGACCGACGTGGTACGTCTTCTCTCTATATCAGGGTTTCTTAACCAGTGGTCCATGGACCCCTAAGGGGTCCATTTAACAAAAGTCGGGGGTCCATGACCATTCTGTCTCAACATTAAGTTTGAAACTGATGTATATTAACTACAATCGTAAATAATAAAATCTGGCAAAATCCAAATCTCGTTCTTTTTATTTTTTCAGAAAGGGTCCGTGAGCTCTGCGAAATATTGAAAGGGGTCCATAGCTAGAAAAAGGTTAAGAAACCCTGCTCTATATCGATAAGGCAATCTACGCCCGATCGTTCCGTCCGATAAGGTCGATAGCGTCGCTCGCGCTTTCCAATCACGACCGTTGCGAAAAGCCGGGGCTATTTCGTAAGCGGGCTCGCGCTCTCGCTAAGGGGGCATCGCCAGACCGTGAGGCGCGCGCGGAAATCGCCTTCGAATATGGGCAACTTCCGCCCTCTCGGGTTGCTGCAATCGGCGACGACGTGCGGCAATTAAAAATCGTATCGACGCGTACCGATTACAGAGCGCACTCTGATGAATTTTTTATCGTCGCCTTTTCGGGACAGAAATACCGATATGTTTATGCAAAACTCAAAACGAATTCAGTTATCCTTTGTAGAATGCGTGGACTGACAAAATTCAGCCATTTATTAAGATAAAAATTAATTTAATTGAAGTAGGGATTTTTCATGATAACCATACTCCATTAACTTTTATTTCAGCACTCAGTTGGCCAATGAAATTTTACACATTTCACTCAGTATAGTACGAAAATGTGGGGTTATGAAGCTTGTCAAAACATTTGTGGGTTTTAAATCAACGCTATGTTGCCCGTTCTACGTTAAAGTTTCTGTTATTACGTATTTTATCACAATGTCGAATCCCTTCGGAAAATATGTGACGAACATAATTGAAGTTTACACAAACTGATTGTAGGCATACCAAATCCAGTTATTTGCATGGAAAATACAAGAGATCAGTATAATATCATAATATGCACTAGCTAGAGGAGAGTTAATGTTCGTAATCTTCTTTGGCTAAAATTTGGATACGTTACATAAGTTGTAGATTTCAAAAATATTAACCCAAAGATGAAATGCATATGATGCAGTGGTTGGGAATGGGTATCTCCCGAAGGAATTAACAGATAATTACGAGAATGTTAAATTCTTCAACAAAAATCATCTTGCATCAATATAAGTGAAAGGAATCGAAGGAAGTTTCAAGTCAAGATGAACTCACCTTTGAATAAAAATTTCACATGAATAAACAATTAACAGGACAACTGGCGCGTATTTGTGGCTGTTCATCTTAATACATTGATATAATAATTAGGTATTTATTGGTACCTTAAGACATTTACAATGTATAGGACAAGTCAAATGAAAAATAGAAAAATCAATTTTCGGTAACTTATTCTACGATGACATTAATCGAAAATCCTGTAGTAAACTTTTCGCATTAATTCAAACATAAAATTCTCAAATGCCACCACTTTTTTGGGTCTCCCAATAGAATGAAATTCTTTGTCGACCTAATCATTCACAGTCTTTTTGATTGTGGACATATTCAGCTGATATCGTTTAGATTCAGATAAAGCATTATATGGAATAACCATTCTCAGAATCGATGAAGATCACCACAAATGAAATGCAAATGAATATTGGCGGAAAAATTCAAGGGATGATTCCTTGTCAAAAAATTGTGTGGGTCTTTTATATGAATTTTTTCGAGTAGCTAAGATGGCACCTGAGAAGCAATTTTTCCTCAGAAACTAGAAAACTGACAGAAATGGAATTGAACGAAATGGGTACGGAAAGGCATTAAAAAAAAATTTGTGGTGTCTTCTAATAATGTCAGCATGATATCTGCCTTCTTGCTAAATTCAAGTTCGAAGGTGAATCCAGCCTATACGATTTTTTTTCTTTCTCAAACATCTTTATTTCCACCAATAAATTACAAGAGACCTTTTTTCACCCATTGCATTTATAGCTCAGACAGAATTTCTGCTTGATTTCATTCCTGCCAATTTTCTGGATTCTAAGAAAAAAAATCGAAACTTGCTTTGCAGGGAGCTGTGTCTGAGTAGAAAAAAAATTCAACAGACCCACACTATTTTTTGACAAGGATCATCCCTTTTTTTCGCAAATATTCATTCGCACCCTGTGTGAATCGAGGGGATCTCCATCGATTCTGTGAATGATTATTCGAAGTGATCAAAAGTTTTTAATTCATCCTCGAAAAATTGTGGATTGAATTTGTTTTGAGTTTTGCATAAACAAATCGGTATTTTTGACCCGAGTGCGCTCATATATTGATAATAAAAACGTTCCATACTCGCATTATTTTGCGAAATGTCTCACTTATAAGACATTTTCTCATACGAAAAGAGTCGAGAATATTGGAAAAAATTTTTGACCAAATTTGATCGTTTCACTGAAAATAGGTACCTTCTACCAAAGATTATAGAGTTAGGAAGATAGGAAACCGCCTCATATCGCTAGTACTAAAAAGCGTATACGTTTTGGCCTGTGTTGCACACAATTGACAATCAGGTGGCGCTGGAATCGTGCTCTCAAACTGTTGAATGACAGTTTTCTATTTCATAATTGAAGGGCGCGAAATTCGAATTCTGTTCCTCGATAAAAGGGCGCGAAATTCGAATTCTATTTCTTTTATTGAATTCGAGTAGACTTGGTCGAAACCAGAAAAAACATCCTGAGCGACAAAACAAAAATAGGCCTTTGTTTTGTGATCAAGATGTTTTTTTCATCTAAACATTGTTGTGAATCAATTAATATTAATGAAATACTGTGTTAGATTTGCTATACTTTTTATTTGAAATATATAGAAAAATTTGACAAAATTGAAGATTGTACATAGTGTATTCAAAGGTCAGGCTTTTTTTTAACGGAAGGTACAATTGGTGAAAATCATTCACCTTTGAAAACATCTTGTACACAAATAATTGAGCTCTGAATATAGGACACAACAGAACATGGTGAAATGTTATATATCAAAGGTGTAATTTCTACACAATACATTTTTTTTTCTAATTAATAGAATCAGTTGAATTTGTAAAATTTTTATCAGAAATTAATATGAACAAATATTCGATACAACATATCTCAAGAATTCTTTTACATATTAGTTACAGAATTTTCAGAACCACAATTAAAAACAAATTTACATAGGTGTAACCTGTATATCGGTAAAGATATGTAAGAATAACAAGTCAACTCCAAAATGCAAATAACTTCACTAATAACATGAATTGCATATCAACCTAATAATACATATATCCAGCTATAAATGATAAAATTCAGTGATAAATTGAAATACGTGTATCTATTCTAATGTATAAAATTGTAGTGTAAGAGCCTAGGAGTACAAGTGCATTTTATTTGGTTTTGAGAAAATCAGATTTAAACTTAAAAATTATTCCCAAATTTGACCTGTTGGTTTCTCTAGTACTTTGTATTGCTCTGTTTTTTTCACTTGAAGTTTTGGACTTACTCTTTTATACCATCCTCAGCTTGTCTCACCACTTACTCATAGACAACGTGGTGATCGCCAAAGTGCAACTCTTCAGATAGACTAATTTCATCGTACATCAGAGAACAAATTTCTTTTTTCTGCTCAGTATTTAGGAGATGCAACCTCAAAGAATTTATAATGACTCTACGTATTCCAGGAGAAACTTTTTTACTGCAGTTCACCAAGTTAATGTCTGGACATACTAAAAATCCTATTCACTTCAGAGTACTGAAAATAAAAATCAATCAATATCAGAGTCACATTGTACGAGTTTCAATACTTACGTTCAGATATTTATGGTAAATTCAAAAAACTTATATTAGGAGAATCTTTCGTACTACATTTTCCACAATTCCTCACCATACAATAGTTTCCATAAGACATTTTGAGCAAAGATATTTTTCTTTGATTTTGAAGTTTTCACTAAGTAAATACACAAAAAACTCTAATAATAAACGACTAAAATGAACTAAATAAACGACGAGCCGAAAGAGAACCAAAACAAAACGGCCATGTTTCTTCAAATCTTACAAAAGTCAAATTATGTTTCTCCAAATGGCCGTCGAATAAATATTTTAACCATTCTTGGCATCTTAGTACAACAATTGAACCACCAGGTGGCGCTACAGCAAGTGTATACGCTTGGTTTCCTATCTTCCTAACTCTATAATCTTTGCCTTCTACCACTTCCTCCTTGGAAACGATGCGTTAACACGGCAAGGACGTCCATCGTGTTGAACGGCCCCGCTCAAAAATTATCCTCCTCGAAAACTTTCCCTTTCCCGGAATATCGAAACAGCTTAAGGACGACGTATCGCTCGTTCGTAACGTCCGAGACGACGCATTTTTTTTTCTTCTCCTTTAATTAGGCACGTTTCGTAATGGATTCGCGTACGCTCCGTATATCGGAGCAAGGATAATATCTATATCCATTTCAATTAGCCGCGTCGCGATCAAAGGAGACCAGTTCTCTGCGTACCCCGAGGTGCGTGGCATCAGCCATGAACGGGGTCGAATGTAAATTCGGAATACCCTCTTCAAGGACCCCGTCGAAAATGTCGCATAATCGGCGATCGCTACATGGGTGGCATTCGTACCGTGAGCGTCGAGATAATTCATTTTTTTAGAGCTGAGGAATAACGAACGTCTTTGACGTACAAATAATTACATATCATTCCATTATCATAGAAACTCCCTCAAGACGCTCGGTTAAGTTAGTGAGAAACATTAAGGGGCCAAATAAATTCAATATTTTTGAAGGGTTTATGTGTATATTGGAGCTGTAAAAGGTATAATTATAAGCATAAGTGGTTTCTTCGATAATTTTGATTCAGCGCTTAATTTTGTAAGCACCAAAAGTACTATTTTATTCATTTTTCAAATTCTAAAAATAGACAACATTGAAAAACGATGACTGCTCCTTCTTCGATTCTTCCTGAGCGACCCTTTGTTGCTAAGATACCGATAATATAATCAAAGACAAAACGATACATTTTCAATCAAAGTTCGATAGCTCATTGAGAAGTGGTTGTAAAAACGAATTGAGACTAAATTTGCGAATTATTTGGTCCATATAGAGGTTAAACCAGAAAAATTTCAGGACTCCGTGTACCAATAAAAAATTTTTTTGGCTACTTTAATTTCGAGATTACTCGGAAACCGCTGGTGCAAAAAATTTGGAAGTTCATATCCAAAAGCCAGACCCTTGAAACTATAGTTTCCTTCCTTCAAAGTTGCTGTATGACCATTTTTCTTCAAGTTACAGCCTGTTGAAAATCACATAAAAATTTTGTTGTCTCACTAGTTCATACAGGGTGAATTTTTGACTCGTAAAAATATTTTAACAGTAAATTCTTGAGGTCGAAAGGAACACTTTCTTCCTCTGCCATTTTTTCAGAATCGGCTCGATTTGAAAGATATAGGCTGTTGGAAAACCATTAAAAAAATTTTTTAGTTCTATTTCAAAAACGGTTTTATCGAATGAAATGAATTTCGGAATATAGTTTTTCATTTTTTCGAACACAAGATATCACCCACGTCTTCCAATTTTCTTATTGTGACCATAAGTACCATAAAAATACCAAAAATTCAAAGAACCCAACTCTTGAAACTGAGTTGGCCGCTATCTAATGAATATTTGAACGTTTTGTAAAATAAAAGTATTCTTCATATTTTTCCATATAATGCGCCGTTTTCAAGTAATTTGATGTTCAAAATTAAAAAAGTATCTGTGAAATTTGAAAAATTGGGTACTTTGGCTAAATAGAACTCTGTTTAAAAGATCCACAGATGTGTAGTGTCACAGATTAAGCTAGTTATTCTGAAGGTAGTTTTGTTTTGCCAGGGGTGGCACAGCTCATTATGAAAACTTTAAATGGCTATATGTTTTTATCAGGGCCGAATCGGGAATAAGTGTTTCTTTTGACTTCAAGAACCAACTGCTAAAATATTTGTACGAGTCAGAGAATCACCCTGTATAACAGAGCCTAGTAAGAGAGGTTCATCGCTCTGAATTTGTAATAATTTGGAGCTACTAGATATGTTTACCCGGGGAAAAAAAATAAGTGTTCTGTCTATAGAAAGTAATGAGCTTTCCTGTATTCCTCATTCATAGAAAATGAGTAGTTCCAGAATCAATAAACCTCCAGCGATAACATTTCTCAGATTTTCATCTCAAAATTTGAGTGAGGAAGAGAAATTTCAAAGTATTATTCTCGTCCTTGCTACAAACCGCATATCCCAAAATCTGCCTTCCTCAGAAACTAGGAATCGTTTTACTTTGTAGGAAAAACAATTTCACACATGATGTACGACAAGAAAACTTTCTCTTTAACGCGAGACGTATGCTTGATGAATCCGACTGAAACAATGCATCATTTCCTCTTAAAAATGGGATGCCTGTGGTAATTGAAATATTTCATCATTGACGCTCAGAGTCTTCCTCATCTCCAACAATACGTAGTTAATATTTTACGATTAATAACCCATTTTCGAGCTTTCAACATGTGCGATTTTTGTTGATTGATATTTCTTCCTGATATGGCTCCGAACAATCATCCGTATAGGAAAATTAAAAAAGAAATTGTTTGGAACTACCCACAGTTCGATAAATGAAAAAAATTACAGGGGAGGTATCCTTGTTCGATTGAGGAACTGATTAACCGAAATACCTCCTGCAGGATTAACTCGAGCACACTCTGACTTTTGCGAGCATTCCGCATGCATGTCCTGCACTTTTTCTATAGCTGATAACACATCGATAACCGCCATCTGCGCTCACTTTTGCTCATCCTACCTTCCCAACCCATTGTTTTAACGGCGATCGACGCGTGTTCGGCGTTCGGACATGCTGGTACCACCGCCACCGTGCCCGTACCGATCCGGTGGTACCCTATTCGTTATCGTGCGGTGCACATACACGGACGCGACTTGAATTGCGCTTCGAAAGGGCGCGCGCGACGGTAGAATTTTTCGGGCCACATCGCTGGTTTACGCGAGTTCGCGTTTTGGTGGTTTTTCTATGTGATGTTACGACGAAGTGAGTTTTAATTTTTTTTTTGGAGGTGCGATAAGCGGTTATTTGCACAGGTGTCATCGGATTTAACGATAGTATTTGTCCATCGGGAATAGAGCGACCTATATTGTTATGTTTATCTGAAAAAATTTGATGGTGTTCGTAAATAATCGAAAAATATGCTCTTTAAAAATAAGTCAACGAAGTTTTTCTCTTATAGTATCTACACTTCACGAGATATTCCACTGAAATTTGGCATAAATATTATAATTGATAGTTCACATCATGTGACATGCCAATTTCGATAGCAATTCTACAGGGTGATATTTTTTTTGGAACAGTGGCCCCTGTTTTCTTTTCTCCAGAACTTTCTTGTTGTGAGCCACTGTTAATTTGAAGAAATGTTAAGAAAAGCTTTGTTGGTATACTAAACTTTATTGTCTCTTGTAGTTTTGTCGTATCTACCAGCGATTTCGAGAAAAAAATTTTTGATCGATTCTCATGAAATCCTTAGAAAAATCATAAAAATTCAATTAGTAAGCTGTAATGAATAAACTTATCATTGGTTTTGACGCATCAAATTAAACTCGATATTTCTCATAATGAATGTGTTTTCAAAATTTGTTTTGATAGCAATCCAAACATTCAAACTTCAACACCCTCTATATCGAAAACAAAAAGTTCGCGATCACATATTAATGGGACTTTATTTTTTAATTTCTTAAGCAATCTCCCCTCTACGTTTGTAGCTCCAGGAACACCCTGTATTTTATTGCACATAATAGCAAAAAATTCTTTCCATTTTTTTTTTAAATAAATGTTGATTTTTTGTTCAACAACAATAATCAATTGTTCTTGAATAGATGGGAATTCTGTAATGGATATTTTTATATAATTGATGAAAAAAAACTAAACACTTTGCTTATAAATGGATTGATGAATTTCCACTATCAATATGTCCATTCATCGAATCTTATTTACAATTCTTTTCTATTCTTGAACATAAACGCGTACTTATTGCATTTTCTCGAAAACCTTCCAGAAAAAACATCGGTCAGCAATTAAAACACCAAATCTCACGTAACTTAAGTATACTATCAAGTTTCACCAGAAAATCTATCAATAATACTGAGCGATTTGTTTTCTTTTTCCGTTGCGTCAATTATTGTCGAAGTCAGCTACTTGACTATAAGAAGTAGCCGAACTTGAAATAATTTTTTCTTTTAGTTAGTTTGCTGAAACTAGAATTTATTATCAGTCATTCTAGTTTATTATTTTTAATAGTCGAAAAGAGCTTGAAAAAACATTTACCTTTCTGTTATTTTCACTTCAATATGGTTATTATTCCAAACAGTTCCAATCTATCTTTGTTAATGATTTTTCGAATCAAATATTCGCACGCTTCTGCTCAGCCCCCTTAACCCCGTCGTGCGCCTAATTAACAGTGTCAGACAGGCCTTAGTAGTCGCCTTGACGGGGGGCTTAAATCTAAATATAAACTTGGTAGCGGAGCCGAAGGCAAATTATAACAGGTAGAACGGGAATTTCTGGTGCGAAATTAATTGAAATCTTAGTCTGCGGAAGATATGCCTCGTGGGTGTACCGGGCAGACCTATTAATTCAGTCGAGATAGACTGCATCAACGTGTAAGGCGGTAAGGGTGTTGTTAGATGAGATTTCTAACCTCACTCCGCCGCCTTACTCACGTAGCAGATGGTGCTAATATCCCGGTGTCGAGATAAAGACGATGGAAAATTGTTTTTGTTACTAAGAGGATCGCCAACTTCGTTTTGCACGATAAAAATTTTGCTCGTTGCACATTAACGATACGCTATTGAAGAGAAACGGATTGTACGCATCCATATAAGTACGGCAAACGCCTGTCCTGAATAAATAATGAAAATTATGACACCTCATCATGGTGGTAGATTAGTGGAACACAGAAGACGTCATATTTTCTGCCATATTCACTTTACAGCTGATTAGGGAATGCTCAGTACGTCCTGTCTGTGATTATGATCGATTAATCCTAGTTTGAACGCATTCTTTGAAATATGTTGACTATAGGCCAAGGGTTCGATTCTAGATAGAAGCATTTAGTTTTTTCATAATCAAATTTGAACAGGAAAATGGAAAAAATTCGTTTTATATCAGGGCCCATTCATAACGAGGTAAGCTCATACTTAAACTTAATGTTTGTCAGTTGTATCTAACGATTGACGTAGATTTGTTTACATTTGTGTTTGGCAAACATCGAAAATCTAGATTTTCTGAAGATTTTTTTCACTTCTGATTTCCCAACCCCTTAAGTCAGCTGATTTTCCCCTGTTACCTCTCCCACTCAGTGCTTACGCAATTGGTATATATCGACTTCAAGGTTTTCTCCAAACTCGATGTAAAAGAAATATAATCCAATTGAAAATTGTATCCATATCAAGAAAATTTTGGCGAATGTGAAACTTCCTTAGTTCAGCTTAGTGTGAACCAATACTTCAACTTTGCCTTTTACGTTGAAGTTATGCTGACTTACGTTCATTGTGTATGGGCCTTAGATATGAGGAAATAAGAAACGCCAATAAGAAATGGCAGCGTATTATCAAAATTAATTTGAATGTTAATTTTTCATCGCATTACTCAAATACTACGATACGAATTTAAGTTTGTTGTTCCTGGATGCCAGATTATCATAAGTTCCACATAAAATTCCTGAAGAAAAACACCGAAAACCACTCAGCCCGATTACCATAAATTGAAATTCTTGATCGATGACACCTTGTAAATAACGCGTCGCGAATTTCAACGCTTGAACCAAACGATTTTGTCAACAGCCCCTGTTTAGGATGCAACTCGTTCTCGACTCTGGATGACGAATCTGACTTGATATAGATCCAGAATGGACGAGGTACCGAGTCTATAAGCGATAGGCATCGACGAAGAGGACGCGTGCTAGTCATACCGATGTCTCTTGTGATTTATAATAAGTAAATTCCACGTTCGAAATGTTCGAATCGCAGCACGTGCTAAACGACAGTCACAGGAACAAGTCCGGAACCGTTTCCTGTATACCGTTGCAGCTTCATTTCTCCGCAACGGGATTCTTCCCGAGGAAATTGAGGAGGTGGGGATCTACAGGGTCCTGGGTAAGTGTATATGCGCCGAAACTAGCGAAATAGGTGCAGTATGTCTTTTTGGAGAAATTTGACAACGTCGGGAAGCTGTCAAATTTTGACAGATGACACTCTACGTTTGAAAACTACTGTCACTGTCACATTTACTGTTCGAGCTTTTGAGGAAAAGTTACTGACTTTAGTCATTAGTGTTTATGAGACTTCGATAAACCAAAGAATGTACAAAAAACTGAAGGTTTTTAATGACGTTTACTTTTGAGTGACAATCGTTCATTATAGATTCCGAAAATTTATAAAAATCGACAATACTACAATACAATCACAAGTAGTGATGTAGACCTGACAAGATCTGTATCATCAGTTCTTCTACACTGCTTAAAAATCGAAGTGGAACTTTTTGCATTCGAATCAAATTTTCAGTATTGCTGTACGTACCATGTGGAGAGGGAGGCGTATGTTTTCATATTACTCACACACAAAATATGGTTCTCATGACACTTGATGGCTTGAACTGAAAATTACTCATTTCTTGTCATTCTCTAATTTGTGCCTACAATTTCAAATGGGATGATTTTTTCCCATCATCGAAGACCGTGAAGATTCAGAACAATCAGATTGAATCATGCTCGAAATAATCGTTGAAGAAAGCGAGCGTCCGATGATATAATTCAATGAATAAATCAAGATGCGATCTCGAATGGTTTATCGAGAAAATTGAAGATAATATCCACGGTGCAGAGAGCCTGGCACGAGAAGATGCTTTTGTTATGCACAATTCGGAATTAAATCTTCCACGATCCTATCTGGAATCTTTCAAGTGGCAGGAATCTCTCGCTGGAAATTGGTATATGTGTATTTAATTCAGGACCAGCGATTCCCGAGTTCTTTAAATTGAATGGCATTGAGATTTTATCCATTTTTAAATAAGGGGTTACGATGCTGGAAAGGTATCATCAAGATATTTGTTGAACAGTGTATTCAATCACATTTCAGATTAAATATCCAATAAAACTTGCTTCTTGCACGACGTTAAAAACCATCTTCATAATTTGCTGAAAATTTTGATGAAACAACAATCAAAAACGCTAACTTGATTGACACTTTACCAGGAACATGGTACAGCAGAAGTTAAGAATTAAATTTGGACACCGAATATTTTTTTGAATGCAGGTTATACCATGTGAGCTTCTGATGAGCCTTTTGGCCATTCAAAAACCTTGAATCATAAGCAAATTCCGACAGAAATAGAAAATACAAATCACAGCACACGTTTGAAATAATCTCAATATCGATCACAAAAAATTGAATTATTTTTCCCTAGAGCATTCATATCCTTTTCTGCTAACGAACACACCGAAAAACCTTCCTGACGAAACCAGAAATCGAAGTCAACCGAAGAATGTGCAATATCATTAGACCGCGCTTGATGGATATAGAAAATTTAATTGCCTATGTACTGAATACCGTCAGCCTCGGTTCGAATTGTTAATGTGTTTCTCAACCGACAGTACAACACCGGGTCGAAAACATTGTACAGGAATTTGCTTACAACCCATCTCAATTAAATGATTCACTCGTTGCGCACTTTCATCATTGGATTTCTCTTGGTCGAGAGATCTGTATTCGATAATAGCAAATAGTGCAATTAACGAATGATGCTATCTGAAATGGGCTCTCTGCAACTTTTATCCGATCGTTCACTCTGATCTGCAGCTGCATTTGCGATCCGTTATTGTGTGGTTCGTCTATCCATCTATATAATAATTCATATGCAGCCGATCTGGTCCCTGTGACGAACTTGAAGTTCTGGTTCTTCGCAGAGATGGTGCTATGCGAATATTTTAGCGGCACGGTAATTAACCGCATGTACCAGTGGTTTTCTAGGTGCTTCTTTTCGAATCGCCACGCAAAAACTGGTGGATTTTCATCATTAGCCCCATAAAGGAACTGAGAAATCCATAATCTCTTATTGAGCTTCAGAGGTGAAGACAACTGGATGACGATTAAAAAGATCTAACGATTTCAAATGACGCGGAATTTACTTTGAGTCACTTTTGATGTGACTGCACGTTTTTGCGTATTTGAATAAATACAGGGTCTCAATGAATCGATTGTAATAACAGGTAGTGGTCGTCAATTTTGTGTAATTCTTGCAAATTTTTCAAATTCGCTGCAGAAACTGTTCAATTTCATGAATTAAATATGTCCTTCACAAATTGGAAAGAGTTCTCTTCTTCTCTTCTGTCCCTAAGACAGAGAGGAATGAATCCTGCATGAGATGGAACTACTTTGGGCACTTACAACTGTCCAAGAATGGAGTTGTATTGTTTACCAAAACACAGCTGGTGATTTTCAAAAAGCCATCTTTGTTTATCTTATCAATATAACCAATCTGTTGTCCTTTATTATCTACGTTATCTGTGGCCAATGCTGCCAAATGGTGAAATGGAAATAAAGCACTTTTTTAAATCTCCGTATTTTTTTCCTCTTTTGAGTACTTGAAAGAAGTTTTTTCTGGTGAAAGGTTGAAAAAGATGTGTTTGTCATGATATTGTGTTCAAAACCCCTAAGTTTTTGAGCAGCGCAGAATAATTTAATGCCAACTGCGATGTTAAAATCATTCATAAAGACACTGTATTTCCCAATAATATTGAAGAACTGTTATAATGTGAAAACACCTTTGAAATGATACAACAACAGACACATTTCCAGTTCAAGGAGTACCTTGGACGCTAGGGGAAGTGAAATCCTTTGGAAAACATATTTCAATCAAATAAAATCCGGCTGTTGAGAGATATAATATGAGACAACTCTGTAAGGATTAGGCAACGCAGTTTTATCCATAACAATGAACAATTTCAGGTTTTTCTCATACAATACAATATAATATGTTGAAAAACGTCGAATTTAGAAAGCATATCAACGTCCACGACACACGTACCAACATCACAATGTATAAATTCATCGGATCGCAACGCTCGCGGCCCTGAATTGAGTAACTTCGAGTTTTTATGGTTTTTCGCATTCAAAAACGACGAAACACCTTATACGGTATACACCGCGCGCTCCGTTGCGTCCGATAAAGTGTAACACAGATCGTCTCTTCTGATGATAATCTGGCTGGATTTCACCCTGAAAGAGACTGGCCGTACGATCCGCGGCCTGTTATCAGTACGCCATTTGTTCTACGACGTGTAACAAGGCACATCCATTCGATTTGTATCGTGATCGATCGCCGAGTCCGCAATAACACGATAGCCTTGCACTAAAAGTCAATATGTCAATGTTGCCTTGGTTAACGTCAAGAAAGGTAACTATCGCTTCATCGTCGGGTTATGGATCGGATCTTGAGCTGAAAACTTCCTCGAAAGTTTGTATAATGGATGAATGCTTAAAATCCCAAAAACATCAAGGACTTCCCGCAGAAAACGACTTGCGTCCACAGTTAGCAACAAAATTTTTTCATGAAGAATTTGCAAGAGTTCGAAATTTTTTCAACTGTATGAGTTTTCCCAACAATTTTCAAGAACTCCAGATACGCGCTGAACGTTTGTTGGTTCTAAAGACATTGTGGCCCAGTAGAAACTGACTGAAGAAGGTCTATCGCCAAAATAGGTAGCACTTTGAGATTTCGCATATCCATAAAACTCCTATATAGGTGATTTTTTGTGACTGGATTCTAGGATAAAAAGGGAAGGGCAAATTTCAAACACGAGACAATTTTCCCAGACGTTTAGGTGCTATCAGTCAATGAGATTGCTCATGAGCTTTTTTGATACCTATTTCAGCAGAAGAACATGCGATTGTCTTTCTGGTCTGAGTTTCAGCTGGATAATAATTTTGGATGAAAAATGTCAACTCATTCAAAAAATTGTCAATATCAGATAGAGCTATCTATTGTTCCGGTCGAACCTGAAATCTTCCTGGAAGATTCGAAGATAACGCCCTCGATAAGTATTAAAATTTAACGACCAATCGTAGAAATGTACGTGAGTTCAGAGGGGGCAGCTTACCCGATATCACAAGAATAAATTCCAAAGTTGAGTGATGAACAAACACATTGACCAAACAGTTTATTGCCTCACGAAGAAATATACTGTGTTCAATCTGGAGTATTTACTTTGTTGCAATCTTAATGAATGGTTTCTCTTCGGTGAAATACTATAGAATTCGTCATCTTCAGTACAACGACGTAATAGAACCGTAAATCACTCAATTATTCCAGAAGATATCGATAGAAATCAAATTTCACCCCAAGAATGTCGTTAAGGAAATTTAGCATTTTGATAATTTTCATTGAAATATCCAGTTCCATCAAAAAAGTGATGTTACTATGAAATAATCTTCATTCACAGGAGAAATTGTGTCAAATCGTGCTGATAAATGAGCCCATTTTTGTCTCAATCAATTTTCCTCAAATTTTTTTTGCTATGTCTTCTGTCAACAACCAATATCATAACTATATGGTAATGACATCATATCTGGCGCCGGGCGCGATTTTCAATAACAAAAACATAAGGAGTTATGATAATATCTAGTGAAAATTTTAAGCATACATGTGTTGAAAATTTCTCATGTTAACATTTTTTTTTGCAGAGCCCTATAGGAACTTCAGATCTGCTAGAACAGTCGTTCTCGAACGGCGTAGACATCAGGACTAGCCTGGTGCGTGTCGCGGAAGACTACACGAAGAGGAAGCACGTGCTCAGGGTGTCTTCGGTGAACCCATGCAGATCTGAACTGCTACTGCAGGCAGAGAACAGCGAAGAGCTAGCCGACTGGGTGAAAGTGCTCAACGAACAAGGTGCAACTGCTACCGAGGTGGAAACCAAATTGGTGAGTGAAAATCCTCGAATCTCAGTGACCAATATTGAAAAAAAGATTGACACCCGCCCGAGACGGTTTCTCCCTATCATCCCATGCCGTTGTAGCAAACGGAAACAAGTAGATCTTCTCGATCTACTTCATTCATAATCGTGAACGCTGAAGGAGTTCTGCAGACTTAATAGTAGATTTCTCGATACTACTGAATGGAGTGACAATTAAAGGGGACAATATTTATCCTCATTCAGTCTCGGTGATAAAGCCCATTCAGTTTCCTAGTACATTTCTGCGAAAAACGTCTTCCGTAGATAGGGATATCTGCGAAACGTCGAAAAGGAGTCATCGTTTGTTCTCCCATCAACGAACGTAAACTACGAGTGCATACAATTTTAAATGGCCCTATCGAAAATCATCAGAGTTGCGAAGGTGTGCAATTTGTTTATTGACTTTGCGGTCCCAATTACGAACCTTATCTATTGGGTAAGCATCGAATCTTTGATAAAACGCCATTATCGACGGATAGATTTCGAAGACCGGTTGCTAGTTTTCGTGAAAGATGCTCCCGGTCCTAGGTGTCAGTATCCGTCCAATCTGTGCGCAGAAAGTAGTTGTTAGACTTTTTCGGTTTTCTTCCGTAGTTAAACTTGCGAGTGCGTCATTTAAATGGTGAAAAAAAGATTGTGGTTTTATGTCGTGAAAACGATCGCGCACAAAAAGAAAATCCGCGTAATAAGACGTATGGTAAGATTCCCCAATAGCTATTGTTTTCGCGCAGTTATTTCATTGAGAATATTCGAGAAAATTTTCTATTCAAGGAATATTAAAGTTCAATTGGCGCACAATTCCAGTTAAACTTACTATTCCGCCTAATCGCTATGAATATGAATCAATATCTTATCATCTATCAATTATTAATCAAGTAATCTTGATACAATTCAGTGTATTCTTCGTATTTCGTTTCATTATTGAAATGACTTTAGGAGTAAACAAAATTTCCTAGGTTCAGATGAACATATATACTCGTAAAACCGATAAAAAGCTCTAAAAAAAATTTACAATTGAAGGAAGTATTTTGATGTGGAAAAATAAACATCCCATAATCATATACACATTTTTTTCACGAAAGAAAAGACCGTTATGCAAAAACAAATTTTAAAGGGATAAATAAGAGCTTTGAGATCACTAGGTATTGAAATATCACATCCTAGTATAGAATGCTACTCATTATCGGTGCTCTTTGGGATGATTTATATCATCATGATCCCCTACCGAACACTTCCCGAGAAAGTGCCTAGAAAGCCTAGAAAATCTTAAGGAAATACAATCAGTTTTATACACCGGGCCTGTTCCGATATTGCTGGTTTTACTGGCCAGCAATCGAATAACAATAGAACTCGAACGACTGGGCCAATAGTCTCTGAATTACTGACAGTACTGTTCAGGAATATCGGAACAGACGGACCACCTGTTACTACAGTCTCAAGCTAAACACTAACCTCAAACAAATAACGTCATATGTCAAAATTCCATAGACTTCTCGTTCATTATGTTCTTTTTTCTTTCTAGGATTTAAGCGCGAACAAACAGCAAGCAGTGCCTCAGTCGATACCGGCTCTAACCTCTATACAGGTGCAAGGCAGTAGGCTCTCACCCCTCCCGATAAAAGCTAAAACGGTATCGGGCAGAAACAGGTCGCCGACAGGTCAATCGCCGGTCAGCAAGACCAGAAAACCGTCCCAGCATCCCGGCGATCCGAACACCAGTCCCAAATCGAAGACGTGGAGGGGTCGCGTCGCGAAACAGTTTAGGAAGATCCAGGGGGCCAGCTCCCCGAGCTCTCCGACCGCACCAGAGGGTTCCACCTTCGGCGTTCCCCTGGAGCAATGCATACCGTCGTCGAGGAACCAGTACGTGCCGAAGTTCGTCGAGGTATGCACCGATATAGTGGACGAGAGAGGTCTGCAAACCGTCGGGATATACAGGGTGCCCGGCAACAACGCCTCCATCACCGCGCTGTCCGAAGAGGTCAACAGGAACTACGAGGACGTGCCCACGGACGACGTGAGGTGGAGCGACGTCCACGTGGTCAGCAGCCTGCTGAAGAGTTTCTTCAGGAAGTTACCGGACTCCCTGGTCACCAACTCCTTCTATCTGAGCTTCATAAGGGCCGATAAGATAGAGAATCCGAAGCAGAGGATGCAGGAACTGAAACGGCTGATCAAGAATCTGCCGCCGCACAACTACCACACGTTGAAGCACCTGGTGTTTCACTTGAACAGGGTGATGGCGAACTCCGAGGTGAACAAGATGGACGCCAAGAACGTGGCTATCGTTTTTGGACCGAATATTGTCAGACCGGAGGAGGAAACCATGGCCGAGATGGTTAGCAACAACTCGCACCAGTGCAAGATCCTTGTCACGCTTTTGAACCACGTAAGTCAATGTTTTCTCTTTCATCTCTCATATCAAAACTGATAATTGTTCCAAATCCTTCAGAAATGAAGCAGATATACAGCCCATTGCAGGAACGTGGCTTTTAATCCCTCATCAAACCCTGTACGTTTAGTGAAAATGATATTCTTTCCAGGCAAGCTGGTTCTTTTCGGACAGTGAAGACGAGTGCGATCTAGACATGGCCTCGATTCAGGAGGTTTACGAAGAAACCGAACCGGGTAATCAGCAGACGCTGTTGGAGAGTATCTCCAAACTGGAGGCGATGCCGGTCCATAAAGAGAAAAACGGCGCTCTTTTTTCCTCGATAATATCGGCAGCGCAGAGGAAGGTAAAACGAAAAACCAAAGGACCAAATTCGTTGCCTGAAAGCAAGGAAGAACTACCGTCACCTAGCGGTCCCAACAGCTTACCACCATATTCACCTAATGATCTCAAAGATGTAAGTGAATTCTTCATTCTTTAATCTGAGCTTATCGCGACTCAAAAATATACAGATTAACTTGTACAATATTAAATATTTAAATATTAAATAACTTTAATTCTGTTGAAAGACGAATAATTTCTGTTGGTAAAACAGTAATATTTTCATTTTTGCAGAGTACAACAGGAAGTAATAAGACTACAAATATACCTACCACGGTAGGAGATATCGAAACGCATACCAAACAAGCAGAAAGGGTGCCTTGGTTCAATTATGCCACAGATCAGGAGGAATTCCAAAAAAGGATAGAGAAGTTCAAGAATGAAACACAAGCTATGCTGACAAGACCCAGATGCTTGGAGATAACAGTAGATAGAGGTGAGTTTGATCGCTTACAAAAATTCCGCTGAAATTCCTTAGTTAGGCAACGAAACAACAGCTATACTTCATTCAAATTTATTTTAGCAGTCGGTTGGCCATGAAATAATTTTCTCAAGTTTTTGTAACTAGAACGAAGTTAGGTTGGCACTCGTGAAATGTCGTTAATGTCATAACGCCGTTGCCACAACTAATATGAATTTTTATTAAGAAAATGCCCAAAGTGATTGAAAAAAGAGACAGGGTTTCAGGAAGTGCTATTTAGAATTCAAGTCCGCTCATTCAAATAGTCATACCCTGATATTCTAAAATCCACAATGCGTCAGACGATGGCGAACATATTCAATGTAAGAGAATTTATATAATGTTTCATCTTAATCTAAAAGACTTATATTTCAGCTGAATATTTCCACAGAAAGATTGTGAATGAAGAGTATAACAAAGAATTTCCTTCTATTGGGAGACCCAAAAAAGTGGGGGCATTTGGGAATTTTATGTTTGAGTGAATTAATGCGAAAAGTTTACTACAGGATTTTCTATAAATGTCATCGGAGAATAAGTTCCCTAAAATGGATTTTTCTATTTTTCATTTGACTTGTCCTATACAATGTAAATGTCTTAAGGTACTAATAAATACCTAATTATTATAATTACATCAATGTATTAAGATGAATAGCCACAAATACGCGCAAGTTGCCCTGTTACTTGTTTATTCAAGTGGAATTTTTGTTCAACGGTGAAGTTGCATCTTAACTTGAAACTTCCTTCAACTCCTTTTACTTATATTGATGCAAGATGATTTTTGTTGAAGAATTTAACGTTCTTGTGATTATCTGTTAATTCCTTCGGGAGATATCCATTCCCAACCACTGCATCATATGCATTTCATCTTCGGGTTAATATTTTTGAAATCTACAAATGATGTAAGCCAAAGAAGATAACGAACATTAACTCTCCTCAAGCTAGTGCATATTATGATATTATACTGATCTCTTGAATTTTCCATGCAAATAACTGGATTTGGTATGCCTTCAATCAGTTTGTATAAACTTCAATTATGTTCGTCACATATTTTCCGAAGAGATTCCACATTGTGATAAAATACGTAATAACAGAAACTTTCACGTAGAACGGGCAACATAGCGTTGATTTAAAACCCAAAAATGTTTTGACAAGCTTCACATTTTCGTACTATACAGAGTAAAATGTGTCAAATTTCCATGGCCAACCGACTGCTAAAATAAAGTTGAATGAAGTATAGATGGACTCCTAGAGTGCGCCACTAGTACAAGGCCATATAGGTGCCCACCAGCCAATGGCTAGCATCAATCTGAAAATGCAGGCTCAGAGCTCACTTACACAAAATCAACTCGTCAATGAAATACTCTGCAGGCTTTGCCTAGAAGAGGACGAAACCAATAAGTGTCAAACTTGGTTTGCTCAAGAATTATTCCTCTTACATCATCTCTTTCCTTATGAAGATGGAGGAGAAGTTGAGCTCTCAGAAATCGTTTGTGTGACCGCTTTTGTCTGGTGGATCCGACCAACAACGCCCAACAAACTGCAATATTTTACTCACCAATTTTTTCTTCTTCCAGGTACAAGGAATTCCACGTCACTCACCACCGCCACGTCCGGCGTGTCTCAGTTTCCCATCCAGAAGACCCACAGCGTGTCCAGCGTGTTCGCGTCAAGGACACCGTACACGTTCGACAACCGCAACAGTTTGAATTCGCTGGACAACAATTCGCACCTGTACCAATACAGTAAACAGTTCGTCAGTGATAAGAATAGTGAGAGTGCGCAGGAGGTGCGTTACGGTACGGTACAAACGGCGGACGGCAAGGGTAGGAATGCGCAGTCCGTCCCGTCCAGGGAGGGTAGCGGAAGGGAGAGGGCGACGGGGAGGAGAAACAGCTCGATCGAAAACCTCAATACCGACGGCGCAGAATCCAACATCGCCGCTTCTCTGAAGAAGGTGAAGTACGAGAATCAGGTGGGTGATTTATCGTTGTGTATTCTTTGTTCCTAGCTGTATTTTTTTTCGAAAAACGGCAATAATTGGAAAAGTATCGAATAGGTATAGTAAATACCTTAAAAAACAACTTGGAATTTTCAGAACAATCTCACGTTCATATGATTCAACATAAAAATTACAGCGAAATCAAATTGAACAGCTTCTGACCCTTAATTGATAAATTATCAATTCCTAATGAATTAAAATAATGCATTTTTTATAGGGGGAATTCCACAGGACGACTTCCCTGGACTCGATGAATAAATGTGGTACAGATGATGGTAAGCGACCCTTATAACCATTCTTTCAATATTACTATACAATATATATTCATTGCGAATCAATGAAAAGTTGTATATTAATATTGATATGATGATTTCTGTATAATTCCTTTGAAACATTTCATGTGAGTAATGATAAAATAGGTATGTCAGCGTCTTCCCCTTGTCCGAAAGGTTGGAGGCCAGTTAGACCACAGTTGGCCCCGCAACGGCCACCCCGTATGCGACAGCTTTTCCACAACAGGCTCTAGTTTAGAGGTAGAATGCTGAAAAACCCGGCTTCGTCGCATGGGTTAGATCATCACACACACTGATAGAAATTCATGCGAAAGTATTCAACATCGGTATTTGTACTCCTTCAACTCCAATCATGATTTCATAATTTCCTAGAATCGTTACCAAGGGATGATAATACAGGGTGGATCTCCGATTTTTAAACCATAGTATGTAATCATACTTGAACATATTACTCAAAGATTTGTCAAAAATGTTTACTGCAGGTTGGATTATACAGCAAATATATTATTTGTTTTGCTGTATGAACCAACCGTTACCTTCTCGAACGAATTAAAAGAAATGGCAAAATACAGTCAATTTATTCACTATCAAAATTGGAGACCAAGTTGAAGACTCACCCTGTATTTTTCGTAATTTATGAATTTATGTTTCCAAAAACGCGTTGATGAATTACTTCGCAAGGATTTACTAACCATGATATTGTCGCAAGTATACAGTTTTTGCCACAAAATCGTCTTTCCAAACATTTCATGAAATTGCTTCATAGATTGCCCAACAAGCTGAATTCATTCAAGAAATGGAATTTCACTAATTCAGTCGAATCATTAACAGAAAAGTAAACTTAACAAAATCGTTCATTTCCACAGAATGAACGTAGCCAACAGATTCCCCTGACGTGACGTGGGACCAATTCATAATGCGCATGATTGAAAAATCTATCACAAAACACCATGATAGATTTTTGAATCATGCGCATTATGAATTGGTCCCACGTCACGTCAGAGTAGGCCTCGTGCATTTCATTTTAAAACGTGACGCATGTCATGAAGAAAAAACTCACAGTTTTGTGCTCTATAATTCGATTAAAAAAATTGATTTTAAAAAAATCGTCGGCTTTATCGGTGTGTGTCTTGATCTAGTTTTATCCGCAGTTTGGAGTGATCTGCTGATTTGAATGAATAACGGCTTAATAATCCAACACTAAACATTTATCCCTTGAATCATTTTACATTGACAACACTTCAATAAACCGACTGCGTGCAGTAGCCATTACCAATCGAATTAATTTTTTCAGACACAGACCTCGTATCTGCTATGACTAAGCTGTACGACAAAAAGTTGGAAGACTACGCCCAGCCGAGTATATTAACAGGCGAAGGTTTGCCATACGCGGACGAGTCGCCTGAGAAGACGCGGGAAACCTACGCATCCGATAAAGAGAATCGTCCTTGCGACCTGTACAAAAATCCAAGTCTGCATAAATATCAGTATAACCTAAATCTCAGACTGAAGAAGGAAGAAGCTAAGACGAAAGAAGCGAAGGAGGAACCGGAGAAGGATGAAGATTCATCGGTTCTGAAAGAAAACGTACCTGACAACGAGAGACACCTACCGGCGCATAAACTAACGTTCATTTCGAACAACACGAACATCCTGAACGGCACCAGCGCCAATTCGAAATTGAAAAGATCCGAATCGCTCAATAAACCCGAAAGGACTGTGTCGCCGATGAATAACAAAGTGAAAAGGTCGGAAAGCCTAAATAAAACCGGGGACAAATTGAAACGTTCAGATAGTTTAACAAAAACGGAAAAGACGGAAAGCAATATTAGCAAAAAACGGGAGTTATTAACCAAAAGATCTAAAGAACTCAAAAGGAAGAACGGCATGCCAGATCGTTCGATCAAAAGAAGACATACAGTTGGAGGCACTAAGGATCCGGATAAGGTGACCCTATTGGATAAATATCAAGAGGAGGTGAACCCTAACAAGGAGGACAAGGAGAAAAATGTGAGGACGAGTTCGCCCGATTTGAGTTCGACGAGACGCGAAAGGCTATTATTTGAAATCAACCTAATTGGACCGGAAAACATGGTGGTGGCCCTACGACAGCATCTGATAGGGAACCGTCCCCAGAGTTTTCCAGAGTCGACGGTGTTCAAGGTACCACTTGAATCTCACGTCTGAAATTCAGTTCATCTTTATCTCAGTGCCTTAATGTAAAACATCAAACATTAACTTATAGACTGATCTATTTAATTGATGTGCAATATATTGTGCATGCCTATTTATTATGGTGTTTATAACACTCAAATTTTTAATAGTTGAATAGCTTTGAAGGTTCTTCTAGAAAGACGACACAAATGTTTTGGCAGTTTTTACTTCGATTGCGCATTTATGTTATCGGGAAGTCTCGAAAGTGCTGGCTGTTTCGTCGATGGATTGTAAGAATGGGGTAGCAAATTCGAGACTTGCTGTAATATTGATTCTGCTTCTTTGAATGTATGTGATTTTTCTTTAAATATTCCAATTGAAGCAATTTGAATTTGTGATACACATATAGGGTTTAGTATTGTAAATAATATAGTAATTATTATTATTATTATTATTGCCTTGACCTACTTATTGAATTGATTATATGATATGCTTAAAATTTAGATTATTTTTATTTAGTGATTTATTAGCAGTATTGAGAGGATACTGTGCCAAAATTGAACACACTTTGCTTGGAATATCAGATGAATTAGAGAATTTGTAAATAATTATCAATTTATTCTGCTTGTGAGGTGTAAAAAGTCTACTGTTATGCTAGGCTGTTTGTATCTTGCCTGTTATTGTTTTTTTTTATAGTTTTAAGTACAAATTGTATGTGTTGTTGTACTAGTGAACAATGTAAATATATTTTCAATTAATAATTTTGATATTTATTTTCCACCATTGTCTGAATAAAAATTTTTAATCCAATAAGATGGCGCCTGAAGAAAAAGAAAAAAACGGCGATACAATTCACGAAATTTCATGACGATTAAAAACGATTTGTTTGCGGCCAACAGGCCACAAACAAAATATCGTTCCTATGCTAGATGTAGTAGTATAGTATAGTATAGTGAGAAGGGGTTACAGTTCACTGCGACCTTAAGGTCTATTGTGCCCCCTAACAGAGCTGTTTTCATCGCGCCCTTTACAGCTCGCCTTCCAGATCCAGAGATCTGATGAAATCCAATATCTGGGACGGCTTCAACGAGGATAATTCCCCACTCCTACAACTTTCTCGTCGAAAGCACTCTTTTCTTTGGCTTGCAATGGCAAAGCATTCCGTAACCAGGTGAATAGGAGTTTCCTCCTCCTCCCCACAGAATCTACACTCGTACTCACTAGATGTAGTATGGCGTCAGCCTTAAAGCGTTGAAAAAGAAAAATTTCTTGCACAAAAAGCTCAAACGAATTTTATACTATTAATAAATTTTCGACAGATCTCTTGAAATTGTGATAACATCATTTTCAGTTGTTGAAAAATTAAACATGGGTGATTCAAAACTACAGTACTGAAGGCAATATAGCGGAGACAAAAAACCATATTATTGTATTCTCAAGGAAATAATGGATTCGAATAATAGGAAGGGCAGAATATGAAAATCAATTTCCGGAATTTATCTTTCGTTCAGATGGAACTCATTGAAGTAGTACCTATCGAAAGTCAACTGATATCTTTAAAAACGTAATTTGATGAACTACCAAACAAAAAAACTTCGTCATCAAATAGGCTTTGGAATTTTTTGGTCTAAACTTTCAGAACGAAATGAGATAATTGAAAATATTTTTCCTCACCCGCTACTATGCTAAGAAGCGACGTAATACGATGTATGGTACAGTTGAACTTAGTGCCCTTGGCGGTAACTTCGAGCGTCGTAGGTGTTATATATGTAACATAACTTGAAGCGCTCGCCCGGCTGGCTAAAACAAATAATTCGGGGCGACCGTTGATCGAAATACGAGCGAATTAATCGAGATTTGAATATCGAAATTGATAATTTTTAATAAGTTCTTAAGAACAGAAATATTACATAATATAACTATTTTGTATTTCCCGATTATTTTTGGGTCGACCTGGCCAATCCCGCATAACCCGACGAGCCGTCATTGCTGAGCACAGAATATCAAGATTCCAAAGCCTACTTGACGACGAATTTTATATTTCGATTCAAGCCCAAGGTACAGTTTTTTACTAGACATACCTAGGATTTTTAAGACTGAAACAAAGTATTTTCCACCACCCTTGATCACAACCGTCTATAGAGACTTTAAGTGGCTGTGCTTTAGAACTGTATATGGCCGGGCAACATATCCACCCCCGGTTAGGATATATGCCTCCCTTGGTATACCAGTACCTATTTTTCTCAATTAATTATGCGCCCTTATTAAGACGTACTAAGGGATCATTTTATAAACTCCGCTGTTCCTGACGTTTTACCGATACAATCCGCTACGTCAGCGGAACCCTCGAGACCTTTACGCCCCGGTACTCTCAATCTTCCCGACAGCTTCGGATTTTATCACAAAATCCAGAAATTATCCTCCTTTTCGCTCGCAATTCCGGTCCTAATGAGGACGAACAAACCCCTCGGAATAAATAGGAAGAGCATGTCCCCCGAAATAATCGATTTTCCAGCCCACACACGCCTTCGCATAAAGGAAACAAGCCTGCGCGTAACGGCTCTTTTCCTCAAGAAGAGAGCGGAAAATCATAGGCGGCTGGGCCCGTTCACGTTCAGTCGGTTTTTCCAGAGACATTTCCCAGTAATTACCTCTTTTCGAGTGTCGAGTTTTCACGCCAGAGATGCTGTGACTGGCCTCAGTCCATTTTCAGGTGAGTTTAACGCTCCTTGCATCTATACGGCAGATATGTTGTTTCGGATTCATGTCGGCGGTCTTGGATCAATGGGCACCCACCTGTTTGGTTCAATCGTCACCTGCTGAAGGGACAGCTGCGGATCTTCGTTCAGTTCGCCTTTAAATAGAAGAAATAGAAAATCATAATTTTGCAGATAGGAGTAGAAACTATTCACATTTTCCTTAATGATATGCTGAATGCCTTTGAAGGAAATAAGGAACAATATGTTACTATTAAGACGTTAAGAAAGAAGTAAGTGTCCTTGAAACTGTGAAACAATAGGTCGATCTCTCTGCAGATAAACATCATTTTTTCAGTATCCTCAGAAAGCTCCCTTTTGTGGTTCTTATTTATCCGCCCAAAAATATTAATTAATGACTGAAAACTCCGCAGAGATCAGCCATTACATTACATTCTTAGTTTTTTTGTTCGATCTATTTCAATTCATTCATTGTTGTCGATCTTGAATTTGATTATTTCAATTAAACAATTTTTTATGTCATTCTCATTGAATGGCAAACTGGGATTTAAGCTATAAAAGATCTTTAGGTATTCACAGTAAAGAATGTAACCAAATATTATGCAATTGTGAAAATTTTCCAGTTGTTTCCAAAATTGTGCCTTAGATTCATATTTGTCTCCTAGATACACAAATAACAGGCGTTTAGCTCAAGTAATAGAATTTCGAATTTTGTGTTAGGCTAAGTATATATAGAGGTACAATTGCTAGTGTGGCGCGGTGGTGTATGGTTTGCTTGTTTGGGTTAAATTCAATTACATAACCGAACCAATTTACGTCGTATAAAGGAAATCTTGTGAAACCAGACGAATAATTAACACGAAACTTGCATGAAAGGAAGCAATTTGACTAGAATCGAGGGTAATCTTTGATCACCCAGAGAGGAAAAGTGAATGAAAAGCGGACTCTATCAAGCAGTAAGACGTGTAAAGGTTAATCACACGGCTGAATGGAAATAGCAAGCATGGAACTTTTGCTAAATTAAGTTATTTGAGTGGAGTTTCATCCCATTAAACTCGGCGATACGAGGGATGGTCCAATATTTCTTGTACTGGGTATATTTGAAGTTATAACGATTGGACTTCCAAGACTATATTCACGTCTTGCCAACTCATCACAGCGTAATTCCAACGTGACAATTTTCACGACATTAAATTCTGAATTATTCTCCAATTTCACTTTACATCGTTAAAATAGTCCCTAATATGAAAAAATTGTGCGAAATTATCGCTAAATGAGTTTTTCCAAGTCAAAACAAAAAAAAAAAACTTTCCTAAGATTTACCAAAACTCTAGTACAAACTTATCTGTTAAAAAGGAAGAGATCTCTACGACACAACTGTAGATGGCTTGAGACATTCATAAAGCCGTGAAAATTTAATCACCTTTTTTATTAAAATAAAGACTTTTCCATAGCGCTCTCTGTAAGTGATTAGATGAATAAGTACTCATTATACAGTAGAAAAAAATATGACAATAACATTGAAATTTCCAGGCCATGCCGTGGCCGGGCATACCCTTAAGAATCGTCCTGGTCCTTCTTGCTGCATTCTTGAAGCCACCAGGTGTAACTAGCGAAGGAAATGTTGGTGAGTTTAATAGAATTATTTAGCTATTCCTACAGCCCATTTATCGATAAACCTAATTGAAATTCAGTATAACAGTTTACATACATGTTGTGTATTTGTTCTACTTCGTAAAGATCGAAATTTGAATAGATTAGATAGCGTGACCTAGAATTTAATAAAAAAAATTGCACACGCACATATAGGCATCCAAACCTCACAGATCTTCCTAAGAAGATGGACCCTGCGATTATAGGGCCCACAGTCACCTTATCCACTACTGTGCGATGTTCCACTAAATTGTATTAGTCCTTACTCTCCAGAAAAAGTTCTTCGAGTTGAATCGGGAAATAACGAGATGAAACGTACGTGTCCCCGACTTTGGACATAGAGTTTTCCAGGGATATCATGATTTCCCTTAGGACTGCATTGTGATCCTTTCACTACAAGTAAACATCCATTCCCTCGTGGTTAACTTGAGATAGCGGATCATGTTGAGTTTTCCGATCCTTTATCATCAGTGTCGAGTTGAAAGTTTGTATGGGAAATGGAAAAATACAACTTTCATGCGTTCATTTTGTCGCTTCAAACGATCACGTTTTGCTTGCTGAAGAATTCATTGCAGCAACAGAAAAATAATTTTTTTTATGTGACGAAAATTCTCCCAATTGAAAATTATGATGTGCATTGAATACTATCGACTTTGCTATAGAAAAACTTTAGAATTCTGAAGATAGTGGTTTCCAGACCACGCAGATGGATCCTCACTCAGCCTTGGTAGCTCAGTTGGGAGAGTACCTGATCGGTAATCAGCGAGTCGTAGGTTCGAATCCTGCTCTGGGTGGTACTTTTTTCAGAATTCAATTCTTGTCTGCATGCCGTTAGAAATTTTCATAATATAATTCAGACAGTAAACTATCATCACAAAAACTTTAGTGTTCAATTGTCCAACTCACACGTATCCTACCAGGATGTCCTTCAAGGACTAGACCAAGATTGTTGACGCCCGGTCGGGCTTTCATATCGAAATTTTCCATCCAGATCGATAATTCCTATACCAAGGCAAGCTTTGGCGATTTCCACTCGTTCCATATTCAATCGTATCAATAATTCACTGGAATTGCGAACGGGGCAAGAATGATGGATTGTGTCATAATTGAAAAACGGGAAAACGAACGGGCAGTTTGATACACAACGATTATTCCAATTTCACACGAGCAAGTTGAAATTGACGCTTTCAATGGAAACTAATTGATTTCAACAACATCGTTGCTATTGGACAATGTGACAATTTAAATTTCTGCATCAGAAATATGTTTTCCTTTCTCGTGACATGGACCAATTTCTATGTAATTGTGTAATATTGTTCCTCTCTCCATCTGCAAAAGGCATTCAGAATTCTTCCGGAATTTTATTTATTCAGTTACGAACTATCCTGCGGAAAAAAAAAACATCCACGAGAATGCAGCATTTCCAAGTTACGAATATTCCATTAATCTTGACAATGGAAAACACGCTGCAGGGTATGAAGTCTTATTATTTCCGCGATTCCCGAAAGAACTTTGAATTCATTTCGTATTCCACGTTGATGGAGGTTACATTACGAACGGGAAATTCGAGAACATTAAAAAAGAAGTTTGGATGAAAGGTCACAGATGAAAACATTTCATTTTTATTTGATTATTTCCCATAATGATCGCAAAATTCAATGCGAGGAAGAAGAAACCCAAAACACCATTAAAAATAAACCTTATTTCGCCGAAATTCACATCTGAAGCATAAAAAAGCCACAATAAGGACTGAACACAGCGTATCGCAATGAAATATGAGATATATATCTACTCCTGACGTTCCATTATCCCAAATTTTTTTAATTGCCCGCGATGGGAACATCAAGTTCGTGTAGGGACAGGAAACATCTTACCCAATACGTACTCTACATTCACCGACCCCATTCAGAATCGCCTACAACTCTGACGTCAATGGGGCTGACGCCCGACGCCCACTTGACGTCATTGACGTCGTAAGGGTTGTAACAACTGCTGAGGTGCTAGAGACGGGATAATTCGGTTCGCGTGGGTGAGAATGGGGGTGAAACGAAAAGGTCAAGTGGCTTGTTCCATCGTTATTGGGATGTATGGAATGAAGATGAATTGGACAACCATATTGATCGGTATATCAATCAATGATTACTGTGAGGGAATTCAAAAAAAACTACAGCTAAAACTAGCTGCGAGTTAAATGTTCTTCTACTTCATGGGAGTTACCACACTTCTTTAGGAACAACAAATTGAAAATTTTTTCAGAATAACTAACATAGCTATCTCCTTCAAAACAACCAGCATGAGAGGCTGCAGAGTTGCTAATGAAAAACTAATCCTTCTGTTTGCTGCAAATCTACAAACTTCTGATGAGTCTATTGGAAATACGAATTAGAACCAAGGCTCATTCCAGAATCCAGAACAACATACAAGCTTGGAACTCATTCAAATCAACCAAAGCAAACATGTATCGATTTCAGCTGAATTAGTATGCACCAGAGTTACATCAACAATTCATAATTAGATTACACCAATGCTAATTCGGATTAATAACCCAGGATAGATGTAGGAGAGGGAGAATTCAAATTTTGATAACTGCTCCATGAAATCGTCCTCATCAATCAAGTTTGTCTCATGTCAATTTCAAAGCGTTTTATTATCACCTTTGTGCGAAATTGAGGTCGATGTTCAAAAAAGAAATTTTCCATTTTCTCCTTGTTATCGGATTCGGAGACAACAATTTTCCACAATTCGATCGAGATTAGAGCAGTGTTCTCCGATAAGCGTCTGAATTCATCAGCGCCAGACAATTTAATTAATGAACATACCTATCGAACCGTGAACGGAAATGCATCGGAACAATCTGCAATCTCTCACTACTCTAATCAACAACGCAGAGCCTCGACAAGGCTACAAAGCCAAAACTCAATTAGGAGATACCGCAGGCTGATCAACTTGACGAATTTACTTTTGTTGCAGGTTGTTTGTTCAGCAACAGACTTTGTCTGGAAGATGAATGGTGTTTCGATGGTGAGTATTGAGGTTGAAATAATTGACTTTCCTCATCGAGTTGATTAAAAGAGTTAGTTGCATCTAACTATGCTACACAGTAACTTAATCAGAGATTGTCATTTACAATCATTCAAACCAATAAAGCCAATAGACCTATAACCTATAAAATCGGTGAGATAGAAATCTCAAATACACCTTCTTGATAGTAGAAGTAAGAATTTTTTGAGAAAGGACTGAAAGAAGCAATTTTTAACACAAGGAATATAGATTAACAATTTTTTTTCTGCGATAGGTATCACAAAAACTGAATCCTTGTTTTCAGATTACGCTTTCGGACGATGCACTCCAACAGGAGACGTAAACGAAGAAGATGTATTCAGGTGAATATTTGAAGTGAAAATTTAGACATCAGGTTGTAATATTTGGTCAAGACTTTTTAGTTATCACGAATTTACAGACGATATTCATAGTCCAGCTCATTCACTAATGGTAGAAATGAATCTCCAACAGAAATTTTCATTTCGAGAAACGTCAGTTTCCCATCAAAATTTCCCCTGACAACACGCAAGGTTCAGTAGCCGAGTGTCCCATTACAGTCGTAATTTCCAATTAAAATCATACGAATGACAAACCGATAACCCATATAATGCGAACCTCGTTCAAAATAACCTTGTCCGTTGCAGATTCGACCTCAAAAGAGACGAGCTCCACGAACTGAAGAGGGAGTTACAGCGTCTCTTCGCCCTTGGTTACAGATGGAGCCACGGATACACGCAATGTCGATTACAGGCCATGCTCTACGCTATGAAGCACGAGTAAGTGGAGCGAATTAGATTGATTTTATCGATTCAAGGGATAAGGGAAAGGGTCACGGTTTTCACGAGGTTTCGATGTCAAAACTTGCGTGTTCATGGAATTCGAGAAAAAATGATAAGGTGTCCTGCTTGAAGGTCTTCTACTTCTCCTTCAACCTTTCAAATCTACCAGATGCAACGACTACTCATTACACCTCATCAAACATAGCTTCTTTCCTAGAAATCTGCTTCTTCGAAATGGGCTGCGTTCCGCATTCGCGATTCTATCGATGCAGAAAAATCATGAGATCGCATGTCTACGCCTAATGTCAATCTGTCCACTTTTACTTTTACTTCAAATATGTTCGCTTTGCAGCACGCCGTTCGAGGAGGACGTCTGTTCCCATCTTTCCGATCAGGATCTGGAAGGGGCCCTCAAAGCTATGGACCTACAAGATCCCATGGATCCGAGGGAGGTCGCCATCATAAAATACACGCCTAGTGTCGAGAAGAGCCATGGGAAGTACGCGGACGAAGTTTACTATCCACCGGACGTTGACTTATCTGGAAGGGAGGCTCTGAGGAACAAGATCTTGGGATCCAATCCGGTCGACAGTAAGTTGATCCATTCACCTTTTCATGTCATAATTACACCTAGGTCTTTTGGTTGAACCTTTGGATGCAATGCCAACCATATTTCCTCTCAAAACGCCACTTGAAAATGGGAGGTGCAATCACTGGATTATGTGGACCAAATCAAAGATGTCTTTAGACATGATACTTCTACCAGGAAGAGATATACATTTTCTGTACTTGTGCTCAAGAGGGTCTCAAAAAGGACTTTAAAAAGACACTTCTTCAGCACCACTGAAGCAAAGATACGCTGAGAGTCTTAGATTCACACTGCTAGAATTCTCTGCTGGCATGGAAACCCCACCATACCATAAAGCAATTGGCTATAGGCAGTAAGGTGACTCTTCTATTGGTGCTAAGTAATTGTGTTATTGAAGGAGATGAAAAAGAAATCAAGGATGAAATCTGCCGAAGAAAAACCCTTTTGTTGACTTGAGAAAGACCAATATACCAGATGTCCAAAAGAATAACTCTCTGGAGAAACACTCCTAGACTTGCATAGGCAAAAGACAAGCCTGCATAAGCCAGCTCAGATTATAGTAATGGTGGAACCATAGATGAATAAAACAGGAGATAGAGCATCAATACAAAAACGCGTTCACAATATACTGCCATAAATATGAATTTGGATATCTTGGGTGGGGGAACTGGACAGAGGCGGATTCAGAACTAGTCACACTGTGAATATTTCAGGTAGTCGGCAATAATTTTATATCGAATGGAAATATGTTTCAATGCAAAGATTTCGAGTATTTTTCTTATGACAACTAATCAAAGGGATGTAGAACTAATAATACCAAAACACCTGATGTAAAAAAGAATTTATTTTGAATACAACGTTACCATACACAAATAGCCAATATGACCCTAACTTACATACAGATTATTTGAAATTTTATTCACTAAGTATAAACTGAAAATCAAAAATTACCTAACCTAACCTAACCTACATACAGATTATTTGAAAATTTATTCACTTAGTATAAACTGAAAATAAAAAATTACTTTCATGAAAAAAATTACCTTCAGAAGGGTTAATTCTCAAATCAATAGAAGTGGAAGCAGCTGAAGTTTATGGAATTTGTATAATGAGAATCTGAAAGAGTTTGTTCATTGGAGAAATCCTCAAGTCTTCCGTACAGATTTTGCGGAATGAAACAGTAATGTAATACTGCAAACATGAACCAATCATTGGTGAAATAGGAAATGATTGCTTATTGTATACAGTAACTCATAAAAGAATCCCTCAATTCTAGATGAAGCATCAATATTTTTTTTTATGGGCAGTTTTAAATTGAATTAAGTTATATTGTATATAAACTAAAGAGCAGTGTTTTTCAGCAACTTAAATATCTAGTTCATCAACCTGCTTCCCCCTTCAAATTTTTATAACACCTCAAAAGTGCTTTTTGGTGTTGAAGTGCATAATAATAAAGAGTTATTTTACGAAACTGTGAGCTTTAACTCAATAATTTTTAACTGTTCGAGGCCATTGCCATATTTATGTATTTTATGCATGCAGCTGTCTTCGAAGAAATTTTTCATTAGGTATTTGCCTCGGCTTTCCAAGCTTTCATCTTGAATTTTTCTTTCCAATGAATTGAGAACTGCTTGTAGGGCAGGAACTTTTTTCAAGTACTGACGACTCACTCGTAATCTTAAATCGGTTTTCTGACGTCAACTAGCTGTTTTTTAATTTCTGTTCTCCGCTTGTCTCCTGTAATTTTTCAACTGAAGTTTTACTTCGAAATATGAGGTATCCTGATAACAGACATTTTCATTTAACAACTCATAAAAATAATGGGAATATCCGAACTCTAATTGAATGGTCATTATTGTAATCATAATTACAGTAGTAGCATAATTTTTTCATTGAAATACATTTTAGAAATAAAGGAAACTTTTTTGATTTTCAAAAAAAGTTCCAAACATGACCTCTGCTCATTTTTATGGATTTTCATTCCTAAGACCAGTTTTATTTGCCATAGCAGTTTATAAGGAATTTTGTATACCTCCCTGGGTAGGTATGTATCTAACTTGTTTTATCCATGAACTACAAGAAGCTTTCATTTCTGCAAATCCTGAACTGGCATTCGTGTTTCTTGATATTGTTCCCATTTTCCTTCCATTTTCCTCAAAAACTCCAGTATTGATAACAGGTTTGGCACAGTATTGGCTATAATTACAACATTATTGAAGCAATTAAAATCTCGTATTACTGTTCATCTCGAAACCAGGAAGAATGTTCATACAAAAAAGCATGATATAATAAGAAAAAGAGAATCTACTATAAATTTCAAGTTCACCACAAAACTAGAAGTAGTCAGAAATCACTTGCAAAATTCCAAACAAAGTGATAATCAGACAATAAAGCGAGTTAAAAAAGTGGTAAACTACCTATCTTACCTCACTCGGGATGGCATCTTTTTTCAAATTTACGGTAAAAGTCGATTACTCTCATTATACTAAAGTCTGGAGTATAAATTACAAGAGAAGTGTAAATTTTTTTCAAGACCCAGTGCAACTCTCCACTGCCGTCGTCTGGTTTCATTTCTGGGAAATCTAAAATTGAAATCAATTATTTGATTGTATAAACTCAACATTTCAATCCTATCATTAGATGGGATTCAAACATAATTCGACCCTGGCGTCCCCTAACTCCTTCCCCTGATTTCATAAAGTCGTGAACTCAAACAAGAATAAAAGATCAAAAACTTACCAGAATAAATAAATCACTTTCCTCTTTCGTGTATAAATTGCACTTCTATTTCAAACACACGCTTTTACGGCACATCGCTGCTTATTTTCCAAAATATTACGACGTGAATGATTGAAATAATATTTTGACAATTACAAATACACACGCCGTCTTAGAAATTTTAGAAGCGATCTGGAGGGGAATACAAGCGAAAATTCATTTCATTGGTGGTTACAGGGAGTGGGAATAATTTGAAAAATGAACAGTCTGAGAAAATAGCTTATGATCCATCTATTTAATCTATGGGTGGAACTACTGACGGGTAACTGTCAGGCTCCTAAGGACATCATGGATTTATCAGTACCATTGGCGTTTTTCTCACTATAAAATGAGTAGGGTAAAGAACTAAAAATCCACCTGATTGCAGGTCCCAAATGCTATGCCAAGTTGTAATGTAGACCCTCATAGTTTCCTCGTAAGCTTTCATGTCCTTTATATCGCATGATTACACCCAGATCTACCTGTCTCTTGGTTGAATGCCAACTATTATTCCTCTCAAAACGCCCCTTGAAAATAGGATGAACTTCAAGGTGCAAACAATGGATTATTTGGACCAAAATCAAAGATGTCTTTAGACATGATACTTCTATCTGTACTTGTGCTCAAGATGGTCTCAAAAGGGACGTCTTCAGCACCACTGAAGCCAAGCTGAGGGTCTTGGATTCACACTACCAAAATTCTCTGCTGGCGTAGAAATGCCACTATACCTACCATAAAGCAATTGGCTATAGGCAGTAAGGTGGCTTTCTTCTTTTGGTGCTAGGTGATTCTCATTTTGAAAGAGATGAAAAAGAAATCAAGGATAAAATCTGCCGAAGCAAAACCCTTTTGTTGGCTTGGGAAAGACCAATATACCAGATGTCCAAAAAAATATCCCTCTGGAAAAACACTCCTATACTTGGATAGGCAAAAGACAAGTTTTGTGGTGCTTAGACAAGCCTGCATCAGGCAGCTCAGATTATAGTAATGGTGGAACTACTGACGGGTAACTGTCAGCATGAATGCCTCACGAGATAACAGTCAAGGCTCCTAAGGACATCATGGATTTATCAGTACCATTGGCGTGTTTCTCAGTATCAAATGAGTAGGGTAAAGAACTAAAAATCCACCTGATTGCAGATTCCCAAATGCTGTGCCAAGTTGTAACGTGGGCCCTCAATATCCTCTTCCTCTCAGACTGTTTCTTCATAGGCGTACTTTCTCCATCATTACGCAGATATACCTTCCTTCTTCCTAGGATTCCTTAGTCGAATAGAATTCTCCATTTTCTCGACCTTTCTTTTCAGTACTCGACATGCCCGATCCATACGCGGACTACCAGGTCATGAAGCGCGCTTGGATACCCCAAATGCACAGACGTTCGCCTCCCGTGATCACCATCAAGAGTACGAGGGACTTCGACAACGACCCTCTGGAATTCCTGCAAGCTCCGACGTTCCAGGAGAAGATAGTGGCGGACGACAATTTTCGGGAAGGGATGGGTTCGGACGTACAACAGGAGGGTCCGCGCCTGTTGTCCTTTCAGGACATGATGGATATTTATCCGTTGATCAAGTACCTCAACGAGAACTACTTGTCGCCGTCCGATCTAAGGAGGATCTTGTCGCCGGACAGTTACGAGCAGCTTGAGAGGTAAATAGACACTCATTTGCTTGTTGGAAAAACAATTTTTTTCCGATATTTCATTTTCCCATCATTGCCAGCTTTTCATTCAAAGTTTCCGTGCTCAAAAAAGATTCTTTCGCCACGATACCTGACAAAAACATTTTGTCCAGCAATTTTTTCAGGCCCGAGAGCATATGACAAAAAAAATCCCGTGTATGGCGAGAAAAATTATTTTTCGAATGTTGGTCAGTAAAAAAAATATAGAGAAGATTAATTTCAGAAAAGCGTTGAAGTCCACGAATATATCTTCTTCAAACGTATGCCAACTCAGAATTCTGAGATACAATAAATAACAATTCTGAATTGCAATTCGAAATTGTGAGATAAAAGTCATAATTGTGAGTTGCAAGTGGGAATTCTGAGATACAAGTAAGAATTCTGAGTTGTAATGTAAGTCAGAAATCTGTGATGAAAACAACACGTCTATTGCAGCATCTAAGCTTGCATCTCAGAATTCCGACTTGTATCACAGAATTCCGACTTCTAAGTCATAATTCTGCCTTGTATCCTCGAGTTGCAACTCAGATTTCTGCCTGCACCTCTATACTCCCACTTGCAGGCAAACATTCTGCTTTATATCTCATAACTCTGACTCAAAACTCAAAATTCTGACCCGAATCTCAGAATTCCGACTTGCAACTCAAAATTCTGACTTATATCTGAGAATTTCATCTTGCAACTCAGAATTCCTACTCGAATCACAGAATTCCGACTTGCAAGTCAGAATTTAGACTTGAAACTCAGAATTCCGACTTGTTTCTCCGACTTGCAACTCAGATTTCTGCCTGCATCTCTATATTCCGACTTGCAGGCTAGAATTCTGCTTTATATCTTATAACTCTGACTCACAACTCAAAATTCTGACCCGAATCTCAGAATTCCGACTTGCAACTCAAAATTCTGTCTTATATCTGAGAATTCCGTCTTGCATCTCAGAGTTCCGACTCGCATCACAGAATTTCGACTTGCAAGTCAAAATTCTGCCTTGTATCTCAGAATTTAGACTTGAAACTCAGAATTCTGACTTGTATCTCCGACTTGCAACTCAGATTTCTTCCTGCATCTTCAAATTCCGACTTGCAGGTCAGAATTCTGCTTTATATCTCATAATTCTGACTCACAACTCAAAATTCTGACCCGAATCTCAGAATTCCGACTTTCAACTCAAAATTCTGACTCGCATCTCAAAATTTCGACTTGCCACTCAGAATTCCGGCTTGTAACTTAAAATTCTGACTTATATCTGAGAATTCCGTCTTGCATCTCAGAATTGCGACTCGCATCACAGAATTTCGACTTGCAAGTCAAAATTCTGCCTTGTATCTCAGAATTTAGACTTGAAACTCAGAATTCTGACTTGTATCTCCGACTTGCAACTCAGATTTCTTCCTGCATCTTCAAATTCCGACTTGCAGGTCAGAATTCTGCTTTATATCTCATAATTCTGACTCACAACTCAAAATTCTGACCCGAATCTCAGAATTCCGACTTGCCACTCAGAATTCCGGCTTGTAACTTAAAATTCTGACTTATATCTGAGAATTCCGTCTTGCATCTCAGAATTGCGACTCGCATCACTGAATTTCGACTTGCAAGTCAAAATTCTGCCTTGTATCTCAGAATTTAGACTTGAAACTCAGAATTCCGACTTGTATCTCCGACTTGCAACTCAGATTTCTTCCTGCATCTTTAAATTCCAACTTGCAGGTCAGAATACTGCTTTATATCTCATAGTTCTGACTCACAACCCAAAATTCTGACCCGAATCTCAGAATTCCGACTTGCAACTCAAAATTCTGACTCTCATCTCAAAATTTCGACTTGCCACTCAGAATTCCGGCTTGTAACTCAAAATTCTGACTCGTTTCTAGGGATTTCGAGTTTCAAGACATTCAGAAAAGCCACGTTTCGAGCTAGCGGAAAAAAGTTTTTGGAGTCCGATGATGAACGTCTTCTATTTTCAGACTTCTGGAAGACTTCGACCACACCTTCGCCAGACACGACTACCGCATAGCGGACCTCGAAGAGCAGCTGGCGAAAGAGAACGAACTGACGCCCGAACGCTTCTCCATGACGTACAACACCCCCGACAAGTTCAGGGAGGGTTGGGAGTCCAGGGATTCCCTGGAATTCATCAACCGTCGCGAGTCGCAGGATGCGGACGACGAGATCTGGAGGTCCGGGCCGAACGAAATCTTCAGGGAGCTCAAGAAAGTCCAGCTGCCGTCGAGGAGGAACGAGGAGGACGAGGAGGGCGGCTACGGCGGCGTGTTCAGGGAGCAGAGCAAGCACGGAAACGAACGCTGGACGGACGTCAGGAAGCAGCATCCCTCTTCCAGCCAGCGTACCGGCGTCTATACGGAGGGTGGATTCGTTTATCCCTCGGATACGATGAACGGTAAGTCTATCCATCCATCTCCGATTCATTTCCGAGAACTTCGGAAGCAATCTCGCAGCGAAATACACGATTTGGACGTTTATGGTCGAATGGCTTGTTAATTGGACCGTCGAAACTTTCAAACCAATCGAACGTTTGGGATGAAGTTCAAACCAGTATTAGAAATGCTTTCAATTTAAAAGAATTAACGATTTCATATAGAAAGATAGTTGAAGCAGATCATTCTACCAATAAACTTTCACTCATATCATCTCTGAACTGAATGATTCTCATATACAGAATTCGATGATGATACAACACTACTCACAACTATAATCTCCCCATCATATCATCAGATAACTAATTACATCTCATTCCCTCCCTAAAAAGATTGTATGCTAACACTTATTGGATGTCATAACGCAAACGAACTAAGATACTGATCGTGTGTATGATTTTTGGACCAGGCAAATCATCAAAGGAATCTCTGAGCGGAGACCTGGAAAAGCTGCTAGAAAAAAATAGTAACTTTGGCTTTAAAAGACCCGAAAGGCTCGACGTTAAAAAACCTGGACCGAAGTTTCCCCAACACCCTCACGAAGGTAAATGTTGTTATCGTGTCCCCCCCCTCTCTCTCTTTCTTTTCAGAACAAACTCTTGTCGCAACCAATCAGTCGAGGTAGACGAAGAAACTTGTATGGGTTCCGATGTGGCTCGAAAGAACACGTAGAAATGTGGTTTCCATATTTATTTCCTGATTTACAGTGTCGATTTGAGATTTTTGAAAGGCTTCTCAAGCTCTCCTAGATTGATACTGCGGAAGTACGGCCTATTAATCCTTTCTGCTTGATGAGTTTTCAGCCAGCTCTAGGCACTGGCATACCATACCATGTGTTCAGCTGTTTAGGCTTCTGATCAACTGAGCCTACAAATCTCATCTGCTGACTTTCCCATAAGGTACAAATGATATTTGTACCGACAGTAGTCCTACCATCACCCGAAGCTCAGCTCGTGACAGCTTCAGCAGCTTCCTATAGGTCAGTGAAATTATCACAAATTTCTTTGACTGAGTAATTCCAGAAATGTTCCTTCAGATGGTTATTCTGTTGTTCAACTTCCATTGCTGGACCTCTGCCTGATATTGGTATTTTCCAAGCCCACAGAAAGGCTCAGGTCCAGCAGGTGTTAACCTTGATGCATTTATTGCAAGTTTATCTGCTTTTTCATTTCCTTCAACATAAAAATGGCCTGGTACCCACAGTAGAGTCACTCTATTGCCTCTGTCCAGTTACTTCATGGTATGACGCCATGTCAGCGGAAATCTCTGGCAGTGTGATTCCAGGGACCTCAGCGTGGCTTGGCTGTACAGGGTGGGCAAATTTCGATGTTTTAGTACTACAGTTTTTAAACCAGAAGACAAAATCTGATACCCCATTCCGTTCTCTTTTCCTGAGAAACTTACAATAGTAGTAGTGATTTTTGGCCACTTTCTTTTGTTTTCGAGTTATAAGCAAAAATTGGAAAAATGGCGATATCGAAATAAATTTATATCTCCGCTAATACTGATGATAGAGCTTTGAAATTGAAACATTATACCGGCACTTTTTTAAGTAGAATCCAGTGGCGTGCTCGCCTTTTTAGCAGGATTTTTAATTATGAACACAAGTTTTCTGTGCAATTTTTTGAAAGCTTAATTTTTTCTGATTTCAAAAATATATAACATCATATGGTTTGTGTCAATATAAATAATAGAAAATGGTCAAAAACCTTTTTGCTCAATATTTCTATGGTTTCAACTTTGACGAGCACAGAAAAATAGAGTTTCCTATAACAAAAGCAGTCTCCTTCCGGCAATGTCATTCTTTCTATGCTTTTTACCAATTTTCACAAAATTTGAATCAAGATATATTTAATAAATTTTCATAATAATGAAAAGACTTATAGAAGGAGACAGTGGTAATCATAGGATGCTATATGTTTCTGTGCTCATCAAAAGTTGAAACCATAGAAATATTGATAAAAAAGGTTTTTGATCATTTTCTATCATTTATATTGATACAAACCATATGATGTTATATATTTTTGAAATCAGAAAAAATTAAGCTTTCAAAAAATTGCACAGAAAACTATTGTTCCCTTTTAAAAAAACATAACTTTGGGTAATAGCTTCGTAATCAAAAATTCTTCTGAAAAGGCGTGCACGCCACTGGATTCTACGTAAAAAAGTGCCTGTATAATGTTTCAATTTCAGAGCTCTATCCTCAGTATTAGCGGAGATATAAATTTATTTCAATATCGCCATTTTCCCAATTTTTGCTTATAACTCGAAAACAAAAGAAAGTGGCCAAAAATGACTACTACAATTGTTAGTTTCTCAGAAAAAGAGAACGAGAATGGGGTATCAGATTTTGTGTATCTCCTCTGGTTTAAAAACTGTAGTGCTAAAACATCGAAATTTGCCCACCCTGTACATGGTGATATAGATGAGCGCTCCTTTGAGATTTATTTTAAGACACCCCTGAGCGCATATTTGAACAGCCAGTGTCTCGATCTGTAAAATATATGGTTCACTTCCCAGGGCTTTAGAGGCATCCGATGGTTTTGCCAAGAGGTTTGAGTCTAGTTGATTCAATATCCTCATATGTCCAACCCAGTTTCCAGGTAGGAGATTCACGTTAAGAGATATTCTTATTGCTACCAGCAAGCTGCATTTCCTTACATGTAGATGTAGGGGAGACATATCAAGTAATGCCACAAGCGCTGCTGTAACAGCTGTGTGCATAGTTCTCGTAACACAGGCCAACCTTTTGCAGTTTCTGCAACTGGTTGCGTAGAGACAAGAACCTCTTCGGTCCTTGTCCACCATGCTCTTTTCGAGGTCTAAATCAGATCATTACCAATTCCTCATCATATGAGATTCAATTTTTATGGTCAATCATTCCAACTGACGCTTCATCGGAATCCTTCCAAGGTTCGAACTCTTCGTCCTACTTCGACTGAACGGAATCCAAAAAACCCGAGATACAAAAACCAAAAGACAAAGGATCGGCCACATCTTCTCGACTCAAACCCGCATCCCAAAACTGTCCGGAGCGACCTCTACACACCTCTCTCTCTCAGCCTTCTCGATCTAACCATTTTCACATACCCCAGCATGAGCCCCACAAGATGGGTACTTCTGTCAGGTCATCAGCGATGACGTTTTTTCAGTGTCTTTTCATCATCTCGGTGTTCACATGTCGACATCCAAAGGTGCGTCATACGTTTCAGGGCTCCCTTTTAACTTTGCAGATCTCAAGCGCAAAGGTTTCATTAATGACGAACATATGTACATGCCTTCCATGATGAAAAAAGGACCGAGAGGGGCGCCGCACCCGAACCCCTACAAGGGCGACCAGTTCGACATGGAGGAGTCAAACGCCGATTACGTTTTCGTCGGTTTCAACAAAAAGTAAGGTTGAACGAAAGAGTCGGAAGCGATTATCGGTGTGTGATTGTGTCGAAATTGTTTCAGCTTCGACACGTGGGGTCAGGGGGAGGAGGTGATAAGGAAGATCGCCTTCATGCTGCACCTGGAGCCGTCCAGCTTCGAGAATGGCCAGTGAGTATCAATCAAAATGAGAAGTTGAATAGGAAAAAACAAGAAAATGTATAAAAAATAATAGAAAAAAAAAACTATTTTCAATTGTTTGGGGATAAAATCAATAAAATGTGCATTTCTGACGCTCATGTACAAAAACTCCCTTCAAGATGAGCCAGAAGATATTTTTTTTCAACTTTATTTGGTTGAAAGGAATACGGAGCAAAATATGCGTTTTCGGAAAACATCAACGAACACTTGACGAGCAGTTCATAAGTACAGGGTGTTTTCAAAGGTGAGGTTTTTTTTTGACACACGGTAGAACTCATCAAAATAAGTCGTTCAACCAAAAATTGATGGCTAAGATATACCCCTAGAAGTTCGACAAAATTTCATTTTTCTAGGGTCGTATTAGGATCTATTTCAGTAATCATTTTCAATATTTTTTTCAACTTTGTGATTTTGAAAGTTTTGTATAAGTGATTTTTGGTGAAACGCTTAATTTTGTCCAGTTCTACCTTCTGTTGAAAAAAACCTCACCTTCAAATAATCCTTGCATATACAGCTCAGAGGTAATGGAGCCAAACCCAAAGATTTTTTCCTGGAGAGTCACTCTCTCTGAGAGTAAGAAATTTTTTAAGCTGATAACGTAAGAATAGAAACCGATAGGACCTCGACGATTAAACCTACTTCCGGTTGCTGAAATCATTTCCTACCTCAATCTCACTATGAAGTGTGATTTTCCGTGAGCGCATACCGCAAGATCACTCCTTGACATTCAGGGCTATTTCCATTGACATTGTACCATTATCGAATATTTCTCTATTTCCAGTGTCATCAAAAATGTGGTCACATTCAAAGTATTGCCCAACAGTAAAGGACTGAACGCGTCTGAGGTGGCCCACAGAATTCGTAAGTGATTTTCTTATTCCCTCAATACATTTTTCGTTTTTAACTCATATTATAATCTAAAATTATCTTTCAAAGACAAACGAAATGAATTAATTTCACCATGAAGGTTAAATAAATACAGTTCCTAGCAATGATTTTCAGTTCACCATAATAAGTTATTTCTGAATCCTAATACAAATCATATCCAATCACACAATTGACGAAGATTCTACTGATTCCACATATGCGTTTGAATTTCCAGGTGCACTGAAGGATATCATGAGTACAGAAAAAGGTTTGACCATCATCGACGCAGGGATAAAGGATAAGGTGAGTCCCAATCCCAAATTGCACATCTAACCTACGAATCTGTCTAGTTCCGAACGTTAAACCGGAAATTCTGTTGAATTTTTCAGATACCGATTAGGAAAAACCGTATGCGTTTCCACGTCTTACCATTCATTAAGCACAAATCAAAATCTCCGACAATCTGGGTCGAAAGTGAAGTAGGTACAAAAAGTAGATGCAAAATTTGTTTGGTTTGTCGAAATTGGTAGGCTTTCGCCTTTTTTCAATGAAAATCTTTGGGTATTTTCTCAAAATTAAAACACCTTTGTCAATTTTCGATGCTTCACTGGACAAATATCCCGATAGATGAAAATAGCCCATTATTACTATCTCCGGAAAATATGATGATCGAACCAATTTTTTGGTAAATTTCATCATCAATAATAATTATCATTCGAAAAATTCAATAGTATATACGCATGCAATTTAGTTGAAAGTAGTGCAGAACGAGCTTTTAAATATTTATTGTCTTCATTGATTTCGCAAAGTAGGTATTGTTCAACAAAGAGACACGTTATAATCGTTGTATCTTCTCTATGCTCTGTAGGTAACCTCAAACTGTCAACTTCAAATTTTTTTTTGGGTTGGCAGTACTTGACCGCGTTAATTATGTTAATTTTAGGACAGCTTTTAGGGGACCAGATGAATCATTCGCTTCGCTAAGGAAAACAGACTTAGTGAAGCATAAAAGATACCTTCAGTCACCTTTTTTTTTCCAGGAAAAGATGCAAGCCGTGCTGGCCGCGCCCATGATCAACGACAACGAGTTCTACATCGTCATCTTCATGGTTTGCGGGGTGCTAGGCGCCATGATCGTTGCTGCGGCCCTGCTGATCATCATCCGTAAGCATATCAAGTCGAAGGAGAAACTGCAGGGTCTGAGCAAACCGGACACGGAAGCGAGCAAGGATTACCAGGATCTGTGCAGGGCCAGGATGTCGGCCAAGGGGCAGCCTTCTGGCGAGAGCGTACACGGGAGGATAACGAGCCTGTCCAAGGAATCAGAGCAGAGTCCATCTAGCAGATCCAGCACATCGTCCTGGAGCGAAGAGCCAGCGTTGCACAACATGGATATTTCGACAGGTATGTCATCCTAGCTGGGTAGAGGAGAGGTACCTCCTGTTTCAACCTCAAGGAAGACGGTAGAATGACAAGTGACAGATGATTCAAGTGATTCAGGCGCGGATGTTTTAAAATAGTTTCGATCCTCTTCTCCTTCGTCTACTTCTTCTAGTGCACCACCATTTTCAAGCTGAACGGAGGTCCATTGTCCCTCTTCATGAATTTGGAGTGATTCAGACCAAGAGTCAGAAGAAAGGGGCATCCCTCATTTTAGGCATACTGTGTGTGAGGCTACATGGGTGTTTTGTTCTTAATTCAGAAGGGTTACCACATAATACGTTCAGAAGGTTGATCTGCGCACCTGAAGCAACGAACAACCCCATTGGACCATTCATCAAATAGGTGGTTAGCTAGAACATTTGTACTGAGCCAGGATTTTTCTATCTCAGGTTTAGAAGACGTTCTGCCGATGAGAAGCTTCGACTGTCTGAGATTACCCCTTTTGGGAGAGAATTTCTTATCGAGACATCTCACAAAGATGATCTTGACCAGATAAGAAGAGTCGGTTCAGGACCATCAAAAGCTGGGCAAGTCCCTGGTTAGCTGGAGTACTTTTTACGAATTTCCTTCAACGTGCAGTAAGAACAGCATACAGCTCTGCCTCACTATGGAGTACTCCTTTCCTAGGGCGATAGAGACTACAATCTGGCCACCATTCCCTGCGGATATCACAGAGGTGTCTTCATGCTCAAGCAGCTAATTCGATGTAGACCACTGAACTTTAACCCTAGAGGCCCTCAAAGCAGAAACTCCCTAAATTCTTTCATTCTTTTTCAGGTCACATAGTGCTGAACTACATGGAAGACCATTTAAAGAACAAGGACCGTCTGGAGCAGGAATGGGTGGCGCTGTGCGCCTACGTGGCCGAACCATGCGCCACGACCGTTGCCCTGAGGAAGGAGAACGCGGGCAAGAACAGATACCCGGACATCGTACCATACGACCACTCGAGGGTGATCCTGAACGAGCTGTCGAACGCTAACGGATCCGACTACATAAACGCGTCCAGTATAACGGATCACGACCCCAGGAATCCAGCCTACATCGCCACCCAGGGGCCGTTGCCCCACACGTCGGCCGACTTTTGGCAGTTGATCTGGGAGCAGGGGGCCGTTGTCATAGTGATGCTGACAAGACTGACCGAATCCGGGGTGGCCATGTGCCATAGATATTGGCCCGAAGAAGGTGAATACAATTCTGTCAATAGTATAAAGTAGATAGCTGCATCCATAATGGATCACTGCATGCGAAAGACCTTAACAAAGTATACGAAGCTTGTTATGGTACTCTTCCTCACAACCGTGCTCTTCAACCTTGAATTTCTAGTTGATAACATTCAAATTTTTGAAGGAGGATTATATAGTTCGAGTTAAATCCGAATTTGATTGTAGTCGTGCCTAAAATTCTACAATTCCATTGGTAACAATGATATCCAAAGGAATATTTCCAGGGTCGGAAAGGTACCACATCTACGAAGTGCATCTCGTCTCGGAGCACATATGGTGCGACGACTACCTAGTGCGTTCCTTCTACCTGAAGAACCTGAGGACGGGAGAGACCAGGACGGTCACTCAGTTCCACTTCCTCTCCTGGGCTGAGACGGGTGTGCCTGCGTCTACGAAGGCCTTGCTCGAGTTTAGGAGAAAAGTTAACAAGTCGTACAGAGGCCGGTCTTGCCCTATCGTAGTACACTGTAGTGACGGTGCAGGTAGAACAGGTGAGTTTACCGTTTGGTCTTCCCCATGGTTCTGTTCTAGTTCCAATGAATTTTTTGACTTGATTAGGATTAGGATAGTGCGTTGAATCTCGTTTATTTTTCAGGCACCTATTGTCTAATAGACATGGTACTAAGTAGAATGGCGAAAGGAGCCAAAGAGATAGATATAGCAGCTACCTTAGAACACCTTAGAGATCAGAGAGTGAAAATGGTGGCATCTAAGCAGCAGTTTGAGTTTGTATTGACCGCCGTAGCAGAGGAAGTGCACGCCATCTTAAAAGTGAGTAATGATGATAGCCAGTTTGGCATATCTTGAAAGGGGGAGTATTATATTCCCTTCTATGAGGTCTAGTAGTGGATGATCTGGTCCACAGGCTTACAGGGCTTGGCTTCTATATGGGCAGACGACATAGTTCTTAAAGTGAGAGAAAAATTTGAGAGCACCTTATGCGATTGAATGTTACAGAGCCTCAGAATTATTAAGCGAAGACAAAACATTTACTACGAAGGTATATATATAAAGGGAACCCACTCCCAAATCTACTGAATGGTTCGGATGGTTTTGAAATCATTGCATTCGAAAGAAACTATCAGAAATGTGACATATCGATAGATTCTGACATTCAGACTGCGATCAATGCACTGAGCTCCCATAATATCGATACTGAGATGATATGGGAGTGTCCGAGTCTAAAAAATCTCAATGAAATAGATTAGAATAACCAGGTCTATTTGAAGAAGATCTCTGTTGGGGGCACATAAGGTCTTAAGGTCACATAGCATTGCAATTCTTCTTGATATTTACAATAGGCTTGTTCGTAGAGTGATTCACAACGGTTTAGAACTGTACAGAGCAAGCGCAAATGGATTTTCGCTACCCTAAAATGGAATTGCGCTTGCTCTGTACAGTTCACAACCGTTGAAAACCACTCTACGAAAATACTCTATGTATTGAACATAGGGACAGTACATCAAATCCTCAGAGTATTATTTTCTTAATACATGTTCTGTTTTCTTTTCCAGGTGCTACCGCCGCAGCCAACTGCACCGCAACCGGACAAAGAGAAATAATCACCGCGATCAATAAATACAACAAAGTCAATGCGATAAAAAGGGAAACATGGTTTTAGATGTCCCGAGCTGAGAACGGCTCGGCCAGATGAGAATACGCGCTTTATATTAAACACCTATAAGGCTTGAAGTTGTTTCTTGCGATTTTTCGTATTTTCTTTGCTGTACTGTACTCATCGACTAAGTGTATTTACATAGAATTTTCCCCGCAGATTTCCCAGAATCTTATCATTGTAAATGTTTCAGGAGAACTCAGATACCTGAACAAAATTTTATGCAAAGTGTTATTGGAACATATATAGAATTATCGTATATTATTGTTGTGTTTAAGTTTTCATATTTTACATTGTACGCGAGTGGTTTTCTTCAATTGGGGGTCTTGAACATTCCGAAGGTTCGATAACAGCTTGCGCGACCTTCTCCTGCCATTTTGTGAGAGAATTCTGAGGTACTTTCCTGTCGTTTGGTTGATAGGTTTTCCAATACCCCCTTCCTTAATTAGGATATAAGACTTGGTTCAATTGAAGTTCTGGATTAGGGACCTTTGAAACCCGATTTTCAAGACACATCGAATCATGACACTGTCTCGAACTTGCTGAAGACACGTTGGAACAGTTCAGGCTCTGGCAACTTGTCTTGGATGCAAGATCTTCAAATCATCACATTTCTTCATCGACTAATCCCCCTCTCCTTTCACTGTATTCGTTGTTTTTCCCCTCGAATCACGAGGGCTTGTATAATAAGTGGGTATTAATCAAAAACTTCCGGATTAACGACACAATGAGGGAAGATAATGAACAGGCGAGAATTTCAAGACAAAATCCGTCGGTCTTAGGCTCGCCGCGATTCAAATGCAAACATTCCATTTCAACGTTCACCTTAACTCGTTTAAGTTTCGTCTAAACTCCCATCTCTCTGGTTTCCAGCCTCCCAGAAAGACGGGAGTTTAGCCCGGACGCGGGCAGATCGCCATTTCTCTGGTATCCAGCCTCCCAGAAAGATGGAAATTCGGCGTCGTCGAACTGGTCACGGTAGGATCTCAATTTGGAGCAATCGACCAGCGATCGATTCTTGTTCTAAGTTGAGGGTCTACCGGGAGACTTCGAAACCGTAAATTTCAGACTGAAAATTTTCTCTTCGTGCGAGAGTCGATCGATTAATTTATTGGTGTTTGGCCCCGATTAAGCACCGGCGTCCTTCTCAATTCCGACGCGTGCTTTCTGCGGCAGTCCACATCTGATCCTACATATATATGGAAATATGAATATATTTATGGATTTAAGAGAAGAAGAGGTATAATTACAGATGTTTCCAATATATATTAACTATTTTGTCAAAGGAACTATACTAAAGGAAAATGTAATTTTATCGATAAATTAATGTACTGAATCTATCTAGATTAGTGTATTTAATGTAAAGTATTTGAATGTAAACAGCACAATGGTTGCCATTTTTTTCTATTTCTCAATGAACCCTTCACCGGTCCACCTCCTTCTATCCTTCCTAAGTACCCAGAGAATTTCGACCTGTAGACCTTCAAGTGCCTCGTTAAAAGGCTCTCTAAACTCCATCGATTCACGGTAGTCCCGTACTCAGGTCTTACCTGAGAAGACTACCTACGTAGGTCTGACAAATACAACTGCTTCCATCGCCCAGCTTCTAGACGGAGAGGCAGAGCCAAAAAAAGTTTCTGACTTTATTAAGCCTGGTTTTTTCTCAGGTGATTACAATCATAATATACAACAAAATGCTGTGGTCAGTCAACTGGATGTTAGAACATGTGCCTCAGGTGCGCGGTCAAACATAATAAAATCAATTTCTTAAGGCTGAAACTTTATAAACTCTTGTGTTTTAGTATATAAATCAAAATTATGATAGTCAGTCAACGTCCAATCGGGACATAGCTGGTAAGTCAGCTTTAATGTGCGTAGATAGAAGTGGGACTGGAAATCATCAAAGGATGATTAATGTCAGTAGAATGCATCAAAGATTGGGAAATTCTCTTTGAAATGCTCTTCCTGGACTGCATGCTTTGATTGGATGTGATTTCAACCCAGCTTTCCACAAAAAAAGGAAAAAAGCCTCTGCAGATAATGAAGCAAAGCGAAGATTTTCAAAATAACATTCGCTGACCTTGGACTTGCAGATGAAAGCAACCAGAATAATATGCTTAATAAGGTTCAAGAATTTGTTTGACATTCATACGGCTTGAAAAAAATAAAATCAATTGACGAGGCAAGATTCGTTTCATTTTCGAAGACGTATAAATGTCTTAGCACCACAAACGATCCTTTTAAAATTAATATAAGGAATGTAGATGGATCGAGTATGCTACCATGCCAATCATAATTGATGCAGCAGTTCTTTAAGAGCTTCATTACAAATATTTGGCGGAATGCTCACCCTCAAATTCCAACTGGGTTGAAATAACATCCAGTCAAAGCATGCAGTCCAGGAAGAGCATTGCAAAGAGAATCTCCCAATCTTTGATGCGTTCTTCTGACATTAATCATCCTTTGATGATTTCCAGTCCCACTTCTATCTACGCACATTAAAGCTGACTGACCAGCTGTGTCCCGATTGGACGTTGACTGACTATCATAATTTTGATTTATATACTAAAACACAAAAGTTTATAAAGTTCCAGCCTTAAGAAATTGATTATATTATGTCGCACCTGAGGCATATGTTCTAACATCCACTTGACTGACCGCAGCATTTTGTTGTATATTATGATTGTAATCACCTGAGAAAAAACCTGGCTTAATAAATTCAGAGACTTTTTTTGGCTCTGCCTCTTGGACTATTCGATACATCGTAAGATTGTCAGTGTAGATAGTCAAAAAATTCTAATATTCGATGAAAAGTAAAGGCGGTCAATTTCTTAGAATATTACTACGTTCTAAAGTTTATGTGCCTAGCGATAACCAAGTACAATGACCCGTTAGGCATCTGATTTGGATAGATCCAAATCAACATTGAAAGGTGATAACGATTTTATTATTAGTGGAATGGAGAGTATATTTTTTTTAAACGTTTGAACAGATATAAACTTCTGAGATACCCTCAATTCGAAGAAATAACTTTAATCCATCAAAGGAATCTTCGACCAAGCAGATCCCTAAATTGTGATCCAAACACGTGGATTTATTGTCTTGATAGTACTTACGTTACATAATTACATTCCATTCAGTCTACTATCTAAATGCTCAAATAACCTTGTGCATTCTTGCTAGTGAATAGAAAAACATGACGCGCTCGCGATGTGTTTGTTAAAAGATAAATGTCTTGACGTTTAGATGGATGCTAGATGCATAGCAGTTTTTTAGGAAATTTTCAATTCACTTCGAAAAACGTTGCAGCTAAAATCAAACTTTATCGGACGATTTCGTAGATAAGCGATTTTTTCGAATTAACGCAATGAGATAAGATATACAAGGAAATTGGTGAGAATGAACTGGTGCACCGAAAAATATCGGTACAAAGTGTGAGTGACAACATCGAAATGTGTACACTTGTGCGTTCTCTCTTCTCCGTCTCGATTTGCCTTCTTGGTCTGGCTGTTGGGTTCGGAGATGCAGCGAGAATCTTGGCCTCAGTGGCGACACCCTCTTACAGCCATCAAGTGGCCTTTAGGACCATCTGGAAGGAACTGGCGAAAAGGGGACACGAAGTTGTCCTCCTCACAACCGATCCTATGGAGGAAGACATCCAGAACTTGCGACAGATCGACCTGGGTTCCTCGTACGACGTGATGAACGAATACAATTTCAGCACGACGGTATCGAACAACGCCACCAACGACTTTTGGAGTTTCGTCAAGAAGAGCGTCGTCACGATCGGGGAGGCTCAGAGGCATCAGCTGCTGCTCCCAGAAGTACAAGCGTTGATCCGCAACTCTAGCGAGCACTTCGACCTGATCATGTTGGAGGTGGTGTTTCCGATACACCTGGGTTTCGTCGAGAGATTCAAGGTGCCGGTTATAGGTCTGACATCTTTAGATGCCCACGGAAATTGGCACATGTTCATGGGGAACCACGATCATCCAATTTTACATCCGCAACTGGGACTTAGCCTTTCGTACCCTCTAACGTTCATGGACAAGATAGTGAGTAAGACCTTATGTTGAATAAATTAACTCCACAGACCCTAACGCCACTTCGACAAGACACAAGTTGTCTGGTCGAGGTACCTCAAGAGGTAATGGACCCTTATCTTATTAAGAAGACATCGTAGACGTCCAACTACATTATTTCCTCTTTTCGTACAGTGGGACTTTTCTCAAATTCTCACACTCTAAGGAAAATATATCAAAATTTCTTGTAATTAAATATTAAATCATTAATACTGGGTGGTCTGTTTTGACTTTTTATATTATTTAGTATAGTAAAAAAAATGTCGGAAAATGAGTCGGTGTACTGTTCTTTTTGGAGACCAATCTGATGGGCAAATGAGGATGACGTGAACAGGCCATCTCTCAATGAGATAGATTCTTTACCTTCTTTCTCTTTTTCCTCAATTTTGATACACTTCAATGCAAATTCCAAAGAGAGTCATATGAAGTACGAAGAATTGAGCGAAACTTCCTGACGATGCCTAGATAATGACAAAATTTTCTTCTCGAAGGCTATTTGTCTCGAAGAATTGTCGTTCCATGTTCCATTAATGCGAGCTAGAAATGCAGCGTGGAAATTTTAGAGAGGCTGAACCATCTAATCACAAACTGTAGACCGGCATCGGTATTATTGTCCCTCATTACTGCAGTGGAGTGACATTTCATTCGGAGGATGGGGTCTTTAAGCAAAACAGGGACGTCGCTGTGAGGAATATTTTCACTTCTCATCAACGATACGCCACCTGTCCTATCAAGACCGAACCAAGCCTCGCTTACTCTGTAGAATCCTACACCCATCCATGACTCCCAGACATACCTACCTGCAGTCAACGAAAGTAGGTACAACCACTCATCCAGAGTCTGCAGGAGAGTGAGAGTTCGCTGGCAAGACTGCATTGAGTCAGGAAATAAGTGAAATCTGGAGCCATTGAACTCTAAAAGAACTGGAATGGCATTTCGATGCAGGCAAACTGAGGAAGACTGAAAGGGAAGATGTAGAGCAATCTATCTCTCTCTGCGCTCTGTCAATTGGTTTATAACGATGTAAATAAAAACAACCCGGGGCGTTAAAGCGAGACGACTGCTGCGTCTATGCTGCGTCCGACGTCTGATGCGGTTATTCGATTGGTTGCCTAACTATTAGAAAGAGATGGGTTGCTCTACATCTTCCGTCTCAGTTGGACACACTTTTCGTCGTATTTCGGTACCTAAGAGGCCCTTCCTGTTCTTTTAGAGTTCAATGTCTAGAGCACACAGTCATATCAATAATGGAGACGACAATTCAAAGAATTGTCGCAGGAATTCCGACTTCATTTCAGCATCTCACCATTGTTTCCGTTTTTTTCACTTCAAAATCTGGAAGCACCAATTAGATCCTCCAACGATAAATCCAATTTGCGACGTTGAGATAAGATAAAAACAGAATAGACGAGTACTAGAGCACTCAAAAACTTATTAGAGCCAACAGTAAGCGATCTAAATCGTTCAAAAATGTACATATTCCGAGGCCTGATCTTTCCTTCCCTGATTTGCCTCTGGTGCCTCACCGGGCTCGGCGATGGGGCTAGGATTCTGGCATCGATCTCCATACCATCCTACAGCCATCAGGTAGCCTACAGGACGATATGGAAGGAGCTGGCGAAAAGGGGACACGATATAGTATTACTGACCACAGATCCCATGGAGGGCCACTTCGACAACATAAGGCAGATCAATCTGAGTTCCTCGTACGAAATAGTAGAAAGCTTCAAGCTGAGCACGTTGATATCCAGCGATGCGAGCAGGAACATCTGGAAGTTCATGCAACTGGGGGTTCTTTCGATGAGCGAGGCCCATAGACATCAGCTTCTACATCCAGAGGTGCAGGCGTTGATTCATAATTCGAGCGAACACTTCGATTTGCTCATGGTCGAAGTGGTGTTTCCCCTGCATATGGGTTTCATCGAGAGATTCAAGGTGCCAGTCATTGGTCTTTCGTCCTTGGATGCTGCGAGTGCTGTGCATGGTCTGATGGGGAATGAAGACAATCCGATTATTCACCCTCAACTAGGTTTCGATCTTCCTCCCTCGCCTACAATTCTAGATAGAACTGTAAGTATTTAGACGACCATCCGTTACATGTCCAGAGCAATGCTGGGCTGGGAAACACTTGTCCGATGGAGCTCAGTACAAATTTCATCAATAAGGGCACATTTTTGACACTTGAACATCAATAACTAAGATCACTTGGTGAGTGCATCCTCGAAATGAACCGATCAACTGGAAAGATTGCTGTCAGTTTTGTACAGAATTTTATCGAATGACCTCAAAGAATTTCCAAGAAAATGCCTGGACTGCGTTTAGAACAATTCTTCCTCAGTCGATTTCGATTTTTGAGTTTCACTGAATTAGTGAAACGAAAGCAAAAGAAATATAGGTCCAAGACACAGATAATCATAACTTAATGAAAATTCCGCCAACTTTGAGTTCATATTCCAAAATATTTGCACAATCAAATCCCTCAACATTAGAAGTTCACAATTTTATTGTTAGATAAGATGAGATCCGCTCTCAGACTTATCATGCATATGATTTAATTCATTTCAGTGAAGTGCAGGAACTTTTTTTGGACGTTTGTTATCATAGATAAACGCGAAAAAAACTAAGAGCTTCACATGCATTATATTCAAATATTTCGAATTATCCCTTCACCAATCGAAATAAAGAAAAATCTGCCATTTGCAAGTTTCAACCCTCAAAATGATGGGCCAAAAACTGAGCTTTTCCCAAATTCTCACACTCTTAGGCAAATATATCAAAAACTTTGTAATGAAATCATTAATACTGGTTGTTCTGTTTTGACAGTTTTCATATTATTAGTACTATTAGTAGTAGTATTAGTATAGTGAAAAAAATTTCTGAAAATGAGTCGGTTTACTACTACTACTCTGTTCTTCTTGGAGACCAATCTAATGGGCAAATGAGGATCAGGTGAACAGGCCACATGTCAATGAGATAGTTACTTTACTTCCTTTCTTTTTTTCCTCAATTTTGATCCACTTCAATGCAAACTCCAAAGGTAGTCATATGGAGTAAGAAGAATTGTGCGAAATTTTGTGACGATGCCTAGATAATGACAAAATTTTCTTCTCGAAGGCTATTTGTCCTCAAAGAATTGTCGCCCCATTAATGCGAGCTAGTCTAGTCATGAACCAACGAAGTAAGGAGTAACTCCAGAGAGGCTGAACCATTTAATCGCAAACTGTAGACCGGCTTCGGTATTATTGTCCCTCATTACTACAGTGCAGTGACATTTAAATCGGAGGATCGGGTCTTTAAGCGAAACCAGAGCGTCGCTATGAGGAATATTTTCGATACTCATCAACGATACGCCACCTGTCCCACCAAGACTGAACCAAGCCTCGCTTACTCTGTAGAATTCTACACCCATCCGTGACTCCCAAACATAACACTGCCTGCAGTCAACGAAAGTAACAACAATTCGTCAGGAGACTACAGGAGAGTTAAAGGGTTCGTTCGCAAGGCCGCATTCAGCCAGGAAACAAGTGAACTGGAGCACACAGAACTCCGCCAGCAAGCTAATCATGAACCAGAGCAGGAATTCCGATAAAAATTCAGCTTCTCACCATTACTTCTGTTTTTTCCTCACTTCAAAATCTGGAAGCACCATAATTGAATTCTCTAACGATAAATCTAATTTGCGGCGTTGAGATAAGATAAAAGCAAAATAGACGAGTAAGCAAGCATTCAAAAAAAAATATTAGAGCCGTCAGTAAGCGATCTAGATCATTCAAAAATGTACATATTCCGAGGTCTGGTCTTTCCTTCCCTGATTTGCCTCTGGTGCCTCACCGGGCTCGGCGATGGGGCTAGGATTCTGGCATCGATCTCCATACCATCCTACAGCCATCAGGTAGCCTACAGAACCATATGGAAGGAGCTGGCGAAAAGGGGACACGACATAGTATTACTGACCACAGATCCCATGGAGGGCCACTTCGACAAAATAAGACAGATCAATCTGAGTTCCTCGTACGAAATAGTAGAGAGCTTCAAGGTGAGCACGGTGATATCCAAGAGCAAGAACATCTGGAAGTTAATGCAACTGGGGGTTCTTTCAATGAGCGAGGCCCATAGACATCAGCTTCTACATCCAGAGGTGCAGGCGTTGATTCATAATTCGAGCGAACACTTCGATTTGCTCATGGTCGAAGTGGTGTTTCCCCTGCATATAGGTTTCGTCGAGAGATTCAAGGTGCCAGTCATTGCTCTTTCGTCTATGGATGCGGCGAGTGCTGTGCATGGTCTGATGGGGAATGAAGACAATCCGATTAGTCACCCTCAACTAGGTTTCGATGTTCCTACCTCGCCTACAATTCTAGAGAGAACTGTAAGTATTGAGACGATCATCCGTTACATGTCCAGAGCAACGTTGGGCTGTGAAATACTTGTTCGATGGAGCTCAGTACAAATTCCATCAATAAAGGCACATTTTTGAATACTCAATCAATAACTGAGACCACTTGGTGAGTGCAGACGAAGACTTGTTCGAGTAAAATTTATTATTATTCATTTTTAATAAGGCCGAAGTTTTTGGGAAAAACAGTCTCAACTGAATTGTGAATAAAGAGATGTTTCTCCAGGTAGCGAAAAAAATCTCAAAATCCTCTACCTACCTATACGTGAAGAAAATCTATCGAAATAGATGAATTCCAAAAAAAAAAGTATGGAATGGATTGAAAATGCCCTTCGTGTTAAATTCAACGGGCACGTTTTTCTTCAAAAAACAAAATCCAGTGAACATTGCAATACCCCTATTGTCATGGATGTTTCAAACGTACGACAGAATTTTTAAAATCTCCAATCTTTATCATATCATATCATATTCTCCGTATATACAGAAGAACAGAGAAGCGTTCTAAAAATCTGTTTATCATCGTGACAAATTTAGCTCATTGCCAGTTAATATCCGAAGCTCGATGTGTTCACGTCCGACAAACTTATAAGTGCGTTTTTTCGTTCGTTTGAATCGAGCATGTAAAGCATACAAGTGTGTGAAGGTCGACTTGATCATAATAATAGTGAATACTTCCATTTATCTGATCCCTGCATCTTCCATTTCGTCAATATTGTCAATCCTCGAATTGAACCGATCAATTGGAAACGTTACTGTCAGTTTTGTACCGAATTTTATCGCATGACCTCAAAGAATTTCCAAGAAAAAGCCTGGACTGCGTTTAGAACAATTCTTCCCCAATCGCTTTCGATTTTAGACTTCCACTATAAGAATTAGTGAATCGAAATCGAAGGAAATATAGGTCCAAGCAATAGACTTAATCAATATTCCGCCAACTTTGAGTTCATATTCCACAATATTTTCACAATCAGATCCCTCAACTGAAACCAAAAACTGAGCTTTCTCCAGCAGTAATTTCTGTAGTGAGATACTCACAGCCTGTATGTAGGAAAAGGAATACAGTAAGGCCTTTTTTTTTAATACTTTATAAAATTCTCTTATGGTTTTTATGGAAAATAATCAACCGAAAGTATTGATTGGCTTCAGAGAGAGGATGATTTCGGAAAAAAATCTTCAATATAGAGAATTTTTCAAATATTTACTATACCTTCACCTTTTCCAGTAATGCAGTCTCGGATTGTGATGATATTTGACTATCTGATAAGATAACCCGTCCTCTCTATTCCCATCCATCAGATCGAAGAGTTTTTCGAGTATATCTATCGATTATTGTAAGTGACTACAAGTTTTTCTTGTGCGATATAACTGAAAATGTTCGTGATTCCAACGATTTTGATCGTCCTGTGGACAGCAGTCACCCACAGCGAGCAAGCTAGAATTCTAGCGTCCGTACCAACCCCGTCTTACAGCCACCAAATAGTCTTCAGGCCTTTATGGAAGGAACTGGCGAAAAAAGGACATGAAATAGTCCTACTAACCTGCGATCCCATGAAAGAAAATATCGATAATATAAGACAAATCGACATGAGCATCGGTTATCAAATGATGGAAAAATACGAGTATAACAAGCTCATATCGACCGAAGAGGTGAATTTTTCCATTTTCAACAAAATGATGGAGATCGTGCGCGCAATTCAACTGGAAGAATTGCTGCTACCCGAAGTGCAACAGTTGATCCACAACAAAAGTGAAAAATTCGATCTTTTGATATACGAGTCTGCATATAGCGTTCATATAGCATTCGCGGAAAGGTTCAATATTCCGGTAATCGCTGTGTCTTCGATGGATGTACCTCTTTATATCCACAGCATTATGGGAAACGATGTACATCCAGTAGTGCATCAAGATCTAGGGAATGTTTTGGGATACCAACATCCGCTTTCTATCACTCAGAGAGTTGTAAGTACTCTACGACATTCGATAAGTGGAAAAAAATTTCTGATACAGAAGAGTAGATGCTGTGGCCATAGTTTCGGTCTCATTCTACCCCTTCAGAGCAGCACATTTCATACCTCGACGAAAATGAATAAATGACGGCACATATTACAGAGTACAGAGTATGAAGGCCTCTTTCTTTGTGCTGGATCAGAGAGAAGATAACAGTAATATGAGTTGTGTTGCTCTGACGAGGTCGAATGGGACCGAAACCATGGTCAACATGTACTCTATCGACGAAGTGGTATTTCTGTTGATACTTCAAGTGACGATAGTTTGTTTTAGTGTGATTTAGATCGTATGGTCCAAACATTTCTTGATTTAATATCGGTGGGTGCATCTGAATTAATTTCGTTTATTATTCATCAGTCTTATACTCCTTAAAGGCGCCATTTATTATTCGCACTAAAAATTTTTCTTTCTACAAGAGATATTCGATAATAACACAATATTAGGTACATGTAATGAATTATTATACTATTGCTGATTTTTTTGTATTGGAAGAAAATTAATTTATAAAACTGCAGAACCAATTTCACATTTTCTTACATAAGACTTTTGCAGGTCAGTGTATTATTCAATGGATTGATAAATATCTATGGTCTCTTCGTCGTCAACCCAATGATGGACGAAATAATACAGCAGGTATTCGGGAAAGACAGTAAACCAATAACGGAGCTGATGAAAGAGGTGGACATGTTATTCATAAATGTGAATCCTGTTCTACACCCCATTAGGGCTGTTACACCGAATACCATCATGTTTGGTGGTGGCACTCATGTAGATACAGTTCCTAAGCCTTTACCCGAGGTACATTTTATTGACTCTCGTTCAATAGTTGAAGGAGAGTAACTAGTGAAAGTATTTGAATTAAATTTGCCATTGTGTATTGAGCCTTTTCTTCAAAATTCTTCGTTCGAAATCATACTCTCAAAATTACAATGATTGTGCATGACAAACGCGCGAGTGTCTTATACGAATTTTTACAATTTGTTTTCACTTGCAAAACTTAGCCATATAACTTTTGAAACCGACCCATTTCAATGAAATGACGTATTCTCAATGAAATATTCTTTTCTTTGAAGGGTATACGAAAATTCTTAGACGATGCAACCCAAGGAGCGATTTATTTCAGTTTGGGTTCCAACGTGAAGAGCAACCTAATAAGGGATGAACTTCGTCAAGTGTTCATAGAAACATTCAAGGAATTGCCGTTTAAGATATTGTGGAAATTCGAAAACGAAGAATTGCCGAACAAACCTGACAACGTTATGATTCAGAAATGGGTACCTCAGGCGGACGTCCTTCGTAAGTCAAACAGAAAATTCTCAAGCACCGAAATTGTGGCAAAAAGTGCCTACTTTTCCATAAGTATAATCTAAAAAGCATGGTTTATTGAAAGCCTACATTTCCCCTAAATAATTTTTATTCAATTTTTTCTTGTTTCTTGAAGGGCATCCCAATATAAAAGTGTTCATAACCCAATGTGGACTACAATCGATGGAAGAGGCAATAATGAATCATATACCTCTGATAGGATTACCATTTTTCGCTGATCAGCCAGCGAATGCCATCATGATGCACAACAAAGGTTTCGGGGTGCATTTAGATCATACTAAGCTCACTAAGGAAAAATTTAAAGAGACTATTATGGAAGTGATTAATAACCCTAAGTGAGTACATTTATATATTAATTTCGAAGAGTTCGAGACCTGATGCTAAGAAAACCTGATGAAACATGCGGATACTTGTTCATGCATCAAGATAATGCAATACACAGGCTGTTGCAAGACCGGAATTTCTGGCTTATTGATTCATCCATAGCAAAAACAGATACACTATCGAAATAAATTTGAGTTTTCGCTCAATAATCGTGTCATTGATTTCAGATATCAATAAGGATATACACTATACAGGGTGATTCATTAAGGATGCTGAATAAAATTGATTGATAATGCTATTTGGCATTCTGTAGCTACCCTTGGGCCTTGATGAATCACCATGTATATCTACACTCAGGTTTCATAATTCAAATACTTATAAATTAAATGAATGAATATTAATTTGTTACCTGAATTAAGAGTTGATCCATCAGCCAGAATCTCTGCTACAGCGGTTCAACATCCGGCTTTTCGCCAATAACATAATGCAGAAGCGGATCTAGAAATATATTTATTTGGAATGAGAAAATTTTATATGTGGTATCCATTTTTGTATAATCGATTTTTGCTCAGAAACGCTTGTTTTTTTTCAGGTATAAACAGAGATCAGTGGAAATAGCCGATTTATTGACTGATGTTGAGATGACAGGTCTTGAAAAAGTAGTGTGGTGGACAGAGTACGTAATAAGAAATAAGGGCGCAAAACTTCTTCGGAATCCCATAAGAGATCTCCCATTCTACCAGTATTATCTGTTGGATGTTATAGGATTTGTCGGAGTTTTATCTTTTATAGTAATATTCGGTACTGTCAAAATTAGTTTACTCATTTATAGGCTAGTGAGGCAAATGATCGTGAAGAAACCAAAAAAAAACTAGAGTATCGATGTTTTTGTTGCTTTGAAATACGATCACTTCAATTCTAAAACTCATCGGAGTGAAAAATTATCTGTGATAATAAACAGTTGAGAGAAATTCAATACATAGCTTCGATTGTAATTGAACTTGCAGTATTATTCTATTTTTCATTACTGTTTACGACTAATATTCAAAAACTGTTTTGGGAAGTTGAACTTGTAAAAAGAAAGGATGAAAAAATTCAATGCTCATGATTTAGCTCCTCTCGGGAGGGGCAGTTGCCCCCTCTGCCCTCCCCCTTGGCTACGCCCATGAGTCAGATCAAAATAATTCTAAATTGAAACCACATATATTTCAAAAAGTTTATTTTTCCGTTTTTTGTTTCTCTCATATTTCAATCCAATTTCACTACAATATTTTACTGTATGAAATATTCACCTTCACCTCACATTATAAGGAAATAAAAACTTCTGTTCAGGTATCTATTGTCCAGTATCATTAACAAGAAAATATCAATTTCAACAGTTACTACAACAAACATAAAAAAACAATTACATGATTTACAAAATTCATTTACCTATAGCCAAACCTAATCTAGGTTTATAGCTATTTTGTGATTCAACCAGATTTTTTTTTAAATTGACTAGTTGAATTGACAATTATCCTGTAATTCTGAGAAATTCAATAAGAAATCACAAATGAATCACAATTTACATAGACAGAATAAAAGAGGAATAAAAGCACCTATTGCAATAAAAACAGGGAGCATTATTGAAGAATCATCCATCGTGTATGGATCAGGTTGTTTGGCTGCACCAGGACGTCGATTTTTCGGTATAACCTCAGGTTCTTCCCTTGGATCTTCGAATTTTTCAGGTTCTATTTGTATAGGGGGCAATTTTGGGACATCTTCCAACTGCGCTTTCACAACGTAAATAGCGTTAACTTTTGGGTTGTCTTTGTTACCTTTTATGAACTCAACACGTATTTTCCCACCTCGTATATCTGATTCTTCTTCATTATAGATAAGTCGTCCTTTCAAAGAAAAAAAATTATCATTTTCATTTATTAAAGTATAGTTTCACCAATATGATGAATTTGATTTTAAATGTAAATACTTGAAGGTAACAAATTTTATGAATTAAATTGTTTTCCAGACAAGTTAGATAAATTTTTCAAAACACTTCAAATCTGTCAGAACAAGTTAAACGAAAAGTAAATTGAAATTGTTTGCATTGTACTTACCTTTGCTCACCCTAAACGGAACATATTCATCATGAGCAAAACCTCTCCCAACTTTGTCAAATATGTCCAAATCTGACACTATCATATGTTCTCCGTTGAGGACAACATCAAAAACTTTTTGATTGGGTGCATTGAAATATACTTCGCAGAATTTTAATACTAGAACGTAATCTCCATCTGAAGTAATTGGTATATCATAGCCAAACGTATTCGTATGATATCTTTCAGTTTGGTACAAAATATGGTCCTCTGGTGGTATCCTTCCGATCAGCAATCTTTTTCCATAGTCGGAGGCAATGCCTATTTTTCCATGAAGGGGATCTTTCTCATATCTCACACCGTGAACATCAGTGTGGGCGTCTCCACCACAATTTACCGCATATATTACCGGATCAGAACTATTCACACCAACTAATGTTGTGAATAATATGAGGAAAAATACCAAATACCTAAGTGGGTTGAGAGATTTGGTTTTGATCACCATATTCCAAGTGTAAAACTAATTAAATATTCTTTATCACCTGTTCATTAGACAATTTTTATCATGAATCATAAGCGATATAATTCATCGCAAACTCAACCCTTTATTTTGAAATTTTATACTGAACGAAATTGAGGTTAACTTTGTGACAGGTACACATACGCACAGGGATGGCCACATCGATGTATCGAAAAGTCGATATTTGAAAAATGGAAACATGAATCGATGCATTCTTGCATTCGTCGATATTTTAACAGATTTATTTCAATTCTCGAGAAATTTACTGATGCAGGACGTATATCAGTACCTTTTCAACATCGTATCGTAGAATCATCACCTATTGAGTCTTAAGATATGAAAAACTATGTATAGACAAAGAGGAACTTAATCTTTGGTATAGTTTTTCGTAAAAAAATGAAATGAGTTTTAAAAATTCAAACTATAAAGAGGCTTCACTACCGCCCATAATTAAAAAGTAGAGAAAAAGTAAATCCACATAATGCCTGAACCATTCAAACAGCTGATAGAAAATCATCGGATTAATAAGTAATTCCCTTGAGTAAAAGGTAATTGTACAATGTGTTCTGTGAATAAACGCTTTGCTTTCCTCTCGTAATATCTCATTTTAATCAGTACCCACCTTCAATGGACCTAAGAATAGTAAAACTTGAAACTAGCAAAATGTTTGAATTCATAAAACATTCTAAATTCTCTTTGACGTCATAGAAAATTTTGTCCGGAGAAGTATATCGAACATTTCTGTATTTTCTAGAATTCATATATTGCATGTTCAGAAAGCTGAAACTATGTATAAAAGGCCCTCTTTTCCCAAGGAACGATTTTTGAGGTTTCGTTCATACCGATAAAAAGAAACATTACTTAGCACACAGTAAAACAAACTTTTTTCTAAGGTGCCTGAAACAGGAACCCGAAAAACACGTCCGGTTTCACTGATGAGTTTTATCAGGGAATCAGTGCTTGATTGACGAATATTCATATTGGTAATACAATTATGAGTATGCAAGATATCATTCTTGAATCAAATTATGATCTAGAAACATACCTTTTTCAATATATTGAGAAATCAAAAACTTTCACTGTTATGGAAAACGAATGACTGTCAAATCATCGAACTGGCAATCAAAGATTTGTGGAAGCCGAGAATATAGAAGACTGCCAGTCTTCCGCCATAAAGAAATAAAGGATTTCAACAAAAAATACGTATTCATGTTACGAAAAAATTTCTCAATTTTGTTCATTTCAGTACGAATGGTACAAACCTAAATATTCATTAGTCCGAAAACCGACTTAATTTTACGATATATTTGAGTCGAAAAGACAAACCTGACAACGGACTTGTACACATAGAACGACACATTTCTCTCAGAAAGCCGAGACTTATTGTTTATTATTGATTAAACATGTTTCAATGAGCATTAATAATTTTATCAAAGATACCTACTCGTCTATCACACTAGCAATAAGTGAAGACTGTAGATATAAATTTTGTCGGAAAACCTAAAACCTCTACTTACTACATCCGATAACTCTGTTTGAAATTTCGTTTGTATAGAATTATTGGCTGAAACGCAAGCCCGAATCAAAAGTTACACGATTCTTCAAAAGTATTAGAAATTAGAAGGAATAGAGAAACTTCAAAAACAATACAGAACAATTTGGAGTATTGCCCTATATGTAATATTTTCAAACACGATTTGTTCAAAGCAAAACCTCATAAACGAAAACCGTTTACAACTTGAAACAGATGCATTCAATGTACTTACCCGATCTCAATTCACGAGTACATAAAAGTAACTGTATAATAACTAACACTTCTCTTCTATTTTGCAACAATTGAATGACTAGAATGACTCAAACGAATTTAATGGAAAATGTCTTACACTGTCATTTTTCAAATTTCTATGGATCTAGACTTCCCCTACGAGCGGAATTATGTTCGAAGATACACATAATTTGGCTTATTTCAGTACGATTGGTACTAATAACCTTGATATTTCTGGCAAGTCTTAAAAAGATTTAATTTTTGAATCAAAGACAACGTTACAACGGATTTCTACACAATGAACAACACTCAGAAAGCGGAAACATTGTTGATCCAACAATGAGCATGAGCATTATTGATGCTCAAAAATGCTCAGCTTTTCTGGTGGCAATGATTGTAGATATACTTTTTGTCACAACACCTCTACTAATTATGTATATTCAACTCAGTTTACAACTTCATTCAGTCACAATTTGCTGCAAAGCAAGCACGAATAAAAAGCAACAAGAATCAGAACCTCATTCTTGAGGCGGTAATTGTTTATAAGTTGAATCGAACGTAATCAATGCACTTACCTAATTTCGAATCGTAAATACATAAAAAATTCCTCTGGATAACCAACACTAACTTTTATTTCGCAACAATGAAATGACTAGTGATGATTAACATAATTTACCTACCGGTGAATGTCATATGCTGTCATTGTTTCGAAAATTTTCAAATTTCTATGGATCTGGATGACTCCTGTGCAAGCGGGATCATCCTCGTACGCTAAAGAAACTTCTTGGGTGCATTTAAGATTAGGGCAGTGGTCTTTGAATGCGTTATCTCAAAAATCAGACCAGTATTCTAACGCCCAGTTTCATTATCAAATTTGAAGTCCCATTGAGATTAAAGCTTCATTTTTATTACGGTTAAAGGAAGCTCTAAAATTGAAGGAACCTTAAATTTGATTATAAAACTGGATGTAAAAGCTTTTTTTTGTTTTTTTTTTATTTCGAACGGTAAAATCATATGGTTATTACCTGTTTTAATCAGCAATACACAGAATTGAGACAGACTGATTCTCACCTGAGAAAAAAGACCTCATAGATTTTGGCATGGCTTAACAAAATGCGTCTTCCAGATTATTCTTCTTATTCTTTTACCCAAAGCTCTTCGACGGTCAAGGATTCTGGAATTATGGGTTATGGAATTTTGGCAAATCTTCAACATCCAAAACTTTTTCAAATTCTAGTAGAACCAAAATAAAGTACATAGAATAAAAATTCTACTAGAATTCGAATAGTAACCAGCGAATGTGAAGGCTAGGAAGATATAGTAGCTATATTGCACATGAGATATTTTATTATATTCATAACTACTACAGAATTTTTGGAATATGAAGATTCAATACCATGTAACAATAATATTCAACAACATTAATTGAGAAAATTTTAGGCCTTATTCAACAACCATGTGTACATTTTGCACTTATACAAATCCATTTCTACTACACTCATCATTCCTACTTATTTTCTCATTGTACAATATTCAAGATGTAGTAAGACTACTAACAATTGTCTCAGAATAAAAACAGACAAAATATCCAAATTTTCCATTCACAAAAAATTCATTTCATCAACGCAATTTTACAATAGAAACTCGTAGGTACTAGTTATTATCGAATTACTACATCAACATTGCTATTGTAAATTGCTTGAGGGTTTCAATTTTCAAGATATGAGGATTTTATATTGATCACTTACAATCAAGACTTTCTTTAATTAAAACAATATCAATCAATGGGTGTAAACATTCATTCCAAAGCACCAAATTAAAAACATTATAAACCACATCACTATCTCTTGAATATTAATCCAAATCTGTTTTGATAGACCTCGAGTGAAATAGAAATCCAAATTGGGGATTATTATATAACAAGGTTAAGAATTGGGTTGCATTATTACAAAATACAAAAAATTCAATTCAACCTCGATAATAACTTCATAGTATATATCTCACATAAAAATGTATCGATCACATAGATAATTTATAGCATGTGTAATTTCATATTGGAGACAACATTGATAAAAACACTGATTCCAACGATTAATCGGTTCAAATGAACCGAAATCAGGTTTAAAGAGATGAATTGACTTTCAATAAAATTTCAGTTTTATAAAGAGATAAAGATTAACTGATTTTCTTACAGATATGAATATTCTCATATGGAGCTTTCTGTTTCCTTTGTGGAGAAATCGAAAGAAAATTCATTGTAGAGACCATGTAACATGTTTTAAACTATTATATTTTAAGACACCATTCCAGTCAAATCAATGCTGAAATCAGATATCTTATTTTCAACAAAACCGGATGAATTTAAACATCGAACACCTTGATTCAAGAATATAAAACTTTTGAGACGTTTGAAACAAAGAATAAAAAATCTATGATTTGATTTAAATTTTTCAATTAACCATGTAACATAATATATTTTCTTCTAACACTAGTGTTCCTCCTCAATGTTAAAAACTTATGATATTCAAACAGTGGACAGAAATCACAGACGATGTGAAATTTTTCAAAAATAAGACAATTTAATCAAGTTAATGATAGTGAAGATAAAAGATATCAGATACAAATCCCTTCGATGTTTTCTGTACAGATTTTATCAATGTTCCATATAATTCTGATGAGTGAAGTTGTAACTAACTGATATTATATTAATGTTAACATCAGGAATACTGATTTCATGAACACTGCTCTTTTCCATAAATCCTTTGATAATATTTAACAGTTAAAAAGGGATGCTAAGATGTGCGTGATTCCCGATATTTATTAACAGAATGAACTGCCCTATTTTGCTTAATTTCAACTATTTCAAACATTGAAAGAGTGTATTAATTTTATTCAATGTCCTCATTAATATTTATGAGAGAGTATTTATAAGGTGCTATTTCTATTTGATATTTTGTTCAACATTGCAAGTCCATTCTATTTTTTCCGTATAGATATTTTGCATCACAATTTTAATTTCCACATCATTATTGTAATTTTTGGTCATTTGTTGTAGTGAAACCTGAACTTACTCGAAATGAAAAACATTTTTCGAAGTACCCAATTTTTCGTTTCCAAAATTCGCAGAATCATCTTCTTTGACTTATTTCTTTCTTGAGATCGCCCTCTTGTGGGAGGCAAATCAATTAATTATCATGTTGCTCACTGCTTGTTTCAGTTTTTCGAGAAATATCGAAATAACAATTCAACAAGTCAATCTCAGTAGTTTGCTTAACACAAAAACTCACTTCCTAACTTATAGATATCTAACTACACTCTCCTTCTAATACTTCAAAGAATTCAATATATTTAATGATTTCAAAGTGAAATGATTAAATTTAGAATAATTCATGATCTAATGGCTTTTTATTCAACCTGTACTCAAAGTATAGTTGTTGAATATACAGTTTTTAGACGTGAAATTTGAGGACATAATCATATGTATAATTTAGAATATCAGCCTCTCAGGTTAATTTTATCACTGGAAACTTCATTTATTGGTTGTATAAATATCGATTTGAAAAAAGATTAACAATAATTGCCAGTAAACAGACTGAGAAATATGGTATCAAGGATGAAACACTTCATGTGAAACTTCTTCAAATGTATAGATGGACTATATACATTTTTTTTTCAAGGATTCGTACTTCTGTCGAAATAAATGCTACTACTGAAACGAGAATTTTCAAAGCTAGCAATCTAGGACAACGTTTTGACAAAAATTCCTACACACTAAAAGTGATTTGTACTTCATAAATGGTAAAAATGAAGAAACCGATTATTCACAAACAGACGCAAGAATATCTTGCAATTATAAAAAACCTTCTGTAAAATAAATTGAAATAATTATGCTTTGACTATGTAAAAATTACATTAAAATAATAAATAATTCGAAGTGATAAAGATGATTATTTACAAAGATTCATTAAATCTGAAAAAAATTGATTTGATCAGAAGGTTTTTTCAGCATTCAAAAAATACTTAAGAAATATGGATCTCGCAAAAAGCATTTTTATAGCTACTTCATTTCATGGTTCGTATGTACATCTATCTTGATGTTTGTTTTATCCTTATGGAGAATTTTGCAATTGTAGTCGAGTTTTTGTAACTGGAAAGCACTGATAACCTTCACCAATTTATAAAACAAGTAGAAAATTTTATCGAATTAAACGCTTATTTCGAATAACTATGTTGTGCCCATTTGCTGACGTTGGGTGGATTCCTGCTGTCTCTGTTTGAAAAGGAGCGTCTCTTCGAAAATCAACGTCTTCAGAACGTCTTTTGGAAGATCGTCCAATTCTGTGTCGAACCTGAAGGGCTTCTCGGCAACCGGCTAAGAGGAACAAATAACTTCGATTTTTTGAAACTGAATTAATATTTCCAACAAGGAACTTATTTTTTCGACATTTATGTTTCAGGATCCTAAACTTTGAGCCATCTACTCGAAATTAGAGACAATTCTTTCACCAATTGAAGAGACATTCAAAAATCAAGGGAAAATTAGGGGTAGTAAAAATTCAATTCGTTCAAGACTTACCTCATCGGCTGGATCGTAATACTGCTCTAGATACGGATGTGCCAAGGCGTCTTCAACCTCTATTCTCTTATGAGGATTGAAGGTCAGCATCTTGTCCAAGAGGTCCAGGGCTTTTGGGTCGGCGTTCGGATAGAGCTTAGCCCATGGTATTTTCGGTTTGTAAGGTAAATTTTGCAGATAGCCCTTGGCCTAAGAAAAGGAAAAGGGGAACAGATCCCTAGTTTTAAATGGGACCTCGTGATATATCTTCGATTTGTATTCAAGTATACCTTGATTTCTTCACTCGCAATTTTGATAATATGCAATCTCAGTTGAAAAATGAGGGGTTCAGAGCTGAAGTGAACCAAGTCCTTGCAGCCTAGTTTTGAGATGAATGGCTTAGAAGTTGTTTATCACCAATTAAGTTCAAAGTGACTTCTTTAGATGTAAGCATATGAATAATAAATAAAGAAGTCACTTTTGAATTAATTGGTGATAAACAAGTTCTAAGCCATTCATCTCAAAACCAGGCTGAATGGACTTGGTTCACTTCAGCTCCGAACCCCTCAAATATTGAATTGTGTGCCTTCAATAGGAAGTAATTACTGAAAATATTGAATGGAAAGTAATCGAACGAAATAAAACAATTCGAAAACCAGTATTGTCAAATGAAGTGGTTATATTTTGTTTGCCAACTCTAGAAGACATCTTGTTGTCTTTCATTATCTGTAGCCTTTGTTAACTACTGGTTGAACGAAAAAAGGGTTAATAAAAAGGACTTTTTTGAAGATATTTCATGAGAAGCAGTTCATTATCAAGTTTCCCATTGTGGGTATAAAAAGAAAGCGGTCTTTATTCTGTTTGGAAAAAAGCCAAGACAGTACTCACTTTCACATTAATGATACAATCGAGATCCTCCTGTGAAGGAGAACCAAGTATTCCTAATATGTGGTTCAGTTGATCTAAATAATGCTTTCCAGGAAATATTGGCTTGTTCGATAACATTTCTGCTAGAATACATCCCACTGACCATATATCGATGGACTTTGTGTAGCCCTAAAAAAGAGAAGAGCCTACTGAGTCTAATTATCGATAAAGCATACCTCAGTTGATTTGGACACATTGCAAGAAGAAGAGGGGAAGTGGAAAACCTTGTGGTCTAGGGAAAAAGAGCCAGAGGAAGGTCAGCAATGAAATTGATCGGTTTACCCTCTCGAGGGTAAAAGGACTGGGAAGGAGGTAGATGAAGAAGGAAATATTGTTGGTACAGATAATCCAAGGAAGACAGGTTTAATTGATGATATAAGCAAACAATTCCAAAAGAAAAACCATAGAAGAAATTTTTGGATAACCGGTCCTTCATTTACCTTGGAGTTGAGCATAATTTCAGGAGCTCTGTACCATCTGGTCGCGACGTATTCTGTCAGGAAACCAGTGTGGTCGTGATCGGGATCTGCCACTCTTGCTAAACCAAAATCACATATCTGCAATGAAAAAGAACGCCAGGTGAAGTTTCGTTTCAGCGTTTTTCGAAATAAGACACTTCTTCCGCATGCAAAGATCGCATTTCGGCAACAAAGCTTCTTTTTCTTTAGAAACCGAGTAACCCATCCGTGAATCTCACCAAGAAAGCCTATTGAAGTCCCCATTCCGCACGAAGAAAAGGTTTTCCAATAAATAAGTTATTAAGTTGGGCAAATCCCCGAGTAATCATCCACTCTTATTAAAAAAGTCGGTTATTTGGTTCCGGGATTTACGTGAAGCTTACGAAACTCGCAGCGGTGCTTCGATTTAATTTAATCCCGTGTCAACCCTTTGTGGGAGCTCATAATTAGGGCCAGTAAGGTCTACTGCTAGTGGTTTATCCCTGTATGGAATTCGACCTACAAAGTTCTAAGAAGAGTGCATTATTTTCGATATGGAACCTTTGTTAAGCTTGTTGAAATGTACAAATAGGGCGGTCAACCATCCGGATAACGAACGCGCCAAACGGCTCTTGGTTTTTCGAAGAATTTTTCACGTAGAAAATCATCAGTTCCAGTGAAATTCGCTCGATATCGACGAAAATCGACCTATCGGAATGGAACACTAGATTCCTTCTCGGAAAATACGGGAAACTAGAGGAGATTGCTCATCGCGACGAAACGGAGATGAAAGGTGAAAGTTTTCAGCCTTCCATAATGAAAAGCCTACTCGAAGTTCATTACATGGCACTTGAGAGCCGTTGATGGGCTATAAATAAAAATTGGATCGATGAAAGGGCCAGATACGGGATTAACTTCGGCCACCTATACCTTCACACCTAGGTGAGGCCATGCAGAATTGATTCATGCAAGCGTAATACTGCGCTTTTGTGGAATAACTACCCTCATTTCACGTAAAGAGTATTTTTGGAGACTTCGCATATTTGAAGTCTTATCCTAAGAGAAAATTGGAAATAATAAGGTTGCATTGATCATTTTTATGGTATTTTCTTGAATACATATTTTATACCATCTTTTTTTGAGTATATTCATTCATTCATTCATTGCAGGATCCCGTTGCCGGGAATAAATCTACAAAAAAACAAACAATCTGTACGATCTAACTTATAATCTTTTAGGGCTAATTGCGACTATGTGCCCTCCTGTGACTGAAGAGACCCAACCGTGACAAACAGATCCTTCCACACTCCGGGCATGGATAGTCACCAACCAGATCTGGCCGCCGCTGTATCCTTCTCGAGTCTCCATTATAACTGTGGACAAAAAACCTCCACTGTGACCTCTCTAACGCTAGTTGTTCCCAGTTATGATTGGCATTAACTGATTTTAGGGACTGATGGAGTATATCCTTAAACCGCTTATACTGGCCTCCTGGTTTTCGGACTCCCTCTTTGAATTCGCTCTACAGAGCTATCTTGGGGAGTCTTGTGTCTTACATCCTCAGAATGTGGCCGGTCCATATGAGTCGGGCCCTCGTTATTTGAGTCTCAATTGAGGGGTTCAGAGCTGAAGTGAACCAAGTCCATGCAGCCTAGTTTTGAGATTAATGGCTCAGAAGTTGTTTATCACCAATTAATTCGAAAGTGACTTCTTTAGATTTTAAAAGGTTAGAATGTAAGCATATACTTACATAAGAATAATTATAAATGAAGAAGTCACTTTTGAATTAATTGGTGATAAACAACTTCTAAGCCATTCATCTCAAAATTAGGCTGCATGGACTTGGTTCACTTCAGCTCTGAACCCCTCAATTGTTGTACAACTCGCGCGTTGCAAGACTTCTGCATTCGAAACTTTGTGGAACCATCTGATGTGCATTATTTGTCTTAGATGACGTTGTTGCGTTTGTTCAAGCTGTTAAGATGTCGCCTGTAGGGCGTCCAGCTTTCGCTTCCGTAAAAAAGCGTTGGGAGGACAACTGCCTTGTAAACAGCTGTCTTGGTCTTCAGATTGAGGTCGTGATTTTGAAACACTCTGTCCTTTAGCTTCCAGAATGCCCGTGATGCCGACTTGATACTGTTGTTTATATACCAGCCTCTGGGATGTTCCAACAGCATATCGCGAATAATGTACCTTCAATATTGTTCATACTTGCTTATGGATGACTCCTTCAAAATCCATTTAAACAGCTGAGTTTATATTTTTACGATTACCATTTGGATTAAATGAACTACGGGGCTGTATTTTATACACAACCACCTTTAAATATTCAAAGAGGAAAAAATCTAAAGGTGTCAACTCCAGGAAGCTTGGTGGCCATTCAATCGGCCCTGCTCTACCAATCCAATTCACTTAGGAATGATCAACGAGCCATTTCCTTCGCTTATCTGTTGAAAATTTTCTCGTCTTTCCAGTTTAGGCATGATAATCATATAGGAACACCCTGTACACACCAACCACCTACGTTTTACCATGATTACATCCGGTAATGACCGGAAAAACGTTTTTTAGCCCCGTTACCCAAAACCGAGCTCATCTTCACACCAACCCGACGAAGCTCGAAATTAAAACTTGAAATTGCCACTTGATTTGGTCGGAATTTCCATCAAGTCCTCATCTGAGAATATCGGCGTGAGAATGGTGCGACTCTAATTCGAAACTTTTCCAATTAATTGAGATTCGAAACGTGCCGAGTTTGAAAATAGACCATTATTGATGAATTAAATGATGCCCGAGCAATCCGTAGACTATATTATAAATCTACGTCAATTCGCGGCGGAAATAACGTGTGGGAGGTTTTTTTGTGTGTCGGTATCGATGTCTCTTCGACTGGGCTCAGAGGGAACATCAGAGAGGCCGATTTCGTCAACGAGGTAATGATGATACCCACGTTTTTCCGAGTACCTTGTTGCTGCCGTTTGATGCCATGGTTATCGATTGCGTTAGTGGGGAAATATCTTGTTTCATGAAAGGAATTCAAACCTTATTTTCCTCCCAGTCTCTTTGCGAATCCACGATTTTTCTGCTTATGTTACAGCTCAAACTCCGAAAGTTTCAGATCGAGACAGGTCTTGACTTTTCTTCTGCGCATGCTCAATTGGCGGGTTCTCAACGCGACATCTATTGCTAAACGCCATAAGCGGTACTATTAGAAGTGCCCACCACCACCACTGAATTCTGCAAGAATGTTTTCCGATGCCCATCCTTTGGGTAGATCAGTTGGCAGCTTAGAAAAATCTATGGTTGGTAGAATTCAATAATTTGGTTCGAAAATTTTTCATCCGTCATATCAACCGGTATTTCTATGAACCTGACTATGGAGAGTAGAGAGAAGGAGAACGATCGCCGTACTAAAAATGTGTCTCCAAAAACGGGGAAAATAGGTGTCGCTGCGATTACAACGGGTATCGATAAGGAGTGGGGATTCAAGCGTCAATTTGAAATGAACAGCCTTCATTTTATTTAAGGTTATGTGTCATCGTGGTTTTTCTGATGATTTTTCAAATACCTTTCTTCAAATCTATATTGAATATGAGTTCTCTGAATTATATGCAATAAAATGCAAGTCGAAATCAATGAAATTCAAAAGAAATCACTGATCAAAAAAATTGTACCTACTTTTGTTTATCATTGTTTATTGAAAGCAGCTATGTTAGTTGGTTTACTAATCTTCAAAATTATATAAATCCGTAGTGAGGAGCAGTACACATCAAGACAACAAAAGGTAGCAGTCTAAGATTTATCACTTAGGTATTAGAGTAGATTCTTTTGCCAATACTCAGCTGAGAACCGATATAAACCATATATTATGTTATGCCAACAAAATTCTTCAAGAATATTTACTTCTGAACCATGTAGTTTTATTGGTTAAATATTCTAATTCAGAAGAGTCAACTTCTCACGAGGGATGACAATTTCGATTTCGTTTATAATGAATCCATCATCTTTTTGATATCTTCATCGCAAAAGTGCTCTTGACACACAAATTGATTGGGAGTTGATTCTTGAGATAAGGTTTTTTCCAATTTTCTCTCAAAAATGCTCTCGGAAATTTTATCTCTTCTCCTTTTCTTTCCGATGCCAAAACACTCTTATACTAGCGCACGCTTCAACATTTCACCATGGTCATATGTTGTTCTCTTATCAAAAATCGACAATAATAATATTCCTATCATCTGTCACCAGGGAACCAGTTCACTCAGCCAACGAGCCAACTACAATTTGATTTGTGTAAACAAAATTTTGCACTCTCGTGATGGCCAGCGCGCCTGTTGGCAAAAGCATGAACTACTACTATTGGTACATATTTTAGGGGACAAAAAATCTGTGGTCTCAAAGCAGCGATCGTTCTCCTTCTCTCTACTCTCCATAAACCTGACGTTAAGACTTGTGAACATAGATTAGAGTTATCACCTTAATCTATGCTTGTAAAGTTCATCTGTGAATGTCTACTCCTCCGTGGAAAATAACACAGTTTCCAAGGTATCAACACGTAAATAAGAAAAACGGTCGACGTCATAATCTGATCTAGCACGGAATTCAATAAAACCCCCATAGATAACCCCGTCGATCGTGTAGCGGCAAAATCCCTGATTGGGGTTAGGTCTTGGACGAATGATTCAACCCCCGGCTAAAGCATGTTGTGATTAATGGTACGAGCTGATGTCTAAAGCTTCCTATTAATCAAATTCTGCGTTACGTCCTAGGCCTATGGACGTTGAAAAAGACGTCACTCATTTCATATTGATACTGTAAATCCTGCTTGGAAACTCGAGGATGATTCATTCCATCAATCCTCTTTGGATATGGGGGAAAACTTTTGACATTTATGTTGTCAGCCACTTCCTCTAACGATATATTCGAAATAATGACTCAAAAAACACGTACGATTTTTCTACTTTGCATAATTCTGAATGTTACAAAATTTTCACGAGGGAAAACAAAGCGGATAATAATTGAATCAACGTACAAACCGGCGTTTCCTCTGTATTAATTAAAACAGTGTACATATATCAATATTTTATTAGAGGGACTGGTCGGTGTTGGGTGACATCACCGAATAGGATGCGATATGATCGAAACAAACGTACCAAATTAAGCGACACAACACGACGAACAGACGTAACGAAATACGTCATCTATTCAAGAATTATTTTCGTGCGACCAAAAACAGAATTACAGAGAATCGTGCATTTATATTCGATCCATAATGGATCTCCACAATACTTGTTTATTCCGGAATTGACAGAAAGTATAAACAAATAATTCAAATGAACAACGTGCGATAGTGCACAGTTGAGAATAGATGGAGGCGCCACACATACACGGGGTGTCCCAAGGTGGATGGCCGATTAGACGTTTATAGAGAACTAATCACAATTTTGAACTGAATATTGGCGACTATGAACTTTCTACTCCAAAGACTTTCAGACCTCTGCAACTTCTAGTTATACCGGAAACAGCCTAGTTCCGTCTTATGAAAATGGGACACCCAGTATATCTTTGATTCGTTAGATAGCTGATTTAAGGGCAAATCTAACAGTATGCCACACGTTGGGTGAAATGGCAACGGTTTACGAGTTAATGGGAATTTAATGAAAAAGCTGGGGAAGTTTTTTAGGAAAAAACTTTGTCACCTTCAACTTTACCAATATGTAGTATTATAACACTATTTGCTGTTTGGATCGAAGATGTACAGAGTGTCTATGAAATGATCATAAAGTTGGGAGAATGGATTTGGTCAAAACTCAAGATTCTCATATTTCAACCTAATTTTTTTATTATTTCAATAGATTCTACGTTGAAAATACGACTGATTCCAACAATGCAAAAATAAACTTGGTGTGCCACTAAAATAAGAAAGTATTAGGCTGTTTCTGGAATAAACGGAAGTTGCAGAAGTCCCAAATATCCTAAGGCGAAAGTTCATAGTCGAAAATCCCAACATGTGGGACACCCTGTATAGGAACAATAATCAATTTAAATTTTCATCTAGCCTTTGTACACATTTCCTCTCCTTTTACAATATCGGCTATATGAAAATTCTGAATTTTTTTCTATTATCTCCGATCTTGGATCAGTTGCCATATCAGGTGCATATATCAAAAAACGTTGGAAGTGAAATACGATTAGAGAGTAAAACGCAAACTTTTAGAGCGACCAACGCAATGAGAGTGCAATCAACCATAAGAGATTGCGCGGTAAATGAATGAATTTGAGAGTCCTACCGAATTGTACCGTGCAAAAAGTTTTCAAATTATATTGTTCATCCTACATTTTCTCGTTACATCGCAGTAGACCTTTTTTACGAGCATCCAGAGCACTTATTTTTGGCCCTCCATCCACACTAATTAAACCCTCGTATTCCGAGAACTATTCGCTTTAGTACTCACGCATTGTCGTATAAATTATGGGATACATTAGAGGAAACACTTTTTTGTTACACCCTTTCAGGTCAAATTGAATTCGCAGCATAAGGACACTTCAGTTTCAACTTGCGGAAAAACCAATCATTAAAGTCGTTGAGGTGGATGAAACATGAGAAAATCGATTTTCATTCGTTGAAATTGGCTTCTTCTTCCAAAGTTTCTGTTTTGAAATCAGTTCCAACGAATCAGAACTGTTTTTTCATATAATCCGTCGATTTATTCTTATATAAGAGTTGATGAACATTGCATAGACTCACCTTCAAATCACAGGTAGTATTAAGGAGTAGATTACTAGGTTTAAGATCCCTATGTAGTACATTAGCCGAATGAATATACTTCAGTCCCCTCAAAATTTGATACAGGAAGTAACATATATGATCGTTGCTTAATCTCTGAAAAAAAATACAGCATTAGAAAACAGTTATACTCTTTCATAGGCTAAATTAACTGCTTATAGTTGAGGATATTCACTTTTTTCGCAAATGAATATTTTCTATATAATCTCAGCATTATTTAAGATGGAGAAAAAACTTTTGACGAGCAGTACATAGTATATTTTTCCATTTCCTCATATTTCTCGAACAAAGAATTACCAGCACTTAATAAATTCCTTGAAGAAAGGTCGAGTTTAACTCTTTACAGAAGTGCCATGAAAGTTCCTGCCTGCAGCATCAACTTAAGGGAAAACTCAATAAACATCAACTGCTTCCGACACATAGGTGCAATCCAGGATGAGAGAAAGCCAATTCTATTAACTCTATAAATACAGCCGCCCCGAACCTCCCCTACGTGTAGCGCACGGGCGAAGCTTTGAAATAGGAAACACGTAATTTGACATTAAGCAAGGATGTGTTTGGGATAAACCCATTAACGTAATGAAGACATTGTTAATGAGACCAAGCGCGAGATAACAGGTAGCGCCTGAGATTCCGTTAGCATGAAGGTGCTTTTCCAATTCAAATTGGAGCTTTTTTCAATACACCAGAAGGAATTCCGTTTTACCAGTGGCGGCTCGTGAATACTCATCATTGGCCGGTAGATTATTTGTGCAGTTTCCTTTGAACAGATTTTTTCGTAGCTAGAAACCCCCAAGTACGGCAAACGAAATTCTGTCGACCCTGTGTATTGAGCCAAATACATCGATATGATGGGAAGTAATTTTAAAGTTATTGAGTTATTAAAGTAGGTGTGAATTCGATGTATATTCACCAAATTCAGAAAACAACAGATAAATTCGAGTAGGATAGTCATTATCTACTATGTCAAATGGAAAATATCAGTTACTCAGCAAGGAAGAACCCATAAAATAATATAATCATAATCTGCAATCTTATTGATTTCATTATCTAGAAGAAAAGGTAGATTCAATAAGGAATTTGAATTATCTAATCGTATAACCGAATAGATGCCTGTGTTGAGATATTCGGCATGTTTTTCGCATAAATCCGAAACGTAATACGGAGTTTTTCGGTGTAAAACCAAATTTTTCCTCATGAAAATGAGTAATACTTATTGAAGCGTTATGAAATCCTGTTCCTTTATGGAATACAACGCGCTTCAAAGACCTTGTACGGTTAGATTCTCCAATCTTTCTAAGCTGACTCAGGTGAGAAGTTTGTTGTTTTTGATAACAAGGAAAATGGGGAGATAAACTGTCTGCTTCGGGCAACTTAGAGGAGTGCGCGTTCATGAATAAAAATGAACATTCCTGTTGGTAGAGTAGACGATGAAAAAATACCATTGACGCACATACGGACCACAAATATAATTATACACCCACAAGAAATGAGATTCTTGTAGATTATTTTAAATTAAACCATGGAGTGTCATGAGGACCATATTTTGTGTGTGTGTAACATGCGCCTCTCCACATGTTATGTACAGCAATACTTAAAATTTGATTAAAGTTCGAAAAGTTTTCTCCACTTCAATTTTTAAGCAGTATATTTCACTATGTAGTTCGGGATCCCACGATTCTAAATAGGGATTTACTCGAGCTTCGTGGAGACCTAGTGGATTTTGAACATTACATGATAGAAAGGTTCCATGATGTATGCACTTTCAGCGGTGGGAAAAGCGTCTGCAGGTTTTCAAAAATGTCCCCGCTATTAGGCTTCTTCCTGTAGGATTATCTAGAAGTCACTATCGCTCACATTAATCAAGACCTAAGCGATGAAAATTGAACCTCTCGGTCTAACGCAGCCCGGTAAAATAATGGAACAAATCAAGCGAATATTGTTCTTTCATTCGATAACGCTTCGGCAGCTTAGATTTCAGACAGGTAGAAAGGGGAAACCAGCCGCAAGAAGACTGGGAAAAGAGAAATACCGATCAAACGTGGGGCAATATCACCACTTTCAATTCTTTTGCGGATATATAATGGGGTATCCGACTGGATTCTGGGAGTTTGTCGTGATTGCGGAAGACGGATATAATTGGTTTTCGGGTGACAACGGCTGAAAATGCCGCCTTTTGTAGATTCAGTAAGAGCAGGAGCTCCATCATTGCGAAAATCATCCGGAAACTTGTTCACGCCTGGCCCACGAATGATTTCCCGAAAATTCCAATAATAAACCTTCGTAATTCGGCTCGAACAAAATTATATGACTTTTTGTGTAGATTTGAAACACTGAGAGGAAAAAATTTGAAAATTCACATAACTGTTCATTTTTTCCTAACGATAGCATATTGTATCCCGATCAGTAATAGACGAGATATTCTTACCTGCGTTTTGAGTAACTTATAGAGATCTGTTTCCATCAAACACTGAACTATGTACACATCCTTCATTGCATCTATCGTAACTGCTCTCAAGATATCCCGTATGTCGATAATCTGCAACAAAACGTATTTTGGGATGAGATTTTTGTCAATAGGTACGAGCCTACTTCAATTTCGAACAATAACAAAAATCTTGACTTGTTGAGCGAAGAAGATGTTTGAGCTCCTTTTTGTATTAGTTCATTTTTTACTCACATTCTCGTGTTTAAACCTCGTAAGTATCTTGATTTCCCTGAGTGTTCTCTGGCAATATGTTTGATGTTCGAAAGGAGATATCTTCTTGATTGCCACTTTAGTGTTAGTGACTGTATCGAGGGCGGATCTGTAAGAATAGAGTAAAATATGTTAAAACTTCCTCAAGACCGAACGGTTGGGCCGAGATGGATGAAATCTTGATATTTATCACAAGAAGAGTTGCTCTTTCAGAATATATATCACATTTAGATCAACGATTATTTTTCTGGGTAAAAACCTACTCGAAAGTTGACCTTCGAAAAATTCCCTAAAAGTTGGGGTCAGCTGAAATTTTGTCAAGACCAAACGGCTGCACTGAGGTGGATGAAATTTCGAGATTTATTACTAGAAGATTCGCCCTTTCAAAATATGAATCACATTTAGATCCACGATCATTTTTCTGGGAAAATTTGACCTTTGACCGAAAAATCCCCTAAAAGATGAGGTCGCTTTAAAATTCGTTAGGACCGATTTATTGCTAGAAGAGTTCCTCTTTGAGAACTTAGGAGAAATATTTTTTTCAATATCAAAAAATGAATTTATTATAGAATAAATTTAAAAGTAGTTTTCTTTCAAACATCTTATAGCTCATATAGCAATTTTGAAAATATACCCATTTTATATGAACAAGCACCTTATAGGATTCCAAAAATAAAACTTTTACTTAGCAATGCTCATTAGTGACACGAAGTTAGGTTAGGGACCAGTTGCAATTGCTACGATAAATCGACAAATCGGATTCGTCATTTTTAACGAATCGTCAAAAATGACAAATCGGATTCGTCATTTTTAACGAATCGTCAAAATTGACGATTCCGGCAAATATCGAATCGTTGCCGTCAACAGAAGATGATTCCGAAGGTATGACCGTGAAAATAATGAACAGAGAGGAATCATCCTGAAAAAGGTAGATCGCCTCGCAACCCGAAAGGAATCGATATTGGAACGCGATTCTTGTTAGAGTACCTCGCTTCCCATCCCCAAAGAATTGATCTAATTAGGCGCAAAACCCTTTTCATCGTGGAGTTTTCAGTTTATCCGATGCCACAATGGCAAACAATGAAATCGGAAGAATGCGACTCACGTTTCCAATCAATCGAATTGTTTTCGCATTCGACATCCATGATATCCATTGGGACTATAGTTTCATTATTCATTATTCCATTAATTGCCAAGATTGAATCGTTATGATTCGAGCTTTATGGTGAATTCGTTCGCTACACTGAAGCGACATATGGGACCGAATAATATGCAGAAATGCATGCGGGAATAACGATGATGCGGAAGATAAACAACCTATACAAGTGTAAAGCTCGAAAAAAGCAGAATCCGTGAAAAACATCCAATTCAGTATCAAGTAAAGTTGCTTATTTCTATTTGCATAATCCTTGAAAGGTACAGGGCCTCCGCCAGTATTAGTCCCGATCACAAATCAACAGTAAGTTGACAAAAATCTCAGATAATTAACATAAGTGATGAAAATAAAAATCATCAACTTTACAACAGACAAAAATTGGACTAACTTATCACATACATATCTCTTGGACAACATGAATTTTACTAGGATCCACTTTATCAAGCAAAGCTAATGAGAGTACAATGTAAATTCCAGTTACCCAGCTTACTTCAGAAACCGATAGCACCTTACTGATTGAGATTCAATAAAATTGCTTATGCTCAGTTATATTCTTTCCCCAACATTATTCCTAGCATAGCAAAAGAGTGTGAAAAAAGTTTCAACTATCTGAAGGATACACTACATTACACAGATACCTAATTCTATCAACATCAAAGTTAGAAATGCAACAGGTTATTTCATCAGAAATTGAATTGATTCATTTAATACACCTGTAATAATTCATTAAAGTCTTTTTCTAACTCATCCATTGTTGCACTTGATGTGTTTCAGCTAAAAAAATGGAAGATTATCCAAGATAATATTGAACACTTCGATAAACAGTGGCCATTCCTAGTATTTGGAGTTTTCTGTTCAACGAGTATCGTTACACAGGCTAATAATTGTGGGATTTAAAATTTTCCATCAGAAAGGATTTCAGAACATTTTTTATTTATATCTTCTAGTTCCTGTGGTAGTGGTTTCACATATTATTATCAACAAAATGAGGACCTTCAAAAAAAAAGATAAGGAATGAATCAAATGTCAAAATTCATCATCAAAATATAAAGGAGTATGTAAAACCCATACAAAAGAGATCTACTTTCTAAAAGATTAGGTAGGGTTTCCCTATTTGCTTCACCTCATTAAATTGACAATTATAAAAGGCATACTCGGAAAATTTCAACTGATGGACTAATGAAAGCTCAATGCCTAGTAAAAATACACTTATTGTCAAAAAACCGAACTTGTTTTTATTCGGTTGTTGGTAAATCATGAAAATACTGCAGTGAAATGTCATAACCTAATTTTTTAAGTGAATTTCAGGACTATTACAAAATGATTACCAACGAATTCCGGCTGTAGGCACCAAAAATATCTACCAGAGGCGGATAACCACGAAAATATAGTTCCTACTGAACCTTAATCATACATATTCGATTTTATCTTCTAGGGCGTGTAAGTAAACACAAAACAAAAATCATGAAACTGGATAAACAAACGAATATACTTACACGACCATTCCATAAGCGCCTTCGCCGATGTAAGTGAGGTTGGTATATCTAGGACCTACTTCAAAAACCTGGCCTCTCACTACTTCAGCATTTGGATTTGCATTTGAGGCACCTGTGGCTTCCGCCATTTTCACGATTTTCGCGAAAAGAAGGACTAACCTCAGGTATTGTAGGTCCAAACTAGAGAACTGGCAAACTCAAACTGGAAATAATGCAATAGCTGAAAGGAGCAGGAAGATGGAAAACGACAAGGATGGACAGATCCCAAAACGTTTGTGAAAATTCAAAAGAGAAACTGTTGTCACGTTCGTACATTCTACATCTTCATCATAAAATGGGGAAACGAAGCTTATTAGCTTAGTTTCAAAATATAGCATTTACATATTCATTTTTCTGTAAATAGTTTAAATACAAAGTACAACAATTTTATTCTTCATAGGCGGACAGGCGTCATCTTTCATTTAAAGAGTGTATTATTGAAGATAATCGAAGAGCCACAATAGGAATCTACTTTTATTGACTGTGGTAGGTTTTACTTAAGTACATAATAAACAGAGGGCGGCACGTTAATAAATAACCTCTATGGTGTGAATCATAGAAAAATATGATAACCAGAGAAAATAAATGTTTTTTTTTATGGTCTTTGTTTAAACAACACAACAATTAAAAAACCTTTGCTCAGGATGAATTGATAATGCTTTTTATGATTCATTAATGTGAATTTGGTGAAACATTATCTTTTTTCCGATAAAAATCAGTGAAAAATTTTTTCATTTCACTTTTCTGAAGAAAAAGAATTGAAATATTATGGCTAATCAATTTATTTCTTTATATCTTCTATGGTTACAGGTTGGTTTGATAATGATAACCGTGAAAATAATGAGTTTTCTTCGATAAACAAAACTTTTTCAAATTGCTACAAAACAATGACTAATTAAAGTATTTGATCTCCATATAGTTAGTATAGTTAGTACTGCGTTACTACTTACACTCATAATGGCTAATGGACCGATAGCTGAAAGAAACAGAGGTTAGTTTTCTTCCTATATCTGCTTGTTTCACTCGAATTTTCATCATAACTATAATTATTCAACATTTTTAGATGCAACGATATATGTTGGAGGTCTTGATGACAAAGTCTCAGATTCACTCCTCTGGGAGTTATTTGTACAGGCTGGACCCTTAGGTGAGGACTAAAAACTCAATATAATCGTGGAATACATTTCAAAATCTTTCAGTGAATGTCCATATGCCGAAGGATCGAGTGACAATGATGCATCAAGGCTATGGTTTTGTTGAATTTATGGGAGAGGAAGACGCTGATTATGCTATCAAAATAATGAACATGATCAAGCTATATGGAAAGCCGATTAGGGTGAATAAAGCCTCAGCACATCAGAAAAACTTAGATGTCGGGGCTAACATTTTCATTGGAAATTTAGATCCAGAAGTGGATGAAAAGCTGCTTTATGATACATTTTCAGCATTTGGTGTTATTCTACAAACTCCAAAAGTAATAATTTTTTTTATCAAGATTATGCTTTTTTAGAGGAAAAGGAATTCTTTAAATACTAAAATTGCTCATTATCATCCCAAAATTTGAATATAAATATATTACCTTCTGAGAATCCTTTGTTTTCCAGATAATGAGAGATCCAGATACTGGAAATTCCAAAGGTTTTGCCTTCATTAATTTTGCAAGCTTCGAGGCTTCTGATGCTTCAATCGAGGCAATGAATGGTCAATACCTATGTAATAGAGCAATTTCAGTGTCTTATGCTTTCAAGAAGGACTCTAAAGGAGAGCGTCACGGTTCAGCTGCTGAAAGATTACTAGCTGCTCAAAATCCCTTATCTCAAGCTGACAGGCCCCATCAACTGTTTGCTGACGCTCCTCCTATGGGTATGATGCCACCTGGTATGGCAATGGCACCACCACCTCCGCCTGTTCTTATGGCTGGTATGATGCCTCCACCTCTAATGACACCTGGAAACATAGCACCACCACCGCCACCACCAGTACCACCACCAGCAGGTTTTCCTTCCGGTATTCCACCTCCTCCTTTGCCTCCTTCCCAACCACCTCTTCCACCAGGTGCACCACCACCACCTCCTTCCACACCTTCATCTACACCAAATGCAAGGCCTCCCCCACCACCAATGCCCCCTGGAGGAGCTCCCCCAAGGGTGATGCCACCCATGTGGCCTGGTGTACCAGCTCCACCTCCAGCTCCTCCTACCAGCAGTGCACCGCCATTTATTGGTGGTTTTCCACCACCACCCCCACCAGGAGGTAGACCACCCCCACCAAATTGGAGACCTCCACCCCCTAACTTCATGGGAATGCCTGGAAGACCACCATTTCCACCACCTCCCAGTTCAGAAGACAACACTTGGGGATAAACATCTTCTGAGTGAAAAGGATTGAAATATCATTAAGTAGAACATTTTTTGACACAAAACAAGAAGTCACCAACTTTGGATCGAACTTCGCCAGCTGTAAATTGTATTTTCTCATTCTTTTCCTGAATGCCAAATAAATCAATGTTAAAAATTCGTTGTATTTTATTGATTTCAAGCAACAATATCAACATTAAACAAAATAAATTATTTTATCACATGTTATTTCTATTTATTAACAATTAAAATTTCCTAAAATATTCATCTAAAAAGTTTCATCTTCTTGACAGTCCTGGGTTTCGTGGCCAAATACTAAAAAATAAACTATGCCTGTAGTAACAGTATTTCTTGAGTGCATGCAAACTTAAAATGAACGCAAATTTAAGGCGTATTCACGTCAAAATAGCAAGATTGCATTTACCTTCACATAATTCACAGTAGGGCCTTGGTTCTGGTATTTTCTTAAGTTTATCAATTCTCGGTGGAGGAGGAGGCATATCTTCTGACATTTGCTTGGGACAATCCTCCGTTTCGTGTAGGTCAAAACAATCGCAAATATCGCAGTACATTCTTGGTGGTAACTGCCTCGTACTGGAAGAGAATCCCATCCTACCAAAATCCAATATTAGTTAATAATTTCGGCGAAATAAAACCACGTGTTGAGTGCCAAAGCATGAACAACTTACAGATTCAACTCGTCGGCGGCTGCAGGACTATAACCCAACTCCAAAATCTCAATTTTCATTTTCTGTTCCTCAGTTTTCTTCTGCATATCCACTATAATCGAATTGAGAAACTTGACTTGATCTTCAGCCAAGATTTTATCCTCCAATAGTTGCTGATAATCGCAATGCTCATTATTGTTTGACGTGCTCTAAATGCGAAAGAAAATTAAGGTTTACATGCATGAAAGAAAATAGGTGAAGTGAACTTATGAAATGAAATGAAAGATTGCAAAATTGAGCAAAGAAAATTCTTCCTGGGAAGCGAGTACAGATAGTAAAGAATAAAAGATTGTGACAAAAAAATATGAATTCAAGCATAAAAAAGCATTCTACATAAACAATTTTTTTACTCACTTTCTCAGCTACATCTTTAGGATTCATATCGGCATGATTCTGTTTAACTGCAACCTGAAATTGAATTGGAAAAAAAAATTTAAAAAAAAAGATATAATCTACTCACAGAGTTCAATTTTTGTTCCAAAACGTAAATTTCTGTACTTTGTGTAGCAAATTTCCTTCTTTCCTCATCAAGTTCAAGTTTACATTTCTCCAAATTTCTCTCCAGTTCCTCAATCCTATTTTTCATCGATTCGTCCTCATAACTGTCGTTCAAGTTCATCAGAATTGCATGCAGATCACTATTCTGTTGTTTATTCAGTATTCTTAACAAATCGTTCTTCTGCTTTTGTGTGAACTGTAACTGCTGTAGAACTTCTAATAAATGTGTCCTTTGCATCTCATTTTTTCTAGACTGATCTGAAGCAATTTCAAGTTTGGCAGTAAGTTCTTCACATTTCTTTTGTAAACTCCCTTCTTTTTCATTATTGATATTCGTCATTTCCGAAATTTTTTGTTTTTCTTCATTAAATGCACTTTCAAGCGATTTGTATTTTTCGTTCATTTTCTCCATTTGATTATGAATTTCTCTATACTGACTATCTTTTTCTTTCAAACTATTGGTGGAACCTTCAAGAGCTTCTTGAAGTTTCAACTTATCTTCTTGCATTTCATTGAGTTTCTCTTCATCAAGCTTAACCTTCTGCGTTAAATTCTTTAATTCTTCACTAATTACATCATAAGCTGCACATTTCTCCGTAAATTCCTTTTCAATATTTTGTTTGTGAGTAGTTGATTCTTCAAGAACTTTTTTCAATCCAACCATTTGTGATTCCAAAGCAGATATTTGATTGAGATAACTTTGTTCTTTTTCATTCAAATTCATTTCTTGCTTCTGAACATACTCTTTTAATTTCAAATTAATATCTTCAAATTCTTTGACTTTATTTTCTAATTTACTCTTCAAATCCTCATTCGCTATGTTTAATTTAGATATCTTTTCAGAAGATTCTTCAGTCGAATTTGATAGTTGTTCTTCAATTCCTTCAATTTTTTTCAACATCATTTGCTCTTTCTCGTCATTATTTCTTTTAATATCGATAATTTCTTCATTTTTCTGTTGGATTTCGTTTTGCGAAGTTTCTAATTGTTGTTTAAGTTTTTCGTTTTGTGAAGAAATTTCTGAAACAGTTACTGTCAATTTCTCAATTGTATTTTTCAAGTCGTTCATTTCTAATTCGTAATCTTTTTGGAGTTTTTCATTTAATTCCTTGTTTTCCTTCAGTTCTGATTGGAGTGTCTTTGTTATTTTTTCATTTTCTTCTCGTTCTTTATTGAAAACTTCAATTTTTTCTTGATAAGATCTGACGATTTCTTCTACATAAGACTCGCCCTTCTGTATTTGTTCTTTTAGCTTGTTTTCCAAACTTTCAATCGTTGAAGATTGTTGTTGGAGAGCAGATTCTTTCGCTGAAATTTCCTTCTGGTAACTATCATTATGTAAGGCACATTGCTGTTGAATTTCTTCTATTTCCTTTTGTAACTTATCAATTTGTTGCTGATAGTTCACTTCCTGAATTCCCGTAGATGATTGTATCTCTAACATTTTTTTTTCAAGTTCCATTATTTGACGTTCCTTTTCTTCTAAATTCGAATTTCTTTCCTGAATTGTTATTTCAATAGTTTGTAGTTTCTGATTGTAATCGTTCTTCATTTTTTCGAATTGTACTTCTTTGTCTGCAAGAATTTTATGTTGATCCTCTTTTTCCTTGTTATGCAACTCTTTAATTTTATTAATTTCTTCGTGTAGTTCTTCGATATGTTTCTTCTTGGAGTTATTTAATTCAGCATAAGATTGTTCTGCTGCCGAGAGGTCCTTTGCTATTTTTGCAACTTGGATATCTTTTTCTTCCAGTTTCATATTCCTTTCTTGTACTTGGCGTTCGAGATTTTGTAGCTTTTCTTCATATTCCTTCTTCGTTTTGTCGATCAATGTTTCATTTTCGAATAGTTTCGTACGCATTTCTTCAAGTTTAGCGCTATTATCACCGGAAGAATTGAGCAGCGATTGTATTTCTTCATACATCTGTTTCTTGCGTATTTCATCGTCTTCTATCTTCTTCTCCATAGATTCGATAGTTCTTCTCAAATCTCCATTACTAAGATCGAGCTTTTGCTTTTCTTCATTCAACTTTACGGACTCTTCGGTGATTGTTTTCACTGAAGATTCTAGAGTTTGTAGTTGCGTCAACTTTGTCTCGAGCTCGTTTTCCAATTTGGCATATTTCGACGATAAGGAGTTCATCTTTTCCTTCTCAGTTTTCAGATCGTTCTGTAACGATTCGATCAATTTGGCGTTTTCTTCTTTCATTTGTTGCAATTGCGTTTGAAGCTCAGAATTTGAAGATGTTGCCACTTTCTTCTGACTTTCATAATCTTCAATTTTTCTCTCCATGGACTCTAGGGTCTTTTTCAGATGTTCAATATCGAGATCGAGCTTTTGTTTCTCTTCCTTCAGTTTGAAAGATTCTTCATTCAGTGTTTTCAGAGAATTCTCCCTCTTTTCTAGTTCTTTCGTTTTAGTCTCGAGATCCTGCTGTACCTTGGCATAACTTGACGATAACTCATTTTTATCTTCGTCTATTTTCTTCAAATCGTTTTGTAAAGATTCGATCATTTTTGCGTTGCTTTGTTTAACTTGTACCAATTCATTTTGAAGTTCAGAATTCGATGAGTTGGCTGATCTTTTCAAATCATCAAGTTCCTCTTTCAAAGAATTGACCTGTTTCTCGTATTTCTGTATTTCTTCTTCGCTCTCTCTGATTTTCGTTTTGAGACAGTTTGATTCTTCTTCGAAACTCCTGGTGCTATTCAGAATATCAAGTTTATTTTTTTCCAATTCTTCTTCGAGGCGCTTTTTGTCTTCGATTAATTCCTTCAAATTTTCTTGAGAATTTTGAGAAATTTTCGATATTTCTTCTTTCGCGTTGAGTAGTTCTTCTTTTACTCTGTTTAGTTCTTTATTCAATGTTTCTGTAGTTTCGTTATGAAGCTTAACTTTGTCGTCTATTTGAGTTTCGTAAATGTGCTTGGTTTCTTCAGAGGTTTTCATCAGAGCGTCAATTTCTGCTTGCTTTTTTCTCAATTCGTCTTGTGCCGTTTCTAAATCAAATGATTTGCTGCTGATCTCCATTTTTAGCTTTTCTAAATCTTTGCTCAAATCTGTTTGCTGCTTACATTGTTCCGATTGTAATTCTTGCACCTGATTTTCATTGTCAGTTAGTCGTTGTTTGGTGGATTCCAATTCGGTTTTCAAATTAGTAATCATGTCGTTCTTTTGCGTTATTTCTTTTTCGTACAAAATTAATTTCTGTTTCAATTCTTCAACCGACTCTTTCACTTGAACGTTTTCGATGTTAACGGTTGTCAATTGTTGACTCAAAGTGTTCCTGATTGTGTTCATCTCAACAAGTTGCTTTTTAGTTATATCTAGTTCTTTCTCGAGTATTTCTGATCGGTCTGAAAATTATTGAAATAAAAAAGGGATGAATAATTTAAGTAGCCATACCTGTCGTCATCGATCGTTCTTCTTTGAGGCTTTTTTGGTCCAATGATAGATTATCCAGTTCAATTTTTAATTTTTCTATCTCTTCGTTGGCTTTTATTAAATTCTCTTCGGTTTCGAATAACTTATTGGCATTTTTTTCAGTTTCATCGGCACGCATTCGTTCGATATCAAGTAGCTTCTTCAGTTCATCCATCTCTATATTTTTCTTATCCAGAAGAGCCTAGGAATATGGATATAATCAATCAGAAAGGAGTGGTAAAAAAAAAGAAAAGGCAAAATAATGACTTGTGCTAGAAGAAATAATAGAAATGAGAAATATTTGATGAACTAACTTCTGCGTCACTCTTGAGGATGGCTGCCTCTTCAAACCTGAAAAGTAGGTCTTCATTCTTCTTCTTTTCATCCTCAAGCTGCCCTAGTATCTCAGTGCGATCTTTCTTGAGTTCCGACAGAAGGACCAAATGTTCTTGTAGCTTCTTCTCACATTCTGCACGGTACTGAAAAGTTTACTTTATAGTATACACAGTTGTTTCAGTATGGAATGAAAATTGAATTCCGCAGGATAATTCTTACAGCATCAAATTCTTTCTTGATGGCAATAAGCTGCTGTTCTGCATCTTCTGCTTGGCTAGCTGCTTTGGTGAATTCTTGTCTCTCCAAATCTCGTTCCTTGAGAAGCTGCTCGATGTGTTGTTGTTTTTCTTTCACCATATCCTGTCGAAATATGATATTGAGGGTTTTACAGGGAAATGAAGAAAAAATTAGAGCCAATAGTATTCATCAAGCATCTTTGAGATTTCAGCGATCCATAAATTCTGATACATTCATTTTTATTCTTTATAACAGAGGTACCTGTACCAAACTCACAAAGAAAATACCAAATAATAGAATGATAATACAGAGGACAAAAAATATCGGAACAATTTGTCGATTTTGCCCTTAAAATTGATCACAGTTGCATAATTAGGCTAATTTTAGACTTCATCAAGCATGATCAGCATGAATGGAGTAGGAAACTAGAAATAAATATTCAGAAAACACTATTGTAATATGTATTTAATAGGTTTCTGCATGTACTCTGTATTCAACATGATATTAGTCAATTAAAACAATTTGTCATTGTATTTTACAAATAATATAATTGGATCTTTATCTTTATAATCTTCTAATTTTGAACAGGAAAGGGGCAACCCAATAATATCATTTTTTTCTCATAAAAAACTATTTCATTTGATTCCATTTCCTCCTAAAAATATACATTCAATTTCACACGTGTTGAACATCTCATAATCTTATGATTTCTTCATAACAAGTAGAGTTTTTATTTACCAAGAAATGGTCCATGATGCATATTCGTCCTGAATTAAACTCACACACACAGTGTTATCTAAGAATCATCTAAAAAAAAATTCTTTTTTTGATACTTTGAAATTCAAACAAAAATACCTACCAAGCTTGACTAGTAAACTTGAAAAATCAGAGAGGAATACACCCTGCTGTTCTGTCTTCGAACACCAAGTAATTAGTAGAAAACACAACGTTATTTGTGATAGTTACCCTATGAGTAGTTAAGATAAGAAGTTTGTCATGGAGTACTTATTGTTTCAAGAATTTGTAGAAAGAAAATGCGGATATAGGAATTCACAGCAAATAACATTTTTTCTTTAAGAATTTACGATTTTTAATAGACAAATTTTTCCAAAAAACCTCTGGATGAAAATTTTTACTTATCAATCATTATGTAGTACAATACACGTTTCTCCTAAATGATCTTCTGTGGATAAAGATGAGAAATCAGTTTTATCCATGTCTATCTGAAGATCTTTGGGCTACAACGAAAGAATCGCAGTTATATTGAATCTGTATTGTGGCAACCAAGAACTCTGGTGCTATATCTTCGAGTTCATCAAAACTTTCGTGAAATATTTCCCACAAATTCACTAACTTTTGGTCTTTCATTTCGTCCTCTAATTGGAATTAGTAAAAGGAATTTGATTGAGAGACATAATTTGCAATCGATAAAAATTAAACTTTTCATACTCTTTTCATAATTGGGATAACTAATTAACCATGTAGAATAGTAAAATAAAAAACTCCAAGGTAAGGATATAGGATAGAGAAATAACACATATAGCAAGATAAATATATTATACAACAGACTTCGTTAAACTCTAAACCATAATAAAATACAATAAACCAAAAAGAAAACAACAGCTATTAGTAATATGCAATAATAACATCTACCGAAATGCGGCGTTAATAATAATGAGGAGCTTATAAAAACTAGATAATATCGCTGCTTGATGAATATTATTTGGCTCTTATTTTGATTCTACAGATTACTTATTGGGTAGTTTTGTAAGAAATACTTTTATAATCCTGCGTGTATTCATTCAGTAATTTACCTGTAGAGATGGCCTTGGCGTTGACGGACTTTGCGACTTCAAAGGTAGTTTCTGATGCGAAAACAAATTGAAAACATGTTAGTGAAACACAGAAAACAACACAACATGTTGAAGTAAAAATTACAACGATTAATCCAAAAAGATACTGATCAATATAACGAATGATTATATCATCAACTTTTAAGTTCAAAATAAAGATGGATTTTACAAAAAATATCCATTACTCTTTTAGAGCGTTTCGAACACACAACATGCAGAATGCCAAACTGTACAACTTCATCATGCAAGTAAAAATTAAATCAGTTTGTTTCAAACAAAATACGTACATGATAATATCAGTTATAATAGGAAAAATCAACTCCCTAATCAGTCAATTAAAAAGGGACGCAACAGTAATTGTTAGTCCAAAAGAATCAATCAAAACATGCTACAAAATCTGAGGAGTTTGAGGTTAGTTTCAGCAACACAGCTCAAACTTGAACGGAAAAATGGCCTCAGGGCACCGAAGACAAGAATCCGTTCAACAAACAATCCTAATTAGGGACACAATATCAAACACACAACAATCTTCACCCTACCTTTCATATATTCATCGCTGGGGAGTCGCAGGTTTCTTTAATCTACTAGGAACCTTGAATATAAGCAAGACAGTTGGACATTCCGAATGCTTTTGGCAAAACAAACAAACCAAACCTACCTTAGGGGTTAGGGAATTCACACCAAGCCTTACCCTTCTCACGCTGGAAGCTGCGCTGGTCATCGACTCTTTAGAGCCGGACCTTCTGAGCCCGGAGGGAGGTAGGCCAGAATTGTGCACAGCGCATGAGCCAGGTTTTACTTTCGACGGCGACTTACTGACTTTATTGACCGGCGCAAACAGTCCGTAGTTCGGCTGGCAGGCGAAATATCTGGAAATTCGACGATCAGTTTCTTCGGTCGGTTCGGGAGGGTTTGAGGGAAACTGCTCACCTTTTACCTTCGACAGATCCGTCGTTTTTCCCCCTGGGGTCGTCCAGTTCCACCCCCACCCATTCGCCGGGGGCGAATTCAGTATAACCAATGTATCTGACCGTGCCCACTTTGGAGCCCTGGCTACTTTTTATGATGACCCTGTCACCGATTTTATAGTCGATGGTGACCGATGTCGACATCGAAGCCAAACTGTTATTCGATGCATCTGAAAATTTTAACCTCCTGTAGGAATGAAGCTATACTGGCTGTAGGTCACAATCAACGTGATCCACACTGAAATGCCTCGCATAGAGGAGCGCAATGCAGCGTGTACATCGTTCAGGTTGATATTTCGCTCTGATGGGTATTGGACGTTACGTTACATGCTGCATTACTTCAACCTAAACGAGGCTTCAAAAGCCTTCCTGATGATAGTCTTGATACAGGTTAGATCAAGTATAGAACGAACTGAATCTCCAAAACGTTGAAAACTACGATACGAGGATGTATTGAAAAATGCTTAGCCTACTTTAGAACCAAACAAAATTTCGATGTTAAAATACTTTATTACTCAGCATATTCTCCTTTAAATTGGATTTATTACAGCGAACCTGCAACGTCCCTAGACCTTTAAAAAAAAATGCTCTGCAGACCAGACCTCCACAGCTTTTATTACCTCCTCGTTGGAAGAAAATTTACAACCTTTTAAACTTTTTTTCAGTTGAGGAAAGAGATGATAGTCGGATGGAGCCAAATCTGGAGAAGAAGGAGGGTGTTCTAGTAATTCAAACCCTAAATCACGAATTTTTTGCATGGCAACATGAGATTTGTGTGCAGGAGCGTTGTCCTGCAAATACAAAACACTTTTGGATAGCTTTCCGCGTTTTTTCTCTTTAAATTTTTCCCGTAGAGTGGTCAGTAATGTCGAATAGTAGTCTTCGGTTATTTTTCTACCCTTATCCAAAAAATCAATCATGATTACTCCATAGCAATCCCGAAAAACTGAAGCAAGAACTTTTCCAGCAGATTTTTGGTCTTGGAGAACCAGAGTGTCGCCATTCCATCCATTGTTGCTTTGTTTTTGGATCGTAGAAATGTAACCAAGTCTCATCCATAGTAACAATTCGGTTTAAGAAGTCTACATCGTTTTCAAATCTAGCACAGATCGAACGCGATGCTTCTACCCTTGCACGCTTCTGGTCAACATTCAAACATTTGGGGATCCAATTTGCAGCAATTTTTCTCATGTCCAAATTGACGTGAACTATTTGATGAAATATTCAGTGCTTCAAATATCCCTTTTCGCCCAATTCGACGATCTGATAAAATCATGTCATGAACTGCATCGATATTTTCGGGGACTGACACAGAAACTGGCCTTCCCGATCGGTCATCATCTTCAATGGAGAATTTACCTCTTTTGAAGCTTGCAGCCCAATTTCTCACGGTCGCATACGAAGGACATTGATTACCAAGGGAATGAAGCATATCTTCATAAATCTGCTTACCTCTTAACCCTTTTAAATACAGGTACTTGATGATGGCTCCATACTAAAATTTTTTCGATTTTCATAATTTCAGTGGACATCTTTCTTTTAATTCTTGGCGCAACTCTGGTTTACTTTTTTGACCTCAAACTTCACACTGACACTTCTAATGACTTATTGTTCGTTGCTATGGTAACGCATTATTTTTTTTATGCATGGAACTGGTCTAGGCTAACTAGATATCAATACATCCTCGTATTTATGAAACTTTTCCGTTAGAATTGTCCTCAAATCTTCCCGAGTTACTTACGATGTGAAAGAGGCGACCTCAACAGACTCCTGGTACTACCGGTAGGCGATACTGGACTCCTCACCCCATTCGCAGCACTCGTAAAACTTTCGTTCGACTGCGAATGAGGTACTTCTAGGGGCTGCCTGGTCAACCTTGTAAGCCTGGAAAACACCCCCTTTTTCGATTCGCATTGGAAATATCTGATGCCGGCTACAGAACCGTCGTTTTTTCCTAAAAAAAATTCAATGGTACCAAAAAACGCGATCGATATGTCAGGGGCGGCAACTAACCTATAGGCTCGTCAAGAACGATGCCAGCCCATTCTCCAGGGGCGAACTGCGTCTCCCCGATGAACGCAATGGTTCCGGGTTTGGTACCTCCGACCCATACCCTTTGTCCAATTATGAAACTATCTGTATCTTCTGTTAAAATCGCACTCGAATCTGTTTTTGGATGGAGAAAGGTTATTTTAGAATCTTGCGTGTTATAAGTTTGCTCCGGGTAGTTACAGATGAACGTGCAATGCAACGCGTACGGCAAACTGTTGCAAATCGGGTATATGAAGACTAAAAACAGGTGAACCCACGAATTCGGCATAAACACTGGACCACCGAAGATCTAAATTCAAAGAAAGAGATTATGACCTCTGATTTATCGATCGGCATCGATGGTCGAGTTATGCGGTACCGATGAGCACTAACAAGAACGAAACGTTGAATCCAGATCTTAGCTAGTCAACTTCTTTGCCTTCTTACGTTCAACAAATGAAGAATTCGCATTATGTTGCACGTCACGTACGAGTTGCAATGCAAATTGCAATCTTCTGTACGAAAATTAAGAGAACTTACTACAGGTTATATCGAGTATTGTAAATTAAGGGAAAAATTCAATAATTTTTCAAGTGTTAGGAACTGCTCGTTAAATGGATTATCTGTTAATCGAATTTATGAAGGATTCGCTTGTAGGGAAGCCTCATTTCGATGTGAAAAAAATTACATAAATTACAAGTTATACAGAGTGAGTAAAAAGTAACGCACAACGTCCCAGAAATTTGACAAGGTTTTTCATCAACCCCTTTCATAAGAATTGAACTTATTATCATCGTTTTTCTTCAATCTTGCCTATAATAAAATTAATGATAACACCTGTCCCAATAAAATTTTATTATTAGATATATTTTCAACTTGAAATATTCGCTTCAAATTAAAATGCCACCCACAACAATTCTCACTAAATATCTCAGTGAGCAAACCGTAATTTTAGACATGCAGTGAAAATAAAACAATAAGTCTTTGTTATTGCGGAACAATGTAATTCATTCAAAACAACCATAACCTGCTGTAGATCGAGTTCTATAGGTGAGTTATAAGTTACAAAAATTATCCAAGCTTGCTTGCGTGCAGAACTAGAGCGTGAAAGCCTGGTGCACCTGAAGAAACTGTACCTGAATATCTGCTAAGTCCTGCTTCTATCAGACGGTGAGGGTACAAATCCCAGAGATGATCCATGGAAGATGATGAACTACCAGCTAATACAAGCAACATTTAACACAGACATGCATGTGAAACGGACAATGAAAACAGATTGCAAAGTAATGAAGGATGGCTGTGAATAATTCTTTCATCTGATCTGCCAGTTTAATTCTACTGATTTAATTTGTCATCTCGAGAGGTTTTTAGCCTTATTGAATTATCAGATCGAATGACACTAAAGGAACACTCTACGGCGGAAATATACAATTTTTTTGAGTACTCTGCAAGTATATGTAGGCCCAAAGAACCAATAACTGTATAATATAATAAACGACAGATGCAAACAGAGACATCTCCTAATTTCTGATATTAAATGAGGGATTTCATAAAATTTTTGTTCATTTTTGCAACAAAATATGTTCAAATTAGTTATATTTCGATAATTAATGACATACTCATTATCTTGCTGTAAAATACTGGGTTGATAGAAGAAGTAGAAACCCACAAGTTCACAAGTAGGCGTTCTTGAATGGTCTTAAAAATGTGATACTCCTACAATCGAATTCCAAAAGATAAAATGTTTATTCACGCAGCTGATTCTATCTGATCTCACCGCCAGTCTATCGATTTTACCAGATTGTCGAGCACTCTTCACTTAAGCTCCGTTTACATCACAATCTGATACAAAATGATTCCATATTGTAAAATTTATGCTTTTTTCTAATGTTGTTGATTCGAGTCGAACAAACAAAACCTTACGAAAAATTTGAGACTAATGGTGATTGGCTCAGGTTTTTGAACTTGTAGAGCTGACTCTTGAAAAAATTTTTTTTTTATCGATATACTACGAATTTTTCAGCCTTCCTACAAACTAAACTTGAACTTACTGGAGGAATAACGCCTTCTGTTTGTTGACATGCTGCTAAAGCGTAGAAAGTCCCTGTGGTCCTCTTCTAATAAATCTAACAAATACATGCAAAGAAAACACAGATCATGCAGACAATACAAACGAAATTATCACAAATGTGCTGTTTATGAGAAAGGAAAAAATTCATGTAGAGGAAGAACAACACCTACTTGACCTTCATCGAACCAAGTGCATAAGCTAAAAGTTCACAATCAAATTTATTCAGAATACCTATAATATGTATTTTTAACGTTTACAACGAAATGCATTTCCAGTGGTATTTAGGCACGATATGATAATTAATGTGAAACACAAAAAGCTACCGTGTTACCACATTGAATTAATACTTTCAAAAAATTTCCTCTAACAAAAGATTATATAAAAAGTTTTATAAGTGAACAAATCCAGAAGCTACTATCTATGTGCACCAAGTGAACAAAAACTATCTCAACACCGAAATTATGTATGTAGGAGTGGCAATAATTAAACAATTACCAACAAAACGCAAATCCTACGTACCTGACAATCTGGTATATCTGTTGGAGCTGTTCGTCAGCCTTCCTACGTCGTAATCTAAAATAACAACGACAAGAAGAGATACACAAAATAAACCATCCACTTGTTCTGTTCTCGAGCATCAATGTACCTTACGCACTGGCTCAACTCTAACTTCCCATTCATGCGAAGAAAGATAGTAGAAATATCAAGGTGATTTTTGTTTGTTACGTTCTATGGAGAAAAAAATCTACCACGCTGCATGGAGAACGGTATTAATTCATTCTCCATGTCCTTATTATTACACCGACCGGTTGTTTATAACTTCAACATCGTCGTTAATGCTACGAGATGTATGCAAATGACGCCAGAATAGGCGATTTCAGCTTGTTAGACGATGTTTTGGGTCCAAAAAAGTACATTGAACAATTAAATATCCTACGTATGGGAGAAATTAGGATGTTACTACCGGAGGCACACTTTTTCAAAAATTGGCCAGAAGAGTTAGCATAATATACACAGAAAATAAGATGCGAAAGCATCCACAAACAGAAACAAAGGTTAATACATATCTCCAAAGTCCATTCAAAGAAACTTTTTGAAATTGATAATATAACTATAAGGGAGTACTGTGAATGTACTACAAGTAAAAGATTCCCCCAGAGTTTTGAAACATCGCGACGTAAGTAATTTACTTGAGGACGAATTTTTTTGGACGCCCGGTATATCCACTCGACCAAGACGTCGAGATGGAATTTTCCTGTGATGGATTAGTTTCAATATACAGCAGTTATGGCACCTCTAACGCCAGAAAAAAGCATCGTTCGCACGTTCCACAAATAGACAATTGATAAATTAATTGAAGAATAATTGCAATATCAATTAATGGCACATCGGATGCACTCCGTCAGGTGTTCATCAATGTGAACCGCAACCATTAATTATTGCACATACGAACGCTGACTACAAATTGAATTCCCCATCTAAATCCCACCTCGTGGTATAATAAAAGATGTCTTTTCATGGTTTAATATCGGGAACTGTAGCTCTTTGTATTGCTCCCACTCTATTCGGAATTTTATTAATGAGAGTTTGATCAATATCCATCAGAGCATTGGCGAGTTGGTGTAATGTCTGCGGTGGGTCAGGTAAGGGGTGTCATAGCTATGACATTGCAGACATATTCGATACAATTCTTATCTAAAAAGGCATCGCAAACTCCGTTCTGTTAATGCCATGCATGTCATGGAACGGAGAAGGGTAAACAAACATGACCTACGGTGATTTATTGGCGAAGTACCATGGGAAAAACACACGATTTTGCCCGTGAGTGAAAAACGTGATTAGACTTCCTACAAGGCCGTCTAAACTGGCCATTTCATCTACAATCTACACACTCGATCCGTTCGGTTAACTTTTAGTTATGTAACCGGCAAATCTACGTTTCTTGTTGAATTTACAACAATAGAACGTGAGAAACAACACGGTATGGTTCGCGATTCACAACAATGGCATTAATAATATGATAATCGGGATTCAATTCTCACTTTCCATAAACGGAGGTTGTGAGTAATAAGGAGCTGACAGATCTGGAATTATGCACATGGATTCGTTGTGATCTGATCATCGGGATGGATGAGAGTGATGAAACGACACAAATTTTATCCAGAGGGCTTTGAAATTGCAGCCTCCAAGAAATTCTGCTCACCTATACTCAATTTTTTCCGTTAATATTTTCAAATCTTTGTTTTCTCATAAGTCATAAGTAGTGTAGAAATATAAATTTAACTTTGAAATTCTCATCAACTTTTCGATGGGTGTAATGTACAGTGTTTCACGTAAACTGGGTTTGTGACTCATTCATAGAGGAAAATTAACTTAAAATTTTCTGGTTAGCTTGAGGTTGAGAATGCGATACAAAATTGGAATTTCCTACACTCGAAAAAAGTTGAACTAGATTAATGCAGTAAAAAATATCATTATAGCAATGCATTAATCAAATTTCAATCAACATCATCAAGACTTTCGTTAAATACATATATTTTTTGTGTTAATCGATGGAAAAGTTTGGACTTGATTCAAGGTGTACCTACTTGATTTTTGTAACAAACGTCATCGTGGTACCTTTACTAGTTTCCGAGAAAAAACTTCTTTCTTTTGGAATATACAAGATATTGTGCCTTTTTCTTTCGCTCTTGATACCAAAGTTTCTTATGGGAAATTAGCAAAGTTACAGCAACAAATCGTTCTCATTTGAAACGAAAATCAAAATGGGTATACTTATTGGCAATAAAAATACTGTGAACTATTGCAAAATTTCGGAAATTGCTATGAACGACTGCAAAACGAATAGGTACTAGAAAAATCGAACAATTACCAACTTCATTTCGAAAACACTCAATTATATCCTGACATCATCGTCATGAATCACCAATATTTTCTAAATATACTCTTCGCATAAAATTTATTTAAATAAGTTCACGATAGCAGGCAAATAGAACGTCATCGAATAGCTCATCGTACATTGATGCTCCGAGAACATATAAGCGAAAAAAACTTACCGTAGTAAGTCATATCAACGTCGGAAAAACACACTGAAGGCATCTCGAGTGTTTCTGATCAACCCAAGAAGGGATAGAAGAATGTCGAACTGAATCTCTGGCACGCTTTGAGTGCGGAGAGCAACAATGGAAAATGTTATGGTGAAGGATATCACTGGACGAGTTAGACTTACGGTAGGACGTACTGGATGAAAACAACTAGGAGGGAACGGATCTCGTTTGTTTTGAATACAACCCGGTGTTTTATTGCGACCCACGCTGTACGTGTCATCCCATTACCTCATTAATCTCAAAATATTGACCGCAGTGAATTGGGTCGGTTGAAGATTGGAAAAGAAAGACCATCCCTTTGTGAGTTGTCAGTCAATTGATTTTTCCAAAATATTTCGAAAGGGAAGAAATTGTGGACTATTCAACTCCTCAACATCTACTCCTAGCGACCAAAGCTGGTGCTATTAAGGGATATGTTTTCATTTCATTATTGAAAGTGGGATTGACCTAGTGGGATCACACTAGAGATTTGAACGTAAAATGTCTAGTAGTCTATAGAATTTTGATGGCTGACTGACTGTGCCTGAACGTAATGCTCAGATTCTACTGTAACATTTTGTTTTAATTATTCGTTCATTCTGTGATCGTGGATTCGTTCACATCTTCGTTTAGTAAACGAAGAACAAGTTTCTCAAGTTTTTTGGCGTTTCCCATAGGTCCCCAAAGATTTGCCTTAAAAAAACCGAAATTAAATGAATTTCAGGAATACCGATGACAAAAATACTAGGTACTTTTCGCTCGATGAGTCGAATCAGTATTACCCACCCTTGTCTGTGATCTGTGCTAACCTCACTTTTGTCAAAGTGGCGTAGACTTGTTCACATTTGGGTTTGGTAAACGTCAAAAATTACAATTTCTAGGTCTTTTTTTTATCTTTTTTCGATCTGGCTCCACGACTTACAGTATAACCTTGGAACAGACCGATTTTATTGGACAATTGGTTCGGTAATGTTTCGAATACTGAACCCTCAACCTACCCTGAGAATCTGAAGTACCTAGGCCATTTTCATTTTCATTTCGACCAAGAATTCTTCATCGATGATTCTTCCCCGAGCGTTTAAGACTCTTTTTGGTTGCGGTAGAATATTCATACGAAATTCTTCAACATAATGAAAGCAAAACATCAAAGTCAAGAGATGCTCATTGCATGTGAGAATTTCCCTTTTGCAATATCAATATTCAATAATCCAAGGTAACAATAAAAATTGAAGATGTTGGCGCCAAATAAGGCAGTGCCAATTTATCATTGAACAGGTGCCATATGCCTACTATATACGTGTATTTTTCGGCAGATGTCCTATCGAATGTTCAAATGATGAATTATTTATTTCATGTGGTCGCACAATTCAGAAGTGGCATGACGATGACGTCCCACAAACGATGAGGCAATTAATATTCTATTCGGTTTTCATGTACAGGTGTATTATCGGAATAAAACGAAAACATGTAACCGTACGTGTTTATAATTATTGATCAGGGAAACCTTCAAAAACCAGAGCAGAAAAAATTTAAATTTCGATGGAATTCCGAGGCTGACTAAAACAATACGAGGGATTGGTGGAATCAATCGAATATAAAATACACTGCTCGTCGAAAGTTAAGGATATTTCCGAAAATACGTATTTTCCCTATCATTTCAATTTTTTTTTCATTTTATATAAACCTAAAACGATTATAAAAAGGTGTTATCAACGGAGTAGTCCCATGCTTGGGACCAATTAAACCAAAGTTCACTTGATGCCCACAGACCTAAGTAGGAAAAGCTTCAACAGCCCTGATAAAGGTATATTTCCCTAAGAATCTAACATCTGTTAGTACTCGCTATAGTCCATAGTAACATAAAAAATATGAGCTTCTACTTGAGTGTAATCTCAAATGATTCACAATGCTATCCTAATCATTTTTATGACTTGGTTAAATGCAAATTTAAACGAGTAATATAATAATGTTACATTCGAACTGGTACGGCTCGTTTTCATTTCATTAGCGTTAAAATTTAACATTAAGAAATTTACATTATTTGCTTCGCTCCGTCAACATCAATTTGAACTATAAACTACGGTTAATGAGGTACAAAATCGATTTATTCGCTTTGATAGACGACCAAAAGCAAAATAGGATGGTTCGGGAGATGTGAAAAGTGTTTGTTCCAGAAGGGTAAGCATTTCCATTCTAAACTAGCGTTTTTCTCTCATTATTTCCAATAATGAATCTCTTGGAATCAAGCCAAAAATAAATTTTCATCTATTATGTTTCGAGGGACTTCGAACAGAGGAGTCAGGAGATTTTCGGCACAAAATCATATCTAGAGCGGTCACCCATCCAGTTACCTAACTCGGCCAACGCTGCTTGGTACCCATAACAAAAAACCCTAAATCTTTTCCTTCGGACATTGAGGAAGATAATTAGCCTCAATAATTCTTCAACAATGAACCCAAGGGGGGAAGTAATAATAGCTTGTCAATTTTTTTATGGTATTTTCGTATTTGTTACCGCCTATGCGACAAGGGTCTTATACTGAAAATCATCAAATTATCGAATATTAGCCTTCAAATATGACGAGATCTGTTCGTGGGAAGAGTACGGCTCAGAAACACCGGTAAATGTTATAAACATCGCATAAATTGTCGATTTTCTTCCCACATTTTCGCAAATTTGCTGATACAGGATAGGAATCTTCTTCCAGCAAAACAAATTAAATGAGAGATCTAATATGCAAATTAATGGTTTGCGACGTCTTCGAAACTTGTTATAACGGGCCATATCGGCCATAATATTTAGTTAATTACCTGTTTCCGAATTAGACATAGCATAAAGAAGGAGTTTTAAACTAAAAAATTCATAAATTGGTATTACAGGTCCTAAATATTTACACTCCTAGACGAGCAGTTTACTTATGAAACTTTTTATATAATCTGTAGTATAGAGAAAATTTGAAGAAAAGATTGCAGCATTTTTGAATATATCGATCGATCGGAAGAAAATTGGTTTTTCCGGGGATAGAGCTAGGTATGAACCTATATACGTATATTTCAAGGAAGATTCTTACTTACCTTCACAAAAATATAATTGTAAACTTTCAGTTTCAAGAAAGAAAACATTTGCCTATTTTCCTTAGGGATTATAGAGAAAAAATTAGCACAGAAAAAATTAAAACTAAAAATATCCAATTCGATTCGAAAAAGTAAGAAAATTCCATCCTAGTATGTTGTCAAATTATTGCTATTAAAATCAACATGCAGAGAGATAACTCACTGTGTGATGTTGGTGAAGTAGGAACAGCAGGTTTATGTTGTTGACCATCGCAGGGCCTTCCAATTTTTGAAGGTGGTTTTAGTCCAGATCTTTTAACAGGTATACTAGAAGCCGAAGATGCTATTGATGAAACACTGAGCACAGATGATGAACGTTGAAGGCACTTATCACTAGTCTGTTTGGCACTTGAATCAGCCTGTTCTGTTTTTGCATCAGTATCTGATTTATTTTCATTTGTACTATTATTGATCATGATGTATTTTGAGTATTCAGAATGTACTATTTGATTCTAATTTTTTATTGCTTAGCACCATCTGTAAAAAATTTGACTGCCTTGAATAAAGATAACAATTTTTCAGACTAATATGGGACAGCAATTTCGATATTCTGAATGTATTTGTTTTTTCTTGGATGACTAGATCTTCTTGAAAATTCACATAGGGAAGAAAAATAAAAGACATTTCCTGAAGAGCTTCAAACCAAAATCCCTCCACCAGAAGTGAGTTGAAAATAGAAAAAAGCAGCATAATGTATTTTTCATTAAAGGAAAAAGTTGACAAGATGTTTCCACGTTTGTTAGATATGTCAATAACATAGGTATTCACGGGAATGTTATTTATAAATTTCTGGAAAATATCCAAATAATAATACGCCACTTTTTATTCATTATGAGAATATGAAAATTGACAAAAAAATAGTCGGGATAACAAAAGCTTTCTTCTAGAAAACGCTGAATATTATAAAATGACTATCTTTTTTATGAGATAACATAATTTTTGCACGGTTCAATTGTTTACATTGACCAAATAAGGTCAACTACCTGATGGATTAACCTAAAATTGACTCAGGAACTGGACTTCAAATTTTTAAATAATCCATAACAAATTATGATTTTAGGACCATGGATTTGTTTAATAATAAGATGACCATTTCGCTGATTTATCACATGCGAGATGACGAAGCATCTTCAATTAGATTATCCGATTTTTTATTGATGAACTATCATACAATAAGACCTTGTTTCCAAGATATTTAGGAAATTATCAAGATTTTAGCTACCTAAAGAAACAGATTGAGTAAACTTAAATAACTGTAAAACACTAGCACCGATTTGTATCAAACAAAACTAACAAACTGGGGAAAAACGGATTCAAAACGGTCGGCAATACTTTTTTCACTCAAAATTTCCATTTTGACAGTTGGGCGGTACGAATTCTGGCGGTACAGAAGTGTCGCAGTATTGTATTGCCAACTGACAAATTTGTTTACCGTAAACGGTATTACCAACAATTTAATCAGTTGATTTCTATGGCTGAGCGAATCATCCAGGGATGGTAAAGAGAGATCGATATATCGACAAGAGATTCGTTGATTGAAGATCACAGATTACAGAGAGATTATCTGTAATCTGTGTCATAGACAATCTGTGTTGAAGATTGAATTCGTTATCAACATGGAGTCTTTTCCTAAATTCAAGATTATCAACACAGAATACTAATATCAATATGTAATCAATCAATATGTGATGATAACGATTGTGGCAGAAAAAATTTTTGGAAAAAGAATATTGTCGTTTTATTATTGAAATAAAAAGTGAAAATTTTGACTACTTCTCCTTCTAACAAGATATTCAAAATAAAGTTGAAATATTTCCCTAAATTATCATTATTAATTCCTACGTAGTGTATAATATATGAGAATAAGTAGCTAACTATTGTTATTAATTTTGGTGTTTGAAGGGAACCTTCATAATTGATTGAAGAGCTTATTATTTACTAGCAATCGAATTTCCTATTCCTGATTTCTGTAAGCTGAACAAATCAATAATTAATAAAAAAATAACATTACATATTGATAAGAGATGACCCAGAGCCTCGATATGTTTTCAAAACAATTATACGAGGGCGAAAATGTCACGAACATGCTGATTAACAGAAAAAAGAAAATTTCAAACTGACCCCTGTATATTGAGTGTTTACATTTCAATTATCACTGGATATTTAGTCGTACATCATCAGGGAAAAATAAATATTCTTATGCAAATTAGAGTTGCTGAAGTGATAACAAAACATTCTTTTATGTAAATATTATAAATTTTCAATTAGCTTATCCTTGGGTTTGGGTAGATATATTCTATAAAGTATATTTTTTTTACCGAGTATCGCAGTCGCAATTCTTTTAAGCTACAGATATGTTGGGAAAAAACGTTCAGGTTTCACTTTTATTTCTACTTTTCACCATAAATTTCATCAATTGTCTGGTGGTTTGCCAGCAGAATGCCTGCGATATAGTTAAATGTAAAGCGCCAGAAGAGTGTACTGGACCTAATCAGGATCTCAGGAAAGGAGGATATTGCAATTGCTGCACTGTTTGCTATACTACTCTAGGTTTGTTTTTCAACTTATTATACCTCTCAAACATTTCTAAGAGAAAAATATTTTTAACCGCTTTTCCAGTTGTATTACATTCCAAAACTATCATTGAATAAATGATAAAAAATATGCTAAATCATTTAGTTCGAAAAAACTCAAGTCCCAAGAATCTTTCTTGAATGTAATGTGTTTTTATAAGCGAAAGAATATGTATCTTATAATATTATGAATGAATGGTATTTTCAACATGAAATTATATTTCAGAGGAAAATGAGAAATGTCCCACTTTTGTCACCATAGGAGGTCCTCCACCTACAATTGGTTGTGGGGAGGGATTGAAATGCATTGGGGGTAAATGTAAGAAACCAAAAGCTCCATCTGATTAAGTGAATTATTGTTATTCATAAGGCTTAAAAATATGTAATCTAAAACTTACCTTAACTTCTTTGTACTTCACAATTAAAATAAATCATTCAAGTTGAACCGAATTTCTTCATTTTTATCTCTTTGGTAGGAGCATACTGCATAGAGGAGGATATATGTCCTTCACCTCCAAGTCCTCCACGGTTTCTTCCATAGACGTGACATAGTTCATGTTGAACGTTCTGTGGCTAATTGGAAAGTCTGCAACCAACATTTGTCGTAAGGAAATCATCGGCATTTTTGCCCATCCTTTGTGAGCAATGTTGAACCATAGAACTATTAAACCTTGAATTTGACAGCCCGCGAAAATTTAGACTTTGATTTTGATCAGCTGATCGCGTACTTAACCTAGAGAGTTATGGGACAACAAGTATAAAAACTACAATTTATGAAATTAATAATTGATTACGAAAATGAGTGAAATTCATAATTCTGATGTAAAATATTAGGAGATATCAGTTAATTTGAGAATGCTATAAAATACTAGGAGATATCACTTGATTTGGAAAAAAAAACAGGTGAGTTGATTTGATTGGCGAATTTATTGGATTCAATTATAATAATTATGTGTTCATCAGTTGAAATAGTGATATGTTACACTTATCAGATGTTAAGACTTCGGTTGGCATAATAGACCAAGCATTTTATAGTATAATCTAAATGTCTTCACGCCACATTTCAACTGACCTTATTTTCAAACTGATTGCTGATACTTTATCCTCATTGATACTCTTTGGTTTTACAAAACTTGGAGGAGGATTCACATGATTTGGAATTAATTGTTGGAACTCTAGAAGCACAAAAAATACAAAGCATTCATTTCAAACCAATTATTGATACTTTATCCTCAATGATACTCTTTCGTACTCTTTGGTTTTTAAAACTCGGGGAAGGATTCAGATTATTTGAAATGAATTGTTGAAATTCGGAAGCTCAAAAAATCCAATACATACAAAGATAACAATAAATAGTGATGTCCAGTTGATATGGAAAGAAAATAATTACAGATGAATATACAAAAACTTTTAATTATGCTCCAATTAATCTTCTTGTTAAATTAAATTCAACAAGTAAAAGTGAAATATAATTTCTATCAATTATATAGCAAAGACATATGCCCAGTTTTACAAAGATTCATTGAGTATTTGTTTATATTCGATAATTTTGTCATAAGCATACTGAATATCATTCTTGAATCATATTTATAAGCTATGTTCATTTAATGACAATCAAAATCCAATTTCCACATCTTCAGCATAGAGCATAGTCAAGAATGAATAAGTTCTAGTGATATCGATATGGAAATCGAGTGATTGAATTGAGCAATATTTCATGAAACTTCTGTTAATATTGGGAAATTGTATCATAGCAATTAAAGATCAAGACAAACATGAACTGCACCATTCTTTGGAAAGTATTGGCAAATCCAAAAAAAATCATGTCTAATATCCATACTATACAATAGTTCAATTGTTCAATTAAACATAAAGATATAAAGGCTTAGTCCAATAGAAAAAGTAGTCCATGATATTTTGAATGAAGTTCAAGTAATACGAAAGATTTGATCTCAAAATCTTTTTTCAATACATTTTTACTCAAGTATTGTATTCCATATAAAGAGTGATTTCTGTGTAATGACCCATCAGGCAGGAAGTAGTGTAGCACCATATGAGGAGTCAGAAATGGGCACTAAAAATCTCTTTGGCCAACTTGTTTCCAACATGACTATAATTTCTAAACTCCTCAATCGATTTTGATGATATTTTGAGAGCTTATTGTCTTTGAGACACTTAAAGGAATGCCAAAGCGAAAATGAAGGAAAATACAGGACGGTACTCTATCGATCTTTCACTCTTTACGCCCGTGTTCCAAAACATCACAGTACATGAGAAAAGTTCATGATCAGTTTCGCTAAGTGGAAAAAATATGCTATGGAAATCAATAGTTAATTCGAATAGCACAAACTTTTTTATGGATTAGAGTCATCTGAAAAACTCCTATATTGCTCTGCCAGATGGGTCATTGGTCTGCAGCCATCCTTTATTACTTTCTACGTAACTAATTCTTTCAATATGAAGATTTGACTTATCAAAAACACGTCGATTTTTGATGTGAGATCAATTTATATTAATGCTCGTTTTGAAGGTCGAGGCATTAACTTTTATACTGATACTGACCTGAATTTGTAAAATAAATTGGTAACTCAAGATTCGTTCCAAGAAAAATAAAAGAGTAATATAACTTTTTGGAATTTTCAATTTTTAAAGTTATCTTGAAAAGAAATTACGACTTTCTATTCATTCTTTTACGGATTCTGAGGCATGTCGAAAGAACAATTTTATATTTTAAGAATTCAAAAATTATCGTGATATCATCATCAGTATCAAGTAAATCAGATTCCTCCTTCAAATTTTGTATTCGGTGTTGGTGATTCTGCGCACACAATAAGATGAGCTTCGCCTTACTTATTCAGCAGGGTGTAACTAGTACCCTCTATGAGCAATAGTAAAATGTACGATAAATCCTTATTTATCAAGCTGGAAAGCAATATATCATTTCAATTTCCGTAAAAAAAATTAAATTTCCAGTAACTGCAGTAATAACAATAATTGAAACAAAAAATGCTGTACAACAAAAAGTATACAAAAGTTTCATGATATCAAATGAATTTTGAAAAGACCCTTTTTTCAAATTCATTTTGAATCATGAATTCAAGAGTACAACTGAAAAGTTGTATTCTGCTTATAGTAGCGGAAAACCCATTGGCATATTTAGAATTTTCAGAGGGATTTCAAAATAACAAACCCATAATTTTGGAAATTTTTTTTTTTACTATAGAAACTATTAATTAAATCAACAAATCAATGTTAAGATTCTTCAATTATTGGCGGGTGTTATGCATCTGAATCAATTTCGTTTTTTTATTCGCCTGCTTTACTTCTGAAGGCATCCATTTATGATAATTTGGAATATTTTTCCAAAATATACGCTTTGATTGAAATTCGGTATATATATTATTTGGATGGGACATAGCGTGTATAGAGAGTGTTTTAAAAATATGAGGCATTAGGGTAAAATTTTACTGGTACCCTATTTATTTTAATTATTGAACAGATAGTACTACGGTCTTATAAATATACAATATTTGTGACCATAGAATGAAAAAGAAGAATTTACGCTCATCAAATAACGATTCACTATGAGCGAAATGCTTGACCCGACGGTCTGTCGGTCTTCTTACATTCATCCTACTCTGAGAGAAGACGTGAGCTGGTAGAAGGGACTGAAGGGGGAGTTTCTAATCGAAACTCTGGGTTCTTCAAGTTTACTCTTGCCTTTTTCTTCGTCAGAGCAACAACTTAAGTATGTTGTCATTTTGTTTTGTTTTAATTTTTAGCAAAATTTCATAGTGAGTGTTTAAAATGTAAGTATTTTTTTGTTTTTATATTATTAATAACTTTTACTGATATTTTAGATTATAATTTATACAGAACTTCAAGAGTTTTAGTTCTACAGTGATCCCAAAGTGAAGAGTGAAAAAGGTTGATGATCTTCGTTAAAAATGTAACATCCCAGCCCTGATGATTAGTACTGACGGTCGGTGGTGAATTGGTCGTTTGATGAGCACACATGTGAAACCACTGAATCCAACAACGTCCCCAACTGATTATCACTTCTACTATATTTTTTCATTGTTCGATTTTATGTTTTTTTTTTTAATCCCTCGATAATTGCTTTATCGAATTTCATAATTTCTCTAGTATTTCGTTTTATTAATTCGATGTTTTTGGCAACCTATTCGGGTCTTTGTGAATTTCAGCGCTTTCTCTTTGTTCGTTTAATCTCTTTCTGCCTCGCTTTCTTTGTCTAGTATTGTTTTTTATCAATTGCTTTTTTTACTTATGTATCTAAAAATTTTTCTTAATGCGCGAATAGTTTTCCTAAAAAATAGTAATATGGTTTGTGAAAAGGTGACTTTATTTAGATTCTCTTCATTCATACGGTTCTTCAAAATTGACAATTAACAACACGTGATACTGTCACTCGCACCACTTAGGTTTGCTCTGGCTAAGATGTTTTTAGACACCCTAGCAATGGCAGAAGAAAGAGCGCTCAATAAAGTTAGTGATGCTATCGAATTTGGAAGATACCTGCTTGTGCTTCAAAAGAGTTTTACTGACGTAGAAGAGTCATTGTAGAATGAAGATAACACAAATTGTTATCGTAAAAGTTAAGTTTAAACACAGAATTTCAACCTTGAAAATTCCATAGGCTACTTGGCGACGAATTTTTTTGAACGCTCATTAAATATCGGGGAGTCAATAGATTCCGGAATGCGGCAGTTTCTAATCAATTAGAATTCGTAATTATGTAATTATGATTTAATTTGCACGAAATGTGATTTATTGTGTGTTATCTTGATACTTTTCATCAGTGTCCGTCTTTTCAGATTCACCGCTGATTATGGATGCCCGTTATATGGTTGTTCAACGCTGCGGTAGATATCACCAGTCAGATGCAACCTTATTCGTTAATTTTTTCAGTTATGTGGATAATTTGTTAACCTTATTGTGATGATAGTATTATTTATACCTGTATTATTGGTGCTGGTACACACGGCCTATGTTTCACCGCGATTCAAAACACTAAAATTGTTCGAATCTTACGCGAAGGTTCCTCATTGCCAAAGTTGTCGAAGTATTCCGAACGAAATTGAGAGAAATTTTTTTTTTACCATTTAAGATGATTTATTGCAGTGAAAAGTGTGACATCATCCATTTTCAGAATTAGACGACTCCAGTATCAAAAATTTCTATCGATTTTTAAAAAAAATTAATCTAAATAAGAATAGTGAGGAAATTGCCTTGAAAGTTTTTTTTCTCATACTAGATGCCTCAAAACGTGTTTTTTTTCGTGCCCGGTTTCAAAGTTTCATATGATAATAGATCATTCCTTAGTATAGAAGGTGAGTTTTTTAGTAACAAATCGCTGACGAAAACGAGTTGGAAATAATGAACCAAATACTTATGCTCTGATTTTATGCTCGTGTGTATCTTCACTTACTAGGCCAAAAGAACATTTGACGGGATTTTCCTCATTGTATGGTATATTCCAACAAAATAAAGTGGTTTCCTAGCTGTCTTGTTTACTTTTCTCCTAAAAGAGCTGGGATTAAATACTTCTGGGAAAATCAGAGGACACAGGAATAAACTTCTACGATTTGCATGGGATCATATCAAGATTCAAGTTAACATTTTTAAATTTCAAGAGAGAAGTAGAAATTTTTAAGTTTCAGGATTCTTTTGGAAATTTTAGCATTTCAAGATTAAAGTAGAAATTTCAAGATTCAAGTAGAAATTTTAGAATTTCGAAATTCAACTAGATATTTTGAAATTTCGAGGTTCAAGTACAAATTTTTAAGTTTCAGGATTAAAGTAGACATTTTAAAATTTCAAGATTCAAGTAGAAATTTTGAAATTTCAAGATTCAAGTAGAAATTTTGAAGTTTTAGGATTCAAGTAGAAATTTTACAAGTTCAAGATTCAAGTGGAAATTTCAGAACTTCAAGAGACATTTCAGTCTCTTGAAATTTCTACTTGAATCTTGAACTTTTAGATTTTCTACTTGAATCCTGAAACTTCAAAATTTCTACTTGAATCTTGAAATTTTAAAATTTCGATTTGAATTTTGAAATTTCTACTTGAATCTTGAAATTTCAAGATTTATTTGCTTAACGGCACCATTTCATGCTGAAACTGAAAGTTAATCAAAGTAAAGGTAAGTGATGAGAATCAAAGAGGTAAGTTTTGTATAGGTCCATTTATTTTCTATTTTATTTTAAAATACAAAATGTTCACAGCCCAGAGGACCAAAGTTTGTCAACTTTTACAAATAATTATATAGTAAACTTGAAAATTCAATACATTTTATACATATCTACTAGTTTATACACAATAATATATTTACAATTGAATTAAATATTTTACTTATATAAACAACCTAATATTCACACAAAAATGTCACCTTGAAGATGATTGACTTGAAATACCCATTTGATTCCTTTGCTGCTTGTATTCTTTTAGCATACTGTCGAATGTTTGCTGTGGCCTACTTGCAAAAGGTTTATCCTCATATTCGAACCAAGATGGCATGTTGTCTGTAACAAAAAATAAGTACATTTAGTGGGCAATCAAATAAAAATACCCAACAAAAAAGATTAAGGATACCACAGGTGGGTTTCCAGGCTCACAGCAATTCTTTCATCTCGGTTAAATATTATAATGATTATTTTGAACATTAAGGCTTCGAGTTAGGTTTAGGTTTGAGTTCCACAAACTTTCAACTTTTTGGATTCCATAATGATTTTTTTTCAATAGCTCTTGTGATTTTGTTCCACATAATATTAGTTAAGTACAGTTCAGATAATAGGGTAAGGAGTAAATTTCTCTTGCATAAATGAAAAACGAGTGATATTTGCATCATATCAAATTTTTATTCATACTGCTCTTTTTTTTCCCACCCAAAATGATTTTAATGCTAAACCCTAATTTGTTGATGTAATAATATCAAATTTATTTGCATACTCAGATTAGTTCCCAAAATCAACGGCAAAACACGGTACATATGATTTAAAATGAAAAGGGAGAAGCAATCAACTTTCACATAGTTGGGAAATGATTAATATCATTTAGAAACTCTAAATTTCAAATTTGAATAAAAATAAACTTTTAAAGGTAAGTATTAACTGGAAACTCTTTAATTGAATCAAAGTTTTGAAAGATATGAATTGATTCATGCCCATCACATTTTATGGTGGGTTAACGCAGAGCCTAAGAACTATGAAATGAACCATCTCATTGGCAGATCGCATTCACGTGATCGCCGTCCATTTTTTAGGCATTAGGAACTCTGGATAAACCCACCATAATTTAATATGCGCTACCAGTATTCAAGAACGTCTACAGATAATGTTAGTTGCCAAACTACTACTACAATCATCTCCCCATTTTGAAGAGGTAAATTTTTGTGTGCTGAATTGTGCTGATTTCTAACGTTGGAATTTTTTCCTTATTTAGTGCGGTACTCAAAGATATTCCTTAAAATGTATGAGATACGCCGGCCCAGCTGTACAGGGTGGGCAAAATTCATTTACTGAGGGGATCTCGAGAACTATAGCAGCTAGAAGTGAAGAAATGAAGAAAAGAGGTTTCCCAGCACTTGTTTTTCCCACTCGAAAATGAGTGGAAGGACTTGTGACGTGAATATAATATTTCCAAAAAAATTTCCCGGAAAGCGCGATGAAGATAAGTTGGCTTAACACTTTCGTTTTTTTCCCAAAAAAAAAAGATTTCGGAAAAAATTCATCTCTGCACTTTCATTTCTTTTCACCGATTATTATTTTATACAATTCTTTCAAATTTATGCTGACTTGTGCCATTCGCGTTCCCAAAATTCAACGTTCAGACGAGACTATTGACAGTAAATCTGCAAATTTTTTCAAGTCCAAAAATCTCGCTAGTTAATCTAAATGAACTGCAGAACGAACGGACGATGACAAAATTATCATTGGTTCAGACTTTTTTGTATCAAGAACGCGAGTCAGACAATTTTTGACCAATCAAACCGAAAAAAAAAAAAAAAGATTGACTAGTGTCATCAAACAGACTTTCTCCCAAGAAAAAGCATCTTGATATTTCAAAACTGCCTCACACAATTTTTTTTATGTTTGTCCTATCAGATGATGAAAAATCAGTCATATGGTGGGCACCCAAACTGTATGCTCTAATGCGAAATTAGCCCCAGCCTCACCTAGCCCGCGGTATATTTAATTTCTCCCCATGAAAATATGGGGACAAAATACCATCTCCACCAGAAGAAGACAGAGAATCTATCAGAATTCCCCATACCATCTCAAGTTAACGAATTACAGCAACTACAGATAGTAACTAATCGAATACATACCTAGATCGGAGTAGTGCTCATTACAGAACTCTCTTCTTCCACCAAAGCACATCTGGAAATGAGGTCCATCTGGATAATCCCTTTTGTACAGTTGCAAAGCATCGAAAGCTGCCATACTGTCAGAGAAAGTAACGAAAGCGAAATTTCTGAAAAAGAAACAATTTGATGTTGAAAAAAATCGAAAAATAAGGGCAAATACTTTGTTGAGCTAATTTTTTTAAATGACCACTTTTGAATAGGTCCATTAATGCTAGTTTTAAGTGAAAATCAAGGAGAACTTACTCGCTTTGAGGTCCATTGCTAGTCCTCCTCCTCTTCTCTCGCCTATGATATATCTTCACCCTTTTGATGTGTCCGTATCTGATGAATAACCTCGTTAACGTTTCTTCGTCGTGCTCTTCGGTGATATCGCCCAGGAACACTATACATCTGTTTATAGCGTCCTGTCTGAACTCATCGTGTTCCGCCTTAGACCTAAACGTTGTCGGTAATTCAATATTGGGATTGTATAGATGTAACGGAGATCTCGAACGAGTCCTAGACCTATAGTGTCTGAAAAGAGAAGCATTATTAGCATCGAAATGATTTAATCCAATTTTATTTCGCATTTCAACGTCTGTGGCAGATACTTACTTCGAGGAAGATCTGGATCTTTTGGTCGATCTTGAATGTTTGGAGCTCCTTGAATCCACACTGTAATAAGAGATAAACAAATTAATAATGCTGCAACAAATCCAATAAAACACGAATAATCTGTTAAATGAGATGACAAATCTAAAAAAAGTCATGTATCATACCTATATCTGTCGTAATCCTCATCGGAACTAACACTTGAGATGCTCAAACTCCTTTTTCTGGGCCTACTCTCCATCAAAGAAATAGTAGTCTGCACTCCCATACTGCACATTTCAGGCTTCTTCTCGTCTTTTTTTACGTATCTGATCACTTTATGTTCACGTATAACACCGTCCGGAGTTCCTTCAGGTTCGATTTTATTGTTCAAAGTTTCCTTAAAACAATTTATGAACGAATTTTGACTGATGACGGCGTTGGATTTCTCGAGGATTGGATTGATGCCAGCTAATGTATCGAGGGCTTTCTCATCAACTAAACAGGCGCTGACCGCTGCATCGAATGTCTCTATCACTAACAAATCATCCGGAACTTGCGGGTGGATAACCAACCCCATTTTTTTGACCCATTCTTCGTGGGAGCTGCTGTCAGACTTTCGGCTACGATTTTCAGAAGGAGCGTTGCTCTTAGCCGGTACACCTTTTTTCTTTATGTAGTCCTCGTATTTCCATATCTTTTTGGTGACTTTATCTGACGGTTCCGCTTTAACCTCCTGTTTGATGGATTCTTTGACAATGTCTTTCGATTCTTCCACCCTTTCATTCGGAACTTCCATTTTGACTTTGTTATTTGAAATCCTGTTGCACAGTACTTTTCCGTTTGCCCCCTTCAAATTCCATTCGTTGGTCTGAATTTGTCCTGGCTCAACTTTAGGCTCAATTTTGACGATCGAGTGCGAATTTTCCTTCTCGTGCATGTTCGGGTTGACGATCCTTCTGTGATAACTGTGGTCTAAATTGATGTGTTGCCACATTTGCTGAAATACAAAAATATCAGATTAGAGACTTGGATTTTTCCAAAAAATGCATTCGACTAGTTCTACTTTCAGCAGTAAAAAGCACTCAACAATTGAGAGATCCTGTATAGATTTCGGTATTCGTAAAAAAACGTCAAATTCAAAACGACTTACCCTTTCTATTTTTTGATGTGACTGAACACATGCCTGTACGACTGGTTTGATTGGAACGAGCTTGGGTGGAGATAACCTTTTGCCACCCATAGGCCTGGCAGTTTTCGCAGAAAAACTTTCAGCTCTCGATGTTGGATGATGATTACTGATGGGTCTTGGTGGAACTGCAGACGATCCATTAATCACAGGCTTCTGAGCCATTTTTCCACTTCCAATGGGAGCCCTAGATTGCATTGAAGTAGAGCTAGAAGAACTACGATTGATGGGTTTCTGAGCTGCAGGTACAGCGGAAGGTTTATTGATTGCTGGCTTCTGGGCAAGGTTGTTTGAAATTGGTTGGATAGCCAAAGAACTGGCAAGTCTTGATTTCACTGAACCGTTTGTTTGTGTTGAGCTGTTGTTAGATGTTCCAACAGGCTTCTTGGATGGATCGTTGGTCGAATCCGATTTGGGGGATGCGGATTTACTCGAATTGTTGGCGGAAACTCGAGGCTTAGAACTTTTCTTCTTATCGTAACCGAAATTCCCAAACAGATGTGGATCCTCCAATAGAACCACTTTGCGAGGTTTGATCCCCTCTTTTATTTTTCCAATCAGTTCTTTAGGCACTTCCACTTTAGCTTCCGGACTAGCTTGCTTACAGTTCACCTTCACACTCTCTGCTTTTGGATTTTTCATCTCCCGGTTTTTATCTCTACCCTGTTTGTCATGGCTGTTATGTATCTTCTTTGTCGATTGTGCATTGACTTCTTCAGATTTCTTCTTTTTCAAATCATGTGTATCGTTCGATTTTGAAGAATTCAATTTTTCACTAGGTTTTGAACACTCTGGTTTCGGCAATCTTTTTCCTTCACTTTTGTGGGAAACACTATTGTGACTTGGTTTTTTCTCCAAACAACTATTTTTCATTTTCTCGAACATTTTCTCAGACAGTTTGGCCAAACGACCTTTTTCAGGTCTGGTGATGGTCTCCTTCAATTTATGCTTCTTCAGCTTATGGCTCGATTTGTCCTTCTTGATTCCGGAAACATTTTCCTTTGGACTCTTTTTTATTTTTTTGGTGCTACCTTCTCTGCTTTGATTCAATTCGAACTGTTCCAAAAGGCTGTTCACATCGTTGGCTTCGATCACAGGTTCATCCTCTTTGGTCACAGTCACAATATCGATTTCCTTGTCTTCGTCGTCATTGTCGATAATATATTTTTGGGCTTTCCAATCGATCCTCTTTCGTCCCGCTACTTTAGGATTGAAGAGGACGTTAGGGGCTGTTCGTTTGTAGGCTTCGATTTTGGGTTGATGCATTTGTGGCTCGGTTTTCACATTTTGTGTGATCATTTGTTGGATATCTTCAGCAATTGTACCTGCTCCACACAAACTGGTATTTTGAGTATCTTCATCATGCTTTTGGTTGACCATCTGGAGAGTTGCCTGATCATTCATGCATTCCGTAACTATATCACTCAAACCATCACGCTCCAAGATACTGCTTATATCTTCTAAACTTGGTAAAACCTGAAAATGATGGCAAATTAATATCTTCTTATATCAATAAAAAATAACACATGGAGATGTAACAAATGATATCAGTCTCAAGACAGAAATTATAATAAACCACATCCCGTCTCTAAAGGTTTAACCACAATCAAAAAAGACCTGATAGATTGAAATTAATTGCCATTCAATTAGGAATTGATTTGAATTCCTTCAATAAACATATAATACCCCGGTATACTATACAGGGTGTCTCACTGGCAGTGCTCATTAGAAGTTTACAGAGAAATGTAATTAATATCTCTGTAATGAAGAACATTCACCACTACACTCAAAAATTATGAATATAAATTTCGTTATAGAGTGAATAATATAACCAGCAGTTTTGAAACTAACAAAAATTGAAATCTACATCTAAATAATGCAGGGTAGCTTGATGGTAGGGGATAGTAAAAATGGTATTTGTTACATCCCCAACATCTCATAGAATAAAAGAGAAATTTCTTACTTCTTCAATGTGATCTACATCAGAATGAATCACATTGGATGAGTTTAGTTGTTTATCTACGTGTCTATCTACATTAGTTTCCTGAAATATCAAATATATAATTGCAGTTGGAGTAACACTTAACAAGGAAAATAATTATAAAGAACCAAAAGAATATGGAGATTTCCAAACATTGATTAAATGGATAACAAATTTATCTACTAAGACTATTATGTTCGTTGACATTATTAGTAATAACTAAATGAAAACTAAACTAAAATAATATATATCGTGACTTATTTTTGATAAATTCCCATAGTAATATATAGGAAAATATGAACTAAAAAATATAGACTACTAAATAACTTTAAATAATAATATAAAGTTGACTTACATCACTAAAATTTCCCATAGCATCAAGAAAACTATCATCTTTAAAAACCTTTCTATAGCTGGCTTCCAAAGTTTCTGATTGATCCATAATCTGCTGTAAGAGTAATATTGTTAGAAATATCCTCGAAAAAATAGACAATTAACACTTACCTCATTGAACGTGTCGCTTACGGCACTAAAATTTACTTTATCACAGATAGGGCTTAATAATGGTTTCCTTGGCTCTATATCTTCCGAAAAATATCCCATTGCATTATAATTTATGGTATCACAGAGATTATCCAATTGCAGAGGTAGTGTTTGTTGCTGATTCAAATGATTGTTCTCATCAAAAAATGACAAACTGCTAAAATCCTCTGGCATCCCATTTTCATTTAGCTGAAAATTGAAAATGTTAGTTCGGTATGAATTTTTTAAGAGTTTCTTCGAATATGAATTATTGAAATGCTGTCAAAAAGTTATATTGAAATTCAATGAAGTAATAAAATTCACTTACGTATGTGGGGTAAGTTCCTGGGCAATAATTTAAGAATTCGGTATCACTTTGATAACTTATTATATCTTCTAGGGAGGTTCTGAAAAGAAAATAAACATTATTTTGAATCCAAAAGGAGTTTCGAAACTTGGATGCAGTATACTCTTCATTTTCCACATGCATTAAACTGCGAGCAACAGAAATTTCCATTATTTTTGTTCATAAATATACTAACCCTGGACTAAAATTTTCAAGTGGAGATGCACTGGATGCACTGGATCCACTTGGGGAATCAGACTCATCCTGCTGGAATAAAAATAAGATATTAGTAATGATAACATAAGAGAATTTTACGTTTACTCACATCCGTATATAAGCGATTTGACAATATTAGGGTTTCCATCCTGTATTATTTTTCTTCAAAAAAACACTGAAAGAAAAAAGGCATTTTAAGATCCAAAATATAAACACATTCACTCAATTTATCGAAAAATACTCGAATAACAGTATTTAAATATTTTGAGGTTATAGTAGAAAGCGTGCATATTTTGAGCCGAGAAACTTGTGTTAGCTATTGAAACTCCCAAAAACCCATTGCAGGCAATTCTTTTATGTTTATGTTTCTCCATAACATACACTTCACTTGTCATGAACCCTTACTTTTTGAATTTTGAAAATTTTCATTCATGAACAAACACGTGAACCTAAACATCGAGTACTTTCATCCAATACTGTGGAGATCGTGGCGGCAATGTGGAAAACGTGATGCGCAACCAGTGGCGGCGCAGTTGTACCTGTCATTTTTGCCATTTTATCCGCATTGCACGGAGATTTAATTTTCTGAATGAAATTTAAACGAATAAAAAGATTGAAACTTTTTCATGTGGTCTCGAAAATTTTCGATGTTAAGTTCTGTTCATCCCGAGGAATTTTTTCACCAAAATTTACAACCGTCGTATATTTAAGCCATTAGTCATTAGATAAAAGGGGTATTTGGTTTGTTGACATTTTAAAAATATTGAGTAGAGGTCTAATGAGAACACTGCTCACAAATCTGGATATAAGGTTTTCATTTTAATGTAAATATAGTATAAAAAGTAATGGTTCAGTCAAGTTTATGCATGAAGAACAAAAAAAGTTTAACCGTTTGCGTTCTTACTTGAGATCAATACTTTTCTTGGAATCTGCCAAAGTTGGCTTAAGCTATTTTACGACGGCAATGTCAGGTAAAGAGATGCGACTTAACTACGCCGTAAGAGTTTTGTTTAGAAAATTTGCATCTGGAACCTTTTTGAGAAGTCGGGTTTTATGACATTGAGTCAGCTGAACAGGTAGAATATTTTCGAAATTGAAGTTAAACAACCGCTAGAGACAAATAGCTTCAACGTAATTTCTATAGTTTATAAGCAAAGTCCGCATTTGATTCATATCTGAATAAGAATTTTTCAAGCAATGATCTTAGGAAATGAAGCGAAACATTAGCACCATGAGAATTTTTTAAACAAATAACATCAAAAACATTTCGCCAAACAGGTTAGGATAATATAAATCATCACAAAGAAGAATTGGAGGGATGCGATGTATTAAAAGTTTGATAACATTTCACTGAGATAAAATATGCATCTACTATAACTCGCGGAAGGGTGAATACATTGAAAATTATTATATTATTTCAGGATTATGATTTCAGAAGACGCGAATCATCTGATAATTTCAATTGAAGAAAAATTGAATAAGTACCTGTCGTAGATGTCAAAAAAATTGAAAGGAATGATTCCTTATGGTTTGGTAACATATTTGATCGAAATGATGAATTACGATACTTCATATTTCAAAAATTTTCAAGCTATGTTTTCAAGACATACGTTGTATAAAATTCAAAATAAATTCTGAAAGAGAATAATATTCAAAAATTTGGGCAATACCAAATGTGAACTTTTGCAAAGTTAGATGAGAGTGTAAATGAACCGAGTTTCTATATTAGGTATCCCACGAAAACTTCATATTTCGATAAAATATGTTAGTCTATGTGTAATGAAACTCACCTCTTTCATGAATTCTGCTAAATGTATCCAATGGGAAAAATAATCCAAAGCTGCGTTGAAAAACACAATTTCACAAAATCCTTGTCACACAGTTGTAACTTATTCGAAACCGAAGGTCTACAACTCACTAGACTTCACTGTATATTAACCACTCGAAGTTTTTCGAAATCACAGAACACTTAAAGGCACTAGGTAGGTACTTGCGTCGTAAACGAAGTGGCTCTAACTACCTTAAGTACTCCCAGGTATCTCCTTTTATAAGTGAGGGCCAGCAGGGCTAGCTTAGCGGGAAGGGGTAGTTTTCGATATCTAACCACCCTCTCATTGGTCAGGTAGTTTGGGCACGCCCCAACTTACCCCCTTCTAGTTGCTCACTTATCACCACTAATGATTTTTGCATATCTTGAGTACATATTTTTCTAGTATGTAAATGATTTTATAATTAGTTTTGATTCTTTAAACTAGAACAAATTTCTTCAAAGTGAATCTATACTCGTACACATTTTTATTGATCAGTGAAAAAATAGAATGATGAAGATTTTAATGAAAAAGATTAGGTATAATGAACAAGAATAGCGAAAATTTATCAAATTAGCTGTGAACACGCATGATATTGATAAAATTATTAGGCATAATCGAACAATCAAAGTAGTAAACCCAGAAAAAACGAGTCAGTCAACTGTTCTTTTGTTTTTACTGAGATACAAGTAACCAACTTCTTCAAAACCTTTTCAGAGATTCATAGAATTTAAGAATAAGAATGTATCAGACGAAAAATTATACAGAAAAATATTTCCGAAACTATTGCAGCATGGTATGTCGTGTATGAGAAAAAATCTGTAGCATCCTTTGCACTAATTTACTTATCCGATCTTCACTAAAATTAGACGTTAGTTTCGCTTTTATCGAGATTCGATTGTAAATAGCGAGAGTGAAAATAATTAATTAGAATAATTTATTTGCGTCGCTATAATTCTTTCTTGAATCGAAGTTGCAAGATCGTTTCTCTGTTGTCATCAACATTAGCGAGTCCTTTTTCATTCCATTTGCGAAATTTTGCGAATCGATCTACCTCTTTCTAAGAATTTTAGGGGGGTCTAACCCCTTGCTCATTTTTGACCCAAGAAATCGATATTTTCAAAATGAGTTTCCGTGATAGGACAAAAGCCTTATCAACGCTGATTACGAAACCGAAAATCCCAATTGGATCAGACGAATATAACAGGAGATATCGCAGATTGAAATTTGTGTCGGTATAATTCTTTCTTGAATCGAAGTTGCTAGATCGTTTCTCTATTGTCATCAACATCAGCGAGACCTTTTTCGTTCCATTTGCGAAATTTTGCGAATCGATCTACCTCTTTCTAAGAATTCTGGTAGCTTAGTCGGCTGGGTAGACTAATGTCGTCAGTCGGCTTTGTTAAAAATGACAGTTAACAGCAATTTGAATCGATATTTTGGGGATAACAATATAATATCTCTTTTAGCCGACAAATAACTGCTTCTAAAGTCACTTATTTGTATGTGAAGTCATTCTGTAAGGTTTATTTATGGTATGCTTTCAGGTAGGTAGGTACGTTAATAAACAGTTCATCAAATTCCGTTTAAATTTACATTTATCCTGAAATCCCAAGATAAGAAGCAGAATAATACGAAAATAATTTTTGCCTACCTATTCAGCAAAAAAATCTCAGAATCGATTCTCGGAAGAATAAAAATTAGACTAGTGGACGTTTACTAAGAATTGTGTTGTGTTGCTCATATCTGACTTAACAAATATTCAGCGTATTCGAAAACGTATATTTCTATACCAAACTTTCGGATCCCCAAAACTGTTCACGGAGAAATCGTATTTTTGATCCACATTTCATTTTTGGGTTCATTTTTAGGGATCTCAATGCGCATTTCTCTATTGAATCAAGAACTGTTTGGTTTTCTGGAATCTACAAAAAGAAATTCTATACATTCCATATCCTAGTCAAAAAATCATAGTTGGACGGGATACATACACTAAAAGAGCAATCTGTTTGGTGGGAAATCCCGACATTTTATCCAAGCCGTTAGATCTTGAGGAAGTTTTAATTGCACCCTTTTTTGGGAATTTTTCGAAGGTCAATTTGCGAGTAGTTTTTCTTCCAGAAAAATTATCGTAGATATAAATGTGATACATATTCTGAAAGAGCAACTCTTCTAGTAATAAATCTGAGAAATTCAATCATCTCGTCGCAACCGTTCGGTCTTGACGAATCCTCAAGTGAAATTTGAATTTTTGAAAAATGCCATTTCAAAGATGAAAATCTAACCGAAGGGAGATAGGCTTTCGAAGTTGCTCGCAATAGATTCAGCGTGTTCGGAAACCTATATTTTCATGCCAAAATTTCAAATATCTGGCCCAGTTTAGGAGAAAATAAGTTTTTTTGTTTTTCCACCTTTCATTTTCGAGTTGACTTCGAAGAGCTCTCTGAGGTGCAATTCTCTATTGAATCATCAACTGTTAGGTTTTTTAGAATCTTCAAAACAAATTCTATGCACTCCATATCCTAAGACAGTATCAGAACATCCTGATTTTTAGACAGAGGAGCGAATAGGTCATTTTAGGGGGGTCTAACCCCTTGCTCATTTTTGACCCAAAAAATCGAGATTTTCGAAATTAAGTTTTTGTGCTAGGATGAAAGCCTCATCAACGCTGATTACGAAACCGAAAATCCCAATTGGATCAGACGAATATAACAGGAGATATCGCAGATTGAAATTTGCAATTTTTGAAAAATGCCATTTTCAAGATGAAAATCTAAACGGAAGGAGATAGGCTTTCGAAATTACATGCAATAGATTGGGCGTATTCGAAAACCTATATTTTCATACCAAACTTTCAGATATCTGACACTGTTTAGAAAAAATTCGAATTTTTTATTTTTCCATTTTTCATTTTCAAGTTCACTTTGAAGTGCTCTCTGGAGTGCAATTCTCTATGGAATCATCAACTATTTGGTTTGATGGAATCAACAAAGTGAGTATTATACACTCCATATCCTAAGACAGTAGTAGGACACCCTGATTTTCAGGCAGAGGAGCGAATATGTCATTTTAGGGGGGTCTAACCCCTTGCTCATTTTTGACCCAAAAAATCGAGATTTTCGAAATTGAGTTTTTATGCTAGGATAAAGGCCTCATCAATGCTGATTACGAAACCGAAAATCCCAATTGGATCAGACGAATATAACCGGAGATATCGCAGATTGAAATTTGCAATTTTTGAAAAATGCCATTTTCAGGACGAAAATCTAAACGGAGGCAGATAGGCTTTCGAAAATGCTTGCAATAGATTGAGCGTATTCGAAAACCTATATTTTCATACCAAACTTTCAGATATCTGACACTGTTTAGAAAAAATTCGAATTTTTTATTTTTCCATTTTTCATTTTCAAGTTCACTTTGAAGTGCTCTCTGGAGTCCAATTCTCTACAGAATCATCAACTGTTTGGTTTGGTGGAATCAACAAAGTGAGTATTATACACTCCATATCCTAAGACAGTAGTAGGACACCCTGATTTTCAGGCAGAGGAGCGAATAGGTCATTTTAGGGGGGTCTAACCCCTTGCTCATTTTTGACCCAAAAAATCAAGATTTTCGAAATTGAGTTTTTATGCTTGGATAAAAGCCTCATCAATGCTGATTACGAAACCGAAAATCCCAATTGGATCAGACGAATATAACAGGAGATATCGCAGATTGAAATTTGCAATTTTTGAAAAATACCATTTTCAAGATGAAAATCTGAACGGAGGGAGATAGGCTCTCAAAAATACTTGCAATAGATTGAGCGTATTCGAAAACCTATATTTTCTCACCAAACGTTCAGATATCTGACACTGTTTAGAAAAAATTCGAATTTTTTATTTTTCCATTTTTCATTTTCCAGTTCATTTTGAAGTGCTCTCTGGAGTGCAATTCTCTACAGAATCATCAACTGTTTGGTTTGGTGGAATCATCAAAGTGAGTATTGTACACTCCATATCCTAAGACAGTATTAGGACACCCTGATTTTCAGGCAGAGGAGCGAATAGGTCATTTTAGGGGGGTCTAACCCCTTGCTCATTTTTGACCCAAAAAATCGAGATTTTCGAAATTGAGTTTTTGTGCTAGGATAAAAGCCTTATCAACGCTGATTACGAAACCGGAAATCCCAATTGGATCAGACGAATATTACAGGAGATATCGCAGATTGAAATTTGCAATTTTTGAAAAAATGCCATTTCAGAGGTGAAAATCTAAACGGAGGGAGATAGGCTTTCGAAAAGGCTTCCAATAGATTGAGCGTATTCGAAAACCTTTATTTTCATACCAAACATTCAGATATCTGACACTGTTTAGAAAAAAATCGAATTTATTGTTTTTCCATTTTTCATTTTCCAGTTCACTTTGAAGTGCTCTCTGGAGTGCAATTCTCTATGGAATCATCAACTATTTGGTTTGGTGGAATCAACAAAGTGAGTATTATACACTCCATATCCTAAGACAGTAGTAGGACACCATGATTTTCAGGCAGAGGAGCAAATAGGTCATTTTAGGGGGGTCTAACCCCTTGCTCATTTTTGACCCAAAAAATCGAGATTTTCGAAATTGAGTTTTTGTGCTAGGGTGAAAGCCTTATCAACGCTGATTACGAAACCGGAAATCCCAATTGGATCAGACGAATATAACAGGAGATATCGCAGATTGAAATTTGCAATTTTTGAAAAAATGCCATTTCCAAGGTGAAAATCTAAACGGAAGGAGATAGGCATTCGAAAATGCTTGCAATAGATTGAGCGTATTCGAAAACCTATATTTTCATACCAAACTTTCAGATATTTGACACTGTTTAGAAAAAAATCGAATTTATTGTTTTTCCATTTTTCATTTTCCAGTTCACTTTGAAGTGCTCACTGGAGTGCAATTCTCTATGGAATCATCAACTATTTGGTTTGATGGAATCAACAAAGTGAGTATTATACACTCCATATCCTAAGACGGTAGTAGGACACCCTGATTTTCAGGCAGAGGAGCGAATATGTCATTTTAGGGGGGTCTAACCCCTTGCTCATTTTTGACCCAAAAAATCGAGATTTTCGAAATTGAGTTTTTATGCTAGGATAAAAGCCTCATCAATGCTGATTACGAAACCGGAAATCCCAATTGGATCAGACGAATACAACAGGAGATATCGCAGATTGAAATTTGCAATTTTTGAAAAAATGCCATTTCCAAGGTGAAAATCTAAACGGAGGGAGATAGGCTTTCGAAAATGCTTGCAATAGATTGAGCGTATTCGAAAACCTATATTTTCATACCAAACTTTCAGATATCTGACACTGTTTAGAAAAAATTCGAATTTTTTATTTTTCCATTTTTCATTTTCAAGTTCACTTTGAAGTGCTCTCTGGAGTCCAATTCTCTACAGAATCATCAACTGTTTGGTTTGGTGGAATCAACAAAGTGAGTATTATACACTCCATATCCTAAGACAGTAGTAGGACACCCTGATTTTCAGGCAGAGGAGCGAATAGGTCATTTTAGGGGGGTCTAACCCCTTGCTCATTTTTGACCCAAAAAATCGAGATTTTCGAAATTGAGTTTTTGTGCTAGGATAAAAGCCTTATCAACGCTGATTACGAAACCGGAAATTCCAATTGGATCAGACGAATATAACAGGAGATATCGCAGATTGAAATTTGCAATTTTTGAAAAAATGCCATTTCCAAGGTGAAAATCTAAACGAAGGGAGATAGGCTTTCGAAAATGCTTGCAATAGATTGAGCGTATTCGAAAACCTATATTTTCATACCAAACATTCAGATATCTGACACTGTTTAGAAAAAAATCGAATTTATTGTTTTTCCATTTTTCATTTTCCAGTTCATTTTGAAGTGCTCTCTGGAGTGCAATTCTCTACAGAATCATCAACTGTTTGGTTTGGTGGAATCATCAAAGTGAGTATTGTACACTCCATATCCTAAGACAGTATTAGGACACCCTGATTTTCAGGCAGAGGAGCGAATAGGTCATTTTAGGGGGGTCTAACCCCTTGCTCATTTTTGACCCAAAAAATCGAGATTTTCGAAATTGAGTTTTTGTGCTAGGATAAAAGCCTTATCAACGCTGATTACGAAACCGGAAATCCCAATTGGATCAGACGAATATTACAGGAGATATCGCAGATTGAAATTTGCAATTTTTGAAAAAATGCCATTTCAGAGGTGAAAATCTAAACGGAGGGAGATAGGCTTTCGAAAAGGCTTCCAATAGATTGAGCGTATTCAAAAACCTTTATTTTCATACCAAACTTTCAGATATCTGACACTGTTTAGAAAAAAATCGAATTTATTGTTTTTCCATTTTTCATTTTCCAGTTCACTTTGAAGTGCTCTCTGGAGTGCAATTCTCTATGGAATCATCAACTATTTGGTTTGGTGGAATCAACAAAGTGAGTATTATACACTCCATATCCTAAGACAGTAGTAGGACACCATGATTTTCAGGCAGAGGAGCAAATAGGTCATTTTAGGGGGGTCTAACCCCTTGCTCATTTTTGACCCAAAAAATCGAGATTTTCGAAATTGAGTTTTTGTGCTAGGGTGAAAGCCTTATCAACGCTGATTACGAAACCGGAAATCCCAATTGGATCAGACGAATATAACAGGAGATATCGCAGATTGAAATTTGCAATTTTTGAAAAAATGCCATTTCCAAGGTGAAAATCTAAACGGAAGGAGATAGGCATTCGAAAATGCTTGCAATAGATTGAGCGTATTCGAAAACCTATATTTTCATACCAAACTTTCAGATATTTGACACTGTTTAGAAAAAAATCGAATTTATTGTTTTTCCATTTTTCATTTTCCAGTTCACTTTGAAGTGCTCTCTGGAGTGCAATTCTCTATGGAATCATCAACTATTTGGTTTGATGGAATCAACAAAGTGAGTATTATACACTCCATATCCTAAGACAGTAGTAGGACACCCTGATTTTCAGGCAGAGGAGCGAATATGTCATTTTAGGGGGGTCTAACCCCTTGCTCATTTTTGACCCAAAAAATCGAGATTTTCGAAATTGAGTTTTTATGCTAGGATAAAAGCCTCATCAATGCTGATTACGAAACCGGAAATCCCAATTGGATCAGACGAATATAACAGGAGATATCGCAGATTGAAATTTGCAATTTTTGAAAAAATGCCATTTCCAAGGTGAAAATCTAAACGGAGGGAGATAGGCTTTCGAAAATGCTTGCAATAGATTGAGCGTATTCGAAAACCTATATTTTCATACCAAACTTTCAGATATCTGACACTGTTTAGAAAAAATTCGAATTTTTTATTTTTCCATTTTTCATTTTCAAGTTCACTTTGAAGTGCTCTCTGGAGTCCAATTCTCTACAGAATCATCAACTGTTTGGTTTGGTGGAATCAACAAAGTGAGTATTATACACTCCATATCCTAAGACAGTAGTAGGACACCCTGATTTTCAGGCAGAGGAGCGAATAGGTCATTTTAGGGGGGTCTAACCCCTTGCTCATTTTTGACCCAAAAAATCGAGATTTTCGAAATTGAGTTTTTGTGCTAGGATAAAAGCCTTATCAACGCTGATTACGAAACCGGAAATTCCAATTGGATCAGACGAATATAACAGGAGATATCGCAGATTGAAATTTGCAA